>NC_071506.1:267350803-268065803 GCF_027887155.1 Malaclemys terrapin pileata | reverse complement strand
ACGTTTCACTTCATTCTGACTTTATTTTTCCATATCATTTAAACTTTTGATTTTTTTAAACTTGTTTCCTTTTCCTTTTAATTTATTACATTATAATTTGGATATATTTTGTTTAATATTTTACATTTGCACATCATATTTAACATTTGATACTATTACGTTTTGACATTATTGAAAAAAAATGGTTTGATAAGGTCATTTCAATGTTTCTGAAATGAAAGATTGCAGAATTTGCAATGTGCTGTAAATTTTGACATTTTGTCCTGATTCAGGATGAAAGGATATTTCAAAATGGGGTGAAAGGAAAGACAGTTTGTCAGCAAAGAAAGGGAACTTGTTCCAGGCATTGCAATGAGCTTCATATACATTTAAAAAATATCGAACTGGGCATGAAGGGGTCAATCCTAATGCCCAGTTCAAAGAGACTGGTGAGGGGCCATGCAGATGTGCAAAGGGCATGGGGATGGGTCTCTCCCAAGGCTGCAGATTGGCTACAGAGCTGGTCCACAAAAGCTGCCCATGCCTAACGGCTAGAGTATGTTCTGCAGCCCCTTGCATGGGCCCCTACCAGAGCCAGGGAGGACTGAAGAAACTATGCAGCCGTGAATCCCTTAGAACCATACAAACTTTATCCTCAACCCCCAACACCACACTCCATGTGCTCTTCAGTACATGCAGGCCATGGCGACCTGAGCACCATATTGCTCCATCCCCTCTGTAGCCCAGAGATCCGGCTGGATGCTGCTGTGGGGGCAGGGTTGATAGGTTGCATTCCAGCTAGGGTTAGTTCTCCATCAGCCTGGAAGAACTGTCAGGACAGTGGAATTACCAGGATTTTCGGTACTTCTGTATTCAATTGCACTAAGCAGCCTGCCCAGAATGCTGAAGACCAGAGGCTCCACTCATGCGAAAGATGGCTAAATGCCTCATTCTGAGAAGGCATGATGCCTTCCATTGCTAAAATCACTTGCTCTTAGTCTAAACATCTTGGTTAACCTCCCTGACCTCCCACTTTTTCTTGAGGAAGGTTATGCAGAAGTTTGTGGCTACATCTGGTTGAAATTCTTTGAAAAATGAGCTGTTTTGCAAATGAAAATTATTATTCATTTCTAATTTTTCTGTTTTTTTTTTCAACCAAAGACCAAAACACTGTTTTGTTTTTTAAAATAAAAAATAAATCTCTAAACATTCTCAAGAAAAATGATGAAAAAACTTGGTTTCTTTCCAAATTTTCATGGAAAATCCTTACCAGTTTCTGCCCAGCTCTGCTTGTGACTGGCTAGTTCAAAACACAGCTTTTCTCATATTTTTTTACTCAAGATATAGGCCATTTCATGCCACATGCCACACAACGTGGTTTAAGGTGATCTCCTGTTAGCAATGGAGAGTAAGGAAAGAGCCTTGCTGATGATCTTTACTTCAGCAGCCATTGATATCAAAGCAGGCGACAAGGTCGGGGCACTATTAGGTAAGGTCAGGAGTGTTCTTGGTGGTTGTCCCCGTTTCAGAAGAAATACAATCAGGCTGATTATAAATCTTTCTTATTATGACTTATGGACTTTTGCAGAGCCCCATTCTGTCCCTCTTGCTCTGCGATTACTAGGGCAATTCATAGGAATGGTTGCCAGCTTTCTGAGCATTTCACAACAACGGTAACCTTTGCTATTTATTAATTGAATCAGTTTATACTATGCCTATTGCAAAGGTATCTAAGGACTGTACGGAAATCACAACACAAACACTAAAACATATCCAAAAGACAAGCCAACCTGCCTAAATGCATAGCCAGACCACATCAAAGTAATTTGGCAAATCAAATAATCCAACAACCATCTGGCAAACCAGCCAACAAAAGGCATAAATTCCCCATTGATACAATGAACGGGGGGGAAAAAAGAGAGCAAAATCCAAAAAACAAGGGAGGGGGACAGAAAACTGCCAAGTAAAATAAATGAGACATAGCTATTTCCAAACGAGGAAATTTGCTTGTCTCCACCCCACATTGTTCCTGCAATAAACATTCGTTTTGACTTGACTCTTATAGGACTTGAGATGAAAGCCCTTTCTTGTTAAATTACTGAGAACATTTCTGAACTGATTTACCCATCCTTCACATATCTCATCTGATAAAGACTGGGCCACAAAAGAAAAATGGATTTAGACAAAAACACTTCTCAAATTATGACAGGTTTCAGAGTAGCAGCCGTGTTAGTCTGTATCTGCAAAAAGAACAGGAGTACTTGTGGCACCTTAGAGACTAACAAATTTATTAGAGCATAAGCTTTCGTGGACTACAGCCCACTTCTCAAATTATGGTTATGCTGACATGCCCAATTCCACAATATTATCTCACTTCAGGGCCAGGGTACCAAGGGAAAATTTGAAGGCCACTTAAAATTGGCTAACAAACATATGCATTGTTGCCACCTTGTACAGTATTTGCATACTACCTAGAAAGCAAAGTGCAATAATTAGATAAAGCAGATCCACTTATATGTGAACTCCAACAAGCTGAAATTCCATTTGTAGCAAAGTCTATGTCTCAGATTGTTACAATGCACTGCAGTAGGCAATTATTAATTCTAGTTAGATTTATTTAGCTCCCTAGTTTTCAGTGTAATAAATGCACTTAACAGCACATATACAAAAAATAAAATCAAGTAATCCAAGAATGACACATTGTCAGATTAATAACTTTCCCACACCTACCAAGAAATCAGCCTTTCCCAACTCACCCCATCAGGCTGTGCAATATGCCTTGAAGGTCACTGTTTTTCAGGCCAGATCCTCAATTTGTATAAGCAGCGTAGATCCACTGAAGTCAAAGCGCACTGAAGTCAATGGTGCTACTCTAATTTACACTGGCTGAGGATCTGGTCCATGGGGTCTGCCTGACCAGAGGTGAAGAAAATTCCAGAGTTGAGGGTTTTCTACTGAGAATCTCTTGTACCCAGACCTTAGGTGTGTAAATCTAGAGACTGTCAGCAAATTTCCCGAAGTTCTCCACTGCCTCTCTCTTCCCTACTTGCACTCAAGAGTCACTGGGGAGATGAAACCACAACTACCTTTTCTTTGGGAAAATAAAATAAAAAATATGTCTGTCTCCACAGTTTCAGTGAATTACCTGCTTTGCTGGGGATCTGAGCTCTTATTCACAAACCATTCCCCACCCACTTGAACTGCAATCACCAGTCCAGTTAGACTCAGTATATGTCTATACTGCAATCACAGGATGTCATTGCAGGTTGAGTTGACATATCTGAGATAGCTTTAATCCATCTAACTTAGGTCCCAGAAAAGTGTAGTTGCTGCAGTGCATGCTTCAACCTGGGCTGTACATGCCTGCATGGGACCTGGGTAATTTCTCAGAGGATTAGCCAGGTTCATAGAGGCAGCTCCACTGCTGCTAGGTCCACAGGGCCAGCTCCAGGCACCAGCGAAGGAAGCAGGTGGTTGGGGCGGCCAATGGAAAGGGGCGGCACGTCCGGGTCTTCGGTGACAATTCGGCGGTGGGTCCCTCAGTCCCTCTCGGAGCGGGGACCCGCCACCGAATTGCCGCTGAAGAATTAAGCGGCGCGGCTGAGCTGCCGCCAAAGTGCCACCGATCGGGGCTTTATCTTTTCTTTTTTTTCCCCACCGCTTGGGGCAGCAAAAAAGCTGGAGCCGGCCCTGTAGGTCCAGTTCAGAAAAAGTCACCTTAACTGCTACCAGGCCCAGTTTTGCAAAGCTAGCTCTATACAAACCTGAACGGAGCAAAAAAATAAACCCCCAGCAGGGTCTCTGCACTTTCAGACTAAGTCTCTACATGTGCCTGGTCAAATCAGACTCACTCCTCAACTGGAATCCACTGCCTTTACAAAACGGAAAGTAGGTCCTTCAGGGAAGAGGTGTGGTGCTGTGGATAAGGCACCAGACAGGCATGTAAGAGAGCTACGTTCAAGTCCTGGCTTTTCCATTGAGGTACTGGGTACCCTGGACATATCAGCTTGCTTGTCTTGTCTGTTTAGATCGTAAGCTCTATGAGACAGGGATTTTTTTCTCACTATATGTTTGTACTGTGATCTTAGTTTAGGCCTCTAGGGGCTATCATAATACAAATAATGAACAATAATAATAATTGCTATGGTTGTTGATTAGGACTCTGGGACCCCAGGTCATGACCTTTATTACCAAAAGATGGATAAACCTGATTGACTGAAAGAGCAGACATCACCATTATCACTTCCTCCAGTTACTTTCCCCATCCAAACAGCATCACTTCCATCTTATCTAGACACAGTCTCTGTCAATCATTTCTCATCCAAGATTCAGTCTCAGCTAGCCTGGGAAAGGTGAGACACAGCACTGACCAGCTCTAAATAAAAGGAGACACAGACTGGAGTGTCATCTACATCCTGATCACACTGCAGATCAAAACATGTCACTTACTCCGCAAGTGATCCTCAGGGACAGTCCCAAAGGTTACGTCTACACTGCAGCGGGGAGTGAGCCTCATACACGTGTTGAATCTGAGTGTGACAAGATAGCACCCCACATGAGAAAGCTTTTGGGACACATGAACCACATTTACCTTCTGGGGTGACACCGAAAGGAAGGAGAGGAGCCATGCAACTGCAACTTCATCCACACTTACCAGGGTGTCCAGATGCATCAACATTTCTCATGCTCATGGTGGATGGTACAGTATCAAAGGCCGCTCGCAGATCTCAAAGAATCAATAAGGACAACCTGAAATTTGTCCACCACCAGGGAAGATAATCAACCAGCCAAGTCAGGACAGTTGTCATACTGTAATAGCCTGGATTCAAACAAAACTCAAAGGTGTCAAGGAAATATAAGCGTTCAAGATATTGCTGGAGCTCCTTCACCACAACCTCCATAATAAACTTTTCTAAAAATGGGAAAGGTAGAGTCAGGGGGTGGGGCAGGACTTGGCAAGATCACCAGCTGCAGAGAGGGCTACTTGAGCACAGGCCTGACAACCATTTGTTTAAGAGGTTGCCACAAATCTCTGCTTCTAGTGACGTCCAAGTCAGTATATTGGTCAATCCCCAGATTTCCAGGCATACTCCACAGCATGGGGGGGGGGGTCACAAATAGGTGTCAGAGGCTTGTGAACTCTCTGCCCTTACCATATTGCTCAATGGGATGGGGGTCCCTGCAAGAACCCAGCTAAATGGGAATGGAAGCCCCAGGCACTCCAGTATGGAAAATGGGGACCAGATATGGAAAAGGTTTATAACCGTGGCTCCACATTATAAGGATGACGTTTTGCACAATGGGTATTTTTTTAATAAATAGTTAAAAGAGAGCGAGTGTCTGTTTTGAACAGGTAAGTAATTAAAATTCTTAACTGCACAGTCGAACACACGCAGCAGTACATTGCCAACTACAGACAAAAGTAGGACTGTGCAAGTCTGAACATGCACCTGTTTATTAAATCTTATTTAAAACACTGAAGTAAGTGGAGTGTCTGATGAAATATTTAGGGTGTTTAAACGTACCACAGCTGACAGAAAGTAATTTTTTTTTCTGCTGGCACAAGATTACTTTGTTTTGTTTTGTTTTTTCTTTCTAAAAAGACCAGGTAAATGATTCAAACAACTTCTAAGCACAAGGTAGGCTATTCATGCCTCCAGTTTCAGCACAGGGCTCTTGAAGGAAGTACTGCTGATTAACTGAATAACTTCTTGTTTTGCTGGCTTTTAATCTGTAGAATTTCCTTTGTATTTTAAAGACACAAGCATTTGCGTGTAATATGCTACTTACTTAATATCACTGCATAGTTGTGGAATTGGCCTCAAGTATCATTTAATTCTAGACAAGCCATTCTTTTGAAGTGGATGTCCTGGTGATGTTTCTGGCAAAGCTAGAAAAAAGGACATTATATTTCAAATTCTTTGAAATACAGAGGTCTTCCCCCTCCGCATATAATAGTTACTGATAATATTATTGCTGACAAAGCTGAGCCTTCGCATTGCCATGCTATACAATAACTATCTGGTCAATACATCCTTGTTGACTGACTCCTTGGCCAGGTTCAAGCACAATCACCTTCTTCTACATGCTCCTGGTCCCACCCTTGCCATGAACTCCTTTCATTCATCCACAAGGACCCATTTCAGCAGCTCTCAAAAACTCACATTTGCCAGGCTGCTTAGAGTGAATTGAGCTGATTTGTATATAAACTGTGCTTTGTTCCCCTTCCCTCAACCTCTCCCACTTTGTCTGTCTGTTGCTGCTGAGATTGTGAGCTCCTCGGGGCAAGGACCCACCCTTCCTAATTGCTTGGAAAGCACCTAGCACATTTAGGGCACTATCGTAGAATTAATAAAAAATAATAATAACTGATTTCATTAGTCCTTTCTTTCACATGACTTTGCAGCTATTCCATTTTTCTATGTGTGCACAAAATTCCTGTTGATGCTAGCGGAAGTTTTGAAGCGTACTGGTGCAAGAATATACTTTTGGTGTTAAGCGGAATTATTCACACAATCCACCTCCACTTTCTGCTTTCCCCTACTTTGGAATCTATTATTATTGATAATGAGAATAAATCACACTTTGAATTTTCAGAGCACCTTTCAATTTAGAGTCTCAAGGTGCTTTACAATAATTAATTAAACCTCACAACATTCCTATGATGTAAGTATTAGTGTGCCCATTTTGCAGATTGAGAAACATAGGCACAGTGCAACTGATCCTGCAAAGGGCTGATCATCTGCGGGGTGGGGCTGGGCTCCTTCAGCTCCCAGTGACTTCAAAATGGGAGCTAAAAGAGACCAGCATCTCTCAGGGAACACTGCGTACTTTGCGAGCTCTCAGGTGGTTAACTTATTTGCCCAAGGTCACACAGAGCCTGAGTGTGATCCTATGATGGACTCCAAGGACAGCAGAAGCAGGCCCATGATGAGTCATATCACAGTGGAACAACAAAGACTTAGAAGAGAATGTGTGCTTCTGCTTTAAGACCACTCAGAGCTCAGTCTTCTCAACAAGCTGCAGAATTGTGGAAGAATATTTTCAACAGCCTACAGAAAGCTCTTTATTTCAATCTTGCAGTTGCAACAAACCATTTTAAAGGCCTGATCCTGAAAGATGCTGACTGACTTCTGTGCTGCGCTGAAGGCCTTCACCTACCACTCATAATATCATGGGAGCTGGCTACATTGCAACTTTAATTCTAGAGCTAGGAAAGGTTTTCTCTAGTTTTCCCTTTCACTCATACTGTACTTCCATGCTTGTCTAGTTCTTTTGCAACACAAAGAGCAGATGTAGATGCAGACTTGGCAAGAGACGTCAGAAAGAACATGGAATGCTTCATTTACTGAAGAAATAAAAAACCCTACTTGAATATTAATTAATTCATTTATTATCAACTTGTTAATAATTTATTAATAATAATTTTATTATTGTTGTTGTTATTATTATTATTTGTATTCTGATAGCACCGAGAGGTTCCAATCAGGGATCAGCTCCCCATTATACTAGGTGCTGTACACACATATATTACTTTAAAAAAGTCAAACTCTTTCCCAAAGGGCTTATAATTTTAGCATAGGATGGGAGAAAATGGGTGGATACAACTACAAGGAAGAGTAGGAAAGTCAAGGTAACTGTGTATGAATTAGGGCTGGCTGGAAAACAACAAATCCGATTTGCAAAAAAAAATTGAGGCTGTGAGATCTGGTTTTGTTACAATGGGGAATGAAATGGAGACCTTTCAAATTTGTTTCTGAAAAAACAGAGGGAGAGAGAGAGAGAGAGAGAGAGACCTCAGAACAGCCAATAGCTTGGTGGTTAGGACACTCATGGTGGGATGAAGGAGATATGTAGGGTGTGTCTTTTTCTCCCTGTCTCTCTGGTTTTGACCAAAAATTCCATCCTGGACCTGAGAAAGTTGAGTTGAATCAATACATTCCCAGGAAAAGTTTTGGTTCTCATGAATCAGCATTTTCTGATGGACTAAACATTTCACTGAAAAGTTCCCAGCTCACTCTGGTACCTATCACATTTAGTATAATAAGTGGCAGATGCAGCACACCAACTGCCTAGCTGTTCTTGAATGTTTTGTTGCTGTCAAAGAGAAGTGAGTTTTAAAGAGGGTTTTGAAGCTTTTTATCAGGATATACACCCATGCATAAGGAACAGTCAGGTGGTTTCACTGAAAGTAGGTCTTGTCAAACAAACCAGTTATTTATTTTTATATATGATTGTGATTCTGGTTGATAAAGGCAACTGTGTTGCGATAGTATATGTGGATTTCGCCAAGGCATTTGATTTAGTACCACGTGACGTCTTGTTTAAAAAACTTGCATTATATGGAACTAACAGGGCACACTTTAGATGCATGAAAAACTGGCTCACTGACAGATCTAAAAAAGTCATAGGAAATGGGGAGACATTCAGGAGGCGCACTGTTTCTAGTGGGGTTTCCCAGGGAACAGCTCTTGGTCCAATGTTATTTAACACTGACATAAAATCTTTGCTGGCAAGGTTTGCAGATGCCACAAAGACTGGTGGAGGAGGATGACAGGTTACAGTTATAGAGTGATGTGAGTCACCTGGTTAAATGGCACGCTCCAACAAAACGTATTCTAATACAGCCAAATGCAAAGTACTACATCTGGGAACCAAATCTGCAGGCCATACCTACTGGATGGGAAAATCTGTGTCGGAAAGCAGTGACTCAAAAAATGAATGAGAGGACACTGTAGATAACTGCCTCTGTGCAATGCTTTGGCTAAAAGGGCTAATTCAGACCTTGGATGTGTAAGGCTTAAGGAGCTAGAGTTGGAACCAGAGTCAGAGGCCAGATGCCAAAGGTCAGTCGGGTTACCTGGAATGAGATGAGACAAGGCAAGGCAACAGTGGGAACAAGGCTGGGAGCAAGCAGGCACAGAAGTTACCTGAGCCATGGGCAAATGCTTTGAACAGCTACTGAACTGTTGCTGCTGCTGGGCTTAAGAACCAGTCTGCTGACTTTTCCAACTACGCATGTGGTGTAGTCAATCAGTCTGCCTACTACTAACTGCGCTCATTAGGTTGCCCAGAGACTGGTTCTGCAGGCTCTGATTCCTGACAGCATAGTAAGAGAAATACCCATGGATCAGCAAACATACACATTTGTGAATTTTTACAAGGTCAAAGAAAATCTTTGGAGATGAGTCTATAAATTGCAGAAGACCAGAGGTGGTGTTCATCTTCTCTTCCTTGGTGTAATTGGTTCATTGTTTAGTAAATCTTCTGTTAAAGCAAGAGTTCTATTGGGTTTAGTCATTGGACTGAACCACCATTGTGGATCCAGACACACATGAACTCACTCATGAACTTCCAGTTCATAGACCAGACAGCATTTGATTATTTTGATTGCCCCTTACATTCCCACATCCACCACGCTCAGTTCCTAGAAATCAAGAAGAAACAAAAAGCCAAACTCTTTGTCACTCTTAAATGTTTCTGCGTCTTCCCCTTTTGTTCACTTGGTTTCATACAACAAAGTGAGTGTCATGCATGGACTGTAGATGATACGAGATAGTTTATAACCTTTATGTGTTGTACCAGTCATTCATTATCCCAACATTCCAGAATATAACCTCTAGTAATAGACACATCTATCATTAAAGTATAAGGATGGATAATGAGCAGCCATTTAAATGGCACTAAACTCTCCATTTTCTGATCTAAGAACTCATTACATCTGCCTGTTATTAAATAAGTCTCATAACAATATTTTAATATGATTAAAGACACTGCACCTCATCAGTTAGGAACTCTAGAGACTAATCTGTGCAGGATGTTAATACACTGGGAAAGGAAGGCATGTGAATCTTTTTTATTAGTTTCTTTCTTTGCTGCTGGTAGTGTCACTACCTTATCAGTTAAATGCAGGAGCTTAACAATGAGTCCTCTGAGCAAGGCTCTCTGTTTTTGCTGGGTGAGGTTAAAGAGCAAACACATTGTCATGAGCTTTCAAAAGCTTGATCTCAATTACACGGTAGTAGGGCAAAGCTCTCAAACACACAACACTTTGACTTTGTAAAGATTGTGACCTTCCAGGTACATAGGCTCTATGGAGAAAAAATGTACTTGCCATGCCCACTGCTGTTTCCCTGCAGGAGGCGGTGTGTGCATTTAGAGGGAGGAGGAAGCGAATTAAATTTGCAATGAGATGAAGGAAAATTTTGTTTGACAGGCAAGAATTTGAGAGAGAGAAATATCCCTTATCATGGAATGATAAACAACAGTCTGGAAATGGTGTTTTGAATAATCCAGTCTGATTTCCAGCATTTCACAGGACTGTTTAGTCACCCATTCATATTAACTTCTTAAATAATTTGTTCTTTACTAGTACTTGTGGTAGCAACCCCTGTTATAGAAAGTTTCCAGGCAGTCAAGAAAGGATGGAGCTTGCAGTGTATGGATGGACAGACAGACAAGTAGACAGAGGTCAAGGAAAAGAGACAACAAAAGGGATTTTCCATGCAAATCAAGATTTGCTATAGGCAGCATAGCAGGAGTGGGTTTTAACAGGAACTTAAAAGTAGAAAGTCAGAGCAGATGATGGCTATCTGCAGTGATGCATTAGCGATGATCACTTTTGTAAAATATTTTTAGCCTATTCTATCACTAGCAAAACTCAAAGCATCATATCTTCAAGAGTGTTTCCTAATTTGTTCCTGCAAGATTTGTGATTGATGCAATCTGTATGTGCGAAATGGGCACCTGCATATGCAACATGGATAGGGTTTCCATCTCTTGAGCAATATTTTCAAAGGGACCAGGGGGCAGTTAAGGCACTCACTGAAAATCAGTGGGAGCTGAGTATGTAACTGCCCTTTGAAAATCTCCCCCTGGGTTTTAACAGATAACAATTGATAAAGCTATCCCGGTGTCATTGTTTGCTGTTCAGTTTAAAATAAAATAAACTCCGAAAAGAACTGATTTTAACGATTTTGAAATTTCAGTTTTTCTTTTCAACTTTTCTGTAGGATTCTGTCCAGAGTCTGCTGGAGAGAAATTAAATAACCTACTTAGTCTATGTCTACACTAGCACTCTTGTCGGTAAAACTTAAAAAAGCACCGGTGTGGACAACGCTATGTCAGTGGGAAACGCTCTCCCGCCGACATAGCTACCGCTGCTTGTTAGGGATGGTTGAATTATGCTGACTGGAGCGCTTTCTCCCATCGGCCCATAGCCACTGCACAGGAGACCTTACAGTGGTGCAGCTGCAGCGGTACAGCTGTGCCACTGTAGTGCAAACATAGCCGAAGAGAGTGAGCTGCCTAATGGACTTCGGTAGTTTATGCAGTGTTGTTGTAGTCCTGTCAGTCCCAGGATATTAGAGAGACAAGGTGGGTGAGGTAATATCTTTTATTGGTTGTCCCTCTCTCCAGCAGAAGTAGGTCCCATAAAAGATATTACCTCACCCACCTTGTCTCTTTGATAGATTATAACTTTTCTTATGCTTGGCACATCAGCAGAATTGAAATTGTAACTGGGAGGAAAATTCAGCCTAAAAAAAGTATTAATACTAAAATAGACAGCTTGAAACCATGTTCTAAATTGCATAGAATAAACACAGTGGGCCAGATGATCTGGAATGATAAACAGATCCAGAAAAGATGCTTAGAATAATCTAGTCTGATTCCAGGCAGTTCTGTCCCCTTTGCACAGCTCCTATTGGACAAAGGAGACAGAATTATGCCCTAAGTCCCCTGTTGGAGATATTTTTGTGTCTCCCCTCCTCAGCTTTGCAAGTGCTCATTGCTTGTAGCTAAGGAACTAGCAATAAATCCATCATCTGATCAACAAATGGATTGTCACTGTGTGTGAACAGTGTTTTTGTTTTTCTCTGGCTTGTTTAGACTTTAAGTTCCTTGAGGCAAGAAGAGTGTCTTGGTATGGTATGGGTTGGCATGGTAATGTATGGTATAGACCAGTACAGTGGGCAGAGTTTAAAAAATTTCTCTTTGTTATTAGGTCCAATATTACCAGTGTGAGCTTGTGTTTGCTAGTGTGAGCATAGGGAATACTTGTAGACCCAATATCTCACCTATTGGTAAAGAGGTAAATGAAGCTTCTAACTGTACATATTGTGCTATAGAAATCCAAGCATACCATTGGCATTCAG
This sequence comes from Malaclemys terrapin pileata, assembly GCF_027887155.1. Lineage (NCBI taxonomy): Eukaryota > Metazoa > Chordata > Testudines > Emydidae > Malaclemys > Malaclemys terrapin. The sequence continues at coordinate 268,053,669 of NC_071506.1, read as the reverse complement.
TGAATAATAAATAAATAATAATAATAAAATAATGATGATAATAAATAATAATATAGCTATTACGTAAGTTCCAATTTGTGGGCAAAAATATGCAGGAAAATGCCCCAAAGCTCAGGAAAGCTCACAAATATTTCAGGCATAGATTAGGAGGCTTTTTTGAAAACATTGTGCCTACTCTGAATGCAATTTTCAAATGAATTCATTTAAAGCCCTACGTACCCTGTGAAAATATAACATACATGCATTGTGACTACATACTACTGTGCAATCCAGTTCTAATAGCATGTGCTATCATGCATGACCTAAATAAATTATTTATATTGAGTTAGATTTGACCATGTATTCACAGTAAATTAATTCAGGCCCCGAGACTGACTCTGCATGGGCATAGGAGTCCGACCACACAGTCAACTGCAGGATGGGGACCCTAATGTGTAACTATTTGTCTCCAAAATATACTGTAGCTAAAGAGAATATGTACATAATATATGTATGATTCAGACTGAAAGGTTACTTACAGTACATGGACATGTACTGACATGGCCCATATGTTCATGTGTAAGCACATGCACAAGGCTAATGTAAATGTTGTCATGAAAAACCACTTCATTTTCCTAATGTAATGTGCATCATAGGCCTGAAAGAAGGTTTTTATCCTTAAATTGTGGGAAGTTTGACCTAATTCTTGTGAAACTCGTTCTGCAATGCTTTGCCAAGTTCCTCCATTAATGGGCAATTTATGTCAGTTAATTATTTTGAAACATAGGAATTGCCATAATGGATCAGACCAGTGGTCCATATATCCCAGTCTCCTTTCTCCAACAATGCAAGTGCCAGCTGCTTAAGAGGAAGGTGCAAGAAACCTTGTGCAAGATAAATATGGAGTAACCTGCCAATAAAGAAGTTACTTACTAACCCCCATCAGAGGTTTACTTATGCCATGAAGCATGAAGCTGTACTTCCCTTCCAAAGCTCTGGGGTAAAAGCCTGGCCCATTAAAATCAATGGCAAAATTCCCATTAATTTCAATGGGGCAAGGATTTCACCCTTGGTGTTTATTATTTTTTGAATTCTTGCTGTCGTAACTCTGCGTGTTCTTATTGTCTATATACATGTCCTGTCCTTTTCAATTTATTTTTAATTTCTTATCATATAACACCCATCACCACATACAGTGTTGGGGCCCTCTATAAAAGGCAAAAAACAATGCTGTGAGTTTACGGCATACTATGCTTATGTACTAAAGCAGGTTCAGTATGTAATTCACTATATTCGCGGAGTATAAAGACAAAAGGGCCCACTGTGGTCATCTAGTTTGACCTCCTGTATACACTGGCTGTAGAAAGCCATTGAATCTTGTTATGTCTTTGTCTGCAAGATTGAAAAGCCCCCATGATCAGATATCTTTTTCATATATAAGTACCTGTACACAGAGATCAAGTTACCCCTTATCTCTTTGATAAACTGAATAGATTGAGCTCCTTAAGATCTCCAACTCCTGGTGCCTGACATGTGTTCTAACCACTAGGGCTGATGCCCGTGCTAACCAGTAGTCACGACTGCCATGTCCTGGTCACTGACACCCATTAGTTACCTGCAAAAATAAATTTCCAGCTAGGTTTCTACCCACTCTCCACTTGTGCAAAGAGTTAAGGGAGCTCCAAGGAACACAAGATACAACAGTGAGAATGCTATGATGATGATATTAGCAAAGATGACAAGTTTCCAAGATCAATCAGTGAATTTATTGAATAGTCCAATAGGCAAACGTTTTGCAATAGAAAACTACCAGAAACCCAAAGATTCTTAAAGGGAAACCACTCAAAGATAGAACTTCCCACTAAATGCACCAAAGGAGATTCTCAACCATGAAAAATGATAACACTTGAAAGGCAAGAATTGTCTCAAAGTAAAATAACCCTTGGAAGAGTAATAACTGTAAGGAGAATTCAGAATGACATGAAAATTGTCAGTGAACTAGATCTGTGAAGAAAAGCTATAGGACAACCAGTGAAAAGGGAAATTTCCTTTCAGAGATGTAACATCTTGTAAAAATAAATAGATCCTCAGACCAAAACTTGCTTGCATAAATGATTTGTCAAACAATTTTGAATAATGACCCAGGCTATAACTATTTTGATCTCTTCACAGACAATTAGTGAAAAAAGAAAGAGGCAACAGTCACAAAGAATAATTTGACCCACTCTTGCTGACTGAATGCCCTCCCCCTCACACACACTGGTTAGCCAAACCACTGGAAAGCTCCAGCTTCAGGGTGGTTTTGGGGGGTTTTGTACAGCCATGGACCAGAGAGTCACCAAACCAGTTAAGTCAGATAAAAAGGCAGTCAAATTATTTAGGGCCAGATCCTCTGTTGATATAACCTGGCAAGGAAATGAGGCCTGTTTACACCACCTGAGGATCTGGTCTTGTTTTTATCAGTAGTAGTAATTATTTATTTGTATTATTGTAGCACCTCAGAGACTTAGTCAATTTACAATTGCTGGTTTTGGCCTTGTGCGTTATTGTTGTTATTCTGTATTGTATTTATTGCAGGAATATCTAGAGGCCAGGGACCATTGTGCTAAGCACTGTACACATATATGACAAAAAGCTGGTTCCCGCTGCAAAGAGCTTATGCTCTGAAGTTAATACGAGAGGTGGATACAAGCAAACAGTGACACAGCTTTGCACCATGTAATAAGCAATGGTCACAGTACACCAGCTGCCTCCCCATTCTTAAGGGTTTTGTAGGCATCATGGCATAACCGTAAATAATTCACTGGAAAATTAGAGTCACATACAATCACAAATGATCCATCACTAGAATGACTGAAAGGCCTATAGGAAAACTTTTATATGGGCCATTTGGCTAGCTGCAGGACTGTCCCTTGAGATAAAGAATCACAGAAATGCCCATCATGGGCACAGTACACATAGCCATTCTTATGAGAGGGAGAAGTTTATGCTCACTGATGAGTATGAGTGAAAAATATTTGGCTCCACTCCTGGTATAAACTCCCACGCATCACTTTGAAAATCCACTCCTATGTGTCCTTAGCACTGATTTTCAAAGTAAAACACAACAGCCTACAGACAGATGTGCCATTATTGTTTGTGGTTCAAAGGGAGAGAACTGGTTTGGTGGGGAAATAAAATCCATAGTAATAGAGCAAGTACCCAGAAATGTTCTAAGAGAGGATAAGCATGTTCTAAGGTGTTTTAACAATCTTCTGGCACTTCGCCCAGAACTCAGTTGGCACAGTTGTATTCAGCACCAGGCCAGCACTCTTTGAACTTATGGAAACCTAGAGTCATATTTAGGCTTGGCAACATTCTTTTTTTTTTAATAATTTCAACAGACAGTTATTTAATGACAGTAAACATTGAGATTCAAAGAGTTAAAGTGTTATGAACTGTTCAAACACATTGTCAGCATCACATGTCAGACTACACAAAGTACACAAAATATACTTAAATCAACAAATCCATTTGTAACAATTCTAATTCAAAACCCTAAAGCACTGGATTTTGACTAGAAGGTCTCAAGCAGCATTTTTCTTACTTTGGCTGTCTGTAAAGTTTGATGATCATTGATGGAAATATAGTTATATTTAGCTAGTGGAAAGATCTATGACTTGGGTATAATAACCTGGTTGTCAATGGTTCCCTATTATAACTTAATTTTACGGGTTTTTGTTTGTTTGTTTGTTTGTTTGTTTGTACAATTGCTTACTGCAGAGGTTCTGCTGAAAGGGATAGAACAATAGGTGGATGGTGTGACAATGTCCTTACAGGATGCTTTTTGGGCATTTGTTGTCTAGAAAAGCCGGCATGCTTTAATCCTCCTCAGTAGTCGGTCTGAGTTTTACATGTGATCTGAACTATCCTCACTATGCTAACTGGCCCTTACAGAACTGCTATCAATAAAAGAGTTTGGTACCAGTCAAAGCACCTAATTTACCATGCATCTGGTTCAATACTCTTTGCAGATTTCAACATTTAACTCCAGACATTAGCTAAACTACACATTAATAATTTCATAGGTATTCATTTTAAGGGAAACAGAATAATACTATTTTATGAAAGAAAATAAAAGGAGTTAGCTCAGCAAGTACAGACCCACATCTTTAAGTTACAATGAGCTTGATTTTCACTCACAGAGGTATAAATCAGGAGTAACTCAGTTAAAGTCAATAGAGTTACATTGTTGTAAGATCTTTGGGTATGTCTACACTACCCACTGGATCGGTGGACAGCGATCGATCCAGCGGGGGTCGATTTATCGTGTCTAGTCTAGACCGTGATAAATCGACCCCCCGAGTGCTCTCCCGTCGACTCCTATACTCCACCGCCGCGAGAGGTGCAGGCGGGGTTGACGGGGGAGCAGCAGCAGTCGACTCACCGCAGTGAAGACACCATAGTGAGTAGGTCTAAGTACGTCAACTTCAGCTATTCAGTTATTCGCGTAGCTGAAGTTGCGTAACTTAGATCGACCTCCCTCCACCCCGTCCCCCCAGTGTAGCCCAGGCCTATGTGAAAGGAGAACTAGGCCTACTGACTTCAGAATATTCATAATACCATTATCTTCTTTCCTATTTGAAAATCACATAGGATTATAAAGATCAGTTTCAGAGATGATCTGTCAAATAGATCAGGCTATTCAAAACATTGAGACACACCATAGCTCCAGTCCAGTCTGGCTGAGGGTCAATAGTAGGTTGAAGGGTTGTTGAAGGGTATGATGCCAGTTCATTAAAACTTTAACAAGGAAAAGTTCAAGTGTACATCTACAATGTAAATATCCAGCTCAGGTGGACATACCCACATGAGTTCTTATTGAGCTAATGCATTAAAAATAGTAGCGTAACCACAGGGTGTTCGGATGGGCTAGTCACACAAGTGCGTGTCGAGGGTTCCAGATGGGATCGCAATCTGGGTGGCTAATCCATCCCATCCTCGCAAAGTCACAACTACACTTTATTTTTAGCTTGCTACCTCAATCACTGCCAGTGTGGGTATGTCTACACCAGCGAGAAATCACACCTCCAGTTCCAGTGTAAACATACTTCAAGCAAAGGAAAGTATGAGTGAGAAGGTTGGCGGGCTTGGACATGCAGAAGAATTAGATGGCCTGGTTAAGGTTGTATTTATATCTACATCTATAAAATAGCAGCAAAGGGGCAAAGCCTGTAGAAAGAACACCAGTAGGTTTACAGCCTAGTAGTTTTATTTAATAAGTTGTTCAAAAGAATTCCTAATACTTTGTTTGTAAATGTTTGTGGATGTATTAAATGCCTATTCACTAAGAAATTGCAATGCACAGTCTGTCTGTAGCAGCTATTAGCAACACCTACATTCAGAGTTCTACCTACAATAGCCCTGAGGTTTAATTCCGTGTAACTCCTTTCTGAAAAGACCTATAAAAACAGAACTCTGGCTTCAACAGAAAGGTAAGATGAGGTGCAGAAAAAAGAGTCTAATATAGTTACACATAATATTACTTCCTAACCCGTTATACACACTTCAGACAGGCCCAAAATTCCTACCTGTTCATTGGTTTTCTTCAAGTCAGTGGCAATATGCAACAAGAGTGTGCATCTCTCTTTCCTATAATTAGAACACAGAACCTTAGGTTTAGAAGAGACCACAAAGGTCATTTAATTTAATCCCTATTGGTAGGCAGTTGAGGAGACCGTGGCCATAAGACTAAATACCTTTTTTTCTGATTCTTCTTTCCACTCTCTCTCTCTCTCTCTTCTCAGTAGACAACCTCCCTTGCTAATTATCTTGACATCTTCTCTGTATACTATGTTCTTAGGGCCATACTTCCAGTGAGGCTTGTCTAGGCATACCTGACAATATCTTCCAACAACAAAACCAAAACCCGGAGAATTAAATTCCATAACTGTATAAAATCTCAAAAATGCATTACATTTGCAAACAATGACAAAACCGCAGCAGAAAAATCTGTATTACTATGCAGGGGCTTTCAGGCTGGGAAGGTGGGGAGGGACAGCACTAGGATCTTCACCCTTCCTACTCTAGGCTAGGGGGAAAGCACCAGTATATGCCTCCCATCCACATCTACAGGAAGGCTATCATTTTCTAGAAAATTCCATGCAACTTTTCCATAAGAACTGTCTGTATAATCCAAATAAGAGTGGGTTCCCCTCTTCCCCACATCATGCTAACATGTATAATTGCCCCAGTTCCTCCCTCCTCTTCTTTCCCCTGTGTGTTGTTGGGAATAGCTGAACCCTTCCATCCTCATTGAAAAGTCTTATAGAATACAGCACCTAGCACAATGGGGTCAGGCCCATGACTAGGGCTCCCACCCACTATGGTAATGCAAATACTATATTATAATAACAATAATGGAAAGATGTTAAAGGCTATATAGAGGAATGAGGAGGAATGAGTTAGGGCAATCAGATCAACATGATGAGGTGAGACGAAGCCCTTGGTCTTGCATGGATTATGCAGACCAATATGAAAACAGAACCTACAGTGTGATTTTATAGGCTAAAACCAATTAATTGTAACAACTCTATACAAGTAAAGTGAACTTTGCTGTAGCACACTGACAAGCCCTAAAGAAGCACATCAAGGATTTCAGACTGAGTCCATTAAAAAGAGGTTTATTAATTACAAGGGTAGAAACATATGGCCAAGAAGTAATTTACCAATCCCTTTTATTGAGTATATCATTTTCCATTTTCATTCTTCTTTAAATACCCATGATGGATTATTTCCTTCAAAGTCCATTTTATGCCAGTGTAGACTGAGATGGCTTTCTCTTTGAAGAAGGCTACAGAGAAGTACAATATTTCACACCTTGCTACACACCTGATCCTACAAGGGTCTGAGGCCCATCAACTCCCTCTGATTTCAGTGGAAGTTGAGGGTGCTCAGGACCTAAATAGAGTGTCTAGCACTTTGCAGGACAGAAGCTTAGAAGAGATTCAATGTGAGTTATAAATAGACTTTCTTGGAGCAAAGGAATAGCACAAAGCAGAGCTTTTGCTTCCATTGAGCTTTTTAAGGTCACAGAATTTTGTTTCTTCTGGACTAAATCTGTTGTTTATAGATATGTCAGTTTTGGATTATGTCTCATACTTCCTGCTGATAAAAGATGCCTCCTTCTCACCTTTATAAGCCTACTGGGTCAGGTCTTCAGCACTTTTAAATAAATTATTAAGTTAAACTCTGTTTTCAGTTACACTACTTCTTCTTAGCATATGTTCAACATGCCTCAGGCGGCACGTGACCGTGATTCATCACTGAATTTGGTCCGCTGGTTGGTTCGTTAGCTTCCCCGGCCCAGGCTGGGTACTGACGGGGAAAGTGATATGAATGCTGATCCATGACCCCCTCAGTTACACAAGTACAACCCATTCAAATCAGTAGTGTACCTGAGACCAGAATTTGGCCTATTATATGGTGTGCATAGAGAATTTCTCCCATGGTTCCCGAAAGATGGTTATGTCTTTGGTTATACATGGTTATAAGTAAGCTACTGTGACACTCTGTACCTCAAAGTAGCACCCTGGACCCCCATAGTCACCATTGTGATTAAGTTTTGTGTAAAGGATGCCTTGTGAGGTATCATTTCAAAAGTCTTGTCCACTGAACATTGCTATCTTGTTGGAGTGTAGGTACTATCATTTTATGTGAAGTTATGAAGTATCGCTATAAATTTAGTTCTGCAATATGTGGTGAGTGCGGAACGCCAATAGCTAGCCTTTCATTGGCAACAAAGGAACAACTATCGCTAGCAAGACAGGTATTGATGGCCCATCAAGAAGAGTCAACTCTCTCAGATAATCCTCAGAGAGCGCATGTACACAATGGGGGCAGTCTAAACCACGTCACAGTAAGGATCTTTCTAGTAGCTGTAAGAAAGTATAAAAGAGGGACAGTGACATCATCACTGGACCTACCCCACCCCATCTTAAGACCTGGAAGATCATCTGGAAGACAAAGACTTTGAACTGGGGAGATTGGTCCCAGGCTGAAAGGGAGTTCAGTCTATGTATTGAGAACTGTGAGCTGTTTATATTATATTATGATAGCAGTTTTCAGGTATCTAAAAGGGTGTCATAAGGAGGAGGGAGAAAACGTGTTCACCTTAGCCTCTAAGGATAGAACAAGAAGGAATGGGCTTAAACTGCGGCAAGGGAGGTTTAGGTTGGACATTAGGAAAAAGTTCCTAACCGTCAGGGTGGTTAAAAAGACGGTTACTCACCGTTGTAACTGTTGTTCTTCGAGATGTGTTGCTCATATCCATTCCATTAGGTGTGCGCGCGCCGCGTGCACGATCGTCGGAAGATTTTCTACCCTAGCAACACCGGCGGGTCGGCTGTGGAGCCCCCTAGAGTGGCGCCTTCATGGCGCTGAATATATACCCCAGCCGACCCGGCGCCCCCTCAGTTCCTTCTTGCCGGCTACTCCGACAGTGGGGACGGGGGGCGGGTTTGGAATGGATATGAGCAACACATCTCGAAGAACAACAGTTACAACGGTGAGTAACCGTCTTTTCTTCTTCAAGTGCTTGCTCATATCCATTCCATTAGGTGACTCCCAAGCCCAACTTAGGTGGTGGGGTCGGAGTGAGACATTGCTGTGTGCAAAACCGCTGATCCGAAAGCAGCATCGTCTCTGGACTGCTGCACTAGTGCATAGTGAGCTGTAAATGTGTGGACTGATGACCAAACCGCCGCTCTACAAATGTCCTGGATCGGAACATGTGCCAGGAAAGCAGTCGAGGAAGCTTGGGCCCTCGTGGAGTGAGCGGTGAGGTGCGGTGCTGAGACACCTGCCAGGTCATAGCAAGTCCGGATGCAAGACGTAATCCAGGAGGATAGGCGTTGTGAGGAGACCGGTGAGCCTTTCATTCGGTCGGCCACTGCAACGAAGAGTTGCGTCGTCTTTCTAAAGTGCTTTGTGCGGTCAATATAGAAGGCCAGGGCCCTGCGTACGTCCAGGGAATGCAAACGTTGATCCTGGCGAGTGGCATGTGGTTTAGGATGAAAGACCGGGAGAAATATATCCTGGTTGATATGAAAAGGAGAAACCACCTTAGGGAGAAAGGCAGGATGTGGACGAAGCTGCACTTTATCCTTGTGAAAAACTGTGTAAGGGGGCTCAGATGTAAGCGCCCTGAGTTCAGAAACACGCCTTGCTGAGGTGATGGCTACGAGGAAGGCTGTCTTCCAGGATAGGTACAGAAGTGAACAGGTGGCCAGTGGCTCGAATGGAGGACCTGTGAGCTTGGAGAGAACCAGGTTGAGGTCCCACGTCGGGACGGGCTGACGTTGTTGTGGGTACATCCGGTCTAAGCCCTTGAGGAATCTAACGACCATCGGGTTAGAGAATACCGAGGACGCGAGTTCCCCTGGGTGAAAGGCCGATATAGTGGCCAGGTGAACTCTAATTGAAGATATCGCCAACCCCTGCTGTTTTAGGGAGAGGAGATATTCCAAAATGAGAGGAATGGGTGCCTGCAACGGGGACGTAGCTCGTTGTTCGCACCAACAGGAGAACCGCTTCCACTTGGCCAGGTACGTGGTGCGTGTTGAGGGCTTCCTACTGCTCAGCAGAATCTGTTGGACAGAGAGCGAGCATTGCTGCTCTGCCTGGGTGAACCATGGAGCAGCCACGCCGTGAGGTGGAGTGATTGCAGGTCGGGGTGACGCAACCGGCCGTGGTCCTGAGAGATGAGATCCGGACATAACGGAAGCGGGATCGGAGTCTGAACCGAGAGTTCCAACAGTGTGGTGTACCAATGTTGTCTCGGCCACGCTGGAGCGATCAGAATTACCTGTGCCTGGTCTCTGCGCAATTTGAGCAGTACCTTGTGGACCAGAGGAAACGGAGGGAAGGCATAAAACAGGTGGTCTTTCCAGGGAAGGAGAAACGCATCCGAGAGGGAGCCCGGAGCTCGACCTTGTAGGGAGCAGAACACGTGGCACTTCCTGTTGTCTTGAGATGCAAACAGGTCTATCTGGGGAAACCCCCACTTCTGGAAGATGGAATGTATGATGTCCGGACGGATAGACCACTCGTGCGTCTGGAAGGACCTGCTGAGTCGGTCCGCTAGAGTGTTCTGGACTCCAGGGAGGAACGATGCCGTGAGATGAATTGAGTGGGCGATGCAGAAGTCCCACAGGCGAATGGCCTCTTGGCATAGAATTGACGAACGTGCTCCTCCTTGCTTGTTGATGTAAAACATGGCCGTGGTGTTGTCGATGAGAACTAACACACAACGGCCACGTAGGAGATTGAGAAATGCCTGGCACGCCAGGCGCACCGCCATCAGTTCCCGAACATTGATGTGCAGGGCTAACTGGGGTGCAGTCCACAGGCCCTGGGTATGGTGTTCGTTGAGATGGGCGCCCCAACCCAGAGATGAAGCGTCTGTGACCAGGTGCAGAGAGGGTTGTGGGGTGTGAAAAGGGATCCCCTCGCAGACCACATTGTGATCTAGCCACCAGGTGAGGGAGGTCAGGACCGAGTTCGGGACCGTGACCACCATGTTCAGGCTGTCCCGATGTGGACGGTATATTGATGACACCCAGGTTTGAAGTGGGCGAAGCCGAAGTCTGGCATACCTGGTTACGTATGTGCAGGAAGCCATGTGGCCCAGCAGGGTAAGGCACGACCTCACCGTGGTAGTTGGGAAGGCCTTGAGCCCTTGAATGAGGTTCTTGATGGTGCCAAAGCGGTTGTCTGGCAGGATGGCTTGTGCACGTCTGGAGTCTAGAACTGCGCCGATGAATTCTATTCTCTGGGTAGGTTCTAGAGTGGATTTGTCCTTGTTGAGGAGGATGCCCAACTCGTTGAATGTGTGCACTATTATGTGGACGTGAGCTTGAACTTGCTCCTTGGTGCGACCGCGTACCAGCCAGTCGTCTAGGTACGGGAACACCTGTATCCCTTGTCGACGAAGGTACGCTGCCACGACAGCCATACATTTCGTGAACACCCTTGGGGCCGAGGATAGGCCGAAGGGAAGGACTGTAAATTGGTAGTGCACCGTGTTTACCACGAATCGCAGGAAGCGTCTGTGAGGTGGGTAAATTGCGATGTGAAAATATGCGTCTTTCATGTCGAGGGCGGCGAACCAGTCTCCAGGATCGAGGGAAGGAATAATGGCCCCCAAAGAGACCATGCGGAACTTCAACTTTACTACGAATTTGTTGAGTCCGCGCAAGTCCAAGATGGGCCGCAGACCTCCTTTGGACTTGGGGATCAGAAAGTAATGGGAATAAAATCCCCTGCCCCTTAACTCTATCGGAACCTCCTCTATGGCCCCCATGGCAAGGAGCGTAGAAACCTCCTGTATAAGAAGTTGCTCGTGAGAAGGGTCCCTGAAGAGGGACGGGGAAGGGGGGTGGGAGGGGGGATAGAAGAAAACTGGATAGCGTATCCCCTCTCCACCGTGCGGAGGACCCAACGGTCCGAAGTTATAAGGGACCAAGCACGGTGGAAGTGGGAGAGGCGATCCCGAAAGGAGGGGTCTGGATCCTGGGGAATGACTGGGGCGCCGTCCTCGACCGCACCTTCAAAAGTTCTGTCTAGGACCTGAAGGTGGTCTTGGTGGCCCCTGGTTCTGACCGGGTTGAGGGCCAGCCCATCTTCTCCTATCACCTCGCCCTCGCCTTCTGGCAGGGTCCTGTCTCTGACGAGGTGGAGGGGGGTAAAAACGTTGAGGCTGGGGCCTAAATGGTCTGCGCTGGGGACCCGCAACATGCATCCCCAGGGAGCGCATGATTGTCCTGGAGTCCTTGAGGCTCTGCAATCGAGAGTCCGTCTTCTCCGAGAACAACCCCTGTCCTTCAAAGGGCAAATCCTGTAGGGTTTGCTGTAATTCAGGGGGCAAACCCGAAACTTGGAGCCAGGAGGTCCTTCGCATAGCGATACCTGCGGCCAGGGTTCTGGCGGCCGAGTCCGCTATGTCCAGGGAGGCCTGTAAGGAGGTCCGAGCCACCTTCTTACCCTCCTCAACCAAGGCCCCAAACTCTTCCCTGGACTCTTGGGGAACCAATTCCTTGAACTTCCCCATAGAGTTCCAGGAATTAAAGTTGTAGCGGCTCAGGAGCGCCTGCTGGTTAGCCGCTCTAAGTTGCAGCCCTCCAGCTGAATAAACTTTACGGCCAAACAAATCGAGTCGCTTAGCCTCCTTTGATTTGGGCGCTGCAGCTTGTTGACCGTGGCGCTCCCTTGCATTCACTGATGACACCACCAGTGAACACGGCTGGGGATGGGTATACAAGTACTCGTAGTCTTTGGAAGGGACAAAGTACTTTCTTTCCACCCCTCTCGCTGTAGGTGGGATAGAGGCAGGGGTTTGCCATATCGTAGTTGCGTTCGCCTGGATCGTGCGGATCAGGGGCAACGCCACTCTTGATGGGACATCCGCCGCGAGGATATTTGCAATGGGGTCCTGCACCTCCACTATCTCCTCCGTCTGTAGGTCCATGTTACGGGCCATCCTACGTAACAGGTCCTGATGAGCTCGAAGATCTATTGGGGGTGGACCTGTGCACGACGTGCCCGCCACTGCCTCATCCGGAGAGGAAGAGGAAGATGCCTCCGGTGGTAAGGGATCCAGGGGAGGAACCTGGTCTCCCTGTTCCTGGGACGGAGCATCACCTGCCCTTGGGTCCGGGACGTCAGGTGGTGCAGATACAGAGGCCTCCATGCCCCCTGGAGGAGGGCGAGAGATGGTGGACTCTGGGGCCCTTGTATCAGAGTGACCCGAGCGAGAGGTTGTTGGAGCCCCTTGCGCCTGGTGGTATGCCCACGGGGTCCAGAACGACCAGTGAGATGGGCCATGGTCAGGGTCCTCTGCTCCCTCTTGCCAATGGCCTAAATCTTGCTCCCCGGTTTGCCCCTGAGGGGGGTATGCCGATCTTGACAAGTCCTCAGAGGAGCGAGACACCGATCTCGATGGCCATGGCGGTGCCGACTGCGCCGAGACGAATCCCGTGGGATACGGTGCCGTACGGTGCCGGTCTAGAGATGTTCTATCTCTACGCGGTGCCGGCGATCGGTGCCGAGATCGCGATCGGTGCCGATGACCTCGCCGGTGCCGGGAGTCGGACCTGGATCGAGACGATGACCTGGAGTAGGCCCGGTGCCGGGAGCGGCCTCTCGACGTCGAACGTCGATCGTACCGGTGCCGAGAACTACGTCTCGACGTTGATCGGTGCCGACGATCATAACGGTGCCGAGATGTAGAGCGGTGCCGCGATGATCTTGGCCGCGAGTACGACCGGTGCCGAGGTGATATCCGGTGCCGGGACTGCGAGCGGCTTGGGGACCTGCTTCGGGACCTGGACCGGTGCCGTGGTTCCAGCCCTTGCGATGGAGGGCGCATCAAGGCAGGTTTTCCCCTAGATTGGACCGGGCGAGTCAACGGTGCCGACGGTGCCGGTGGTTGGGGCGGTGCCGGCTCCGTGAGGGCGATCAATTCTCTCGCCGTCGCGAAGGTCTCCGGTGTCGACGGGAGGCACTGTATCACTGCCAGTCTCGGTGGTGATTCTGTCTGCACCGGACTCAACGGCCTCGGAGCCGGAGTCGACGGTGCTGGAGGCACCTGTTTTCGGTGCTCCACAGGTGGACGCGGCTCTACCCCCGGCACCGGGGGAGCCGGCGTCTTCGGCACTGAGGTCCCCGCCTTATGGGATTTTTTATGTCCCGGGGATAGTGAACGGCGCCGAGGCACTTGCTGTGAGTGCGGTGCCGATGGGGTCCGGTGCCGTGGAGGCTTGTCCGACGTGGTCAGCATGGTCGGTGCCGCCGGGGCACTGCGCACCGAGGTGCTAGGTGCCGGGGCCTGACGCGCCGATGGAGCGTCTGGGCTAAGTGCCGCCTCCATAAGGAGTTGCCGGAGTCGAAAGTCCCGCTCCTTCTTGGTCCTCGGTTTGAAGGCCTTACAGATTTTGCACTTGTCTGTTTGATGGGACTCTCCCAGGCACTTCAAACACGAGTCGTGCGGATCGCTTGTTGGCATAGGCTTAGCGCAGGAGGCGCACTGTTTGAAGCCGGGAGCCTTGGGCATGAGCCCGGCCACGTGGCCGGGGAAAAAGGGGGAGAGAACCCCCTGAATCCCCTTTAACTATATAACAACTATAAACAAGTGAATAACCAACTATATACTATAAACAACTAGAACTATAACTATAACTGTGAATAACTGGATAAGCTAGGGAGAGTGGAGAACAGCTACGCCGTGCTCCACAGTTCCAACGACCGTCAGGGGCGGTAAGAAGGAACTGAGGGGGCGCCGGGTCGGCTGGGGTATATATTCAGCGCCATGAAGGCGCCACTCTAGGGGGCTCCACAGCCGACCCGCCGGTGTTGCTAGGGTAGAAAATCTTCCGACGATCGTGCACGCGGCGCGCGCACACCTAATGGAATGGATATGAGCAAGCACTCGAAGAAGAACACTGGAATAAACTGCCTAGGGAGGTTGTGGAATCTCCATCTCTGGAGATATTTAAGAGTAGGTTAGATAAATGTCTATCCGGGATGGTCTAGACAGTATTTGGTCCTGCCTTGAGGGCAGGGGACTGGACTCGATGACCTCTCGAGGTCCCTTCCAGTCCTAGAATCTATGAATCTATATCGGTCTTATATTTTACCTAAAACAGTGTGTTGTTGGTTGAAGTGCTTGGGAAATCTCAGCTGAGGTTAGCAAGGGATGTTGAATGTCCACTACCCTTTTGTCAGAGTGGTGAACTAATTAATGAGCTTGCACTGTCCAAGGGAGTCTTGAGCAGTGGAAGATAGTATATTTCTGGAGTACAAGGCTGGGACCTGGGGCGATTGGCTGGTGCCTCTCTCTGTAGATTCATGAGTGTCTCAAGCAGCATTCATGCAATTTAACTGGGTGTGGGGCTCCACATGCTGATGGCTGTGTGATCACAGCACCTGGAGGGGTTTTGCTGCTTGTCACAGCATTGTGTGAGACAACCCAGGCTGGGGAGTTAAGGGAGCACAGTGGTCCCATAGTTCCAGGTTCTACCCCAGGGATCCCATCACAGATACCCATATAAGGGAAATTATAGGAGGGACCAAAGATATACCATGTCTGTTGTCCTGGCCACATAATCTAATTCTCTTTGCACATTACTGAATGGTGAGGATTCCCTGCTGATGAGGATTATTATATCGTACCTGTTTGTTTACAGAGCACAGAGTTGTTGTAAACACTGATGATGATGCTTGTTAGATATTATGTATTATTAATCTAAAACACCTTTTTCTCAATAGTCCTAGTATAATAGCTACAATACAGCAAAAGCCTGCTCTAGAACGTTACTTTATTACACCTGAAAACAATTCAGAGTCTGCTATAAATAGCAAAGGATTTAAAGCAAAATCTAAAGCATTGTTGAGTAAACCTATATAAGGTGCTATAGCGTAGTGGCCTTAGGATGACTTCGTCAACCCCAACAAGTGCGAGCCAAATATCCTGACACACTAATATGCCAAGCCTGAAACAGAATGGCAACCCTGGGTGCTTATTTTGCCTTTTTGCAGTTCATCAGTGTCATGCAACTGTTGGCGCAGTCAGCAACTGTGTCAGCTCTTGGAATAACAATTACTTATGTAGGTTAGGTACAATGCCAAAAATGTTTCAAAGAGTAAAATCATGAAGCATTATGGACATAAAGACAGTGATAGTAAAGGTGACTCCTTGGCATCATGCACCATAACAACTCATTTCACCAAGGGCATAACAAGACAGCTTTGTTTTCGCCTCCATCGCAAGTCATAAAAATATTGCAATTTTCTTTCATGTTTAAACAAACACTTTTCTGAGCAGTCATTTTCTCTACTTACAGTAAACACAGGGCTCCCAATTAACTGTTGCCCTGTTCATCTGTCATCATTTACCCCAGTGCAAAGTGGTGCAAAACACCACCATTGTGATTTGGTAGCATTGCACACTCCCTGTGCACAGGTGAAAAGGACCGCAAAAGCTGCAGCTACTTTAATAAACCAGCAATATATCCAGTATTCTATAGCAAAATAGTATAAGATTATAGTATCATATAGCATAGTACTATGTTAGTATAGTCGCTATACTGTTACCATAATGTAGAATATCTAGAATAGCACTAAAATATGATATATTGGTGGAGTAATATTTATAATGAGTAGTTAAGCACAGATGGGCAGATTCTGGTAGCCATACTCAGTATGAGACTATTCTGATACCTTTACTTGGTATCAAATGTAACTACTCAAGATGTTATTACACAGAGTGACTAAGAGGCTCAGAATCTGGCCTTTAATTAGTGGGTACTAAAGCAGAGTGAGAACTATACTCTGCTAATAATAATTTCAGTTTTCTGGTAGGTGTGATTCTCTGATGGCAGCATTTCTACCAACAATATTCAAGCAAAAGATGACATTTTATTCCATAAGAAAGGTGTCGTAGCTGACAAAAATCCATCTTTGTGTAACACATAATGGCCAGTCAATTAACCATATCAGAATATTGCCATTATACACTGTTTTGTCCTTCTGAACAATGGAGCAAAGAGAACATGATGAGGACGTTTGTATGTTTAAGGGAAATCACCAATATTATTAATTACATTTCAATATGCACTGTAGCGTGCGGTTAAATCCTTTTCGTTAGAGCCTCTGGTTTTCTTCTTACGCAATTTTAATTGTCAATCCTATTCCTCCTCTATTTTCCTGCACCAAATTCCTCCCCCTCCTCAAAAACTTATGAGATAAATTCAAGCCATGCTCTTTGCGTTACAATCAAGAGTATATCTTTCTTTCTGCATAAACCGTAATACAACTCAGAGTTTCAAAATGTCTCATTGACTTCAGTAGCAGCAAGATTAGACACCACAGGAACAATGCATGGTATCCCCAAGGCAGTATAAGCAAGCATAAAATCAAAGGGCCATTGGTAAAATAGCCTATATGGGGTATCACTCTTTTTGTAATTTGTTCCCGGCACAAGCTGAAAAGAAAGAGCATCCACATGACAATTAAATGATAGAATGATTCATGTGTGCTCTTTTAACAATAAATTATCTATGGATTTCTAAAGACCCCCAAATTCAATTTTCATTATAATCTCACAATAAGCACTGCCATCTACGCTGTTCAGCATTTGACATA
This sequence comes from Malaclemys terrapin pileata, assembly GCF_027887155.1. NCBI lineage: Eukaryota > Metazoa > Chordata > Testudines > Emydidae > Malaclemys > Malaclemys terrapin. The sequence goes on along the minus strand of NC_071506.1, from coordinate 268,036,512 downwards.
AATTATGTGAGGCAGTATGTATTTCATCTTGGTTGATACAAGAAATTATAAGTGGCCTAACAGTTGGTGACAGAAGTTGACATATCAAAGGATTCATAGGAACATAAACAAAAAATAAATCACTGTTTCACTGCCCCTCCCCAAAACTAAATTCCTCATTTTACAAAGACCATATAAGCCTTTCATTTTCAAACAAATACCACTGCATCATTGTTATTCTAACATAAGCTAGCATAAAGCTTACAACAAGGAGCATGTTTAATGTGCTTTTTAATAGCTCTGTTTGAAGGACTTCTTACTGACATCATATCATTGGGGAATCCAAAGGGGATTACATGTGTCAGCCCAATCAATTGGTGGTAATTGTAGCACAAAAGACCTATCTGAGCCACAGTAAACTATGCTCTATATTCTTCTAGCTTGTAAAAAAAACAACTGTTAAATTAATTGGCACTAAAAGCATGTAATAGTTATCTAATCTATTAATTTTTAGTTTAATATTAACTAGGGTGTCTCCCTATGACAAGTATTTGACCTGCAGAGAAAGAATGGAGTAAGATCACCATTACAGTCTTTCAAGTTAACGAAATAGTTGCTTGAAGAAAAGAGGTGAAGGCATTCTTTAGCTTCTACCTTGTATTCTAAGTTTTTATTTGTTTTCATACAAGTATTGACTTTATGTGGGGCCAGCCTGGTGGTACCTGATGCAGCATGTTCCTTTGGAAACTTGGGAGCTTTCAGCTCAGTCCCTGGGACAATAGAGGCTACATTGCCACTTTGCAGAGCAGGGAAGGTGCATTAAATGCTCATGACCTTGATTCAGTTGCACAAGGGGGCACTAAGAAGTCATGTGCCAGGCTTCCTGGGTTTTGTTTCTACCTCTGTCACTGAGTCACCTGCCTCAGTTTAGTCATCTGTAAAATGGGTATATTACTATTCACCCACCTACCTCAGGGTCTGACCCTGAGAGATGCTGAGCTCCTACAAGCTCTTTTGCAATCACTGGGAGTTAAAGATGGTCAGCACCTCTGAAGATCACTTTAGGGGCAGACATTGAAGTTTTACACACTGTATGTGCCATATTCTAACTTTAGTTACACTAGTGCAAATCTGCAGTAACTTCATTAAGTCTTCCTCTTGCAGAAGCCAAAGGAGTTACTCTGGTTTATGCTGGTGTAACTGAGGTCAGAATCTGGCCCACTGACTCCCAGTGGTGCAGAATTAGGCCCTTTCTGCCTTCCACAAGTCCAAGGCATCTTAAGATATCAATTAATAACAAATATGGCAAAAATTATTTGCCACCTTCTATTCCTGCAAATGGAGAGGTTTGGGGAAAGCATCATGACGTGCAAGATAAATGTCATAAATATACATAATTATTTCACACTTTTGAAAAATAAAGTTTGGTAGCTGACATTATTTATTGATCTTTGATCAAATAATGTTTATTACTGAAGCAATGCTGCTAGATAGGGTGTGGCTGTCACAAGTGGCTAATACACCTGTGAGATTATCAGACATGGTACCACATCACTATTTTGTAATCACCACACCTCATACAGTTGCTATAAAGTTGAGTATTTAGCAGGTTTAATACAGTAACACATGAGTTAAGTGTTTCATAGAGATAAGGACATTTTCTCAGAATAGTCTGTCACCAGGTAATCTGAATTATCTCCTACTGTATTTCAAATAGTTTTAAAATGAGAACACTTTTTATTTATATGGAACCCTACCTGCCAAGACTTTCTAAATACCTCCCAAAACAAACAGAAGATATTAAAATGAACCAAAGTGATCTCAGAGGGCAAAACTTTCCAAAGAGCCAGATCTGCCACAACGAGACAGGCAACACCCATTTTTGTTCCTTCATTTCCATGGAAGTAAAAGCCAACACAGGGTGTCAGAAATTGTGTAATGTGCATGGAACCAAGCTTGTTTAGGGTTTTTAGAGCCAGATGTTCAGAACTAAAATTACATGCAATTCTATGATTCTAATGTGCAAAAATACACACCCATTTGCATGCACAATTACTATGACTGAACAAACAATTGTAATAACTGAATGTGCCAAAAGGTTGTTGCAACCATGCATGCAATCATGGAAAATGAGTGCACAAATTAGGTGTGTGAATGCAATTCTGAAAATCTGGCCCATAATGTTAAACCTTAAATTCAGTTTCCATCCCAACAGGCAGCCAGCACAATAAGCCAAACAGTGGGCAGAAAAAATCCCTCTGCCCAGCCCTAATAGCGATAATGATGCTTACTGTGCTAGTAGCAAGTGTATGATATACTACATAGTTAGGCAGCCCAGTCCAATCCAGAGAACACCGAAGTAGTCTTTGGGCACTAAACATGCCTTGCGGTGAAAGCACAGGACTGGCACACAGGAGATCTGGCTCTGATGCAGACTTCCTTAGGTAAGTCACCTCTCTGTGTTCCCGTTTCCTCATCTCTGAAAAGAGGAATTCAAATAATAATAATTCTTTCTTCACAGGACTTAATTCATGGTTGTGAAGTGCTTTCATATCTTTCAATGGAAGACTCTCTGAAAGGGCAATGTATTGTTATTAGACCAATCAAAGGCATGTGTTGTGGTATTCAGGTCAGTGTGTGACAGGCCAGGCTGCAGTCTGGCAATATTCTTTCAATGGGAAAACTGTCCCTTGATTTTACAAGAGACTCAAGAATTTGTAAAAAGCAACAGAGGGTCCTGTGGCACCTTTGAGACTAACAGAAGTATTGGGAGCATAAGCTTTCCTGGGTAAGAACCTCACTTCTTCAGATGCAAGTAAGAATTTGTGTAGATTGTCCACACAAGCACTATACAACAGGTGTATTTAAAGAACATGGAGCCATTGTTAGGATCAGTTAATACTCGTTCCCATGTTTTGAATGAAAAATGCCATCTCCTGGAAAGGATTCTATCTGCAAAATATGATCCTACATTGACCAACCCTGGGAAAACTTGCTGGTTAAAAAGAATTCATGGAGTACATCATTTGGTGGTTTTGTTTCTGGAGCCTTGTTGGGTGACCATTTTTTTTTTTAACAGGAGCGTTAATGAATGGCAAACGGTGAATGAGACATTTAAGAAATATTCAGGACCTGACTGCCCTGTGGGTGGAAATGCTGCCATTTCCATGTACCTGTGGCTTCAACACTTGCCCTTTTTTCCCCTAGAAGAAATTGAGGTGGTGGCAAGATTACATTTTAATGTTCTCCCCTTTCTGTTTAATTGGTTCATAGAAATTCCTTTCTCTACCCCTTTGCAAGGTTTTTGCTCTCAAATACACCCGGTGCCACTTTTCCCACAAACTCTACCCTCTAAATCAAGGGAGGCAGCTAATTCCAAATAAGAGAAGAAAAAAATGAAAGTTATTATATTTCAAGACCATTTGAGAAGTTAAATAGTTCTAGAACTTCCTCTCCGAGGCTGCTGTTCTCTTCAGGGCTGCTCCACACCCAGCCAGCTCTGCTGGCCAGCGTGTAGGTGAGTGGGGCTATGGTTTATCTAATACCCAAAGAGGCACATGGATAGTGCAGTCCCTTGCACAGGGACTGCAGTTGTGCCTGGCTACAGTGCACCCTTCCTGTATACCTTCTCCCTGTGCTGTTGCAGAGCAGCCAGGCACAATCTAGCCCATAATTTGGGCAAAATCAAGAGACGTGGCCAGTGACTAGGGTGACCAGACAGCAAGTGTGAAAAATCGGGACGGGGGTAATTTGGGCAAAATGCATTGAAAGGGGCCCTGTTTTACAGTTAGATGTTGAATCCACTTTGTCTCACCCACTCACTCCCTTCACTTGTCTTCCCCCCGTCTCCTCAGAGATTTCAATACAATCTAAGACTCATACTGTCTTTTGCCATGACGATGGGACCTCAACCCCTCCCATCGTGTCCTTCATCCCCATTGCCTGCCTCCCCTACAAATGAAATAATGAGGAGGAAGTGATCTCATTCTCTGTTGTCTTTCCCTCTTACAAAAACGACACAGTCATCCTTTAGGCCTGCTCTTCACAGAAAGCTGAATACCACGTTCCAGCTTCCCCAAGAGAGCCGCTGCATTGGGTGAAAGTCAAAGCTTGTTAGCCTGTTCACCTCCATCCAGGTTAATAGTGTGCAGGTGTCCAACCACTATGGATGGGGATCATAGACCTGCTCAAATATGTGTGACTAGTAGTTATAGCCTGTAGGAGGTAGCATGGTCTAGGGGGCAGGTGCTAGAGTGGGAATCAGGAGACGTGGCCAGTGACTAGGGTGACCAGACAGCAAGTGTGAAAAATCGGGACGGGGGTGGGGGGTAACAGGATCCTAGATAAGAAAAAGACCCAAAAATTGGGACTGTCCCTATAAAATAGGGACATCTGGTCACCCTACCAGTGACTGGTGTGTAATCTTGGGCGAGTCACTTTGCCTCTCTGTGCCTCTGTTTCCCCCATCCCATCCTTTGTCTCCCTTGTCTATTTAGACTAAGCTCTTTGAGGTGGGACTGTCTCCCACGACGTGTATCTACAGCACCTGGCTCAATGAGAGCACCAGTCTTGGTTGAGGACTCTAGGTGCTACTATAAAACAAATAATGAATAATAAGATAAAAGCCTCCAGACTTCCAGCACTAAGAGAGATTCTCCTTTAGCTCAAGTGGTCATTGCTCAATTTTTGTGTAGAATATCCTGATTACTCTTCCCCATAATGTGTGCATGCAGTTTCGCTGCCCTCAGCACTGTCCACTGTTTATGGAGATGGATATATTCTAGGATGAACTCTTCAATGCAGATCAACACTCAAGTTAAAGAATTAATGTTGCGAATATCTCGCATTGCTTGTTAGTGATTTGGCATCAGGTGCTCTTGTGATCATCAGAGTAAAAAAATAGGCACAATGGCAGAAACAGGAGTTAAAAACTTACAAATAGATAAAAATTAACCTGCACCAAATGCAAAATAAAAAGTATCTGCTTTAACTGGAAAATGTGAAGTGCTAAGTATGTCTCCTGTACGCATAATAGTTTCACTTTAACTTGTTCTGAATAGTGAAAGTATCTTCAGAGTTAGAAGTTTCTTACATTCTTCCCTGGTGATTTGTTAGTGCTCTTGAGTGATAAAAATCATGATTTTCATAATAAGTGGAGTTACTGAAGTATGTCTGGAATGTGAAAGAAGTGTTGAATGCATGGGGTTCATCTCATTCCAGCCAGAGAGCCTTTACAATGGAATGAAAGGCTAAAATGCAAAGTACAAATTATTCCTTGTCCTTCACAAATGTCTCCCCTGGCTGATCCCTTTGAGACTGCAGTACATCGTTTGTTTCATTACTACACTAGTAAGATTGCACCGTTTCAACCATGGCATTGCAATATATTGACATTAACACTACATTGCTAAAACTTTCAGAGTGCAAAGAATAAAAATGCCTATTCTCAACATGTCTGAAAAAATCTAGGTCTGCGTAACATGGGTTTGTTTTGACTCTGGCATGCTTAAAGTACCTGGATATTTCTGTCCTGTAGCACAGATCTTCTGCATGACACACTGGGTGGGCTGGCTGCATGGAGCTCAGTAACTGCTAATTATTTGATATTGATAAATGATAGGGGAGGGCGGATGGCCTTGAGAGACTTTAGTGATCTGGCTTCAATTCTTGGCTCTGCCATGGACTTCTTGTGTGACATTGGGTAAGTCATTTAATCTCAAGTGCACCTCATTTCATAATCTTCTCCTTGTATGTTGTATCCCTTTCTTACTTTCTCGATCTTGTCTATTTAGAAAGTAAGCTCTTCAGAAAGAACATGGACTAGTATGTGTTTGTACAGTGCCTCGCACACTAGAGCCCTGCCTCTAGGCACTCTGTAATACAAATTATTATAAAAAATAATGGTTAGATATGTGCTTATACAGAGCCTTAATTCCATAATTACAGGGTTAACTGTCTCAGTGGAATGAGTAGTCCGAATGGGTTTCTATTTGTATTAGCCAGAAGTTCTTGGGAACACTAATAAGTAACACATTAGCTGCAACTAAAGTTCAGGACTTCTGCTCCTCTGTGTTTAATTAGTCTGGAGACAGCTTGAGAGATGGTATTAATGATTCCTGTGTATGTAAGCTGGTTAAACTGCTGTTTCAAATATGTTCTGAAATATGTTCATATAACTTCTCTGTTTCAAATATAAGCCTACCTCTGGGCTCAGGCTGCATGAGGAGTTCTATGGCAGAGTTAGGAGTGGAACCAGAGTCTCCTACTGTCCTACCTTTTTATTTTAACCACAAGACCAGTCTTCAGCCCCAGCAGAGCCACTATCCATGAGCTGTGTTGCTCACTAGAACTGAACTAGTAACTTATAAGGAATAATTTACGTAAAAGCAAATGCCTCAAAATCTGAGTTGTTCACAGGCTAATGGACAGACATCTTTTGCTACGTAAGTTGAAACATTACATTTTTCCCAGAGCTCATCAAAAAATGGGAAAAAATGTTTGGGGAAAATGAATGCAGTTTTTCACCAAATGTTCAAATGTTGATGAAAAATGGCACTGATTTTTTTAAAATTTCAATTCTTGTCACTAGATCTATAGCTTGTAAACCACTAAAAAAGACACTAAACATTCATTACATTTTTCTTCGTATTTTTTCCACAGAAATTTTGACAAAAAAATCAAATTTTGCAAACTTTCAACTGGCTCTAATTTTTCCTCATGGTGGCCTTACTTGCAGATTGCATTGGTGATGGTGGCCTAGTGAGGATGGTGTCACTTACTTAAAGTTTATCTAATAGATATAACATACTCTCCCTTACTTTAGAATTTATTTTTTTCTGTTCACACATAGTTCAATGGCACATTACGTAGAAGTTAGGAGGGCAGAAAGGGACTTGGAAACCATATCTTCCCTTATGGAAAAGTTCTATGAAATCTCATAGAAAATGGTAACCTTCTGATAGCATTCTGCCATCACATAGAATTTGAGAAAATTATATTTCTGATACACAAATTGATAATATAATTACAACAATCTCCTTTTCTATTCAGTTCTATAGATTTTTAGAATAGTTTCTATAGAGCTCTATGAAATATTTGTAGAACTCTACTTGCCTCCTTACTATTGAATTCCATAGGATTTTCCATATGGATTAAATTATATTTTTTACAAACCACAGTGTAGCTACTCCTCTGTTTTACTAATGGCTTGTCTAAAAAGGGAAACTTAGGAAAATTAAACCAATTTAATTTTTAAGTGGATTAGTTAAACCACATCAAACCACTGTTTACTGAACTAAACTAAACCAAATTAAGGTCCATTTAGTGCTGAATAAAAGCATCCACACAGGGGTTTAATGTTGTTTAATTAATCCTCTTTAAATTCACACCTTTAGTTAACTTGGAATAATTTCCCAAGTGTTACCATGTAAATAAGCCCTGAGGATGTTCTGTTTAGATTATCTGGGTTTATTTTATATTGGGATGAAGGACGGTATATTGGTTAAACCATAGGAAATCTGGGTTCTGTTCCAGCTCTGCCACAGAGTTCCTTCAGCAAGTCCATTAACCTCTTCATGCCTCATTTTCCCCATCTATAGAATGGGAAGGGTAATACCTAACTCTCAGGGCTGCTGTGAGGCTATAAATTCAAAGAGTTAAACTGTTATCAGTCCTTCTGCTATTGGGCTACTCTCCCTTGTGCATATAGTTTTATATTCAATTCACCCTCATTCTGAGAATTCCATATGTGATAACACCCCAACATGTATTTTCTAAAAGTATCTGACAAGATTCCAGTTTGAGCTTGCACTTGCTTTCAAGTTTGATCCTTTTTGAGTCTCTGAAGTTCACCCACACAATTACCTCTCCTGTTCAAAGCAACACAGGGCTTATGAGGAAATAAAGAACAACAAAGGATTTCCCAGAGTGCCTTGGGAAACCTGAAAAAGTGTTACTCTTCTATTTCATGTAGTGGTGGTAATTCGTCCCACATTAATGGCAAAATGCTGCTCTCAGATCTGTATGGCAAGGCTAGGCTAGGTTAGGCTATTCTGTTCTCCCTATAGTAGATGCGTGTACTCTATCTCCCATTAGTCCCACACAGGTAGGGAGAATAGACCATCAGATCTGTGTGGACCTGAGAGCCGAATTTTGCCCTACAGAGATATGAGGAAATGTGCAGGCTAGCAGAGACCTCTCCATCAAAATACACAGGCAGATCTTCAGCTGCTGTAAACTACTGTAGCTCCGTCGACTTCAAACAATGTACAGCACTGGAGGATCTGGCCCATAGTTGCTTTATCAGTGAGGCATCCATATATAAAACAACACTTTTCAGCTATTGCAATTGTAAAATATACGGTATGCTAATTAATGGTACGTTGTATAATAACAGTATCTTAACAGTTTCCTTTATAATGGTTAAAAATCAGTCTATGAATTGTATATGTTGTAAATCCCTTATTCCCTCCTTAGCTTCCGCTATCCCACTTCCAGCACTGACCTTACTTCTACCTGCATTTCTCTTCCTTCACCTACTTTTACTAATTAAGGATAGTTCTCTTTCCTGCTCTTGCTTCTTATTTCCCATCTGGACTTAAAATCCTTTTTTTTTTTTTTAAGTTTCTGTTTTTGAAAAGATTTATATATAACCTCTTGGGATCAGTTTTGACCTACATCTTCTTATACCAAAATAATAGGCTTTTCCTTACTTGGTGCTTAAAATGTTTTTCATGTGACAGATGATTCTGTCATCTACACTTTCCTTCTTAGCCCATCTGTTAAAAGAACATTACAAGGAAAAGTAAAGTCACCTATTGGCTACAATCCGTTTACACTGGGCATACATGTTTATGAATCAGATAAGAACTTTGTGTGGTAGCACTAAAAGCTTTATGTATCACGACATCAAAGCAGCTAGAAGATGAAAGGGCATATTTTTGCATCATAAACAAAATTTACATATTGTGATATTCCAAGAATCTTTCATTTAAACAGGTGGAAAAACAGGGAAGCAGGCACACATGTAAAGCAAAGTCTTACTTGTGGTTGATGATTAAATTTTATATGGCTTTGATATAACCACTGCAATTAAGTACAGTGATGAGCAAGGACTTGTTTTTGCTCTTTATAGGGTACACATTGTTTACTAATCCCTGGTTTATACAATAAATCTATCATCTTTTTGGGTACAGCTGTAAATAAAATTTTAAAGGACAATTTTCATTCTATGGAACAAATTTCAGACTTTTCATCTCTTTTTCTTTCTTTTTTTAAGACATGCTAACTTAAAAGAAAACAATACGTTCAAACTTGCTGAATGCAAGAAAGCATCACTTTCCAGCTGATATTTTAAATTATAATTGCCACCTTTTGTCAAGCTCTGAAACAAGGTATATGTAATGTAAACATAAGCTGAAGAGCCATTTACCATTTCGGTTGAAGGTAGCTATTAAAAACTGTGAACAGTGACTCAATCATAGCAAATCAACTCACTGCAATTTTCACTTTTCCTGATTTTAAGCATTCATCACCACTTGTACTTCACCCTTGAAAAGAAGGGCAAAAAGACAAATTACTTTAATTAGGAATTAGTTGTGAGAGAATGAGGTGTTCTAATTATATCTAGAACCTTTTAAATAGTTTCACTCAGGCTTATTTGATTTCTTAATTACTGAAATAGAAAAGCCATGCACAAATTGCACTGGCTTTGAAAACATAAATGCTGTCATTCATCTGATATTATGGATTAGTGTACAGTGAACAGTGGTAAAGCAATAACACCTCCAAGACAGCACTTGCATTAATACAGGATAAATTTTTTGTTGAAACATTAGATAATCACCTCTTTCTATATCTCAACATATATAATTTTATGCACTGTGATGTGAAACCATAGATGTGACAGGCTATAATGGTTTATTTATGAGACATTATTCTTTAATGCAAGAATACATTAGGTTAAAGATCCCATTTCCACATATATAATAGGTCATGCTCTGCATCTGAGCTCTAATTGAGCTACAGTAGGCTGTGGTTATGTCTACACTTAGGTCGAAATTAGGTCGAATTTATAGAAGTCAGTTTTTTAGGAAGCGATTTTATACAGTCGATTGTGTGTGTCCCCACTAAGCACATTAAGTCGGCGGAGTGCGTCCACAGTACCGAGGCTAGCGTCGACTTGTGGAGCGGTGTACTGTGGGTAGCTATCCCACAGTTCCTGCAGTCTCCGCCACCTATTGGAATTCTGGGTTGAGCTCCCAATGCCTGATGGGGCAAAAACATTGTCGCGGGTGGTTTTGGGTACATGTCGTCAGTCACCCCTCCCTCTGTGAAAGCAACGGCAGACAATCGTTTTGCGCCTTTTTTCCTGGGTTACCCATGCCAACGCCATAGCACGGCAAGCATGGAGCCCACTCAGCTCACCGTCACCAAAGCATGTGGCATCGGCCTCTGTCAGAAGACAGGATACTGAGCTAGATGGACTATTGGTCTGACCCAACGCGGCCATTCTTGTGTTCCCTATGACACATCATTTGATCACCAGTCATGTGCCCATCGCAGCTTAAAAACCCCTATTTCCACAAAACAGAAGTCCCACATGCTGCTGCCTTAGCTTTCTGCCAATGCCTGCTCAAACAGATGGGCTTCATCACATACCTGGAAGGTCAAATTGGGCTATTTCAATTGTTCAGGATGTTCCCTATTCAGTCATTTCATCACCTAGGAATCAGACAACCAACAAAATTACTGTTGTGGTCTCTATCTTCAGAGCAACAAAACACGCTCTCTATGGGCCTGGTCCAATACCCATGTTAATCAGTAGTGGTGTTTCAGAAAGTGCTGAATGAGGCCCTGTGGGAATAGTTAGAATCTCAGGTAGACTGGAATGTGCATTGGTATGTTCCCTCAGAGAGGCCATGGAGACACCTTTTCATGTTCTACAACACCCAGCTGGAACACTCCTGAGTTGAAGCAACTAAGCCATTGCCAGTTGTGACAAGGTAGTTTATGGCTAGAGGAATAAGATTTTGCTATAAACCATTGGAATTTCTTTGAGCAAAGATTCAAAATGAATCTGTCTGAACATTCTGAAAAGAATTCATGATAGCTATGTTTGATTAATAATATCAGAGCAGAGGTTCCCAAACTATGGTTGTGGTTTGCAGAAAGCTGGCAGGTCACGTTGTGCTGGCTCTCCTCATTGCTGTAGCTGTCACAGGGATGTTCCTTGGTTGCAAATGACAGATGAATCGTTTCATGATATTGTCCACCTTATGAAAAGGTTGAAGAATCCCTATAATAGAATATCAATATTTAAAGCAACAGAGGACAAAATTATAATTGTGATGTGTCATTTCCAAATAGAGATTACAATACTTCAGCCATACAATAGGCATTTTTCCACCTAACAGGCTCCTGGGAATTTTTCATGAAAGAAAACAAACACCTTTGTTCCAAGGAACTCAAGAGACTGAATAGAATGGGCAAAAAAAAAAAAAGTCCTATTTCCAGAAGTTATTAAGGGGAATTGCTCTTCCCAAAATGCTTCTTTTTGCTAGGTGGTGTTCTTCTTGGGGCTCAGACGCTCCAATGAGGGGCTGTAAGGTTACCATGAGTCCTTCTCCATTTTTCAGAATGAAAAGTCAGTAGAAAATTAAACCCTACCCCCTTCCATTCCCAGTTATTGCACTGCTACATTTCAAGGTGTCCCCAAGGTTAGAGAAATATCATTTGGTATTTTACAATGATCTTTCCCTTTCAGCATAAATATATACGTATATGAAGAGGACTCCACGATCCATCCATCAATCCCTATTCTCCCTCCTTTTATTTTTCATCCCTCCAACAGCCTGTATCTTGATAGTCTTTCTCCAGATAGGAGGCCAGCAATTACACACCTTCAGTTAGATGGAGGAGGTCAATAAGGAAAGACATTAAAGACACCCTTCTCCCTGGGAACTGTGTGCACAGCCTCTGGAGCTGTTACTGCTCTTGCCAACCCAGTAAATGAGAGATTTCATCATATTAATTTTAATATCTTTCAAATGGCTGCATGGACGGCTTGCAGTCCTGGTAGAATATACACTACAGGGTAGTCAGGGAGTGTGTATTGGGAACAAGTGTTTTTCTTGGCATAGACTTAGCATGCCCTTTGTTACATAGTGAGACTTTTTGTAAGAATTCTACTCAGTACAGTAGCAGCTACCAAACATTGTCTTGTGTACATTGATGCAAAGGAATTTTTTTTAAAAGGGGATTTCCCATTGCCCATAATACCATATATGGTGGTACCTGCTTGCCCTGGAACAATTTGTATAGTGGGGGCGCTGAGAGCCATTGAACCACACTGTAAACCCTGTAGATAATGGAAATCACATCGAGCCAGGGGGTGTGGCAGTACCCCCAGAACCTCTAGTTCCAGCACCTATTCTTGCACCACTGTAATAATCATAATATCTGTCAGTATCTCCATTATGTAACACCCCTCCTCCCCCTGCTGTTATTTCCAGGGGTTTATAAATCAGCTGAAAATAAAGGGATCTGGATTTAATGTTGTTCTTTAGAACTTCAGCTAAGTGCAAAGCTTTTTCTGTCTCTCTCACACACGTACACACACAGAGAGAGAAGCACAACATCTGATTTCCCAGACTGACTCATTTCAAATATAAGAATCCTCCAACAAAAGGAGTTTTACTTTCAGATGTTTTTTAATTCCTCTTAAAACAAAGCTTTATGTTCTAACTTTTAAAATTGAAATGTTTAAATCCATTAGTGTACATTGTGGATTAAAGTCTTTGGGTATTTAAAAAGAAAAAAAACAGTTATTTAATTTTAAAATAGCGTCTACTATGCATACAGACAAATTAGATTTTGATAAATATTTCATAAGGAGTTTTAGTGAACATGCAGCATCTGCACTTACGCTATAGACCCAAATGACTTCTTGTCCATGGTGACAATGATTTCTAACCTAAGGCATCTCTAAGCCGAACTTGACATGATAGCCTATAACTGCTCCTTTGGAGCGACCGCAGCCTGAATCAAGAATTAGCATGCTCAAGAAGTTCCCAAGATGGCTTTAGCATTACAAAACATAATAGCTCTGCAATAATGCACATATTAAAAAGTCCCCAAGTATGCATTTACAAGTAGTGTCTAATACACTTCCTCTGAGATGGTAATGGCGCCGAAGGAGTTCTCATGATCTCAGTGGAAAAATACTAACATAATATGGAATTTCAGAGTTAGCCATTGAGATCTAGACTTTAATAATAAAGTAAGTTGTGAGTGTTTTAGTTCTCTTGAACGTGAAGGACCAGCATAAGAATATCATTACTTGGGCGAGGGTAGAGATTGCACAGTTAACTTCTATGCAACTTCTCACCACTATTTAAACCAGGGGTCTCAAACTCAAATGACCACAAGGGCCACATGGGGATAGTTCATTGGCCCAAGGGCCGCATCACTGACACCCCCCCTCGCTGCCCCCGGCCCTGCCCCCACTCCACCCCTTCCATGAGGCCCCGTCTCTTCCCACCCCTTCCCTGTCCCCATTCCAACCCCTTCCCTGAAGTCCCCACCCCAACTCCACCCCCTCCCTGCCCCCAGATGGTGCATGAGGGGTGTGATGGGGGCTCAGGGCAGGGAGTTGAGGTGCAGCGGGGGTTGGGGTGCAGGCAGGGGGCTCAGGGTAAAGAAGGGGTGTGGGATGCAGCAGGGGGCTCAGGGCAGGGGTTGGGGGGAGTGCAGCAGGGGGCTCAGGGCAGGAGGTTGGGGTGCAGCAGGGGGTTGAGGTTCAGGCAGGGGGCTCAGGGCAGGGAATTGGTGCAGCAGGGGGTTGGGGTTCAGGCAGGGGGCTCAAGGCAGGGAGTTGGGGTGCAGAAGGGGTGTGGGATGCAGCAGGGGGCTCAGGGCAGGGGTTTGGGGGGTGGGGTGCAGGAGGGCTTCAGGCTCCAGGATGGCAGCAGCGCACACCGGGGCCAGGGCCGGCTGCCGGCCCCAGCCCCGCTCCGCTCCAGGAAGTAACTGGAACCATGTCCCTGCGGCCCCTGGGGGAGAGGGACGCAGGGCTCTGCACTCTGCTTGCCACACCTCCAGGTACCTCCCCCGAAGCTCCCATTGGCCGCGGTTCCCCGTTCCCGGCCAATAGGAGCTGCGGGGGGGGGCGGTGCCTGGAAGTCAGAGCAACACACGGACGGAGCCCTCTGCTTTCCCCTCCCTCCCCCCCGCCACAGGGACATGATGCCAGCCACTTCAGGAAGCAGCGCAGGGCTCGAGGGGGGCAATCCTGCGGCTGTAGTTTGCCCACCCGTGGCCTGTAGGTAGGCCGGGGGGGCGGGTGCAGGCCACTTGGTGGGCCGCAGGAAATAGCCCTGTGGGCCGCATGCGGCCCGCGGGCCGCGTGTTTGAGACTCCTGATTTAAACAATACACTTCGATGTTGACCTGAAATAGCTCTGCTGTTCCAGGCTTGGCCTCCTCCTGAGTGGAGACAGCGAACCATGCTGAATTATGGCAATCTGTCTGGTGGCCAAATGTGGACAACTGGGAATTATCAGAAGATTAAACAACTCTTTTCTACTAATTCAGAATGAATGGAGGGAACAGTTAGGGTAAAATAAGAGCCATCCTAAACGTTTTTGCACAGTTCAAAGTTCTTGGTTTTGATGAAGTTCTTTTTATTCCACATTCACTTTTTCTACTCTTGTGGAAGTAGATGTGGCGTTTGCACATCTGTTACACTGCCTCATGTACTTGAAATGATCTTCAACATCTTGTCCATAAAGCAACCGTCCTCTCATCTTTCAAATCCCTCCTTACAACATATTTCATACAGAAACACTTTCCACTTTCTCCTCCTTACCTATGCCTTTGTCTTGTCTGTTTCAGACTGAGCTTTTTCCTATATGTTTTGTACCACAAGGGCTGAAATACCAGCCCCAATGGGGATGTCCACACTGCAATTTAAGCCTGAGCTGACATTCAGGCTTAAGCCCAAACTCCACTTTCCTCAACATAAAAATCTTTCAGACTTGGGCTCAGACTTAGGGTCCAAGACCCTGCAGGAGTGGAGGGTCCAAGCCCAAGTCAAGCCAGGACCCAGGGTTTGAGCCCTAAAGCTCTGTAGTGTAGATGCAGCCCTGCTTGACTCGGATCCCGGGAGTCAGCCAGAAGTATCCCCACAATCCCATAAGCCAACCTCCTTTGTCCTCTCTAGCCCAAGAATCTCCGATCGACTCAAATGAAAATGGAAGCAAACCCTCTTGGTGTACAGCAGCAGCTCTGAGTCAGCATTAACCCTTCTGTTGGCTTCTGTCCACCATCAGAGAGCCTTCTGTGTTTGTAATGGCAACTGACCAGAACAAGCCTTTTGCAAAGCACGCTGCTTCATGGTCATGGGAGCACAGCCAGATTTTGGTGAATCTCTGATGTGAGGCCAGCAAAACTGTGTACTTTCATAAGACTGCCAGGAATGACCATGCATACCAGCAAATATCAAAGAAGCTGACATCTTTACAAACTTATCAGACCAGTGAGCAGGGTAGGGAGTGGGTTAAGCAGCTCAAGAGTGAGTACCAGAAAACCAGGGACCAGAACCGCACCTCAGGCAAATCACCAGCATCATGCCCATTTCATGATGCGTTTGACCGAGTGCCGGGCACTGTGCCCAGCACAGAGCTAGCCCTGGTGCATGATGACCTGGTCAGCTGGGATGGTGCCCTGCTGGCCTCAGAATCCAGCCTGGGAACTGGTAGCCAGCAGCAGGCACCTAGTGAAGACCATTAAGTCACTCTGTTGCTGAAACCAGTCCCAGAGCAGGCTTTCTAGGTACATTTTAATGTTCATTAATACAATCATAGGAGGGACTTCCACTCTATGAACCAATGCAAAAGTTATGAGAAGCCACAGCCAGCAGCATGTATCCACTAATGGCAGATTGTATACCAGTACCTTGGAGTCTTCTCTGCCCCTCCACTCCACCACATGGAATTCAAAATGATGACCGGGAAATGCAAAGAGTGGACCTTGAAAGAGTATTTTTACTGAAAAAGCACAGAATTTTGCTACTGCCATTCCTGTTTCTTAAAAAGAATAACCTTATATTGCTGTGCCTTTAAGTTTACCACTCTGTAACCACTCAACGGTCTATGGTTCCCACCTGGGAACAAAAACAACAAGGAGTCCTTGTGGCACCTTAGAGACTAACACATTTATTTTTCTGATACAGACTAACATGGCTACCACTCTGAAACCTGTCACCTGGGAACAGTGAACTCTGAGGGAAGGAGGAGTGAAAATGTGTTCCATTTCCAAATCTAGTCCATTTCAGTTAGAGGCAGGCCCCGGGTGACAAAATCATTTGTCCCAAGTACAATGAGGGTTTTAACTTTTGTGCAGAAGTTTGCTGTGGGAGGGGAGAAGGAAGACTGTGAGGTTGTGTGTGTTTGTGTGCAGCCATAACAGCATACGCCATGTGGAATCTAACTCCTGTTGGTTTCCTCATGAATTCTGATCCAATCCCAGGTGCTGATAGCTGCAAAGTTTTCCTGAAGCAGGAATTTCAGATAGGTAGTCACATTGCGGGAAAGGGCATATTTTCCAGGGCCACCTCGATAGTTGACCAGCCCACTCCACTCACAGATGCAATGGTCAGTAACTATACATTTGGCTATTTCAGCTGCATAAGCTGCAGATTTCCCCCAACAGCTTGGAAAAAATATCTCCTTTGCCAACGGGGCAGCACAAGAAAAGATATATCCTCCAAAACATGAAAGATCTGAAATGATTGAAAAAGCTAATGTAGCCAGACTACTTCCCACCCCCTCCCCAACCCAAGTAGCTATGCAATTTTTATAAAACAAAAACAGCTTTGAATTTTTAACTTACCATTGTTTCTGCATTTCTTTAACTGCCATTAACCAGGCTGTGTCCAAGGAGATTCTGTGGTCTGAAGCATCCCTTCCACAATATATTGAAGTTCAGTTTTGAAATGTAATATTCCATGTCCTCGAAATTCTACAAGAATTTTTTCTGTGCTCCTCTACTGAGCTGTTAAAGACAATAACCCTCTGTGTCTTGTCCTATTGCAGCCCCCTTGACCTCTATTGGCTACTGTATCTCTACAGCTCACCCACAATGCAGTACAAGCCTGGCCCAGCATACCTTCATAGACCGTTCCAAGCGGAAGCGCTTCCATGGTAAACTTATGGTTGAAGTTCTGGAGAGGGCCTACAAGAAGTTCCAGTACCAGAAACAGATGGACTTAAGACTAGAGGAAAAGCCTGCCAAGAGGCAGGAGGGAAGGCTGAGGCTCGCTGCACAGTTTGAGGACAGGGTTTCAGTGTGGGAGCAGGCACTTACTTCCTGAAACAGGAATGGTGGCTAAAGGAGGAGGGAAGAACTCAGCAGAGAGAAATGTTGGATTGGTTCATCTCAATCATGGCTGCAAGTATACAGGCTCCTGCTGCCTCTCCCACACCACTGCCTGATTCCCGTGTGATGTACCCTCAGTTCAGAACCAGCCTGAAAACTCCATGGCTGGATGGCACATGCAATCAGGCCCCGTGAGCAGCTGGGCAGGGGAACTTAGTCCCACGAAGTCCTCCATCTTTAGCCCCTCTCCTGTGGGTGCCCCCACCCCCATGCCAAGTGCACAGAAATTGGGGAGAGAAGGCAAAGGAGAACTGAGGGCCAGGGGACATGCAGTAGTAGGGAGTTTCTGTCACGTTTGCTCTTGTTCATGCACTTTTTATTATTTTGTTTTGGAAAGGTTCTGTTGTAACTGTTATATTGTTGTAATGGCAGCAGGCAGGCCTTGCAATGGGTGAATGTTGTGCTGTTTTATTACATGTTCATGAATAAAGCTTTTTATGTCATCAAGAAAATTTACTGCTATCACTGCATCTCATCATACAATCAGTATTTGAAATAATAAAGATAAACACATGATCAGGAACAATTAGGAATTAGTAAACAGACACTATTCCTTTGTTAGTTAGGTACACCAATCCACATCAATCACTTCCTTATATGAATCCATACTGTGAATCATCCCGCACTCTCGTCCCATTTCATATGTCATCATGTCATTCATAAGTTCATTGCATGGCAACCAAGCCTCCACCCTTTCCAAGCACTGAACCCCCCAACCAATTAGCCCCATCCCCCTCAAGCATATTAATAGAGTTACTATTCCCCCTCTTCTCTTGGGCTATGCAAGTCCATAATGTGGAAGCATAAAGCATGCTTGACTTCTGTTGCCCAGGTACAGCTCCAGCTGTAGTAGGTGCACTTTCTGGCTGAGGGTACCAATTCAGAGGCCCCTTGCTGTCATAGGTCCATTGAGGGGGAAAATGGCTCACCTCTGGCTGCACAATGATTGTGAAGACCACAGCAAGCCACAGTAGACTTCCAAACAGGTCTGTAAACATCTCCAATGAGATTTCAATCTGCCCACAGCACATTCAACAACCAATCTGCACCTTCTGAGAGTGTAATTAAACCACCTTTTGCCAAGGGCCTCTGAAATAAGGGCTTGGTTTCATAAGCCGAGTCTATGAATGTAGACTCCTTATCAGCAAAAAAACCTGGCATCATGAACTTTCCCAGTGCAGCCCACACGGACATTCATAAATTGACATCTGTGGTCAATGAGGGCCTGCATAACAATAGAGTAGTACCCTTTTTGATTTATGTACTCATATGCTCCTTGAGAAGGGCAAACTATGGGCACATGAGTCCCATCAATGGCCCCAGAGCAGTCTGGAAACCCTATTTTCCTCAAAGCCAGCAATTACTTCAGGAATATCTTTTATGCCCACCTCCTAGGGATAAACCACATGGCTGGTTGCCTCAGAAACCTCCACCACCACTTTACCTACGGTTAACTTTTCAACACCAAACTGGTTGGCAACAGATTTGATCCCAGGTTAGAAAATTCTTAACATAGATTTAAAAATCAGTGTAGATGCTGAAGCCCTGGGTTCTGTAACATTGGTCAGCTGATTCAAGTACCACTAACGCTGGGCTTACATTGCAGTGATGACATACCCATTGACACCAATGGCAAGACTCCCATTGATTTCAGTGGGGCCCAGGTATTCAAACTAGGCCTTTCGCTGGACTTAAGTAGAGCATAGGCCTCTCTGGACAAGGGTGACTCTCATCCATTGTATGCATTTAAAGCACATTGTACACGTGACACCTGCACTATACACAGTGAAACACATTTTGTGTCGCACTTTTTCCTGAAATAAATGTAGTCTGACAACAACATAGTATCTTAGTGTGAAAAACAAACTAAGAAACAGACTAATTGATATAAAGCATTTTTTCATTAGCTGGTGAACGTATATATTTGCAGACATCTTATCTACATGTTGCTGTTTCCCTGAGCACCTCAAACAATAAATGGAAACATACTTCATGGCAACACAGTGTATTTTTCTCTCCCCTACATACACACCTACAAAGGTTTAAAATACAAATTTTGAAAAGACTTAAGATTGAAGGGGGGGAATAATCTTATTATGCAACAATTTATTGTCCTGCCAAAAGAGGGTACCTGGGAAGTCAAGAACAGCCAGCCAGCACACCTGTGTATATTGGCATGAAGTTAAATCAATAACAAAAAAAAAAATAGGCTAACAGCCAATTATCTGTCACAAAGAGATTCATTTTAAGTATTTAAGTGGAGTTTTTACAAGCACGAGTTGAATCATTTTATACTTAGAAGATAGTCCACATAGGATATGTACAGACACTAAAATGTACAATGATATTTATATAAAAATGGTACATAACATTAATAATCAGCACCTAATAATTGTAATACTACTGTTTTCCTCTGGAAAAGTTTATTAGTATAAATGAGTCCTCTGGGGTGTGAATTTATTTTCAGTCAGTGGGATTTCTTGAGATTATCATTCTGGAGTAGCTGAACATTATTGAAATATGTCTTATTTGTTCTACTGTTGGAATTTAATAGTCGTGCTGTACATGCTTAGCATGTAAATGACAACTTCTTTGTAAAATATCAAAATCAGCCCTTCAGTTATAAAAAACCAGCTGAAACACCATAGAAACCTTTTATTAGCAAACAATTCCATTCTTATAAGATATTAGGGCCAGAATCCCACAGTTACATGGGTGGAAATCAAGGACAGTTTCATTAGGTTGGTGCAACCTATTCCCACCTGGGGAGCAGATGTCTGCTGCAGAGCAGTGCAGACAGGAGTCAGAGACAGGGCTTCAGCTCCTATTCACCACTTCTGGTTCCCTGTGGGAAGCATGCATGGGAGCATATGGAGGGAGTAGTTCTTCTATTCTCTCAAACACAGGGTCCAGGTCCTTCCATGACCCATGCCATGGCTAGAGGCTCCTTGCAGACTCTCCCATCCCATCTTTGAACCCACACAAGGACCTGCCACAATCTGGCCCTTGACTTACAAGATATTTTATGCATAGTACATTCAATTAACTCTCCCAAATGACCAATAGGTAGCTCTGTGCTACAATTTCCCTGTAGGCCAGTCTAAAGCACTGCCTTGCTGATACTTCCCTCCAGTACAAGCTGTCATGGGTGGGCTGGCCATCTAAGGCAAGCTGGGCTCAGCATAACTTAGCAGCTATCTCTCAGCCTCATTGAAAAGCTGGCAACATAAGGGCTAATTAGTGACCCCAGCTGGGTGTAATGGGGCTTAATTAGAAAGACTGACCCCAGCTGTTGCAGTGAAGCTGGGAGATCGCTACCTAAATACAGCTGGGAAGTCAGTACAAGAAGAAAGACCCTGGAGACAGGAAGAAGGGGACTTCCCCTCTATGAAGCACTAAAGGCATCCACAGGGAAGAGCTGCTGGTCCTAGGCACCCCTCTGTAGATATTTCTGGAGGGTGACCAAGCCAAATTTGAATGGCATTGCAACTCCATGCGCCAGGTCACAATGCCACTCAAATTTGATATGACCCCTCTATAAATATCTACGGAGGGGCAGATGGGCCAAATTTGAGTGCCCTTGTGAGTTTTCAAACACAGGATTGCTAGTTGTAACACTGTGGTTGAAATACAGGATAAAAGGCATCCCATACAAGACAGCCAATTTTTCATTAAAATAAGGGAGATCCCATATAATATGGGACTGTTGGTAACCATATGACTAGATAACTGCTAATGACAAACAGCCTGACCCTGCAAGGTGCTGTGTTCCCTAAACTTCCATTGATTTCCACATACATTGAAGGTGTATGCCACTTTCCTGGAGGAACACCACATCTGCGAGGATCAAACTCAGCATAGTTAACTAACATTTTATAACCCTGAAGACAGATCAGATGGCTTTTCCACCCCACGTGTCCACTGTGATGGTCTCACATGGTTCATAGTTTTTCAGATGACTGGAATTGCCTGGTGATTGCCTTTTGCTAAATACTTGTACAATTCAGGGCACGCTTTAAAAATTTCTTTCCGTACAGTATGATATTGAAAATGGTGAATGCCACCACCATCTTCTACAATGATAAAGCCATTTTATTTTTTACTGCCACTCTACCTAGAACCGCCTTCAGTAGAACATGCAGTTTATTTGTACTGGTCTGTTACATGATAATGATCTCCCAGATTCGAAGTTTTACTATCAAGTGACCTGACAGTTTTTTGACTTTGGCCCAGTATTTCTAAACCTACTGTTGTGTGATGCAGATCTATAACAGAGTCTATGGGGAAGAGGACGGTCTTTTTTTCCTCTTTCTGCTGAGACTAGATGATATCATGCCAGTAAGAATCCACATGCCTATCATTATCTCTCTCTTTCTCCACAATCCTATAGTCCTATTCAATCTGTCTACCTACCTATTTATGACCTCCTTCACCACAGTATCTGAGCATTAATGGAGGGTCCTGGTAAATTCTATGCAATCCTGTGCCCTCAATACTGTCCATTTAAGATAAGTTTATATGTGAATATAAATTGAGGCCAGTTAACTACTTAAAGATAGTAGTGGTCTGTGTTACAGGCATCTTTCAGGAAAGCTATAATGAATTATGTTACTTTTTCCTGAAATCTTCTTCCTGGAATCCTGAAGAATGATTTAAACATGACAAAATCAACAATACCCTTTTGGCAAGTCACCTGAGTCTACAACAGGGCAGGTGTCTGGCTATGCAGGCATATTTCTGTGTACTTCATAGCAATTCACAACTTGACATGCTTGGAAGGTATGACAATATATCCCACCTACATACCAGTTATGAGTATACCTTAATCTTAGCTACCTCAGCATGAGATGTCCTCTCTGTTATTCTTTCCAATATTTCTAAAATGTCCATTTCCCCCCTCAAACCTAAGTTTCTACTGTTTCACATTCCTTAATCTAAAATAAAAACTGCAAATTAATTATACAAAGATGTCCCAATAGATATAATCCCAATAGTGTTAATATTCTCTCTATATATATCCATTCTAGAATTGAATTCACCACCATTATAAACACCCACAATATGATTGGGCAATTTACTCCATTTTACTGTATTACTGACCCCTTGACTAGATATACACTGGATATATTAGGTATCTAATCCAAACTATACTATTATATAATCTAATGTATGACTATAGCACTCACTTCTTTCTTTCTTTCTGGTTCTTTGGGTCCTGAATTAAGCCTTCTTATTCTGCATTATACTCATTTATGGTAGACATTATTGTGGAATCATTAAGCTTCTGTGGCTGCTGGCTATTAGACTTTAGCTTGACTTTACCTTCAGTCCCATCATCATCATCTCCCAAATCCTGGTTCTGAACTATGGCTACAGCAAGAAGACCTTGGATTCTCCCTAGTCTACTTAATGTCTGCAGTTCAAGATGTTCCCACAAGTCCGGAGGACACACAACATTCCTGAAACATGGCCCCATAGTAATATCAGCTGTGGTCAGAGTGTGTGGCAGGATCCATGTAGGGAAAGAACATTTATCATATTTTGGGGACCTAGATATCAGGTTTCCTAAAATTACCAAGTTTCAGAGTAGCAGACGTGTTAGTCTGTATCCGCAAAAAGAAGAACAGGAGTACTTGTGGCACCTTAGAGACTAACAAATTTATTAGAGCATAAGCTTTCGTGGACTACAGCCCACCGAAGAAGTGGGCTGTAGTCCACGAAAGCTTATGCTCTAATAAATTTGTTAGTCTCTAAGGTGCCACAAGTACTCCTGTTCTTCTTTTTAAAATTACCAAGTATTTTAATATTAACACAGCCATACATTATACCTCAATCATTGTCAAAGTACCAAAGAATCATAGAAGCCAGAGATGTGAAAAACCTATTAGGTCTCCTAGCCCATGTCAGTGTAGGAATGTTCCACACACTATGTTCCAAAGAGTAGGAAGTTTTTAATTATTTAACCCAGGGAGTTTTTGTCCGTTATTTCATTCTAACTGTTGAAATGCAAAACACACAAGAGGCATGATTCACCACTGCATGACTCCAGTTTCACACCAGCATCACTCCACTGATTTTAAGACCTTCTTCTCTCCTGGAGTCCTCTCAAAAGTCACTATTACTTCCTGTTTCCCAGTGATGTGTACCTGCTAGATCTCACAAACAACCATTAGGTGGCTCCATTTTACAACCTGTCTATAAACAGTCACATGACAAAATGTCTGCTCATTTATAGGTGAGGTAATAAAATCTAGTAGAATACCCAAGAAAAAAAAATGGTTTCCAAAAATGAATCAAAGGATGGAATTCTCTTAAATCTGATAATTTTCCAAAAACCTTTGATATAAATGTACACTAACTTTTCCCAGCTTTCATGCTAGAAGTATGTGATAATAAATACATCCCAATAGATGACAGGTTTCAGAATAGCAGGCGTGTTAGTCTGTATCTGTAAAAACAACAGGAATACTTGTGGCACCTTAGAGACTAACAAATTTATTTGAGCATAAGCTTTCGTGGGCTACAGCCCACTTGCATCTGATGAAGTGGGCTGTAGCCCATGAAAGCTTATGCTCAAATAAATTTGTTAGTCTCTAAGGTGCCACAAGTATTCCTGTTCTTTTTATCCCAATAGATGGTCACTATTAGGAAGTCTGTTTGAAGCTGCAGGAACAATAATTAATTTACACCTATTAATATGTGTTAAGCTCTGACCATATGCTCGGCTAGATAGTACTACAAGAGGCTCTGGGGAACGTCAGGAGGGTTAGTAAGTTATGTCTGACCATCAGGGTGAGCTCACACAGCATATGAAATATGAAGCTGCAGGAGGCTCCTGGATTGGTGCTGCCAAAGGCAAAGCATCATACATGTTCTATGAGAGTTCACTATGAAAAGAAGGAAGGAGCTGTGTGTGCACCTTAGACAGGTGATCAGGTTGAGACTGCTGAGCTGCACTTCTTGTTTGCTGGGATATCTCTGTCTCCAAGTGCCAGATCAGACCATAATAGTGCCTTGGGTATGACCAAGCTGACACTGAGTTGAGAGTCCTCATGTGCAGTTAGGCTGGCTTGAAAGGGGCAGGGTTGATTTCTCCAGGATAGTGTCTCCTCATCTCCAAGGCTAAGATAGAGTAAAATTCCCAGTGCGTCCTTTTGCTGTACTTCAGACGGATAAGGTGGAGGTGGATACTGATGTATCATTTCAGCAGGAAAAGCCCCGAGATGGAGAAGCCTTGGTTCAGAGTGACAGGGTTGGTCTTGGCTGCATTACTTTTGGGCTGGACTGGAGAAGAATGAGAAATGTTTGAATTTACCCCTTTGGGAACGAGTCCCTTTTTGTCAGAGAGAACTGAGACATCTCTCACAATTCATAAGCTCGTTCCCAGGTCAGGGAAATGGCAGAGACGCAGGCAGGTGGTGATGACTTCAATCTTCTTCTAAGGAGCAGGTCTGCATTTTTAACTTCACGCTTATTGCATGGGATGGTAGTTTTACTTGGACAATAGAGGGGTGCAGAGAACTTCTGTAAGACGAACCTCAGACTTCATTTCAAGTTATCCCTTGCTAAGATTAAGTCTAAAAAGGATCAATGTAATGCCTCCGAACAGTAAGATTTTACCCTTATTTTCTCAGACTTCGTGAATCAATATTTTAAAGGCCTAGTCCAGAACCTTCCCAAGTCAAAGTAGAGTTTGAGATCACTACACATTCAAAGAAGATTGGTTCCAAAACACAACTTAGTTGATGCTGAAACATGGGGATTTTTAAAGAGCACAATTAGGATGATTTCATATATAATCTTTCCATGCCCAGATGGTTGGGTTTGAGAGGGATTTGGGTAACAAGTGCTATTGTGGAATTTCATGTTTGTAATTGTTGCACTCAGTGCAGGGTGCAATTAAGATAAAGATGTACAAATATTCATAACAATATGTTTTAAAAATTGTAAACTCACATTTTTTCACATTTTGTAACAGGCTTGAAAAGTACCAGAAGGGGGCAAGGGGCGGGAATGTTGCTGAGTATTTTGGGATTTTGAGGGGCGAAAATGTGCCTGTGTTTGAGTGGAAAACATTGCACAAATGTTTGTTTTCAGTGCAGAAACAAATACTACAGTGAATTTTCATTCATTTTCAGAGAGGTATTGTTGGTGGTACAAAAAGTGAGCACATTTTCACACAAAATGTAATGAAACAAATTACTGATTCAGCAAAATTCTCATTTAAGACCAATCCTGACTTTTATGATCACTCTAATTCAAAATTAAGAAACAATAATTTTCCCTTTATGTATATATTGATGGAGCATTTAGGAGTCCATATGTTTGCTTAACTGGCCCTGCAACCAGCAGTGCTTACAGTAAAACCCAAATTTCAAACTTAATTCCTTGCTTTCAAGTATGCCCTTCAAACAGCAAATACCAGTTGATCATCCCTCTGAAACAGGGTGCATCTTAACCAGGAATATATCCAACATATCCACATCAAGGTTCCTAGCAGATACCAAAACATTTTACTGACATTTTTAAGCATACTTGCCACTAGCAATAACAGTTGCAGTGTGTGTGTGACAAAAAACCCCGGTATTTCTAAGTACTATAATATCCTGCCTGCTTCCGAGTCTTGCAAATATCCTTGAAGTGGAACAATATTTAACAGAGGGCAATGCAGCTAGAAAAAACAGTCAAAGAAATGGGGAGGGGGGAGTCCGTCAAAGTAAACAGAAAAATATATTTTGCACCACCAAAGCCACAAGCATTATACAAACATTGACCTATTTTTAGGGCAATCACAGTTAGCTATTGCCCAAAGGTTGCAGAAGTTTCCAAGACTGTTTAATAATTGCATGAAGCCAAAGAGCAAGGTATTATTGAAGAACTTGAGGTAACTTTTAATAGTGAAAGGACAATATGACGACAATGCCGTGTTCTCCCGCCTTTCCTACCCCCTGCTTGAAATACTGTGAGTGTTTGCTGTGAAACACCATTGTGGAGCTTTTCAGCTGAAGTAGGAAACCTCACAGATGAGATGCTGGTCGACATTGTGCTTGAGGGTATGTCTACTCAGCAACTAGACATTCACAGCTGGCCCATGTCAGCCAACTTGGGCTCACAGGGCTTAGGCTGAGGGGCTGTTTCATTGCTGTGTAGACTTCCGGGCTCGGGCTGGAGCCTGGGCTCTAGGTCCCTGCGAAGTGAGATGATCTCAACGCTTGAGCTCTAGCCTGAGCCCAGAAGTCTATGCAGCAAAAACAGACCCGCAGCCTGAGCCCAAGTCAGCTGGCACAGGCCAGCCACGGGTTTTTCTTTGTGTGTATACATACCCATAATGCCATCTGTTTTTTCTTTGTCTTCATACTTTAGTACGTTATTTATTTGTTTAAAAACATTTCTCTGTTCTCATCACCCTAGCATATCAAAGCATCTCACAAACATTAATGAACTTGATCATCCATCTGTTTGCATGTTTCTGATGTCTGTTACCCGACAGTGCAAAATCCAAGCAGTGAAACTTTCAATTAAAATACATTTTGCAGGCACATTGGCAAGAATCAGAAGAGACTTTTAAAATGCAGCATTCACATTGAATGAAACTGTGTTTACCACTCTTACTCGACTCTTTAGAGCCACATAAAGATAAAGAAACATGCAGTGCCTTAGGGGGTTTGTTCAAAATGGCAGTCATTCGCATCCCATAATTCTTCAGTAGCAGAGAAAAACTGAGCCACGAATGAGTTAGATGTGATCATCCCAAACAGCTCAACATCAACATTATTTTGGCCTTCCTTTCAATGGTTTCAACACACTGAGCACTTCAGATGATTAGGATTGTTGGTGATAAAGCAATAAAGATAAGTTTGAGGAAACTTGTTATTTTTTGCAAATGGTAATTGAGCAATTTTGAAATAGTCTATGTAGAAAGACAAGAAGAATACATGTTGATGAGGAGTGCGAGATGAACCCACAATTCACAAGTGGCTAAGCCAACCAACCCTACAAATTGTTTGGAACCAATTTTCCTAGAGTCTATGTGTGAACTCCTGGCTGCATACAAGTCAATGGGAGTTTTGCCATTGACTTCAGTGCGGCTAGGATTTCACCCCGTAAATGAAAACTATAATCACAGTATCCTTGTGTCCCATGCTACAGTTTATTTAAATAATGCTTTAAGAATATGCTATCATATATAAGTATATTAACAAACAGCTACTTACTGAAGTGGCTTTTGTTCTTCAACTGTGTTGCCTCTGCAGATCCAGCCTATGGAACAGTTGTCATGCCATGCAGCAATGGAACCCATTTCCAAGCAGGTAGCCATAGGGGAAATAGGTGACCCTATGTTCCAGTATTCTAGAATAAATTATATAAAGGCCCCCACCCTGGAAACGGACCTCATTTCCTCTTTAATTCCATCCAAATCCTTTAAATGTACAAACCAGAAGTAAGGCGCTTGAGTCATTATGAGTCTATGGACACAATACTTTTGGAGAACAAAATTACTTTGCTAGATAACCCTTTTTTCTCCTTCACTGCTTTGCCTCTACAGTTCCCCACGTTAGAAAATTTGCTAGCAGTGACAGTCCTTGGGAGAAGCAAATGGGGAAGGGAGGGTAACTACAACACTTCTCTCTTGAATGAAGCATCCAATCTGATCTGGACCAAATATTCGGTGAACAACATTTTGTAAAAAGATGCATTGAGCTCCAGGTAGTAGCCTTTCCAGCAAAGAGATAGTGCTGAAGATGCTTCTCCATCTTATAAAAAGTCATGAAGTCCTTCCAGTACAGGAACATCAGGGAGCACGTAGCCTGTCTGCTTAGATCATTTCTCGACTGT
Organism: Malaclemys terrapin pileata; assembly: GCF_027887155.1. NCBI lineage: Eukaryota > Metazoa > Chordata > Testudines > Emydidae > Malaclemys > Malaclemys terrapin. The sequence goes on along the minus strand of NC_071506.1, from coordinate 268,008,262 downwards.
CCCTTGAATTTTCATAAGAAGCCATAAACATGCTTTTTAAAAGGTATTGATTATATCTTTGACAGGACAAAAATCCTTTTAACATCCAAGATATGTAATGACAAAATTTGGAAGATCATGAGTCTTAGGAAAAGTACAGACAGAATACAAATTTCCATTACGTGCGTCTGATGAAGTGGGTATTCACCCACGAAAGCTTATGCTCCAATACATCTATTAGTCTTAAGGTGCCACAGGACTCTGTCGCTTTTTACAGATCCAGACTAACACGGCTACCCCTCTGATACAGACCAGAGAAAATTTCTGATTTAAATGAAATTCCAAGAACACTATAGTCAAGAATTTGGGATGGGTTCTAATGTCTATCACAATATTTCTGCCTTAGAATGCTGGACCACTTCATCCTTATGAACATTTTTACCAGGAGTTATCTGCCACTAATGCTTGCAGTTCTGAAACTGTCCTGAACAATGCTATCATCAACAGTGATGGAACCTTCAATGACAAATGCAAGGAGCATACAAGTTCTCTGCAGGCTCCTCTTTGTGTGAGACCCAAAATCTCAATATCATGAACTTGCAAGATAAGATTCTTAACATACACGTTCATCTAAACTTCTATACAGTATATTGTTTTCCAAAAGATGACAAAAGACTGAGAGCTCCTTGCACAGGCACATAGAAGGCAGAGATGGCAGCCAAGAAACTTTTAGTCATATCTCAAGGCAATCTAGAATCTTTCAATAATAAAGGATAATGTAAAGTGACCATTAAAGGGACAAGGGACTAGATGTGCCTCTTTGGACTATCCAAATCTTTAAATAATTTCTACTTACAGACATGACCCTCTAATGGAAGAGTTTTGTGCACACGTTTGATTTTCCCAGAGAAATACAAGAATTTCCCTTTTAACAACCTAGGAACCAGGCCATCAGATAAAGTGATTTCTAGAGTGAGCAAAGACCTGGGGTGAAATCCTGGGCCTATTGAAATCCATGGGAGCTTTATCATTGATTTTCATGGGGCCAGGATTTCATCCCTGACCTTACTGCTGAGACCAAGTCTCTAAGTAGAGAGACAATCCCTTTTTAAAGTCATACCAGTCCTAAAGACCCATTGCTATTTGACACAACTGGGGTATCCCTGTCTATTCAAATAAACCATTGCACAGAGTATTATCTCTGAGACCTACCCCTGCCTTCCATCTAATCAGGGAGGGAAAAAAGCATGAAATGCAAGCCAGATGGACTTCAGCCCCAATTAGTTCATGTGTCTTGGTAGTAGCAGATGGGGTCACTATGTCTAGATCTCATTTTTAAGAACACCTACCAGAAGTCTTCCCTGGATATTCTAAGAAGATGAACTAATGCAGGGAAGCCTTTATAAACCTTGAACCTGTGTGGAACTAAGACCAACTTTCCCATATTCTCTCTTATCCTTAGAGTGCTGGATAGAAAACAAGTTATCTTTAGAGTATAAATCACACCCTGATAAGTTCAGGCCCTTAGAAGCCAGTTGTGTATACATGGAAACACCTGCAGTCCTTGATAACAAAGGTTAGGAGCCACACCTGCCAGACACCCAGCAAACAACCTTGTAGTTGCTGCTTTCCCAAGTATTATATCTGGCACAACCACAGTTTCCTCATTGAACCTGAGGTGCTTCCTGTACTCCTGTTGAGATATGGAACTATGTATCCAGAAGGCTGTGACCAAGCTTGAGATGTCAAAGCAGGGATTTTTCTCCTCAGAGATGCAAAAGAAAGGATTAACACTAGCACACATTCTGTAGCCTCCATTTACAGAAGTGATTGGGCCACATCCCACATAGTCTGAATAAATAAATTAGTGGAGATATCCTATCTCCTAGAACTGGAAGGGACCTTGAAAGGTCATTGAGTCTAGCCCCCTACCTTCACTAGCAGGACCAAGGATTGATTTTACCCCAGATCCCTAAGTGGCCCCTTCAAGGATTGAACTCACAACCCTGGGTTTAGCAGGCCAATGCTCAAACCACTGAGCTATCCCTCCCCCTCTTTTTGTAAAGAGACCACTCAGTGCAACAAAAATAAATCTATTCATAGCACTGCAGGCTAGGAACTTGCTATTTAATTTGACTGCATCACAACAGCATGTTGGGAATACTGCCATTAAGTAAACAGGATGTGAGGGTGGGTGAAGCATGACTCCAACCCATAATACCCAGTTAATCCTTAGTGACCATTCTGCTACAACTATTATGAGCAGGATTCTCAAATAGAAATAGAAGGGGATTTTGTTTTGGTATGACCTTAAACTATTGGATGAGGAAGCACTGATTCAGAAATATCCTTCTATGCCTGTAATAATCTGGACAACTGAAAACTAAAATTAAAGTCAGTTCTAGGTCCTCTAGGTCCACTAGAACCAACAGAAAAAAATCAATCAGACGAACCCAAGATGGGCAAAGATGACAATCTACATTTCTGGCAACCTCTGATTTTTTCCTCCACATTAACTAGAGAACCATGATGGACCTGGAATCCCCTTTGAAGAAGAGGAATGGAAAGATAAGGCTGTCTGATATCAGAAAGAAGCCTGTGGCTTCTTATGCAAAGACTAACAAATTAACCAGGAAGGCATGGACCATGGGTTAAAAGGTGGCTGTTTGCATTTGGGATATAACTGGACCTAACCTTTGACTAAGTCCCTACCAGATCCAGAGGTGTACGTTACTGGATGCTTGTTCACCTCTATGTTTCCCCTTTTAGGAAGAACAGGAAGCAGGTAAATCCAAAGAATCCCAATTCTTAGAATACGTGGCTGCTTTTCTCACAGGAAAATAACCTGAACACCTTGTGTCCTGATGTACACAAGAACTTCTCCAACAAGGCTGAGACCTAGAAGAGGCTGCCATGAGCAGGTCTTTGCCTGATGGATGTGATTTTTTTCTTAGGCAAAGAACTAGACGAATAAGACTGGGATCTTTCCCACTGAATACGCTAACTCCTTCTTAGGTAAAAACAAATATTTTAAACTAAAACTATTCACTAGTAGAAATGCTGATTGTGTAGGGGGAAGATTGGGTTCCATTCTGATCAGGCTGATGGAAAGAAAGGAAAGTTGAGTGTTGGAGTTTCAATACCCCTCTTTCTAGAATGTTGGAACAGAAGAGTGTATACACTCTCCTCCATTGGCTAACTGCTTTGAAATGGATCCAGTCATCATGTGGCTAAGCACGCAATCTCATAGTGGGGATCTGCAGAGGCAATGTCATGAAGAAGAAGAATTAATGTACTCAAGAAAAATTGCTTTATTATAAGATGCAATAGAATATGTTGTAAAGACATGTAAAAAAATAATTTAAAAATACTTAACAGATGGTGTTAGCCTGTTGCAGCCTGTTACAAAGCAATTATAAATTGGAGTACATACAATGGTTCATACATGTGGCTTCATGTCAGAATACAACATCATAGCCTAATTTGTTAGAAAAACCAAACTCTATAACTTATAAAGGTTACCTTAATTTACATGTTTGCCTGATCTGATAATGTACTATATCTAGGGCCCTACCAAATTCACTGCAATGAAAAACGCGTCACAGACCATGAAATCTGGTCTTGTGTGCTTTTACCCTATACTTTATAGATTTCACAGAGGAGACCAGTGTTTCTCAAATTGGGGGTCCTGACCCAAAAGGGAGTTGTGGGGGAAGAGGGGGGAAATCGCAAGGTTATTTTAGGAGGGTTGTGGTATTGCCACCCTTACTTCTGTGTTGCCATCTGAACTGGGCAGCCGGAGAGCAGCGGCTGTTAGCTGGGCCCCCAGCTCTGAAGGCAGCACCCCACCAGCAGCAGTGCGTAAGTAAGAGTGGCAATACCATACCATGCCATTCTTACTTCTGTACTGCTTCTGGTAGCGGCTCTGCCTTCAGAGCTGAGATCCCAGCCAGCAGCCACCACTTTTCAATTGCCCAGCTCTGAAGGCATCGCTGCTGCCAGCAGCAGCACAGAAGTAAGGGTAGCAGTACCACAATCCCCCCTACAATAACCTTGTGACCCCCCCATCTCCTTTTTGGGTCAGGATCTCTACAATTACAAAACTGTGAAATTTCAGATTTAAATAGCTGAAATCGTGAAATGTATGATTTTTAAAATCCTGTGTCTGTGAAATGGATCAAAATGGACCATGAATTTGGTAGGACCTTAACTATATCAGATTGCAGAATCTTCCTTTTGTGGAATGCTGGAACTAACATAGCTGGGACATACAGATTATGTCAAAGCCATCCAACTCCTTGAAGGATAATTACTATAGACACGTAACCACGTGGTCAACCTCCTATATGTTTGTGTAGGGAGAGGACATTAATTTAACAAACCCTCCAGCAGCTGACAAACTTTTTTCATATCTAATAGTGGACCCTAAGATATGGCCTTCCACCTAGCAGCTGCAGGAGGCTCACCACCATACTCATGTCATCTCCATGGAAAAGCTATAAAATACCCTCCAGATCTGTTATGTTAGGAAAAGGGCCTTGCCATCAGTTATGATGAGATTGTTTGACACTTTTTATTGTTTCCCAGAGAGACACCTTAAAGACCATAGACTGTACAAGGATTACAAAAGCTATATGGAAACTGATGCTGCTGTAGCATGATTTATATTCTGCTGTTTATTATTGTTTTAACAGTGTTTGCGGACGTTGATGTAAAGAGGTATCCGGTTTAGTGTGAGTTTCTGCAGTTATCTGCTAAAACATTATTTTCCAATATAATACAGCAGGACTCTCCCAATGACTCACAAAATACGTCCCTGCAACTCCTGCTACAATTGGATTAGGAGGGAGATTTCCCACAACATCTCCTGCATCAGAGATGATGAGCGTCATAAGAGACTATGCTGTCACGTATCAGGGATGTTCCTGTCTTCACAATCTGGATCCAAGTGGTTGGCTGGGAAGAAAATAACCAGAAGAAATGGCAAGTAACAACTGCCCATTTCTACCGACTGGAAACATTTTTAGGTGCAATGTATACAATAAATAAAATATGCTGCTCTTGATCTGCATTGAAATCAGTGATCAAACATGCCTGGATCAAGGCCAATTTATGTTCCCAAGTGTCAGAATCCTATTGACAAACTTTAGGTTATTGTAAAACTGTATATTTTTGAATCTATGTCCAGAGTAGCTTATAGCTCATTAAAAATACTTTGCCAAGCAGATTCTATAAATATCTATAACACCTGCAATACAATTCATTACTTACTGAAAAACTAGTAACACAAACAAAGAACATTAAATGAGAGTCCTTTTACTTACAGAAAACATATCAGAGCTATTTTACTTCAAGATATAATTAGATTTAAGGCTTCATTTTGAAAATAGAAGATGAAAATGAGCCTCTTACCTTAGGGAGATCTGGCAATAAGTCAACAGCATACATTTTTTTATCATACAGCAAATTTGCCCACATAATAGGCAAACAAAAGAACTCTGCTGATTGTGCCGAACAGAAAGAAAAAACCTCAGCTATGTAGTGTGACATCAAAACATCAATTATTTGGATTATTTTTATCAATTACATCATTTTCTTTACTGTTACTCAGATGCATAAATATTTTTACAATCGTGATTGTTAAACCAGTACCATGTATGCAACTATACAGTAGTTAATCATTGTTTTCACAGCTAAACTTCTTTTTTTTCCAGGCATTTCTAAGTTAGACATATAAATGAACTCCAAGCTCAAAACTGGCATAAACAATACCCGAGAAAAAGTATTTTGTTTTGTTTTTTGACGGATTGCAGCATAGTAGACTAATTATGGGATTGGGAGTCATGAACTCATTAACTTGTCTGTGTCCCAGTTTGCCATCTCTAAAATGGGAGAACAATTACTAACCTACTTCACCAAGAGAATTAATTAGGTTGTGCCTGGTCCAAAGTCCACTGAGATCAATGGAAAGACTCCCCATTGATTTCAGTGGGCTTTGGATCAGGTCCCAGAATGCACGGGCACTTTGGAAATCCTAGGTTTTAAGCTCTCTCTACTCTACCCGCCAAATAGGGATTACACCACCTACCGGTATCTCTCTCATAAGCGTGCTGTGATGTCAGGCCTATTAAGTCACCTGGTTTCTCCCAGAGACACCCAGTGTTCAGTACCCTTTACTGGGTTCCTGAATGGTGGCCTCAATATACTTGTTTTCATGGGCAGGCAGTTAGTTGCTCCCTCAGCCCAACAGGGGGTCTCATTGCCCTTATAAACTACTTGCCTTCCTTTGTGAGATCCTCAGATGAACAGCTCTATAATATAATGAATTATTAATATTCCCAGACCAACTGGAAGTAGGAACTATAGCAAATTTTGAAAGACAGCCTGTTCTTATGAGAATTGCAGCAGATACCAGAGGTTCAGACAAGATTTGGAGAAGTATCCAAATCATTGCGAGTTTATCTGAAAACAGCCTCCAAATATGTTTAAGTTTACTCAGCAAGTAATTGTTTAGCCTGGGAGGGGAAGCTATGATGTGAAAAATGTATGTGAGTGTCAGGAGAGGAAGGAAGATACTATGGGCAAATTCTGCTCGCACTTAGATGTTATACAACCTCATTGACTTCAGTAGGCTTGTATGTTGTATGTAAACTAGAGCTTGTGGGAAACAACAATTATTCTTCACAGGACATTTTGGAATTTTTTTAGGTTTTTTGGGAAATGTTTTAGTTTTTTTAAAATTTCCCACAAAAAATCAGTTTTTCAAAACTATTTCAAGATAAGTGTTAAGTGTTCGGTTTCCAATTTTTAGACAAAAACCAGAAAAGGGCCATTTCACTTGAAAACTAATCGACCGGTTATAATATTGACTATCTGTGGAGATGGTGTGCATTCACTTATTTATTCAGGCAAGCTGAGCTGAGAAGAATGTAGTATCTGGTTCTACCATGAGGTCTTAGTTCTTATTAGAGATGGATCTAAACCAGAAACCCAGATCCAAACACCAGGCTTTAGAAAAAAAATAGATACAGATCTGGAGCAGAGCTTTGCAACACCAGCCTCTCTCTATATCTGACTCAAACAAGAATGTGAAATTGAACATCCCCAAACTTGATAAAAGTTAGGTCTGCAGCCAGAAATGGATATCAGAGTTCCACACCATCTGGTCTTTTCATCTTCCTTTCAGCAGGGTTAAGCAAAAGAAATGAATACCTCAAAACCATCCTGCTAGTGAAGGCAGGGGGCTGGACTTGATGACCTTTCAAGGTCCCTTCCTGTTTTAGGAGATAAGATATCTCCATATATTATATTATATATTGTGAAGCTACGCCAGGTTTACAACTAGCCCTCAGTACAGCATTTTAACCCAATAGGCCCGACACGCAACCTCATTCTTTTTTCTTATTATAGGTTCAGTTTCAGTCTATAATGTGGGTTAGGGCCCTTTGTTGTTTTCCAAAAGAACAAGAGTAGAATTAATATTTGAAAAATTGCAACAGCATACAGGTTTACCAGTGATGCTTTTTAACATGCAGACCATTGTCTTGTAATGGAGTCGCTCCGTAGAGTCATTCTGTATGTTACATTGATTGATTGACTGAGGCAGAAAGAGAGTGTGCATCACTACTAGCAACCTAAGGATCCTTCCATTACATCAGGGATAGTTATATCATAAAGGTTCAGCAACCCAGTTTGTTTGCTTTAAACCTCATAAGTCTACAAAGTCAGGCTGGAAAACTCAGGAGAAAAAGTCTTGATTGCAAGATTTCTTGTACTTCCACTTCTAGCTACACTCTGAAATACACAAGAACAGCCTCCCACACAGTATTTCGACCCTTCTTGTGCCAGTGGCAGCTGGGACTTGAATGTGAAAAAGGCATCCACCATCTCAGAACCTTAAAAAAAAGGGGCCAGTACAGGGCTGGATATAATAATTAATGAAGAGTCAAAAGTGGGAAGTTGTGTTCTTATATTTCCCAACCCTTCCTTCCCCCTCCTAGTAAGTCCTGCACTATACTGTAACATTGTGGCATGAGGCTACTGTGTTTGTTTCCTAGAAAATCATCCTTATTATAACATTCCCCTACTGATGATAAACATATTTTTCAGCTCCCAATTACAGTGACATACTCTAGCTCCAGTAAAGCGCATTAAATAACTCAGAGAATGTACTACAGCTATATCATTTTTGAATTATGAATATTGAAAAGAAGCATCGTGAATGACTTCAGTTCTTTACATAATATTAATGAAAAAAAAAAGACACTTTACAGAGACTTATTCCTGAGTTAATAATCAAGGGCCCATTCCTGCTCCCATTATGTCCATGGTGGAAGTCCCAAAGGAAAAAGGAACAGGCCCAAGGTAATGAAAACAATGCCACAGTTTAAAACAATCCCCTTGCCTTAAACAATCTTCTAACATTGCCTACTCGAGTAGATCAAGACAAGTTTTATAGCTCGCTTGCATGTTCCAACCTTAAAAAAAAATTATTATTTATTTATGTCCTTTTTATTTAAGAAGTTAAATCCCCAGAGCATCTCAATTTAGATCAAAAGCAAGCTACCAAGCTTCACCTGGCACACCTGTGCCTTATGATTTCTTAATTACCTGCCTAACATTCCCAGAGCTATAAGGCAAAGATGCAGGATTCATTTAGCGCATATACAAATCTCTGAAATACACCTAATGTAACAGAGCCTTTCCAGAATGCCCGAGGTGTTAACCAGTGTTAAATGATCCCACACCTCCTAAGACACTTGCATTGCAGCAAATTGCTTTCTTCCAGGTTTCAGAAGATAGGGTGCTATCACAAGGCTATGAATCTGTGGAAAGTTTTACTTCTTTCTGAGTTTCTTGAGAAAATGTCTTAACACAGTGGTTCTCAACCAGGGGTACTTGTACCTCTGGAGGTACATGGAGATCTTCCAGTGATTCCATCAACTCAACTAGATATTTGCCTAGTTTTACAACAGGCTACATAAAAAGCACTAGTGAAGTCAGTACCAACTAAAATATCATACAAACAATGCCTTGTTTATACTGCTCTATATACTATACACCGAAATGTAAGTACAATTTATATTCCAATCGATTTATTTTATAATTATAAGGTAAACATGAGAAAGTAAGCAATTAATTTTTCAATAATAGTGCACTGTGATAATTTTGTATTTTATGTCTGATTTTGTAAGCAAGTAGTTTTTAAGTAAAGTGAAACTTGGGGTACGCAAGACAAATCAGACTCCTGAAAGGAGTACAGTAGTCTGGAAAAGTTTAGAATCACTGTCTTAATAGACTTAGCAGACTATCCAGAGTCTTTTGCACCAGAAAGACATTGGACTTGATCCTGATATCATTGAAATCAGTGAAGGTAAGATAAGTTCCTTTAGCGACAATAGCTACACTACATTATTATTAATCATGTTTATTACAGAAGTCCCTGGGGATCAGCCAAGAACGCGGCCCAACAGTGCTAGACACTGTATAAACACAGAGTAGTAGAGAGTTCCTGCCCCAAAGAGTTTGCAATTTAAATGGACAAGGCAGACATAGGGCGGAGGAAAGGGGTATAACACACAAGCAGAGTGATCAGTGTAATGCCAGCAAATGCCATTTGGTGCCACAATTTTTCTTGCTTTGAGAAGGGCTGGGGGGGGGAGGGGAGGGTTAGTTAGGCAGGGATAATCTAAACAGAAAAATAAGGAAAGGGAGAGGAGGACAGAGCCGTGGAGAAGAGGCAGGAATTCTGCTCCCAGTTACAATCTGCAAGTATGGACTAACCTTATTATTTTCATCTGACTTACTTTCAACTTTGACTGCTATCAGAATCTGGCCCCGGATTTCTGTGCATGAGCAGCTTTGTAATTTAGTAGGACATTAGCAATAATTTCTTGTTTGCACGTGTTTTGCTAACAGTTAGACTCTTTAACCCTCCATACAAACCCACAGATCTCAGTAGATCTGAATCAAACATTACAGTTTGTTTCTTGGGCTATTTGTCAATAGTGTAATTTCACTAATTGGACAAATCACTGACTGGAGTCTCCATTAATCTGAATTTAATTTAGACTGCCAAGAAGAGTTCTATGGTTTTCCTTCTCAAGCTTAGGACATCTCTGAGGTTGGTGCTACATTCCCTGCACTGCTTTAGATGTCATCTGCAGATCAGTTGGTCCACAGAAAACGTACAGGACCTTAATTACAGATGATTAAAGGGAAAGGTTATTAATTATTTCATTATTATACATTTTGCAATATTGTGTGCATAGAAGCCCCAGTGAGACACTTACAGACACACAGAGTAAGAGGAAGTCTGTGCCATGAAGAGCCTACAGTCCAAATAGATGAGGGTGAGAGAAATGGAGTCCCCATTTTACAGATGGGTGAGTAACTGAGATACAGGAAGACTAAGGCCCAGAACTCCAAAAGTATTTAGGCTCCTAATGTCTATTGAAATCAGTGGAAATTAGGAGCCTAAATACCATTGAGAATCTGGGACTATGACTTAAAATCATAGAATTATAGAAATGTAGGGCTGGAAGAGACCTTGGGGCATCATCTAGTTCAGCACCCTGTGCTGAGGCAGAACCAAGTAAACCTAGACCATCCCTGACTAGTGTTTGTCCAGCCTGTTCTTAAAAACTTCCAAGGATGGGGATTCCATAGCTTCCCTCAGAAGCCTATTCCAGAATGTAACTACCCTTATAGTTTTTCCTAATGTCTAACCTAAATCTCCCTTCTTGCAGCTTAAGCCAATTTGTTCTTGTCCTACTTCTCTCGTCATAACAACCCTTAACATATTTGAAGACTGTTTCCAGGTCCCCCCTTAGTCTTCTTTTCTCAAGATTCAACATGGCTGTTTTTTAAAAAATGTTTCCTCATGTTTTCTAAACCTTTTATCATTTTTGTTGCTCTCCTCTGGAGTCTCTCCAGTTTATTAACATCTTTCCTAAAGTGTCCCCCAGAATTGGAACTAGTACTCCAGCTGAGACCCCACCAGTGATGAGTTGAGCAGGACAATTACCTCCCACATCTTACATACAACACCCCTGTTAGTACACCCCGAAATGATATTAGCCTTTTTCGCAACTGCATCACATTGTTGACGCACATTCAATTTGTGATCCACTGTAACTAGGGCCCTACCAAATTCATGGCCATGACAAACGCGTCACAGACCATGAAATTTGGTCTCCCCTGTGAAATCTGGTCTTGTGTACTTTTCCTTATACACTACAGATTTCACGGGGGAGACCAGCATTTCTCAAGCTGTGGGTCCCAACCGAAAAGGGGATCACAAGATTATTGTAGGGGGTCCATAGTATTGCTATCCTTACTTTTGTGCTGCCTTCAGAGCTAGGTGGCCAGAGAGCAGCAGCTGCTGGTTAGGTGCCCAGCTCCGAAGGCAGCTCTCCGCCAGCAGCATCACAGAAGTAAGGGTGGCAGTACCATACCCTGCCACCCTTACTTATGGCTATTGCCTTCAGAGCTGGGCAGCCGGACAGTGGCGGCTGCTGGCAGTGGGCCCAGCTGTGAAGGCAGCAGCACAGAAGGGTGGCAATACCATACCATGCTATTCTTACCTCAGCAAGCTGGGCTCCCAGCCAGCAGCTGCCACTCTCCAGCTGCCCAGCTCTGAAGGCAGAGCTGCTGCCAACAGCAGCACAGAAGTAAGGGTGGCAATACCGTGACCCCCCCTACAATAACCTTGAGACCCCTTCCACGCTCTCCTTTTGAGTCAGCACCCTACGCTACAACACCATGAAATTTCAGATTTAAATATCAGAAATCATGAAATTTATTATTTTTAAAATCCTATGATTGTGAAATTGACCAAAATGGACAGAGAATTCAGTAGGGCCCTAACTATAACCCTCGGGTCCTTTTCAGCAGTAATACTGCCTAGCCAGTTATGCCCCATTTTGTAGCTGATATTTTCTTTCTGAAGTGTAATACTTTGCGCTTGCCTTTATTGAATTTCATCCTATTGATTTCACATCAATTCTCCAATTTGTCAAAGTTGTTTTGAATTCTAATCCTGTCCTCCAAAGTGCAACCTCTCACCGTTTTCTGTCATCTCCACTCCATTATCCAAGTCATTCTTGAAAATATTGGCTGGTATCAGACCCACAACAGACCCCTGTGGGACCCACTAGGTATGTCCTTTCAGTTTGACAGTGAACCATTGATAACTACTCTTTGAATATGGTCTTTCAACCAGTTGTGTCACCTGATAGTAATTTCATCTTGACCACATTTCCTAGTTTGCATATGAGAATGTCATGTGGGATTGTGTCAAAAGTCTTACTAAAATAAAAATAGATCACATCTACAGATTTCCCCACACCCAACAGGCCAGTAACCCTGCCAAAGAAGGAAATTAGGTTGGTTTAGCATGATTTCTTCTTGACAAATCCATGCTGGCTATTCCTTATAACCTTGCTATCCTCTAGGTGCTTACAGTTTGATTGTTTAATAATTTGTTCCAGTATCTTTCCAGGTATCGAAATTAGGCTAACAGGTCTATTATCCCCTGGGTCCTCTTTGTTCTCCCTTTTTAAAAATAGGTACTATGTTTGCTCTTCTCCAGTTCTCTGGGACTGCACCCATCTTCCATGAGTTTTAAAAGTTCATTGCGAATGATTCCAAGCTTGCTTTAGCTAGTTCCTTAAGTAACCTAGGATGAATCTCATCAGCCCCTGCTGACTTGAACACACCTATCTAAAATTTCCTTATTTTGGCTTGTGTTCCTTTCCTCTTTATGTTAATATTTATTGTGTTGAGTATCTGGTCACCATTAACCTTTTAGTGAAGACTGAAGTAAGATAGGCATTAAACACCTAAGGCTTCCTCATGTCATCAGTTATTAGCTCTCCTTCCCTACTAAGCAGAGGACCTACACTTTCCTTCATCTTTCTCTTGCTTCTAATGTATTTAAAGAACCTCATTTTGTTGCCTTTTATGTCCCTTGGTAGGTGTAATTCATGTTGTGCCTTAGGCTATATCTACACTTAAACTGCTATGGCAGCAGCTCTGCAGTTGCACCACTGTAGCACTTCAGTGTAGATACTCCCTACAGTGACAAGAGAAGGATTTTTCCATTGACTAGCACTGTCTACAGTGGGTGTGGATTTTTCACACCCCTGGTAGAAGTGGCTGTGTGATGCAAGTTACCATTATAGACCAGCCTTTAGCTTGTCTGATTTTGTCGCTACATACTTGTACTTTTCTTTTGTACTCCTCCTTAGCAGTTTGGCCATGTTTCCATTTTTTGTGGGATTCCTTTCTGATTTTCAGGTCATTAAAGAGCTCCTGATGGAGCCATATTGTCCTCTTACTATTCTTCCCATCTTTCCTTCCCTTCAGAACAGTTTGCAGTTGTAAGTTTAATATTGTCTCCTTGGGAAACTGTCAGCTCTCCTGAACTCCTTTATCGCTTAGAGTTTCTTCCCACGGGACCTTACCTGCCAGTTCTCGGAGACTGTTAAAATCTACTTTTTTGAAGTCCATTTTCCTTATTCTGCTGCTCTCACTCCTTCCTTCCCTTAGAATAATGAAATCTATCATTGCATGATCACTTTCCACATTTAGATTCACAACCAATTCTTCCCTGTTGATCAGCGTCAAGCCTAAAATGTCTGCCTTCCAGGTTACTTCCTCCACTTACAGAAACAAAAAGTTGTCCCCAATACATTCTAAGAACTTATTAGAAATTTAGTGCTTTGCCCTATTACTTTTCCAACAGATGTCTGGGTTGTTAAAATGCCCCATTACTACCAACTCTTGTGTTTGAGATATTTCTGGTTACCTGTTCCAGAAATGCCTCATCCATTTCCTCTTCCTGATTCAGAAATCTTTAGTAGACCCCTACCATTACATCACCCCATCTTCACCCAGAGGCTTTCAACTGGTCTGCCTCCTGTCTCCTTCCAGACCTTAGAACCAGTGTACATATTCTTTATGTACAATGCAACATCTCCTCTGTTTTTGCCCTGCTTGTCCTTCTTGAACAAGCTATATCCCTCTATACCAATATTCCAGTCATGAAATTTATCCCACCAACTCTCTGTAATGCCAATTAAGTCATAGTTTAGCTTATGTACTAATACTTCCAGTTCTATCCATTTATTCCCCATACTTGCCCAGGAACACACCAAAAGACCATGCAAAGCTGGTAACTGAGCCCAGATCTCCTGAGCTCCAGCCCAATGCCTTAAATGCAAGACCTCTCTTCTCCCAGGAAATAATTCTGAACTATTTTGTTATAAATTGCAGTTATAATAGAACCTTGATTATCTAAATATAATAATTGAAAGTCAAAGGGAATTAGATACTTAATTCCACAAAGTACTTTTGAAAATTGCACTCTAAATGCCTTCAGGCAATCTGAGGGTTCAGATAAATGGGGGGGAAACAGTTATGTGCATGAAATCAAGTGCATAAAATCTTTAGTTTCTGGACAAATTGTTTTCAGTGTTTTTATTGAAAAGTAGACATTTTAATGAAAAATTTGTTTAATCGAAACCCCAATTTTCCATCAATAAGCAAACACTTCCAATGGAAAATTTTCAACCAGCATTGACTGATATCAGAGCTCAGCACATAGCAATGGATGGTCTGAACTCTGCGTGCAGTACAAACATCAAGCAGAAAAGACTTCAGCAGACAAATATTTATGTGTGTATTTTGACACCACCACATAAATAGCTATGCAGTGAAGTTTAAATTCCTGAAGTTGTCCATGCATAAAAGCTTTAACACTTTTTAAAAAAAGGAAATGGAAGGATGTGATCCTGTTTTCACCAAGAATGGGGAGGGAAAGTCCAAATAAGGGAGATTTGGCAAATGAAGGTGCTATTGCATTTGCTACAGTTAACCTTGGAACTTAAATAGATTTCCTCTACTCCCCAAACAAGTCACTACATTGAAGTGACGGTTGCAAGCCCATATTGGTGGTTTGAAAGCATACTACCTGTCAAGAACACTAAAATAAAAACAACTTCAAGTATTAGATATGCAGAGTTAAGGCAATATTTTTCAAACAGGCACTTCCCTGCCTTCTGCATGCAATAAACATCCCGTGGTTTGACAGCAAGGAGTTCTTCTGCTGAAAAACCATAAGGGAAAAATCACAGGACCTCCAAAAGGTCTGCAGAGAAGAAGACTGGGTGAGAATTGGGAGTGGGGGACGAGAATGGGTGCATTTTCCCAGTCCAGTCTTGTGGACCTCCTCAGGCCTCCAGGAGGAGAAAACCACAAGCTCAGAGGCCCAGTGACAAGTCTATTGATAGAGAAAATTTTCTCACCCTTCAACACACCTCTCCTATTATTGGGTTTCACCATTAGCTCTGTCTCTGCCAGGAAAAAGGCTGGAGACTTTTCTTTAATTTAAATGAAAGCTGAGATCTCCAGCAAGCATTTGGCATTCTATATTAAACTCACCAGAACTAATGATCCCAAGTGATGTTACTAAAGAAAATACTTTTAAACTTGTATATTACACAACTAAATGTTGGTTCTGTGCACTAGATCTCAGCTAGATCTTATATCAAGATTCTACCTTGGACCCTGATCTAATTTACCAATGTTAAGATCAGTTTGATTTGGGGGGGGAGGTGGATTAGGGGAGGGGGTACAAAAATGGGCTTGTAGTGTCCGTTCATTTATATCTTTAACTATGGAGTGACTTCCACAGTACCCATATAAATAAGAGAACACACCAGCTGTAGGTCAACACAAAGTTATCCTTAATGGAGTTGTTATTTCTACAGAGACAGACTTAAGATGGCTGCTGCTACCCATAATTTCAAGGTAGACATGTCGGATGAGAATTTCCAAAGTGTTAATTGGCCTAACTCTGCTCCCATTCAAGTCAATTGAAATGTCACCACTGACTTCCAGGGCAGCAAAAATAGGTCAATGCTTTTGAAAATTCCACCCTTAAAGTTGACTATTCAGCCAATGCAAAGAGAGATGAAATACTTCTACATACCCGCTACTTTTTGGTCTAAATTTTAGTTTATTAAATTCCATCAGCATTTCCAATGCTATAAATAAGAAGTCATGATCTCTGATCCAAGCAGTTTACAATCTAATTGAAACAGAAAATAGTTCAAGCACATATATCGCACTTAAAGACAGTTTAATGTGAAGTTATGCAGATGTCTTTAGAGAGATCTAAATTGGAAGGCTTTGCAGAGGAAGTATTTTATTGAGTGAAGAGGAGGATGGGAAGCCTGACTCTTCATTCTGTTAGCAACCTTAAGAATCCTAAACTGCTATTTAAATGCTTTTTAGTTCACCATTCAGTTAGAAACCTATTTCTTGTAAAATGCCTAAACAAAGTTTTCATCCAAATATTACGTGAGGTTACGTTTAGCTTCTGAGAGTGGTGGCACATTGGAAAAAAAATCAACACCTGACATTTCAATCTACCTTTCTTTTCATGTAATTTACTCAGTAAATAAATAGATGATTACCACAATAGGTATTCCTGGCTTTGAGAAGATGGGCTGTCTACTGGGGGCAACATATTTAAAGAATTGCACAGGTTTTAAAAAGCCTCTTGCAAATATTTATGACATTCAAACAAACAACTGGATTTTTTTTTTTAAGCAGAGAATAACATTCTTTACTCCATAGCATTTTCCCTTAAATCTTGGCTGTCAACACTGGCTAATATCCCCACCTATCAGATGTCATGGATGTCCCAGAGTTCCCATCACCCTTGAGCCATTTAAAATGCTTTGCTTTCTTTTTAATTGGAATAAGCTCAGATTAGCTCCCTTCAAACTTAGAGTGTTGTTTTTATAACGTTAACTGTCTGAGACAGAGCATGACAAACAATTCAAACCTTTCAATTGTTTCAGCATATTTTAAGAGTTGTCACAGTTCTATAAATTGCTAGAAAGATATTAACACTGGGCCTCATTCGCCACTCCAGTTTGATTTCAATGGAGATATAGCAGCGTAAAACTGGAGTAATGTGTTTGTGTATGCATGCACAATACACGTGGGACTGGTAGAACCCCCACTTTTCAATGTTTTTTTTAATTGCAGTTCATACATGCTTAGCAGAGACCTCTTAGATTTTAGCAGCTAAGGTTCCCAAATATTCCATCCATGCTGGACATGCTCCAGCCCAGGAATGAATAGGACTTTCTCTGCCATTACAGATCTGAGCTGCTGCAGACCATAGCAGGTCCAGGTCTGGGCACCTGAACTGAAAGCAGAGAAAATGTCTCTCCTCTGTCAGTGACTCACCTATAAGGTTGACAGTTTGGGTTGTATTTGTATTTGGATGTATTCCTGGAGATTTCATCATATGACAATCTTTAATTAAAGATTAATCTTTAATTCCTGGAGACTCCAGACCAATCCTATAGGATTGGTAACCATACCCACCTACTGGGCCCAAGCAGCACTGAGGAGGAAGCTGCCTGATTCAAATGCTGAGGGGACAAGAACCAGACTTGTTGGGGAGCCAGGGGGAATAGAGTAGGACAAGTATTCGGGGCTGGGGGGAGGGAGAGATTGGAGACAGAGTGGGAAAAAGGGAAACTGGGACTCAGAGTTGAGGAGGATACTAGACCTGGCTGGACAAGGGGAGCTGGGACTAGTTGGGCAAGAAGCCTAGGACTGGGAGGTGGAGAGGGAAATGGGGGGAAAGGGAGAGACTGCAATTGTATGAGGAGCCTGGGAAGGGAGATTGGGACTGGGAGCCAGTGGAGACAGGGAATTTGGGTAGGATGGGGGAGGCAACTGGAGGCGGTGCGGGGGAGGAGAGAGACTGATGGGATGAAGAGCAGGGAGTGTCAGGAAATTGTACCAGCTAGACAAGGAGACTGGAAGAAGAGGAGACTGGTATGGAAGGGCTGGAGGTGTGAGATTAGGACTTGCTGGGCAAGGAGACTGGGACTGGCATGAGAAGCCTGAGGGGTAGATACTGGGACTGGCTAGGTGAGGAGCATGGAACTGCAATGAGGAGCTGGAGGGGAAGCAAGAGACAGGACTTGGTCAAGAAGAGTTTGGACAGGAGAGAGAATAAGGGGTCACAGTTGGGGCAAATGAGCAAAAGAATCTGTGAGCACTACACTACATGCCCCTTCAGACCCTGGAATGGAACCCACCATTCCCCTTCTGCCAGCAAATACCTGAGAAACCCACTGGCAAAGTGTCTCATCCCCCGTTGGCCTAATTACTCCACCTCGGCAAGAAGCAGAAGCTATGTTGGCAGGAGAGTGTCTCCCGCTGACATAGTGCCAGTGCGGACCGCGCAAAACTTGTGTCGCTCCAGGGGGAAGGGGCGGGGAGATGGACACTTTTTCACATCCCTGAGTGATGCAAGTTAGATCGACTTCAATGGTAGTGTAGACCTGTCCTGAGTGTTTGACTTTGCAACCTTAATAATGTTCTTTTAAGATAGATGATATTTTCTGTCTGTCTATCTCTCTCTCCCAATATTATAAGTATTATTCAAGATAACACTGTCATGCAACATTTAAAAGTCACTACAATTTATCATTAGGATGCTCTGCGTGCCTTATGTGACAAGAGATGGAAGTTCATTGAATTCAGCACTCAACTAGCGATTAAAGTTAAAAGATTTCCTTCAAGTTATTCTTACTAATAGTGGAGCTTAAATGCCGTGGCTTGCCTGATCATATATGGAATACTTTTGAAATAGGATTTAAGTTAAAAAGAAATTGTCTTGATTATAAGTTGACACCATCTGTACTTATGAAGAATATGTACAACTACAAAAAGAAAGTTTTAATTTGATTAAGAAAATCACTACCTATAATAATTACAGAAAATACATCTTCACAATTCAAATCTGAGTTTAAAAAAGCTAAATAGATTAACAGTTTTATTCCTTTTCCTGTTTTCTATTTTTGCAACAAATATCCATGATCATATTATGTTCCTTGAAGCTATTTTTGCCATCCTGCTTGTTAGTACATGACTTTAACTGTAATTCCCATTTAAATGAGTATTTTTTCAAGATTTTTGTCACATCATTAATATCTTCATTCAAAGATCATACGTCTTTACTTCAAATAAAGCATTCAACCATACAGTCAACATCTTGTTGACCTCACTTACAAACAACCTTTGACAGTTAGTGGAAGCTTGAGTAATGGCATACCACCTGCCCTCCCCTTCAAGAATACTTAGTTATATTTCACATGTGCTATCAATTATCACTCCTTTGCTACATCAGGAACATTAATGTCTAACCCCACAAGTATTGCCTTTCACAAACATGTTAATCATACCCCTGAATTACTCAAATTTTATTATTTTTTAAAATGTTTCAAATCCTTTTTGTGGGGAAACGTAAGTTGGTCCTGCTTAAAACAAGTGCCGTTTTTAAGGTGACATACTTAAAACAACCTTGAGTCTGCAGATGGTTTAGAATCTACAATAATAGCAAAGCTACATATACATTATATTCACTGGAACTTAAATTTTCAAAAGTGACTTCTAATTTTGGGTGCCCAACTTGATAAACCTGAAAGAGGCCTGATTTCCAGTGAGTGGGTATATTCAACTTTCTGAAAATCAGGCCCTTTGATGGTGACCCTCGTTAAGTACCCAAAATTCAAGCACATAAAATCACTAGTTACTTTTGAAAATGTAGGCCTAGATTCCTAAAACCAAATTATGCTTTCAGGTAAACAAATACAACTGTATTGAAGTCAATGTTGTTTCATGTCTGAGAATGACAGCAGAATTTGGCTCAAAAAATATAAGAAACCAGTTAGGAAAAACCTACACTGAGCATGACCGCCCATGTCCCGGTCACTGATAGCAACAGCCCCATTTTTAAAACAGGACCACTGATATGCAGAGGTTACGAATTAGATTGTTCCTTTAGGCACCGTCTTTACCAAGGGGCGGTGTGTAAACTCCGCCATAGGAGCAGCCCTGGGACGTGGCATTACTGGGAGACAATCCTCTGAATCACAATTCTTTCCCCGCTCCTCGTTCCCCTAGGGGGTTAGTAGTTTGCCGCTGGCCTCTATCAGCAGCAAATTACAACATCTCTATGCCAGCTCATACACCGAACATTGATTAGTGGGACTGGAGTCAAGGGACTATGGCCTTTTCCTGCCCCTCCCCATGCACCTGCTCCAGGGAGAAAATAAGTGGCATGCAGCAACCACTTACTTCAGTGTGTCTGGATCCAAAGTCTGGGTAGCCCATGTGAGTATGTGAAGGAGGTTCTGACACTCATGGGTGGATGTGTAGGCCAAATCACAATCTAGCCCTAAATGACTTGTCCAGGACCACAGAGGGGATCATGTCAGAGCTCATCAGCTCATGCTTCCTTTTGCTGTCTTCACACCAGGCCTCCTTCTCTAATATGCTACATATTACAGTTTTTAAGTGTGTAGTAAAGGGGTCGGCAACCTTTCAGAAGTGGTGTGCCAAGTCTTCATTTATTCACTTTAATTTAAGGTTTTGCGTGCCGGTGATACATTTTAACATTTTTCTAGAAGGTCCCTCTCTATAAGTCTATATATAATATAACTAAACTACTGTTGTATGTAAAGTAAACAAGGTTTTCAAAATGTTTAAGAAGCTTAATTTAAAATTAAATTAAAATGCTGATCTTAAACCGCCGGCCTGCTCAGCCTGCTGCCAACCTGGGGTTCCGTTCACCTAGGCCGGCAGCGGGCTGAGCGGGGCCTGCGACCAGAACCCCGGCTGGCAAGGGACTGGCAGCTAGAACCCCAGGTTGGCAGCGGGCTGAGTGGGGCCGGCGGCTGGGACCCCAGCTGGCAAGGGGCCGGCAGCCAGAACCCGGGCTGGCAGCCAGAACCCCAGACCAGCAGTGGGCTGAGCAGGGCCGGGACCCCAGACCGGCGGCGGGCTGAGTGGGGCCGGCACCCCAGACCAGCAGCGGGCCGAGTGGCTCAGCCCGCTGCCGGTCTGGGGTTCTGGCTGCCGGCCCCTTGCCAGCTGGGGTCCCAGCCGCCAGCCCCTCTCAGCCCGCTGCCAACTTGGTGCTCAGGGTGGGGGGTGGGGATGTGGGAGTTGCAAGAATCAAGGCATGGGGTGGGGAGGGTAGGTATGTGTGGGGAGTGCAGGAGTCAGGGCAGGAGGTGTGGGGGGGCTGGGTATGTGTGGAGGGTGCAGGAGTCAGGGATGGGGTCATGGGGGGATGCAGGGAGCTGGGGTGCAAGGGGGTGCAGGGGTCAGGGCAGAGGGCTGGGGGCATGTGAGGGGGTACAGGAGTCAGGGCAGGGAGGTGGGAGCTGGGTATGTGTGAAGGGTGCAGGAATCAGGGCTGGGGTCGTGGGGGGAGGTGCAGGGGGCTGGGGTGTGAGGGGGTGCAGGGGTCAAGGCAGAGGGCTGGGGGGTGGGCTGGGATCAGGGGGGTGTTCCCAACCTCCTGCCCCCTGAGCGGCTCACGGAAAGGGGCTGGAGGGATATACCCCGCTTCTACCCCCCTTCCCCCTGCCTCTTCTCTGACTCCTTACCGGTCTGAGCAGCGAGGGCACTGGGGCTGCTCTTCTCCCCTCCCTCGCAAGGGCCGTCGGTGGCAGGGAAGGAGAGGAGACGGGGCTCCATGCAGCACGCTGGGGGAAGAGGCGGGGGAGGGGGAAGCTTGGCTGCCGGTGGGAGCAAGCTTCTGCCCCCTGCCCCCGCCAGAGAGAGCGGTAGGTGGGGGCGGAGAAGAGCGGGCTGGGTCGGGCAGGATTTTTAATGGCACGCCGCTGCGTGCCGGGGTCTGGCTCAGCCCGCTGCCGGGGTTCGGCAGGGAGCTGAGCGGGACCCCGGCAAGCAGCAACGTGCCATTAAAAATCAGGTCGCGTGCTGTCTTTGGCACGCGTGCCATAGGTTGCCGACCCCTGGTGTAGTAACACAAGGGGCTTGTCTACTTGGAGACATCAAGGAATATTAATCCAAATTAACTAAAGGTGTGAATTTGAAGTGGATTGGGTAAACCACATTAATTCTGAACTGCAGTTTTCACAAAGGGATTTAAAGTAGCCTTAATTCACTTCTAACAGGCATTAAGCTAAACCGAATGAAAGCCGCTTTAATTTGGAATGAGGATGTTCACATAGGGGTTTAATGTGGTTTATGTAATCCACTTCAAATTCAGACCTTTAGTTAATTCAGATTAATTTTCCTGGATGTCTCCATGTAGACAAGTCCATGGTTTTGGGGAATGTATCAAAAGGCAGCTACTCCAGACTCAAGAAATAGCAACATTCAGAAGCTCCATCGTCACACAAACGGAGTTGAGTTTCTCCCACACACAGTCAAGGATGTTCTGCCACATGCACTCATGCCTGAATTCTGCTAAGAACAAAGCAGTTTGTTAATTCTCACCCAAAGGTCACTTCCCATTGATGTGATTCAAAGTGGTCCTAACTTCTACTAGCATCAGAGAGCCCAAAAACAACATTAGTCAGAGAATTTAGAAGTTGTTCCCAAAAAGGAAGTAAAAAAAAAAAAAAAGCATTACCACAAATCCAGATGCCCATTCCTCCCCAGGTGTTCTACTGGCTGTTGTACTTTCAGACAGGATATGTTTCTTTACTCTCAGTCCCATTATGGAAGGCAGGGGGTAAACTAATATAGTAGTATCCTCCCAGGAAAGTGCCACCCAAATTTTGCAACACTGAGGGCCACATGGGCAAGTTGCCAGAGACATACACGGGCAAATCCAGTTTTCCATCCCCAGTGTCTTAGATAGGCACTGGGGAGATCCACAGAGAAGAGAGGGAAAGAATCCCCTCCCCCGCTCCGCCCCCAAGACTGGACTGGGAAAGTGTTGCTCCTTGTAGACTGCTCCTGCTCAGTGACTGGAATAGCCTCTATTTGCAGCACGTCCCCTCTGCAGGGAGAAGGATTCAAAGACCCATGTAGAAGCAGACCCCTCAGCCCCATCCATGCCCCACTGATAGTCCTAACTCTCGGTCATTTAGGGAGCCTCTACCCTTGCAGAGCTGAGTCTTCCCAGCTGTGTAAGAGGTGCTCATTCCTTCAGCGCTCATCAAATCCTGTCCCCTTCACCACCACCACCACCACCACCACACACACACACACACCCTTCCCAACTTCTCTTGCCCTACAGAACTACACTGGTTCTACTGCTTGAGTACTACCCTTTGCACCCATCAAGTTATGCCAAGAATTGTCTCTTAATTTGCATGTAAATGTAGATAACATTTAAATTGGGGCTGTTGATTAATCGCAGTTAAATCATGCAACTAACTCAAAAAAATTAATCACAATTAAAAAATGTATCATGATTAATCAGTTTTAATTGCACTATTAAACAACAGAATACCAATTGAAATCTATTAAATAGTTTTGGATGTTTTTCAACATTTTCAAATATATTGATTTTAATTACAACACAGAATACAAAGTGTATAGTGCTCACTTTATATTATTATTTTTATTACAAATATTTGCATTGTAAAAATGGCAAACAAAAGAAATACTGTTTTTCAATTCATCTCATACAAGTACTGTAGTGAAATTTCTTTATCATGAAAGTGCAACTTACAAATGTAGATTTTGTTACATAACTGCACTCAAAAGCCTAAAATTTTGCACTGTTTTAGGCTACAAGTCCACTCAGTCGTACTTCTTGTTCAGACAAACAAGTTTGTTCACATTTATGGGAGATAATACTGCCTACTTCTTATTTACAGTCACCAGAAAATGAGAACAGGTGTTCACATAGGACTTTTGTAGCCAGTATTGCAAGGTATTTGCATGCCAGATATGCTAAACATTCATATGCCCCTTCATGCTTCGGCCACCATTCCAGAGGACATGCTTCCATGCCGATGGTGCTCGTTAAAAAAATAATGTGTTAATTAAATTTGTGACTGAACTCCCTGGGGGAGAATTGTACGTCTCCAGCTCTGTTTTACCCCTTCTGCCATATTTCATGTTATATCAGTCTCAGATGATGACTCAGCACGTTTGTTTTAAGAACACTTTCGCTGCAGATTTGACAAAATGCAAAGAAAGTACCAACGTGAGATTTCTATAGATAGCTTCAGCACTCGACACAAGGTTTAAGAATCTGAAATGCCGTCCAAAATCTGAGAGGGACGAGGTGTGGAGCATGCTTCCAGAAGTCTTAAAAGAGCAACACTCCGATGTGGAAACTACAGAACCCGAACCACCAAAAAAGAAAATCAACCTTCTGCTGGTGGCATCTGACTCAGATGACGAAAATGAACATGCGTTGGTCTGCACTGCTTTGGATTGCTATTGAGCAGAACCCATCATCAGCATGGATGCATGTCCTCTGGAATGGTGGCTGAAGCATGATGGGACATATGAATCTTTAGCACAACTGGCATATAAATATCTTGCAATGCTGGCTACAACAGTGCCACACGAATGCTTGTTCTCACTTTCAGGTGACATTGTGAACAAGAAGAGGGCAGCATTATCTCCTGCAAATACAAACAAACTTATTTGTCCGAGCGATTGTCTGAACAACAAATCAGGACTGAGTGGACTTGTAGGCTCTAAAGTTTTACATTGTTTTATTTTTGAATGCAGTTATTTTTTGTCCATAATTCTACATTTGTAAGTTCAAGTTTCATGATAAAGAGATTGTAGTACAGTACTTTTATTAGGTGAATTGAAAAATACTATTTCTTTTGTGCAAATATTTGTAATCAGAAATAAATACTGTACACTTTGTATTCTGTGTTGTAACTGAAATACATATACTTGAAAATGTAAAAACATCCAAAATATTTATTCTATTATTGTTTAACAGTGCAATTAATCACACGATTAATTTTTTTTAATGGCTTGACAGCCCTAATTTAAATGTATGCATGAAGTCATAATATTTGTTTGTACTTGTGTGTTTCCCTGGCAGACGAATAGAAATTGCTTGTTGTCCAGCCATAAAAATCTCCAAGATGATCAGCTTCGTCCTCACACTGCAGTCACAGGAAATGGAAGACTAGGATCCTGTGGGCAATATTTGATCCATTGGGATGCACTCTGTGTACCATTATCTTTAGCATCATATGCCCTGGAAAGCACCACCAACAGTACTGTAAAACACCCAGATCCCTGCATTAGGAAGAACCTTATATTGACTGTTCTAGACTTTTATGTATATTCTCTGTGATCTCTACTAATGTGTCATGGTTTGTAAAATATGCATGCACAGAAGGATTACAATAAATAAACTGCATTTCCCCTACTATTCCTCTGCTCCAGCGCTACAAAGAGTGATATTTAAAGCCAGGGGTCTTTCAGATCATTTCAGAATTGCAGCATCAAAAATACTCTGTGGAAAAGATAGAACCTAATCGCAAACTAAATGTTCATAGGGAGGAAAAAATGTAAAACACAAGTTTTAATTTAATCACAGAGTTCACTTTGCCTATTTAAAGTGGCAGGGCATTATTATTCCGCATTAGCAATGATGATAAATAATGTTTTATGGTAGGACTAGGACGGTTACGGTGTGAATACAAATGTTTTTTCCTAGAGCATTCCATTTCTTCCTTTGATTTTCTATGTAAACTGTAAATGTCTTTTCCTGCTTTGGAGGCAACATGTCCTGGCATTGGGACTGAGAATCAGGAAAGCTGGGTTCTTCTCCCACTCCTGCCTACTGCCTTGCTGTGTGACTTCAGGCAAATAACTGAACGTTTCCAGTGCCTCGGTTTCCCCACATGAAATATAATATAATGATCTCTTCTGTTTCCACCGCTGTAAAAGTGCGTTGAGGCAGATTTATATAATAATACTCCAAACTTATATCTATCATGTCTTCATAACAATCAGTTTTAATAAAGAAAAACCAAGTTACATTGCCATTTATTTAGAACATCATATTTGTCAGTTTCACATACCAGATTTTTGAGTCAGCCTTCCTGGTGGGCTCTTGCTGACATACATCTATGTGAAAACAGAGAGGGAAAAGAAGAATCCTGTAGAATATTGTATAAAATAGTTTTACTTTCTTTCCCAAATCCAATTTCTTGAACTGATTCCTGTGGGTATAGAGTACAACAATTACAAATTTAACGTGCTCATTTATATAAAGTATTAAGCAAATTACATTCTGTTATAACTGGACCTGCAATGTAGCGCCATCTGGTGCATGAACAAAGAATATGATGTAACACAGAAAGATGTGTAAGGTTTAAAAATCATATTGTCACAATGAAAAACTGCAACATAGCAGTAGCAATAATAATCCTTGGCATTTATCTTATATGTGCTTTAGAAACACTAAGACCTGACCTACACTTAGAATTTAGATCAACATAACTATGGTACTCAGGGGTGTGAAAAATCCATGCCTCGGAGCCCCATAACTATGCCAATCTAAACCCCCAGTGTAGATGCAGCTAGGCGGACAAAAAAAATGCTTGCATTGACCTAGCTACTGTTGCTTGGGGAAGTGGTTTTCCTATAGTGATGGAAAAACTCCTTCCATGGCTATGACTCTGTAGCTCCCATAGTGTAGACAAGCCCTAAGTAATTAATCCTTAAACCATGTCAGGTAGATAAGTATGATTTCCTCATTTTGAAGACAAATATACAGGGGCAAAAAGGTTATCTGAGTTGCCTAGGGCTATAGACGCAATCAGTGTTAGAGCTGGGATTAAGCATTCCTGACTCCCCACTTGGTTCATATTCAACCTAACTAGAGAAAAAGGTGTGGTACATATTTGGACAGAAGTGATTGCCCAGTAGTTCCAGGGCTAGCCTGTGACTTGGGAGCTTCAATTCTCCCTGTCTCATAACATACAAAAAATAGGACATTCAATTAAATTAAAAAGTGAGTAATTCAAAACTGACAAAAGGAAACACTTTTTTTCCACATACTATGTAATTAGACGGTGGAACTCATTGCCACAGGAAATTGTTGAGGCTAAGACACCAAGTGGTTGTAAGATATAGCAACTTTCCTTTCCTTCCCCTTATTATATAAGTTACACTAGCTTAAAGTCACTAATTCCTGCTTCCCAAGGTTTAAGTTACATCAATGTTTATTTTGTCACAGAAATTGGCCTATAGTTTAACCAGCATTTTTTTAAACCCCCAGATAATATTAGGGGCAGGGGTGAACTCCTGGGTCAACAGAAGTGAATGGCAAAACCCCCATTGACTTCAGTGGAGCCACATTTTCATCCAACATTTTCAGCTGCTGTAAATTGGTGCAACTTCACTCAAGTCAATGGAACTATGTTGATTTGGCCGTAAAAGTTTAGCTAAGAATAGTCATTTAGTTTTTCAGAAGTAATATGCAGGCTCTTCAAGTCTCAAAATCAAGTTCTCTTTATTTACTCTATACAATATGGAATATAGACTTTATAGAATATTTTCTAAGTGAAGATGACAACATGTTTTCTCCTTGAAACAGAAACCCTCAACTCCAAAATACAGACATCAGTTTACCTTTCTTTTAAAAGTTCTCTAATGCGGACACTAATATACAGTATACACTGGCTCCATGTAAAGTGATAGCACAAGTTACAGCTATGAGGTAACTCAGAATTTCCCACAATATATGACATCTCACACAGTAAGTAGAAATAGGCAAACCTCAAAAGGGGTGGAGTTTGGGAGTGGAGGGATTGGGTTGGCAAACAGTGCTGCTCTGAAGGTTATCTGGACTATCTGTGAAACTGCATTGGAAATCTCATGGTAAAAAGCTTTGTCCATCACTTCCTCTTTCATTCTGAACCAGAACCAGGCAGCGGAGAGGCTGGGGAAAATGAAAAGCAATTGCCAAAGAGCAAGGTGAGGGGTATCCACACTTGTTTGAATCTCAAAAACCTGGAAGCCAGCCAGCTCAGGGCCCCATTGTGCTAGGTACTGTAAAAACATAGTAAATGGCACCCTGTTCACCCAGATTCACTACTCACCACGGAGGTGCCTCTTTGTGGCTCATCTGGGGATTAGCTTTCAACCAGTCTGATGCCCCCTCCTTCGATTGCTTGCTCCGTGGTGTCTCTCTCCCTCTCTCTGGAGTCATTACTTCCTCTTCGTGACTTGGGGTCCTCCCTCTTTGTGTCTTGGCCCTCCGGCCAGGTCACTGTAGTTTTCCCCTTCCAAAGTATCAAAGTCCCACTGGATAGCCATCTCAGGCAGTCTTCTACTCCAGTGTCCAGACTGTGGGAGGGAAACCCTCACCCACACTCTACTCTTGGGTTCAGCCCAGACATCCTATGTCTAGCAACCACAGTCTACACAATCCCAGACCCTGTTGCTGTTTCCTGTGTCGCTTCAGGCCCACCTTCAGGCCACTGAAGCTTCCTCTGCTGCCTGAAGCTACTTTCCCCTCTCAGTGTCTTACCAGAGTCTGTAATCCAAGGCCTACTCTCCCTCTAGAGCTCCTCTGTAGCTAACACCCTTCTTCTCTAGGGAGTAGATGCAGACCTCCTCCCTACAGCCCTCTCTTACTTCCAACTTTCTGTCTTTATGAGCCTATCCCAGCTCCTATGCCAGCTGGGCTTGATCAGCCATTAGGCCTTGGCTCCCCTTCAGGTGCAGCCTATAGGTTAATTGGCCTATTTTACCCTTTCAGGCCTTGTTTGGGGTGGATAACCCATCACACACCCTCTAATCCAAACAGCGTACACTCTAAAACTCCTTATTTTATCTAAAGATGAGACTAAACCAAAGCCCAGATCCAAATGCTCCTAATCTTTGAGGTGTTCCAAACCTGAACCTAGAGATAGATCCATGTTGTGCAGGTGACCAATCAAAGTCCTTGATTTGGACACCCCTGAATTTTCAGCTGTTCAAAATCAAGATCCTAAATTTGCAGTTTGAGCCCATATTCAAGCAGAAGCAGGACCAAACTTGGTTGCAGTTCTTTCTTGGCTATGTAAATGCTATGATATTTAATGTGTAAGGTTTTGTCTACACACAAAACAGTTATTCTGGTAGAGTGTAGCAGTATTGTTAAAGCCGTACAACCCTCGTGGCATGGCAGCAGTTATACCAATATAAATGTGCTTATCCCGGTATAGTTTTATAATAGACTATACCAGTGAAAGCACCTTTATACCAGTATAACTGTGCCCCACACTAAGGTTTGTACTGGTATAACTACATCAGGAAAAAAATCACACCCCGGCCAACAGTTATACTAATACACAAAGTGTGGGTAGACCAGACCTGAGATATGGTAACTTCTCTAAACATGTGTGACTTATTATTAGGCTCAATTGAGGATCAACATTTCATGTTCTCTAGTTTTATCTTAATCTGTTCGCTCCCCCCTTAGGGTTTTCTAGTCTGGGAAAGAAGATTTATTTCTTACATGTGTTAGCTACAAAATGTTAACAGAGACTGGTAAGGGAAAGGAACTTTATTTACACTCACCACTTTAAATCACCAGAATAGCATAAAGCAGCTTCAGCGTAGATAAGAATCAGGGCCCTGGCATAAACAGGCCACAATTCCCTCCTAGGATTCAACTCACCCAGATAATGTGTTAAAATACAACTTGTCTATCTGCACTAGGATTTTTAAAGGTGTTAGTTAAAATATTTTAGCTCACACATATTAAAAATACACCTTTTTTCCTAATCTTAGGGTACATCTATACTTATCCGCTGGTTCGGCGGCAAGCAATCGATCTTCTGGGATCGATTTATCATGTCTTGTCTAGACGTGATAAATTGATCCCGGAAGTGCTCGCCGTCGACGCCAGTAATCCTGCTCCGTGAGAGGAGTAGGCGGAGTCGACGCGGGAGCCTGCCTGCCGCGTGTGGACCCGCGGTAAGTACCTTTAAGTTCGAACTAAGATACTTCAACTTATGTAGCTGAAGTTGCATATCTTAGTTTGAACTGGGAGCTTACTGTGGACCAGCCCTAAGAGTGCTCAATCCACCAACCAAAAAACAGGGTCTACTGTATTCAATGCTGTAAAACAAAAATCCTTAGTTAGATTTTCTCCATAAATTATCAGTCCCACTTCAGTTACACAGTCGATAAAGTTTACTACGATGTTCCCAACTTAGAGAGTGTATTGCTTTAAAGGAGTGTATCGGGACTCAAAGAGGAATTTGTTATATGTCAGTAAGAAAATAACAGCACATCAGCACCTTTATATTATAATGAACTTTTGTCCTACCGCTAAGTAATTTAATCAAATTTGAGAGAAGAAATAATAATGTTTCAGTTGAACAATGGTGTTCGCACTTTGAAAATGCACAGCAGAGTAGCTCTAGGGTGCTCTAAAAGGATAAGAAGGACCATAAGCAAAGGGTAACATTGTGGAAAATGAACAGGAGTACTTGTGGCACCTTAGAGACTAACAAATTTATTAGAGCATAAGCTTTCGTGGGCTACAACCCACTTCTTCGGATGCATATTGTGGAAAATGTATCCATCAAATCTTGCCTTTTTCCTAGATGCAAATAATCCTCCAACAGATTGTGATTGTTATAAATATATCAGTCATTAAAAATTGTCCACAAACAGATTTCAACCTATGGATTATTTACAAACGGTTTGTAGTCATTCTTTAATTGAGTATTAACTATTTTTACACAAAAAGAACAGGAGTACTTGTGGCACCTTAGAGACTAACAAATTTATTAGAGCATAAGCTTTGGTGGACTACAGCCCACTTCTTCGGATGCAAGTGGGCTGTAGTCCACGAAAGCTTATGCTCTAATAAATTTGTTAGTCTCTAAGGTGCCACAAGTACTCCTGTTCTTTTTGCGGATACAGACTAACATGGCTGCTACTCTGAAACCTATTTTTACACAATATGACTGAGCAGCTACATCACATGATACTGTTTGGATAAAAGCAACCATTCAGGCTTTGATTTTGTCATTGAGTAGACTAGGAAGGGAACATCAGAAAGAAGGAAATAAGCAGGCCTAGAAAATGTTAGAATGTTTTAAATCTGTCTCTGCCCTTTGCTGTACAGGAAGAGGATTATATCTGACTTTGCACATGGATCTCAGATTTTAAAATATCCCAGTGGGGGAGAAGAGAAGACATATAAGCCATATTTAGTGGCTGCTTAGCAGACCCTGTTCAATTACCTCTTGTCCCATTGTATTTGTGTACACTTGTATGTGCAGTGTTATTTGAGTAGGGTACAGGCCCTTATCCTTGTCCCCTTTGTTTGATCAACTGCCTTAGTGCCAGGCCTCTGGCCAGAGACAATCGGAGAAGCTGTTTGTGCAGGCTCCTACAGCATATACAACACACAATTTGTGACTGAAATCAGTGGTCTCCAGTTTATGTTGTGTTCTCACCAACTAAGCTCAACATGGCCAAAACTCCTAAACCCTCTCCACTTCTGCTATTGTCTATTGCTCTCTACAAAGCTCCAGGCGGAGGAAACTGTCTGAGGAGGAGGTTTGGTGTGTTGTCAACAGTAATGGTAGAAGTAGAGAATGTTTAGGAGGAAAGTTAGGCTGTCTATTAGGAAAATCTCCTGTCAGTGAAATCTATTTGGCTAGAGAATTGTCTCCCATGAAGATGCCGGGAACCCCAATTGCTTGGGATATTTAAAACTACACTAGACAATGAACTAGTAAATGTCATGGTTGGCAAAAATACTTGCATCTGCAGGATGGATCCAGATAATTAGACGGACTAAATGACCTATCAATAATAATCTTTTGCATCCATAATATCTACCTACACTTCTGTGATAAAGTATGTTATCAGTGTTGGATATGAACCAGTATGCTTTGTAGGGATAAAGCCTAATTCTGATGTGCAAATGCTTTCAAATGAGCCGCAGTTACAAACAGGGAAATACGGAGGGTAGAGTTTATATGACTGTTTACAAGAATGTCGTTATTACCGTGCTATAAAACACAAAGGAATGTGACCAGACTAGCACAGAACATCAAAAGAATTGTAGAGTCATTTTAATTAGTTACTAGAAACTAAGTCAGGTTCTGCACTTTTGGAGCTATATGGTTCTACTTTGTTCATGGATTTAAGCTACTTAGCAACCTTTATACAAATTGCAGTATGTTAGGGGCTTATCCTAAGTGGTGCTTAGTGCTCCCAGCTCTCCAGCTGGAGAATACATCCTATACATACGTTACATTAAAGAAAGATGCAAGTAAAGCCATCAGGCCTGATTCTCTGCCGCCTTGTCACCTTGTGTAGACATTTACACCTGTGCAGCATCAGTGAAAAGCCAGAACAATAGCACTCCATACCCATTGTGCACAAGGTGTGAGACTCACTCGCATACAGATTACATTGCAGAGACTGACAAATGTAAACAAGCATGATGGGTTGTTACATATACAGAGTGGTAAAATTATACTATTTTTATGCCATATACAAGTTATGCTTATCTTTAGCAGGAAACTGGTGCAGATTTACAAAGCCACAAATGAAAATCAATGGCAGTTGGCATCTAACAGCCATTATTGCCTTTGAAAATCTGTCACATGGTGTTTAAAATCTGTTCCAGTACTATATTTTCTTTTCCTTGAACACTTTTCCAGTAGTTATTCTTTTCTAAGATACTAAGATACCACCTAGCTACCATAATACCATAGATTAGATTCATATTGTCTTTTATTGAAAACATTGATTACAACACTTTACTATCAAATATACCTTTCAGGTTCTTATACGGCATCCATCATCTTGTTAATGGAGGGCCAATGCGCCTTATTCTTGGTGGTACTGTGCACCTGCAACTCCCATTGAAGGCAAGCCATCTGTGTTTTTAATGCAGATCTTAATGCTTGTATGAACAAAACACATGAAATGAAATTTATTTTAGATAAATGGGATTTCAAAGAATGGAAGGGTTTTTGGTGCAGGTGATGCACATCAGAGAATATCACCTCGGGGGTGTCTAACTCTCAGCTCAAGGTAAACAGAGCTCTCTCTCAATCACATTGGAAAGCACCACCATTCTGCCTGTCACTCAGGCGCATAACCTGAACATCATCTTCAGTTTGGGCCTCTCTCTACAGCCTCACATCCAGGCTATATCTAAGTCTTGTTGATTCTTTCTAAATGACATTCTAAGATAATGGCCTTTCTTTATCCATCCACCCAGCTAAAACTATCAGCCACGCTCTCATTATCTCACTTCCTGATTACTGCAACTGCTTCTCTCTGGCCTTGACAAATGAAGCCTTGCCCCTCTCATATCCATTCAGAATGCTGCTGCAAAGTTCATTTTCCAAGCCTATTGTTTTGACCATATCACCCCTCTCTTTGAATCCCTCCACTGATCCCCATTTTCTTTTACATCAAACTCAAGCTGCTTGTATTCACTTTCAAGACTCTTCACAGTCAGTCCCTACCCTACCTATCATCTCTTACTTGCTATCAATCTGTTGATACACACCTCTGCTTGGCCCATCATCACCCTTCATCACCCACTTGTTAAATTTTCCTACAGGCATCTTTGTGCTTTCTCCCATGCTTCCAAACATGCTTGGGAGGAGCTCCCCATAAACAATCTGAAAGCTACCTCAATATTCACCTTCAAATCCCTCCTCAAAATACTCCTTTGTCATGAGCTGCTGAACCCTGGCTAGGATGATTTAGTTGGGGATTGGTCCTGCTTTGAGCAGGGGGTTGGACTAGATGACCTCCTGAGGTCCCTTCCAACCCTATGATTCTATGAGGCCTACCAAAAATTTTGACAACAATCAGGCAACTGGTGAGTTGAAACCACTGCCTACCATAATTGCCTCTCAGCCTTTTGAGACACCAACTTCTAGTCTCTTGTGCTTTTTTGTTTGTTTGTTTGTCTGTTTTTGTTTAATTAAATGAATTTGTGGTTGGTTTGAGAGCTCTGTTTATCCACAGAGCAGCTACAGCTGCACTGAAAACGTCCCCTGCGCTATCTGGCTAACTTGCCTCTACTTTGACTTGTAAAGACTACATCTAGCAGATACCTAGATTCACTTTATAATTTTTCCAGCAGTACACAAAAAATAAAGGTTTCTGACTCCCAGCCTCTGGCCAAGAATCAGATGGTCAGTCACTGGAAATAAAAATCTTTCCTACTTTTGTAGCAATCAGCATTAGCCAGAGTTCCGGGCTGATTATGACTTCCCAAATTCCAGATGCAGAATCTCACTAAAAACATTCTCACTCTCAATTTTATGTGGCAGCATCCCTCTGCAACAGTGCAGTGTCTTTAAGTGTGTGTTTGTGCGTGTGCGTGAGAGAGAGATTTATATCACAGAGCCTCGATACCAAAGCCATCTTCCTTCCTGTCTGGGACACAATAGCAAGGCACTCGGAAAGTGAAATGCAAAGTCATACCAAGTCCTTCCAACCATTGAAGTTGAGTGGTGGATCCTCGCAAGAAGAATAAGGGTGAGCAAGCCAGGCAAGGGCCCTCTGCAACCTCTGATTCAGAAGGATCCCAGCACAAGCCCCAAACAGGCCTGCACATATGTGGTTTGGGGCGGAGCCATACAATCCATGGTTACTCAGATCCACCGGCCCTCACACTACATACAGAGGCTGTGGAACACCAGCTGCTCTTCCAGCCTGTGGGCTGGGATAGCAGCCAAAGAAGGTTCACGTAGTGCAGCTCCATGAGCTGCCTTTGGATTTGGGAAGGTGAATTTCAGACCTCGTAAACTCTTTGCCATGCACTGCCCAAAGCCCAAGTCAGTTAACTGAGCTTCATACAGGTGGAGTGAATTCTGCCCTAAGTGATTAAATACAGTGAATTAAACCTTAAATCCGAATGTTCTTGGAGCGGTCTGACCCTTAACATTATTTTCATGTTCTTCACTTGTATTTATTGTTCATGGTAAGTTCAGCAACCAGCAGAGAGAGCTGACAGTCTGACAGTAACCTATAGAGTATCCAAAGAGAGCTTCTTTTTTTTCAGTTGACGGAGGCACTCAGTGTGCATCTATGACGGTGGGGGTAAACGTTTTTGGCCCAAGGTCCACATCGGGGTTGCGAAACGGTATGGAGGGCCGGGTAGGGAAAGCTGTGCCCCCCCAAACACTGCCTGCCCCCCGTCCCCTATCCACCCCCTCCCACCTCCCACCCCCTGACTGCCCCACTCAGAACTCCCAACCCATCCAACCCCCCCTGCTCCTTGTCCCCCTGACCACCCCCTCCTGGGATCCCTGCCCCCCAGGACCCCACCCCCTATCCAACCCTCCCTTCCTGTCCACTGACCACCCCTTCCGGGACCCCCTGCCCCAACCACCCCCCTTGGATTCCCCCCATCCGCCCCCCCCCCCCAGCCCCTTTTGGAATGTGGCCCTGCAAACATGGGCGGAGGATTCAGGAGGAGCAGGGGACAGTCGTGCAGCTGGAGAGAAGCGGCAGTTTCCCCTTCAAAGCGCCGCTTCTTTCCGGCCGGGCTGAGCGGCTACCCGGTGCCTATTGTTGGAGGGCCCGGGCCAGGGCACCCTGTGTTCACTTGTAAATCTGACCCTGTGCCGCGCCGCCCGGCTGGAGCCAGCCACACCACCTCGCTGCCGGCACGGTGAGCTGAGGCTACGGGAAAGGGGGGACAGCAGGGGAGGGGCTGGGGCCAGCTGGGAGCTCAGGGGCCAGGCAGGACAGCCTCCAGGCTGGATGTGACCCACGGGCCGTAGTTTGCCCACCTCTGATCTATGACCATGGAACAAGAGCTGTGCAAACCTCAGAACATTTCTTACAAAGGGAGCTGTCTGACTCATTCGAGGGGAGGGAGTCAGTACACGTAGGTTTGCACTGAGTTTGCATTTGAAACAAGTCCCAGATTCACAGGGCTAGTCTATACCTGTAATCCACATGGGTGTGGATAGAGAGAGAAAGGGCACAACACAGCCCAAAGGGAGTGAGGAGGAGGAGAGGGGCTGAAGGGATTATGCAGTAGGCACCCTGAGTGTTAGGGAGCTCCAGGAAGGATTGTACCAATACAAACTTGTGCCTTAAAGGTACAATCTGGCCAAAAAAAGAGAATCAAAACCAACTCAGGTTCACTGGACACGCAGCTAGCTATTAGTCTCACATACTTGTATGACCCTCCATCACTATAGTATTTGAGCACCTTACAGTCTTTTGTGTATTTATCTTTACAACATCTCTGTGAGGTAGGGCAGTGCTATTATCCTCATTTGACAGATAGGAAACTGAGGCACAGATAAACTAAGTGACTTGCCCAAGGTCACACCGGAAGTCTACGGCAGAGCAGGGAATTAATAGATTCCAAGGCCAGAAGGGGCCACTGTGATCATCTAGTCTGACCTCCTGTATAACACAGGCCATAGACCTTCCCCAAAATAATTTCTATTTCAACTAGCGCATGTCTTTGAGAAAAAAAATACAATCTTGATTTAAAAATTGCCAGTGATGGAGAATCTACTATAACTTTTGGTAAGTTGTTCCAATTGTTGATTACCCTCGCTGTTAAAAATGCATGTGTTATGTCCAGTTTGAATTTGTTTGGCTTCAGCTTCCAACCACTGGGTCATGTTGTACCTCTCGCTGCTCGATTGAAGAGCCCATTAGCAAATATTTGTTCCCTATGTAGATACTTAAAGGATATGTCTACACTATGACTACACACCTGTCCATGTGCAGGCTTGTGCCATAGTCCCCATACCGTCCACACTTGAACGCCTGAAGCAAGTGTCTCAAGGTAAGTTGTGGGTGTGTTAACTAGCACACATAAGAGATCTGTGGGTACATACATGCCCTAGCTTCTGGCACAGTCCTGTATGCTTGCCAGTTTGCAATGTGAACAGGGATGAGAGTGTATACCAGATCTCAAGTTTCACTAGTCTTCCACCCACATTCATCTCTTTTTCTTCCTCACCTTACACAGTCTAGGTCCCTATCCACCTATCCTCCAATGCCAGTGTGCAGTGCTGAGCACAGCAGAACAGCTTTGGTCTGAAATGGTTACAGGTGACGATGAAGCCAGCTCTGAGAGCAGCTGCATAGCCCACCGAGCACACCCAAGTGCTAATCAATGTATGGACACAGGACACCATCCTCCACAATTTTGACCTGAACAGCAGGAACATTCACCTGTATTGGGAAAACTCCTGGCAGCTGGAGTAGGCAGGCATTCAGCTGACTCCGTCCCAGTGCCGTGAACATATGAGGTATTTGAGACTCCTGTACAGGAAGTCCAAAGACAGCAACAGTCAGTCTGGGATAGCTCCTCGTACATGCCTCTTTATATGAGGAGCTTGACTGGGTGCTATCACGGGCTCGGAGTTCTTAGTCTGAAGTGGCTCATGATCTCTTCCTCAACCCCTCTGGTCTCATTGTCCAACAGGACACTGATGAGAGCCAGGGCGAGTAGGTAGCAGGGGCTGTGGAGGATATTATTGAAGACCTGGAGGACGAGGAAGCATGTGATTCTGCACCTTTACTCAAGACCCCCCATGAAGAACCTGAGGAGGACCTCGAGCTGCGGCAGGAACCTGAACCCCAGGCTGGTAAGTTACAATGGCCCCCCCAGCCTCCCCACCAATATCCCCTTTTATTCTGGTGCTAAAATTCCCAATATTAAGATCAAGCATGTTTGAACTACTGTGCACTGACTTTTCCTCCCTGGATAATATGCCATACAGTGCTAAGTCTCTGTTGTGTTTGAACTGCAATACCAAAGCCACAGCATTGTCAGGCATCTATGCCCCATCCCCTCGCCAAACTTCTCTAACTTCCCTCCTCCATCCAGTTCCTGCTGTGCTCCACCCCACAATGGTCCTCAAGCGAGACAGAGATTCTAAAACAGTGATTTTTTTGATTTCTGATTAACCACAATTATGCATTTGGTTTCTGAAGCTATTTTTTAAAAATACTTTATAAAAGAAAAATCAGTGTTGCCTTGTGTCTCTGCACTTCCCAGCCACCAGTCAGGCAGCAATGGGAGGTCACAAGGGAGGTAGAGCAGTTTTGAAAAGGTCCCAGTTGGGGAATGGGAGATAGTTGTAGAAAACCTAGTTGTCTAAGGCAGGGGTTCTCAAACTGCATGGCACCACGACCCCCTTCTGACAACAAAAATTATTACATGATCCCAAGAGGGGGGACCGAAACCTAAGCCCAGCCACTCCGGGCAGTGGGGCCAAAGCTGAAGCCCAAGGGCTTCATCCCCAGGTGGGGGGCCCCTGAGCCCCACAACCCCGGGCTGAAGCTGACACCTGAGCCCCAGGTGGTGGGGCTCAGGCTTTGTCCCTGGGTCCCAGCCAGTCTAATGCCAGCCTTGGCAATTTCCTTAAAATGAGGTCGCAACCCACTTTGGGGTCCCAACCCACAGTCTGAGAACCACTGGTCTGAGGAAACATGAATTACAGCAGTCTTTTCTCTCTTGGAAGATTACTACAAAATCTTTGCAGTCTCTGTTCCTATTGCTGCACAAGTCCAGGGGAGTAGGAAGGGGTGGTCCAGTGCTCAGATAAAAAGAGTGCAGTGCCCCTTTGCAGTTGTCTGAGGCAAGGGGTTGTGGTGCTGAGCTGAATCTTCAGGAAATCTAATGAAGTTCCAATGTGTCTCTTTCTTTCCTGTCCATTTCACCGTTGTTAGGCAGGCAGAGGTAGGATTTTCTGGTAAAGCCAGGGATGGGATGGGGGGTATGGAGTGTGGTTCACTCTCCTTTTGTATGAAATCTCTGTATGCTAGCTGAGAAAGTAGTCGCTTTCCAAACAAATTGCATCCCAATCCTGTAAGCATATTTCAGCAAACTTCTGTTGCAGCAAGAACTCCAGCTGGTTCTTCAGGTTTACAAGCAGTGCAAATCTGTTAGGACCACCTTCATAGCTGACCAAACCCTTCTATTCAGCAATAAGTAGAGGGGTGACCATTAACAGAAACATAGATTGCCAGATCTCCTCCACAGAACTGAAAAGTCACTTCTCTTTTCCATTCTGGAAATCACTATGTTCTTCAAATGTTGGCCAGCCTTAAGGGAAGAAACTGTAAACTGGTAACATAGCCCATGGAAGGAATTACCTCACCTTCTCCCACCCCCATGGAGGCAGTATGAACATTTTAAATTGCTAAAAACTCTAGTTCTGTTTTCTTACCATTACTAGACTCTGCTCCTTCCTCACAATCTGCAAAAGGTGCCTAAGAACCAAGGACAGTGAGACTGTTACATTTCTGGAATGATGAAAAGTATCATAATTGTGACCTTCTACAGCAAAGTAATGTCATGTGGGAGTATTTCTCAGTTTGCTCCAAGGCCAAAAAAATAATTCTCTCCTTCTTTTTGGCTCCCAGGAGTGAAACCATGCCATCAAGAGGGCAGGAACAGCACCCCAGAGAGAGCAGAGGTAGATGGAGATGAACCCTGGAGGAGCTGCTAATAAGGATGGACAGGAAAAATGAGGAGCAATTTGAATTCCTCAGGGCACTGGAAGAATGGTGTATTCAGCAGGAAGAGACATTTCTGAACCACCAGTTCCTGAAGCTGGAGGCACATCATAGGGAACAAGAGCATTCTCTAATGGAAAGGCTAACTGAATTGGTGGCCAAAAAAGTGCAATGCCCACCTGTTGCCATGACCCCAGAACAAGGCCATCAACCACCACTATCACCTCCTCCTCCTCCTCTTCTGATTGCTGCTCAGGGCACTGCTGAGCCAGGGATCCTGTTACAACGAACTCCCCACCTGACGAACCAAGAAGAGAATGGTGAGCCTGCAGGTGTCCTGGACCACCCCCATGTACTGGCCCCTGGAACTCCTCACATGAAGCATCCTCAGTTTTCACCAAGAGTCATTTCCCCCTGTCATTCAGCCCTTCTGATGGGGAAGGGAAGGAGATGGGTGGAAAAACATCACACTGTGGGTGGTGTTCTTGGTTGTGAACCATTCCTTCAGTATAAATACATTGTTCGGATTTCAAAATCTTTCCATTAAGCCTTCTACCTCATACTTTAGCAGATGTTATGCTTTGTTTAACGGTGTGTTGGTCTTCCATCCTAATGATGAACTGAAGGTATTTTTTTATTCTTGAATGGGCCACAAGTTTCCTACCTTATTTAATGGAGTGGTGTGTAAAAATCTGGTGTCATTAAAAGGCAAATATTTCTGAACCTTGGGGAGGAGGCTCAAAAGTATCTTAAATCGATACACAGGAGGGATGGGGAAAGTGCAGCGTATGTTATGTGCTTCGAAAAGCACTACTACTTTTCATGTGTGTCTAAAACACATAAAAGGGATCAATTAATTTCTTAATGGCTTTATTAAACATGTTGAAAATCAAAATCAAAGAACAACAAACAAAGAGGAAATATACAAGCAATAAGGGTGTCTGCCAGTGCCTTGTACGGAAACAGTGCCCGCATCTCTCCAAAACCTTAAGCAATTTCAATCACATCAGGGATTAGTGGTCTAACAACTGTTAATTGCATTTAGCACTGCTGACAGTAAAAAGTCACAAAACACAATGGTTGGAATATTCCCCCTACCTTACCCCATCAAAGCAAACCATCGTAAGCTTGGTAAAAAAGTTTAAGTGGTCCGGATAAGACTTGTTTCTAAAGAAGAC
Source organism: Malaclemys terrapin pileata (assembly GCF_027887155.1). Classification (NCBI taxonomy): domain Eukaryota; kingdom Metazoa; phylum Chordata; order Testudines; family Emydidae; genus Malaclemys; species Malaclemys terrapin. Next base: position 267,967,826 of record NC_071506.1, on the reverse strand, counting down.
AAAAACACTGAACAATGACCATGTAATAACAGCTACCACTCTCTACAGCAGAAACCCAACCTCGAGGTGATACTCCAGTGGAGGTGCCCTGTTACAATTGTTTGTTCATGTGACATTGCACATATTAAAAATGGCTAATGACCTTCAGCTACAGGAGAACAAAACCCTCACAAAGCTAGGTAGCTCCATAAGTATGTACCAATATTCCCACAATGTCAGGATCCCAACAAGGGCACTCGGGGCCAAGTGTCAAAACAGGGGCAAACCTGAGGCTAGGAGTAGCCAAGGAGTTTGTACTCAGTTCCAGGCCAGGGTTGATACTGAGGGTCAGAGTCCAAGCCAGATTTCAGGGTCAGAGTTGGGACACAAAACAAGCTGAAGTAAAGCTAGCAGTTCAAGAGCACAGAACAGGAACAGTTGTGGCAGCTACAGAAGATCCACACTGTTGCCTGGACACTTCCTTGAATGCCCCTTGGGTTTATATTGGGCAAGGAGCCAATCAGGAGCCAGGGGGGCTGCTGCCCGTCAAACCCTTCAGGTGGAACTTCCCATGGTCTGTGTCCACAGCAGGTCATGGGAAGTGGGGGGGGGGATTACAGGCGCCACTGGCTGTCAATCTGGAGATGTTAACTGCCTGCTAGCTCTATGGGCCTGGGTTCTAGATCCATGGGGCCCTACACTTGTGTGTATTTCCAGCATCTTTACAGGAAGTGAAGGTGTCTCTTGGCAAAGGCTGATGTCATCCTCTGCTTCCCTGTTGTGCCAAGATGTGTACACATATGGCATCCTTGTTCTTCCTTGCCTGCTGGGAACCAGAATTAGTGTGCATCTTGGTGGGATCTGGCTGTCTGTAGAGAGTTTGTAACCCCAAACTTGTCCCGAGCCCACTTGGGACAGAAACACCTCCCTTTACCATCACAAATGTTACGTAGGGTGCAGCAGGCAACAATTATACAAATGGAGTTTGCCACATTGGCATCTAGATAGGAGTGTAAGCAGCACCAATGAGTATTCAGCCTACAAAATGTACACTCCACAACCATTCTTCAGCCACCTTAACTTGTTATTGAATTCCCTTTTTCCATATTCATTGATGTTGGGGTACAGCTTCATAAGCCCAGTCAGGAGTGGGTATGCAGGGTTCCCCAAAATAATAGTTGGCAGACACATCATACAGAACCATATCATTTCCAGGAAATAAAGTCCCTTCTTTCCCCATCAAGTATAATCCTGATCTCCTCAGCACTCTGGCATCATGAACCTTTCCCCTGTTTCCCAGGATTGTATTCATGAATCTGCCTCTGTGGTCTATTAAGTCTTGCAGAACAATTGAATAGTAACCTTTTCATTTTACATTCTCAGGTGCCCCTCGTGGTGGGCAAAGCACTGGGATATGAATGCCATCAGTGCCCCCTGCACAGTTCAGAAACGTCATCTTTAAATGGAGAAATCCTATCTCCTAGAACTGGAAGGGACCTTGAAAGGTCATTGAGTCCAGCCCCCGCCTTCACTAGCAGGACCAAGTACTGATTTTGCCCCAGATCCCTAAGTGGCCCCCTGAAGGATTGAACTCATAACCCTGGGTTTAGCAGGCCAATGCTCAAACCACTGAGCTATCCCTCCCTCCCAAATCCCACCTATTATTTCTGGAACTTTTCTTATGAAGCCACCTGTGAGTAAGTCACAGTGTTTATTGCTTCGCAAACCTGCACAACCATGACCCTGACAGTGGACTTTCCAACCCACAGTGGTTTGCACCAGATCTATAGCTGTCTGGTATAGCCAGCTTCCACAAGTCAATAGCAACCCACTTTTGAAACAGTATGGCTTGTCAGAACTAAGTGTTCTAGCAGTGGAAAGCTGGTGCTAGCTCATCACACAGCTCCGTGAAGGTCTGGTTCCTCACTCAAACATTCTGAAATCACTGCTGGTCATCCCATGTTTCCAAAATGGTATGATCCCTGCACACCATGTTGGTTCTCTGCAACAGAAGCAATGGTCAATCAGAGGGCATACCGTGACAACACGGGCATTCACCATATCTGTACAGTGCGAGCTGAATGAATCGTCATTGATCCTCAAGGTCAGCCATCTACAGCTGGTCAGAAAATGCTGCCCAAATTCCATCCAGCATCTCAATGAGCACCTGCTCCAGTGCATAACCATTTGCCCTGCAATAAGAAGCAGGAGCAGAACAAGATCATCATCCTATTGCTCCATGTCTTCCACCCAATTCTGCAGGGAACAACAGTGAGGGGCAACAGGAACTGCCACTGGCAAATGTATGAAGGTGGGCGAGAGTACCAACAAAACACATAAAATCAGTTACTAGTGTGTCTCCCTGTGACACACTGAACCCTGGGATACTGCCCCTGAAATGGTAGTGCTAATGTCGTGTACTTATAGCAGCAGCATGGAAGCGGGTATATGTGTGTACACAGCCTTATACCAGTGTCCAGCAAAGTATGTGTGGATGCTTGGGCATGGGTATAAGAAGCACATATTAACATGATTCAGTCCTTGGATATCTGTACAAGTGTAAACATAGCCACAGATTGTGATAAGTCACCTCTTAAACTTATCTTTCTTAAACTAAATAGACCGAGTCTATCACTGTAAGGCATGTTTTCTAATCCATTCTTGTGGCTCTTCTCTGAACCTTCCCCAATTTATCTACATCCTTCTTAAACTGTGGACACCAGCAATCACACCAGTGCCAACTACATAAGTAGAATAACTTCTTTATTCCAACTCAAAATACCCTTGTTTATGCATTCAAGGATTGCATTGGCCCTTTTGGCCACAGAATCGCACTGAGTGTTCGTTCTCAGCTGATTATCCATAACAACCGCCAAATCTTTTTCAGAGTCATTGCTTCCTAGGATAGGGTCCTCCATCCTGTAAGTATGGCCTACATTCTTTGTTCCTAGGTACACCTCTACTCCGATAAAATGCTGTCCTCGGGAGCCAAAAAATCTTATCGCGTTATAGATGAAACAGAATTACCAGGTCAAATCCAAATTCAGTTCCAGGCTGTATTTTATTATTTACACATCTGCCAGTGAAATGCATGATGAAATCACATTTTGGAAATCAGAAATAAATAAATAGAAATAATAATCAAATCATCATCATCAAAGCTAGTTTCTGCTCTCTGTTACCCTGGAATAATTCCATTGCCTTCAGCAGAGTTACTCTGGATTTTCACCAGTCTAAATGAAAGCAGAATTTGCCCTTCTTTTAACTCTCTGCATGCCAGAAGATCTAAAGGAAAAATTGAAGGTGAGATAGATGACAATTTTTTTAAACCTGGCTGGATAAATGGCTCACTTTGACAGGATGCCTATAAGATGTAGTCAGCTCCAGTGTTAATAGCTTAATCATAATCAGTATTCATGTCACTGACTTCCTACTGCAGTGCTCCCTAGAGACTAGAAATAGAGTTGATACATGCTGAGTGAGGGGAAAAAGCCTTGCCCACTTTGCAAGCACAAATGAGTTTTACCTTTGTTCCTAAAAGAAAGTGCGAGGAATAAATACACCTGCTATGGATCTTAGCTCATAGTGGGAAATACACCTCTGTCAGTACACAGGGGACTTACGTGTGTGCATTACACTACAGTGTACAAATTGCAGAACAGACCCCTGTGATTCCTCACAGTCCAGGCAATTAGAGAGACAGGGGGGTGAGGTAATATATTTTATTGGACCAACTTCTGTTGGTGAGAGAGACAAGCTTTCGAGCTACACAGAAATTGGTCCAATAGAAGATATTACCTCACTCTCTGTCTCTCCAATATCGTGGGACTCACATGGTACACAACATTGTGTACACTCTGGGCAATGGCATTCGTAAAATAGATAATCAAATAGTTGAGGTACTGCACTACTAAAGGAACAGCAGTCCCATTGGTTCCAGAATATGGCTGCAGCTGCCAGACGGAGAATTACCCTGACTGGGGGACATCCTCAACTGACAAAGTCAATATCCTTCTGCTTGTCATAAGGGGACACATCAGAAGAGGAAAGGTATGTGTCAGGGCAGGGCACAGCAGAGCTCTGTTCTGCCAATTCACAGCCAGCATATGGTTTTTAGGGACCATAGCCAACTATCATAAGTTAGAGCAGCCTTTAGACTGAGTTACATTTGGTCTGGGGCAGTCTGAGGATCAGGCAACTGTAACTAGTTCTTGATACCTTGCCCCCTTTGCCACACTTTCTCATGCCCAGAACCTCTCACCCACAGGGCCCCTTGACTTCTATAGGAGCAGGATTTAGTACATAAATGTCTGTGCTCAAACACCATCCACTGGTTAATTATTTTATTTTATTAATTTTTATTGATTTTCATAAAGAAACAGATAATGAAAAATACAAAAAGGCAAAAGACAGTTTACATAACATTAAAAATGCTTCAGTAGATTTCAGACTATACTTCATAAAACAAAAGATTTTATTCAAAATGTACTCAATGCCATACAGGTTGCACAAGATAAAGGCCTTATGCTCTCATATTTGTCGGCATGTTAACAAAGAAAAAGGAACTGTGATGGACATGCTATGGGACTGTCCAACAGCCAGGTAACTGTGGAAAGAGGTGGACACAAGCATTAAATAGTGCTCAGCTCCAGAAGCCAAACCTTAACTGAAAATTATATCCTAGGTTATTTACCTGCTGAACTGGGTTTAACTCCACCACAGAGACTTTGGTTCTTGAGGGCTGACATGATCACCATGCATATGATTTAACAAAAATGGAAGAGTAGGCTTATGTCCAGAATAGAATAATGGTATTTGGACCTGTCTGAGTTAGCATCCAAAGAAAGAATAGCTTATTGCCATTGAGAGCAATTATATGAATTAAAAGATATTTGAAACCCATTTGTAGATAAATATGGATAAATAATGTTGAGATGGCTCAAAGAATGACAAACCTCCATCCCACCTAACCCTTCCTCTTCCCCCTCCTTTCCCAGTTCATAGACTCAGAACTTTGAGGCCAGAAGGGACTATCATGATCATCTAATCTGACCTGCACATTGAAAGCCAAAGAACTTCATCCACCCACTCCTGTAATGCACCCATAATCTCTGGCTAAGTTACTGAAGTCCTCAAATCATGATTTAAAAACAAAGTTACATTTACACTAGTTTAAACCTGCAAGTGACCCAAGCCCCATGATGCAGAGGAAGGCAAAAAATACTCCCACCCTAACAGGTTATGTCTATGTATCTGGTTTCGTATTGTGTCTGGTTTTGCAGTTTAGATATCATCCACTATTTGAGGATCCTAGTGTTATCTCTTTAGTCCATAGGCAATCAGGTCTTTGCTATGGGGGTCCTAAGGAATGAAACACACTCCGCCCATGAAATCCAGCTCACCCCATATCTCCTCACATTATAAATAAATAAACACATAGAATCTTACTGCAAACGTGGTTTTTGGAAAGCAGCTTGGGTGCTTTGAAGGGAGTGCTTTATAGTTAAAAATATGATTATCATATCTCTAAGTTGGGGCTCACTCCTGCAGTTCTCATTAATTCTAATGGAAGTAATGAGCCCTTTCATTTCCTATGCGCAGTCTCTATTTGCAGTATTCTCATCTGCAGCATTAATAGAGCTCCAAAGCTGAAAGGCAGATAGAACAAACAACAATAGGCCTTAGTCCTTTTTCAGGCAGAACTCCCCATTGACTGATGAACGTCAACAGGGAGTTTTGGCCGAGACTGCAGGATTGGGCCCATGATGAAAGGTGTGCTAAAAGAGTCAAGCTGCGAGGTCAATGTATTTTACACACCCATGCTGAAAAATAGGCAAATATCAGTGTCCAATTTAGTTGTCATCACACAGTGCAACTCCAAGACAAAGGAATGCTGTAAACTTGTAAGGACCACACTTCCCTCTCCCTTTGATGTAAGCCAAGGTAATGGAGATTCTGCCAAGGCGTGACTAATTCCTTCTTACTGTATTGCATCATTTTCATATCATTTTGAAAAAAGCCTTAAAAAAATTGGAAGGAAAGCAAAACTTGCCCCTGACACATTCCACAAAACACAACCAACAGTACAAAGCAGGTTTTATTAACAGACGGTGAGAGCTCTATTTAAAAAAGTACTGTGGGCATTAAAGGAGATTGTTTTATGTCTTTGACATGAATACTCAGGGTAGATGAACTATCAAAAGTTTGGTTTAAGTGAGATTAATACTTAGTACTTGGAATTCATCCAAACTGATTAAATCTGATTGAGTAAAAGATCACAACTTTCTCCATATGCTTGCCAAATGATATGATTGAGCTGGATACGTAGTAACTGAAAGCGTAAATATAAGCAAAAGATGCGAAAATACCCTACCCACGTTATAAATGCAAAAAACTAAACAATATGAAAGACAAACTTTCGTGATTCTAAGAAGACTATTATAAAAATATGCCAAAGAGAGCTAAAATATAAAATCCCTGTATGCTTAAGAGCAATAACAAAGCCCTGTATTCTGCCCCCAGATGCTGGGCATCTCGTTCATGCCCTGTAAAGTCAGTGGAAGGATTTAAGGCAGGAAAGAATCTGACCCAAAGGCTTTTGATGGAGGTAGAGGGGCAGGAAAGATGTAACATTTTAAGTCTTCTTTACTGAGCAGAGTGGCAAATTAGCAGCCAGTAATCACAGCTGGTAACAGTTCCCCCTCCCCCCACCCCACCCACCCACATTTGTTTAAAAATCCAGTTTTTAATGTTTCCATCACACATTTTCCTAATTTTTTTAAATTTTGCCAAACACTATTTTACATAACATCTAAAGAGCAGTTATCTACGTGTATATAAAGCATACAAACATTTACAGTATCGTGAGTGTATCTTGGGAAGCAGTGGCTCTGAAAAGGACATGGGGTCATAGCAGATAAAGTGCACAGGACCTCCCAATGTGGCTAAGTGAGCTAATGTTATTCTTGGATGTATAAGCAGGTGAGGAGTAGGTAAGTGCTGTCACCTCTGTTTATGGCATTAGTGAGACCACTACTGGAATACTGTGTCCAGTTCTGATATCCATGCTTCAAAAAGGATGTTGAAAACTGGAAAGGGTTCAGGACAGAACCACAAGATCCCAGGCACAGGAGGCGCTGTGACACCTAAAGTGACGCACCCATAGAGACATCACTCAAAGAAAACCCTGCCTTACAGGGGAAGACTTAGGAAGCCCAATCTATTTCACTTATGAGGGAAGATTAAGAGATGTCTTGATCATCATCTAAAACTACCTATAGAGAGAGAAGACATTTGATAGTAGAGGGCTCTAATTTAGCAGAAAGAACCATAAAAAGATCTGATGACTGGAAACTGAAGCCAGACAAATTCAAGCTAGAGACAAGTTGCAATTTGTGAAGTGAGGGCAATTAACCACTGGAACAATTTACCAAAAGATGTTGTTGATTCTCCATCATTTGAAGATTTCAACAGGGCCAGGATTTCATCAAGACTGGATTCTTTCTTAAAAAAAAAAAAAAAAAAAAAAAAAGTACAGAACCACAGAATCATAGCAATGTAGGGCTGGAAGGAATCTCAAGAGGTCATCTAGGCCAGCTCCCAGTGCTGAGGCAGGACCAAGTATACCGAGACTATCCCTGACAGGTGTTAGTCTAACTTCTTCTTAAAATCCTCCAATGACAGGGATTCTACAGCCTCCCTTGGAAGACTATTCCAGTGCTTAACTAACTTCATAATTAGAAAGATTTTCTTAATATCTAACCTAAATTTCCTTTGCTGCAAATTAAGCTTATTACTTGTCCTACCTTCAGTGAGCATGAAGAACGATTGATCACCGTTCTCTTTAAAACAGCCCTTAACATATTTGAAGACTTATCAGGTCCCCTCTCAGTCTTCTTTTCTCAAGACTAAACATGTCACGTTTTCTAAAGCTTTTATCATTTTATTGCTTTCCTCTGGACTCTCTCCAATTTATCCACCTCTTTCCTAAAGAGTGGTGTCCAGAACTGGACACAGTACTCCAGCTGAGGCCTCACCACTGACATGTAGAGTGGGACAATTACTCCTATGTTTACATATGAGACTGATGTTAATATACACCGGAATATTAGTCTTTTTTGCAACTTCATCCCATTGTTGACTCATATTCAGTTTGATAATAACCCCTCGATTCTTTTCAGCAATTGTACCACCTAGCCAGTTATTCCCCATTTTGTAGTCGTGCATTTGATTTTTCGTTCCTAAGTGTAGTACTTTGCACTTGTCTTTACTGAATTTCATCTTGTCGATTTCAGACCAATTCTCTAATTTGTCAAGATCATTTTGAATTCTAATCCTGTCCTCCAAAGTACTAGCAACCCCTCACAGTTTGCGGTCATCCACAAATTTTGGATGACACAAATCCAAGTTGTTAATAAAAATATTGCATAGTACCAGACCCAGGACAGACCCCTGCAGGATCCCCCGCCCCCAAGATATATCCTCCCAGTTTGACAGGGAATAACTGATAATTACTCTTTGAATACAAGCTTTCAACCAGTTGTGCACCAACCTTACAGTAATTTCATCTAGATCACATTTCCCTACCTTGCTTATGAGACTGTGGGACTGTGTCAAAAGCCATACTAAAATCAATTATGAATTAGTTCAACCTCGAGATATGGATTTGATGCAGGCATAAAATTCTGGGTAAAATAATTTGGCATGTGTTACAGAGGTGGTCAAACTAGATGATCATAATGGTCTCTTCTGGATTTAAACTTCATTAATTTAACTCTGAGCATTGTAAATTGCACGATACAATACCCAGGTTCCATTTATAACACATGGAAAAAAGGATGCCTTTATTACAACTTATCCAATTAGTGCATTATAACAAACTGAATAGGGCACATGTATATCACTGCCCTTTACTTGATGATGTTAAGGCCAAAGAAGATTCTCCCTTAGCTCAAGTGGTAAGGTCTGTGTTTTATGAACAGAAGGATCTATAATCTTGTATATCTTGAATAGATGTAGTGTTCAGTAGAGCTGGTCGGGACTAATTTTTTTTTTCATTGGAGTATGCTGATTAGTCAAAAACAAAACTTCCCAGAAAAGGGTCACTTCTGACAAATTTCTCATTTCAAATTATTTTGTTCCTCTTTTTGTTCTGTTCCATGACTTTTTGTTTAGATATTTAAATGAATTAAAGGTTAAAAAAAGTTTTTAAAATTATAAAAGGTTGAAATCAAAAAACATTTTGAAATTATAAAAACAAAATGTTTTGATCAGTTTGCGAAAAATTTCAAAATTTCAACTTTTAGCAATGGGAAAAATGTTCAAAATCTTGACAAGCCTCATGGGTCCGGAAAACTGTTTCCCACTCACTTCTAGTGATCAATTCTGCATCCCTTGCATACCCCAATCTCACACTGTCATAAAAGGGAGTGTTGGGAGTGGAACAAATGCAGGATGTGGCCTGGGGATTGGAGGACAATACAAGAGAACAGTTTTGGACTCCCCTGTCTCCTTTAAGAAGGTATACATTTAAAAACTCAGAATTTGCAACATTTAGAAAATCCATATCATATGCAGCTAGATTAATGATAGAACAGCATCTCATGAAATACTCATGTGTTAGTATCTAATATGAGAAGCTGAGTAATATATCTGTTCTTAACATCAGGGTCTACTGTGTATTTAGCAGGCGACAGCTATGGTGTGGATATACAGAGGAGCACTGCCTCAGAGATGGTCTCTGGAGGCAATCTTTCTTGCAGAGCACACAGTCTGGCTCCTCCTGTGAAATTGACAAGACAACCAACAGCCATAAGGGACCCAGAGTCTGCTGTGACAAAGTTCCTCCTCTATCTTGGTGGGTCCTGCGCTTATTGGCGGATTTTCTTGCCTCAGAGATTCACCATGTGGGTTGGGGAACAGCTCAGAGACCTTCCCCTCTGGAAGAACCCACAGTCCAGGTAATTCGGGAGGTTTGGGGGGAACCCAGGCCCGCCCTCTACTCCGGGTTCCAGCCCAGGGCCCTGTGGACTGCAGCTGTCTATAGTGCCTCCTGTAACAGCTGCATGACAGCTACAACTCCCTGGGCTACTTCTCCATAGCATCCTCCAAACACCTTCCTTATTCTCACCACAGGACCTTCCTCCTGGTGTCTGAGAACGCTTGTGCTCCTCAGTCCTCCAGCAGCACAGCCTCTCACTCTCAGCTCCTTGTGCCTCTTGTTCCCAGCTCCTCACACTCACACCACAAACTGAAGAGAGCTCCTTTTAAAACCCAGGTGCCCTGATTAGCCTGCCTTAATTGATTCTAGCAGCTTCTTCTTAATTGGCTCCAGGTGTCCTAATTAGCCTGCCTGCCTTAACTGGTTCTAGCAGGTTCCTGATTACTCTAGTGAAGCCCCTTCTCTGGTCACTCAGGGAACAGAAAACTACTCATCCAGTGACCAGTATATTTGCCCTCTACCAGACTCCTGTACCCCACTGGTCTGGGTCTGTAACATTGCACATACACTGAGTCATCCTAATCACACCATCATAAACCTTACGCCTCTCGTGGAGGTGGAGTGAGTATGTCGGTGTAGTAGGGCACTTACATCAGATGGAGGAAGGCTGTAGTGTAGACACTGGCATAATTAAGGCTACATAAACTGCCTTATGTCGACCTCACTGTGTACTGTAGACCAGCCCTAACTGAGGGGCGAGGGGCTGTGTAGAGAAGATGTGCTTACACTTTTTTGGGAGAGATGTAGTGTGTACTCCCCCATCTGGTGGCTCCACTCTGCCAGCCAGCACAGCAAGGGATGAATGGCAAAGCCAAAGAGCATCCGGCATCACTAACAGCCCTAAGACATTCTGCCTCTTGCATTCCGGTCTTTGTCCATCTCCATGGAACTCCCAGTCTTTTTACATGCTCTCTCCTTTGTGGGCCTCCACGGAGGCCAGCCATAATCTGGCCCTTACCATTTTATGAAACATTTGGAAACTTTGTCCAGGTTTTATATAGAGGGACTATATGATGATGTGGCATAAAGATTTTTCACATGATGGTGAGATAAAGGCAGGGCTCAGAGGGAGAGAGAGAGAGTGCAATATTATAGGTAGCCAATTAGTATATCAACTAGAAATTCGAGAGTGTCCTATTCCCAAGAATATAAAGGTCTCATTTCTAGCACTGATGGGTGGCATGGCCTTAAACCTATCAATGGTCAAGATCAGAACATTGCTTTGCCTTGGTCTTGTGCCAATTTAATTTTGAGGCAGAAAATTCTACATTTTGGGGAGAGTAAATATGTTTGGGTTAGATTTTTTTTTTAAATCAAAGGAAAAGCTCAGAGCTTTGAAATATTAGAAGCCAGCCCAGAAGAGACAGATTAGTGGGCAGAGTGAAGGTGAGGGGTTCAGAGGTACATGAAAAATGCAATTTATTAGACAGATCTGCAATTTATATATTGATATAACAATCATGTTTGTCTAGATAGATAGATAGAGGATGCTGGCAGGCTAGGCGCCAGCTCATGTCAGAGTCCCCATGTCTCAACTGGACACTGATAGATATATAGCTGGAATCTGTCTGACTCACTTGTGGGTTAATATTGATAGAATAGGTATTAGAATTATAAGAAAAGGCTTATTGTTTGGAATTTATTGAATGCTTGTGAGGTGCTCCAGGTATTAATCTTACTTGTAATATCGGTGTTCCATATTGTAATGTAATATCTGAGCAGTGGTATTGTGAACCCTTGTGAATGCCTGAATCTCCATTCAGGAGAGAGACTTTAATTAGAGTGACGAGCAGCTCTTCTATAGAAATTGTTACACCCCTCCTGAAAAAGGAGATACATTGATGCCAGACAGACTAAGTTTGGGTTTTACAACTGGAAACTCCTTATAACTTGATTATGAAACTGTCAACAAAAGGACTAAAGACTCTTTGTGTAGTTCTCCTCTCCTCCCTGTGAAGATGAGTCATGCACGTGGACTCCTCCCATCAGCTGAATTTGCAACTCCGCACACATGGCACAAGGGGGATAAAAACCCCAAACCAAAGGAACTAAGGCTCTCTATGCTGATTGGATTATGGTGGGGGCAAGGTGTTTCTAGGCATAAGCAAGAGATCTCACTTCTAGGGAGCCAAAGAGTCAAATGCCAGATAAGTTTGGTGGGGACCGTAGAAAGTTCTGCTGTTTCATGAACCACTGCTGGCTTCTGTCATGCTATAGTTCCAGTCATTCTCCACTGATCAGATTTAAGTCGAGTTTATTATTAGTCTGCTAACCAGGCAAGCCCTGGCCTGTGCATCTCCCATCTTGGAGACTTTTATCTCCCTGCTCGGGCAGTCTGACGAGTATGTCCAAGCCATGGCAATTATGTTTGACAATCCAAATCACATGCAGCCCACCAAGAATGTGCTTTGGGGGCTGCATCCAGGAAAGAGGTCATTGCCAAGTTTTCTGTGGAGTTCTGGCACCTGGCAGCAAACACCAAATGGAACAAGGTGGTGCAGTGTGACTACTTCTGACATGCCCTAAGCAAGGAAATCAAGGATAACCTGTCAGAAGTGGAGCTGCTGCCCAACCTGGACACCTTCGTCAGGTTGTGTATCAGTATTGATGATCGCCTAATTGAACACTGCCTGGAAAGAGTGTCAAGTTCCTGACCCCCTTCGACATTCTCATCACAGGGGCCCTGAGGTCTGGCATCATGCTTCAGGATTATTCCTGTATTGCAGAGAATCTGGACACTATGCTGTGGGATGTCCTGCTAAAAATCAGGCCATGTCTCAACCAGAAAGACTCCAGAAATCAGCCCCAATAAGGGGATCTGGGCTGAGACTGTGTTCCCCTCCTCACTCCAGAACCTTAAATCTCCCTTTCTCTACCACTACCCTGGTTATGGATGGACACTGTGCAATCATCCTCCAACTGCCCCTCTGGCTACAAAATCTCACCATGGGAGAGAGAGAACTCAAGGCGCCCGTGGACTCGGGGGCCTCCAACATTTTCGCTGGGTTCACAATATTTCAACTCAGTGAAAAAGCATCCCTGATTTTGTGGTTTCTATTGATGGATCCCTCCTCTCCTGTGACCCAGATACTCGTCAAATGTCACCCTTGCTTGTTACCATGTTCCAGAGTAACCAGGATGTTCTAAAGTTTGGCCTAACCCATATACCTTAGTCCCCCATCATTCTCGGTATTTCCTGGCTCGCCACTCAAGATCCACACATTTGCTGGGGGCCAGACATGGTATGCTTTGTATCAAAACTCTGCTGACAATTTTGCCTCCCAAAACCATGTGCCTGACCAGCAGCCCCCCGCAATCTCTGCCACATACCTGTGAATTCAGATATTGCAAGAGGTACTCTGAAGGCAACTGCTTCCATTCCTGTGCCTACCTCAATAGTTTTAGGAATCCTGTTGAAATACTGGAATTACACCAATGTTTTCAATAAAAAGAGAACCCCACCCTCACCGTTATGATTGTTCAATTGATCTGCACATACTTCTCAGGCTGTGGTTCCAATCTTCTTCATGGCAAAGCAGGATGGCTCCTTCCACTGCTGTGTTGACTATTGATCTCTGAACAAGTGACTTTCTGAAACCTCTACTTCTTGCCACTTATTAGTGAATTTTTGAGAGGCTAGCCATTTTTACTAAGTTGGACCTTCGTGGGGCCTACAATCTGGTCTGAATCACAGAGAGCACTGAATGGAAGGCTGGCTTCTGCACCCAATGCAAATATTTTGACTCTCTAGTTCTGCCTTTTGGATTGAGTAATGCTCCGGTGACATTTCAGCATTTTGTCAACAGTATCTTCCAGGACATATTGTACTGATTAATGGTTATTTATTTGGATGATATTCTTGTTTCTTCTGAAAAATAGATGGTCTCCGAACAACATGCATGCCATGTTCTCAGCAGACTCCACCAAAACCATCTTTATGCCAAACTGGAGAAATTGAGTTTGACAAAGACACAGTTGAGTTCCTTGGATATATCATTTCCCCCAAAGGGCTAAAAGTGGAATCACAAAAGATATCTTCCTCCTCTGGGTGAAATGCCCCAAAGGATGTAAGGGGTATTCAGCAGTTTCTTGGGTTTACCAATTGCTCCAGGCATTGTATCAAAGGATTCTCTCACCTAATAGCCCCGATAACTGTGCTTTTCCAAAAGGGGGTCCACTTTGTCCTGTCGCCAGAGGCACAGTTTGCATTTGATAAGCTAAAGAAATCTTTTACCTCAGCTGCCATTCAACACCCAAATCCTGCCAAGCTCTTCACCATAGAGGCAGAAGCTTCAAGTTTTGCTGTCAAAGGCACTCTTTCACAACCTACTGGCCTTTGTATTCAACTCCATCCTTGCGTCTTCTGTTAAAGAAAATAAGGGATATGGAGTTACTTTCAATAAAGGCAGCACTTGGAGTATGGAGACACCTACTAGTTCCCTGTCCAGGTTTTTACAAAGAATCTGGAAAAATCTCAGAACTGCTTTGTAATCTTAACCAGTGACAGATTTGATGGTGACTTTTCTTTGCCAGATTCAACTTCATCGTCACCTGCTGCTCTGGATCACATAATAGGAAGGCAGATATCCTGTCATGCAAGGACAAATACACTGAGTCAGATGTGGCTCCCTGGGTTACTGTTTTACACCCATCAAATTTTATTTGGGGGACAACACACAGGAACCTGAGGTCTATTATCCAGTCCTTGCCAGACTTGAGGTGTTAAAGATGTGCCATGATATCCTGGTTGCTAGCCACTTCTGCCACAGCAAGACCCAAGACCTAGACTGACATTAAGAGGTACATTACTTCATGTGATCTGAGCTATTGGAATAAGTGTCCATGTGCCAAACTGCTTGGTCTTCTCCAGCATTTGCCTGCCCCATCTTGGCCAGCATCCTGGGTATCCTTGGATTTCATTGTAGTTACCTCCCTCCCAGGGTTGTACTGTCATCCTCATCACCATTGATCGCCTCAGTAAGATGGCACACTTTATTTCTGTTCATTCCCTTCCAGCCACCCTGGCAATGGCCTGCATTTTTCTAGATAATATTTTTCATCTTCCTGTACTGCCAACTTCAATAGTCTCAGATCAAAGTCAGAAATTCACTTCCCATTTTTGGTGCAAACTTTTAGGAATGGAGTGTCTTACCTCCTCAGCCTATCACCTACAAAGGGGCAGACAGAACAGGTGAACCAGATCCTTGAGCAATATGTCGGTTGGTTTCTCAATTATTGTCAAGATTACTGGGTCACCCTCCTGCCATATGCAGATTTTGTGTGCAACAATTCCACTCATGCATCCACCCAACATAGTCCATTCTACACAAACTATGGTTTTCACTTCCACTTCCATTCTACTGTATCTATAGACTCCCCAGTCCGCACCACAGCGGATTTAGTTGACCACCTTCATCAGGAGCTTACCGAACACCTGGAAGCTGCCAAGGAGGCATACAAATGTCAAGCCAACCAAAAACACCAAGCCACACCAACTCTGTCTGTAGGTGTCCTCCAAACACCTCAAATCCAATCAGTACCCATGCCCATTTAAGATCACAGAACAAATAAATCCTGCAGCATTTAGGTCCAGTTGCCAGAATCCTTAAAGATCCACCCAGTTTTTCACATGTCCCTTCTCAAACCCTATGCAGAAAATCCGTTCCTGGCCACTTTGCTTTACCACCACCTCCTGTAGATGTCCAGGGTCAAGAGGAGTATGAGGTCAGGGGAATCCTATACTCCAAGCAAGTTTGAGGCAAGCTTTATTATCTGATTGACTGGGAGAGTTATGGACCAAAAGATCAATCCTGGGAACCATTAGAAAACATCTATGCTCCAGAAATCATTTGTGCCTTCCACCAAATATCCCCTGAAACCAGATCCCACTGCCCTTAGGAGGTGCCCTTGAGTTGGGGGGGGTGGTATTGTCAGGGGCCAGCCTGTAGCAGTGCCAGTATCCTGGCAACCTAATGAGGGTCCCTGGCCTTGACAGAAGTTGTCTTATTGGCTGCAGGAGTCAGCTGCTCAGTGTCCTCCTCATCTGCAAGTGTGTTTGGTCCTGTCCTGGTCTCTAGCCCTGCTCCAGCATCAACCCATCCTGTACCTGCTCCAGTCCCATCCTGTACCTATTCCTGCCCCAGAACCCCACTCCATCCTGGCTTCTGACTCTCGGCTACACCTCCTGACTGTGACTCTGGCTAACCTTTCAGCTCCAGCTTTGGTTTCTGACTGCCAGCTCTGAATCTTGGCTATGCCTTCTGACTATGACTTCAGCTTAGGCTTTGGCTTCTAACACCTGGCTCTGACCTTTGGTTCGCTCCAGGACCCTACTTCCACTGGATTCAGCTCTAACTGGTAGGCCAAACTGTTGCTCCAACCATTCAGCCAGACCACCCACAATGCAGTCATTGACACTTAGCCTAGGTTAGCCCTAAAGGACAAATAGAGCTATAGAAACCTATATTGCCTTTTGAAACCTAACACTACACTCATTCATGTGTCTAAATTTGCTTGTTTAAACTTTGTAAATAACTCTAATTTCATTTTCCTATTTAATCAATCTCCATATAGTTTACTATAGGATTGGCTACATGCATTGTCTTTTGTGCGAGACCTAAAGCACAATTGACGTGGGGTAAGTGACTGGTCCTCTGGGATTAGGAGTAACTTGAACATTGCTGTAATCCTTGGTGGAAAATATATATCTATCACAGAGATACTCTCACCTGGGTGGCAAAACAGATTGGAGTACCCAAGAGACTGACTGTGACTCTGTGTTAAGGCTGTCAATGTGCCTGAGGGGTTTGCACTTGATGCAGTTAGTTGGGGAGCTCTAAGTTTAGAAATCACAACCAACTTGGTGTTTGTGCCGTGGTTTTTAACTGTCTTCTCTGAGGTTGGTACTCATGTTCTTGCATCACTAGTAGATAGACAGACAGGCATCTTTTTAGTCAGCTACCTGGCAGCTTGGATAGATAGATGGGTAGCTAGGTTAGGTAGCTATCTAGGATTAAAGGCAATACAACAAATCATAAATTCTAAGCAAGTCTAAGATGTCTCTATTTGACAGCATCATTTAATGGGTATGAGGCAGTTGAAGAATGTAATATAGTCCCATGGTTTCTTAACTAAAAAAAGAATAACAAATGCTGAAAATCTCTGCCAAACAACAAAGCAAGTTTTATACACGCTCATCAATTTAACCCTAAAACCTTAAAAGCCTGAGGGTGATCCCAACGCCTTTAATACCAAAGGCCCTAACTATGCCACAGATCAAGCACCAAGCCCAAGCCTGCTTTGTCTGAGAAAGATGAAAGCACACTCAAACAGGTGAAGGCTTTTTTTTAATCATCACCTGCAATTAAGCAAAGGAAAACTAAGAGGGGAAGAGGTAAGCTGAACTTGTTTTAAAAAGACACCACGGGAGCAGGTGGATGCTTGCTAAGGATGGCTGTGGTGTCTGCTGTCATTCTTTCACCAAATGATGTGCATTCATTGGGATTTCCTGCACGTTAACAACAGATCGGTTGGTGGGAAAGTCTGGTGGATGCTGCAAAAGCAATTTTTTTTCTGTATCATTCTGGAAAGGATATTGCTAAAAAAGTTCTCAAGCAATAGCAGACTTCTATTGGAAGAAGGCAGCATCATAAAGCAGTTCATTTCAGAACATGAAGGATAATTTTTACCCTCCCTCTTGTTTTAAAACCAATAAACCCCAACTCTCTATTTTATTGCAAGGACTTGTGATATTTGGTGGTTGTTTTTTTAAAGCCCCAGCTTCTGAAGTCATGATATCACATGAGAATTTCAGCTATCACTGGGGGGGGAGAAAGTTTCTAGCCCTCATTGTCACTGAGAAACTCCCGAAAACATGAGTGCCCTAATGGTTCAAACACCAAATGGCAAATAAAAAGAACCCAACATTTATTATTATTTTAAATCCCATTATTTTTAAGTCAATCTCATGATTTTGGGGTGTGACTCGTGATCTTTGAATGCTTGAAGCTAGCAACACAGTAGCCATGGTCATTAACATCCATTTTAAAAGGCCTTATATTTTGTAAAAATCTGTAGAATGATGCTGTTATTTGATACAATTAATTTTTATGTATAAATTTTGCATTTATGCAAAACTCAAGGCACTAACGACCACTTTTGCACACAGGGCCTGCTACCACACAAATTCCATAGAATTAACATCTATTAAAAACACCCCCAACTCACTTCCAAGAAAACCGTCCTCTTTAAAACCCATTCAGTAGCCACAAAAAACTTCCCTATCACTGATAAAATCCTCCTTCACAAGCCACTCACACCTCAACCAACTCACCTATTACCTGGGAAATTCTGGAAGAATAGGTAGGCCTTGAAGATCAACAAATCCAAGTTGCCAGACCAGAGGAGAAATAATTGCCAGAGCTGAGGTCCACTCATTGAAAATGCCCTGATGCCAACCCTCATTTATTTAGTTCTCTGGGCTGCTAAATCAAGCAACTCAAATGATTGCTGTTCTATTCCCTATATAGAGATGCAGACCGCCAGCAGGCAGGCCTCAGTGTGTGCATGCAAGGGTATATCTGTATGCATCTCTTTGCAGGTTCAGGGCTTTGAAAAGTAAAGTTCCAGGACAAAATGCCTCACCCCCAAAAAAGCCATCATTCCATTCTCCTTCGCATCAATCCCCATCCCTTGTGAGCACATAACTTTAATCAAATCTGGATTCTCGCAGACTAAGGTGGGATTAAACAATTTCCATTGGGACACCAATAGGAAAGATTTCCAGAAAGTGACGATCATCTGAAAAGAGCAAGTCATGATGCAAATTGTTTTGCAACTTAAGTGTAGCTTTTTCTACTGCAAAACCTACCACACTGGTGGGGACTAGGGGGAAGAGAGGGAGAAAGAGATGCGTGTAAATTACTAGCAATAATAAATGCCTCTGATCTTTGCACTGACAGCATGAAATGCATAATCTGAATAAAAATTTCAAATGAAGATTGTATAACGAGAAAATCAATATGATCCAAATACATAAATAGAAAGTTAATGGAGAGAGCTTTTATGTCTGCACAGAAGTGCACAGTATTGGCCAAAACATGGCAGGGCTTCCCCTCACCCCTCCATTTTCTCTTTTGTGTCTTTCAGGTCACTCTAGCTCATGAAAATCAAGTTGTATTTCTTCTGCTGTGCTTCCTGTAAAATCAATAACAACAATCAATTAAAACTTGTTTTCTGCCAGCTGGCTGTTGTTTGCGATAATAATGCACAGAGCAGAAAGAAGATCACTTTATTTCCTTGACCTATTCAATGCCCTGCTAAATACAGTGTCTGTTCCATCTAGACCTCAAACACTTCTACCTTCCCTCCCCCATGTCTCCTCAGATTTACTTTTAAATGTTGTGAAAGAGATTAGAAATTCTCACTGTCTACAGATAATTCAGAGTATTTACTTTCAGTGTCTCCTTAACTGGCTGAAAGTTAATGTTTAATTTACACTTTACTCAGCAGAGAGTCCCAACATCAAGTTAGGCCAAATTCTGTGCTGATTTAAACCTTGTGTGATTCCATTGACTTTAGTAGGCTTGCAACAGGTGTAAGCTATTAACAGCTGATTTAAAGAGCTGCACAGTGGAAGCCATTTGCAGTTCACAAGAAAACAAGTTTTACTGGTCCTACAAAATTCAGGAAGTACACTGCATATTCTTGGGCACCTTATATTATCTGTTTATATCTACACCAATTTAATGCCACTGTAGAGTTTGGACCTTAAATCTCACTGTCACACTGTACTATTATTTATTATTTGTATCATAGTAGCAACCAGTCAGGATCAGGGCCCCATTTTACTAGATGCTGTACACACAGAGGACAATCCCTGCCCTGAACAGTCATACTTTAGATAAGCTGCAGTAGTCAGTAAGAACATAAGAACGGCCATACTGGGCCAGACCAAAGGTCCATCTAGCCCAGTATCCGGTCTTCCGACAGTAGCCAATGCCAGGTGCCCCAAATGGGAATGAACAGGGGAGGTAAATCATCAAGTGATCCGTCCCCTGTCACCCATTCCCAACTTCTGGCAGTGTGACAAAAGTAGGGAAAAACCAGGGGAGGAGAAGGAAGGAAACAGCAATAAGAACATGTGTTATGATAGGTCAGTGACACACACTGCCAGAAGCGAGGAGGTATGGAGTCTTGTACTAGGTCTGAAAATGCAGCTAAAATCGTTGGTCAACTAAAGATGGTCAAGTTTTGCAACAGCTTGAACATAAGCATTCCTGCCTGTTAAGAAAGGAGATTAGGGGTTTGAATACTCAAACCTCTTTTCTACCTTTTGAATAAGGAGTATCATATGACCAAGTCCACCCTGGACTTTTCTCCAGGTAGCAGGATACAAAGGATTTATCTGTTCATTTATACATTTAGTATAGGGTTTTTTAAGGAGCCCAAGGAAGTTAGGCACCCAACTCCCATTGATTTGTCAATGAGATTTAGGCACCTAATCATACCAGGCCACTTTGAACATCCCAGTCTTATTGAAGATAGAGTGTGCCCATGGCTGTGGTATCCAGGTGTGTTACAGTAATTAAAAAGAAACAAGGGTTGCCAGCATTTATCTCAAAACAGGCAAGTGATACAATACGTGCTACCTGCACTCTCCCCCACTGGATGGGGACATAGCCTCTGGCTGCGGTCCTAAGCAGTGAAAAAGCCAGAGTGAACAAATGCATTTTGAACTGCTTCTAGAAACCCACCAAACTGGGGAGTCTTGGGGACTGTCGGGGGAAGTAAGTTCAAGAGCAGAGGATCTCTTATCTCCTGATAATTTCCTGCCACCTGTTAATCAAGACTGGGCACAGGCACAAATTGCTTTTTGGTGGAGCAGAACCCTTACAAGTAAGGCATAACACAAGGGACATTCCCAGACAGCCGGGTCCCAGGTCATTCAAAACCTCATAAAAAACAATCAGCACCTTGAATTATACCCAGAAATGGGTTGGGAGCCAGTACAGAGGCCACAGCACTGGAGTTGTGTTTTTCTATTGGCCTACTTCACTTAAGAGGCAATCAGCCACAATTCCACAGTCACCAAAGCTTCCAAATTCTTCAGTGGAGCCCTGTCATAAGCCGAACACTCAGTCCCTGATGTAACAAAGGCAAAGTTAAGTGCAGCAAGTGGAAAGGTTACAAATATGAAGACCAGCTGAATATGGTAAAAGGCATTTCAGACCACACCTGTCATCTGGCAATCCAGGAGCAGTGATGGATCTAGTACGGTCCCCAAGAAGTTGAGAGAAAAGTAGTAATAGCTCTTCAGAAGCGGGAGTGGTTATAACCTCCTTAAGTTCCTCAAAATGGTTTCCCCTGTCCATCAGCATCATCTCTAGCTTGTCTGGATTAATCTAAACTAGCAAGTTTATATCGAGGACCCTAATTCAGCCAGGCACTGGGAAAGCAAGGAGACTGCAGAATATGGGTTCAATGAGAAGATATAAAGCTGGGAAATCATCATCAGCCACCAGGCAACTACAAAACAGCAACTACAGAGAAGCAAATTTAACCCCCTCAATACCCTAATAGCAGCAAACTAGTATGTGTAAAGGATGGAGAGGAATGCAAGTGGCAGATGGCATTTTAAAAAGTCAGATATTAACACTAGACAAATAACCTCGCATTACTTAAACCTCTACCACTGGGCTCCAGGGCACCCTGGGCTTGTCCAGCATGAACAATGCAGACTGCTGAGCTCCCAGCAACCAAAATGTTCATGGCCTGAGCCAGGAGCTGAGCAGATACACATCTGGGCTAATGACAGTTTCATTCTGTGAATTTATAGGTTCCTTAAACCTTCCAGCCCTGTACCCGCATCTGAAATGGAGACTGTACAAAGCTAAAGTATCAAGATCCCACTATCAGTGATTTTACTTGAGCTTATTATTTGTTTAATAGCTTAACATTATTTTTTCTTCTTGGCCTAGAGTTTTTTTTCTTTAAGTTTACACTTTTTTTCTGACCTGTCTCCTGTTTTTCTTCATCAATTTGATTCTGAATTACATTTTTATATAGGTCCCTTCCCTGAATATTTGCAATTGCAGATTACCTCTCCTGACACAATTGTCTAACACCTTGATTTGGTATTTGTTCTATAGATTATGTCCCTCATATATACAGCCCTGGTTACTGCATGGAGTTTGATAAAGAGGACATTCTTATCAGAGCTTCTTGTTAAAATATTGGCAGCACAGCCCGAGTGAATGTGTAAAACACATGTAATAGACCAGTCTGGATCGATATTTGTATATTTGTCCAATGACATTCTGGGTACTGTTGGGTGATAAGTTTCAATCCATTAGTAGTTGAATTGTTTATGTTTAAGCTGCTTTTGGAGTTTTAGTTTTTTCTGTTTTAGTTATTAATGTTAACTGTGTGTCATAGAATAGAATCACAGACATGTAGGACTGGAAGGGACCACAATAGGTCATCTAGTCCAGTCCCCTGCATTCAAGCTATCAGATCAAAGTCCCTGGTAAGCAACTACTCTAAACTGTGACACTTGATTAGACTTAGGTGGAGCTGAAAATTCTTGGGGGAAGACTTAACTAGTGCTGTTGGATGGTCTGATGCTTATTATCTGGGCTTAATCTTTGTCTCTGCGCTCTATTCTGGTTAGCATTTTTGAAAAGCAGCTGAAACAAATTGCTATGAATCTGACATATTGAGAGCAAAAAAGAGTTCTGCACAATAATGAACTATGTATAGATATTTGTGTTGAAAAATAAAGTGAAGGATTTACAGATGTTTTATACTGAAGTTAGTTCACATATACAATCTAACTCAATCATGAAATGGCAGAACCCATCTTAAGTCTAGCTATCTGATGAATATATAATAATAAGAGCTAGTTGCTGGGCTACAGCTTTCATGTTATATTAATGTGAGAAGCTAAGTTAACACAAGTATTAATATTTGTGTGTCATTTATGGAAAGTTTGTTACAAAGGCTTAGAATGCCCATTTTTCATAATTCAGATTAGGTCACAGAGATCTTGAAAAATAAAAAACAAAATTTAATTTATCAAGAACAACAACTGACTCGATCAACTTGATTAGTTCATCTACCCTTTTTATCTTCTTTGGTACCTCCATTTGTTTCAATTTTGCTTTCACTTTGTAAAACTAAAGATACTTTTCTGCATGGGATGGGTAAATAACAAATATTTTTCCTCTGCTTCACTCATCCCTGCCTCGGAATATTAAACCTGATGACTAGTTAACAGTACTTGGCTTGGGCTTCCCAGCCCTTGCAAGAACTTGTGTTTGTGGTATTTGAAACATTAACGTATAACTCACTAGGCCAAAACTTGCCTTGCCTTAAATCTCATACAATCCGACAAAAGTCCACCCTGGGAAGAAAATGGAGTTGCATGGGTCAGGATTTGGCCCAATTTTTGGACTTTCTCCTTTTCTGTGTTTTATATTTTGCTGTGTTACCATCTTATGAGAACCCTTTTCCCCCCATATTTTCTACAGTCTGTTAAATAGGCAGGACAGCTTTTAGATTTCTGTTGTGTCCTAGGTTTGTTATATCCTTTTGCTTCATGTACCTCATTATGTGTCCTAGCTTTTGTTAAGGGTAAAACAGCTCTCTAATGCAGACCTTATTCAATTTTTTTTAACCCTTTTATATGGAGGACTTTTCTGTCCAAATGGTTTTTGTATTTGCATGGGACTTATTATTCAAATTCATTATAAACAGTTTGAATCAAACTCTCTGTGTACAATGACATTTCTAAGATCCCATATATTTTTCATCTGTTGCTATGAACTCCATCAAAACCCCAAACCGATGCATCTTACTGAGAGTTCTAAGTACAGACCTAGCAACTCTGCAAAAATGGCGGTCATTGGTCACATTTCATTTTGTTATAAAATATGCCTCAAATGCTCTCATTGTAATAGACATTTTTTCCATAGGCGTTGCTGGGTCTGATTTTCCCAGGAGGGAAAGAAATTTACCATTTTTTGTAGGAAATTTGAGATTCTCACAAAAATCACATGTCTTCAGGAGCTGGGGCTTAAAACAAACAAACACACACCAAATACCATGAAACTCACAATAAAATCCTGAGGAGCCGAAAACACTGAGAGAAAACAGTACATTTTGTTAACTGCACAAGCATTCAGCTCAGTCTGATTCTACTCAGTCTTCTAGAAACATATAGTATACACTGGGCACGTTCAGAGACTTAACAGCGACAATCGCATAATCACTCTCATATTAGTATCTTTCCAGTTTCTTCTTAAATTCTGAACTTAACTTGAAAGACTTGCCACTGTGGCCATTTTCTCCATCAAGAAATAACTCACTTTGTGGACTTGCTCATATCAAGTGTTTCATGCCAGTCTCCAAATAATAGCACCATGCAAATTACAGCATTAACTATAGATTTCCCCATAGATGTAGGATAGGTGTTTGTCTATATTTGACATATACTTGTGTTTGTTTTCAGTCTAATCATCTGTGAACTGCATATGAATAAACAAGTGGCACACCACAGTGCTGTTATGAGATGAGACTGGACCTTATTTCTTGGCTCCAGTATCTGTCCTGAGTGAGGTTTACAATAAATTGTCACATGACAGGGATCAGTATTCACTGAATCTAGCAATTAGTGTTAGAGCAGGGATTCACTGGCCACAAATGCCATATAAGGGCTACAGCAAGACACTGGTCTATGGGCTCCATAGCTTACATCTCCTGGCTGAGAAGGATTATGTCACCCCTCAGACTTCAGCTTGGTCTTATGCAACACCCTTTTACTAGGCTTTGTGAGAAGAAGCAGAATTTTATCCTTATATTTCTTTTCTTTAGAACTGCACTTTTGTTTGGTCCTTTTCTTTATTTACCCCTTATTATTCTGATATATATTTTGGACTTGTTTATTCTTCATCCTTCACCCTTGTTATTTTCTCATTATTGCTTTTCTGCTCCTGAAGATTTTCTTCTATTCGCCTTTGTAACTTCCAAACATACACACACACACACACACACGTTCGAGAGACAGAGAGAGAGAGAGAGAGAGAGAGTGCACAGTCAAAGGTAGTGGCAGATTTTTCCTTGATTACTTGGCTGAATGGTGTCAGCAAAGAAAAAACAGATGTCGGAGGCACAGCTCCTAAAGGCCAAACAGGCCAAATTAAAGGAAAATGAAAAGATGTCCAGGCTAATACACTCATTCTTCAGACAAACTCATATTTCCTATCAAGGTTTGAAAAGAAAAAAAAGTCAGTCCTATAACAGAAATATTAAGGGGTGTTTATGGTCTGCCAGATGATTGGAGTATAATAAATGTAATTTTGTAAGCTTGTAAAATATCTTGACATTGCCTTACAAAACCCACAATAAACCATTTGGTTAGATTGAAATTAAACAATTTCTATACCCTTATTAATCTTATATGCAGAAAATATAGCAATGAAAAATGAGAAAGAAGTTTGCTGATTGTGAGCAGCAATGGAAATGATTGAGAATGGCCTGTTTTTTTAAATCTGTAGTAGGCAACAGTAAATTTGAAATGCAGTGTATCTCTCTTTAAATTTTACTGTGAGCCGGATTCTGATCTCAGATGCAGACAGAGTGCCTGTGACTTCAATGGGACCTGCACATTCATATGCAAGGGAACAGAATTTGGTCCAAGTATGTTAGTTAAGAGTCTCTGAACTTAACAAGTTGTTTCGACGTTCCAGAAAAGAAAAGGCCTGCAGTACAGGTAAACCTCTGTTGATTCCTGGTGAAGTGATCCCTACTGCAGTTATTGGGCAAGTCCTAACACTCAGCCTGCTAGTGTTTCCCTGAAGCATGACATGCACCTACAGAATAATGAAGACATTGAACTTTTTGATTGACAGAACCTCAATGATGCACAGAAAAGAACAATTATTGCAACATAGTGGCAACCCCCTTGGATTGAAATTTCCCTCTCATCTGCAGGGTAAGAAGGATGCCAGAATTATAAACATTTTAATAAATAGCTACTGCAAGTTTACAAACATGCCAGATGTCCTAGGAGATTAACTGCTTGAACTTGAATACTTAGTCTCAAGAGTTTCAATAATATGTAATCTTGGTAACATCTCAGACATTAAAGTCAGAGGCTGGAATAGTAACTGGCAGCACCTTTCTCCCATGCAGGGTTTTTGGCCAGCTGATCCATGCAGATCAGAAACCATGACACCATGCCCTCACCATTCTTAGGGCAGACCCCTCCTTGATTTGTGGGTTGATCACAGAACTTGGTTTCAGGGCCCACAGTGGTTGCAGAATCCCCTGAAGCACCTCCATACTCTATGAGGCCGAATCATGGTAGCCTTCTGTGGGCCTTCTGAGGCCAGGAACTACAGGAGGGTTAAAACTACAATCAAGATAAAAGCACAAGTAGAAAGTGGAATAAATTACAGAGCTATAAAAGCACTGGATTCCAATGTT
The DNA here is from genome assembly GCF_027887155.1 of Malaclemys terrapin pileata. Lineage (NCBI taxonomy): Eukaryota > Metazoa > Chordata > Testudines > Emydidae > Malaclemys > Malaclemys terrapin. Next base: position 267,941,362 of record NC_071506.1, on the reverse strand, counting down.
TACTTCATAGCTTGAAAGACTGAGTCCAAAGCCTCTATACTGTCCACACATTTTATACTGAACATATCTGTGTGATGATAAAAAGCATTCCTTTCAGAAAATGGTAAATGAATTCAAGCATCTTCAACAATTTCTACAATGAATCTGTGGGGGGAAAACCCTCAGCTACTGAACTGCAGTGGTGAAAAGCACCAAACAGAAAGATCAGACTGATTATATTTCAACTAGTAGCTGAAAGCCTGTGCTACCACCTACGTGTTATTCGTATAAAAAAGCATGCACAGTATTATCGTGAGCAGTGTTGCTATTTGTACATGTTACCTAGAGTTTGTGCACAGTGCTACTCCCTGGCTGGAGGCACAACCACTTCTTTGTTACCCCACGTAGCCGTAACTACCACCTTCAGGTTCAGTAGCTGTCATGTTGATAGTCATCAACATCACACCTGGCAGTTTTTCCCCAAATTATTCCAAAGTGCATATAAACCAGTCCTCCCAAGCCCAGGTTTAAACATCCCCCTCGCAGCTCAGTTTTTACTTTATTTTCCACAGCTCTCTTCCTAGTAGGTATAACACTCAATGTCCTTTTTATTCCACACATGACCTTTTCAGCATCTGAAATCAAAATCTTTCTGTATCCAGTAATAACACTGTGCATTGCCCCACTCCTCCTATTTCTTAGACTTCCTCATTTTTCAATCCTATCAAAATTTTGCCATTCAATCAAAATCTCAATTATTCTTAAATCATCCCAGATGAAAGGGCCCATACATCCCGCACTTTTTCCAGTGTCCTGGATTTTTCACTAAGCTTAATGCTGGTGAAAAGAGCCAAAATGAAGTCTTCGACCTACCAAACTGGTTCTGCATCGGCAATGGCAGTACTGCCTGACTCATATTGCAGGAAGGACCATCTCTAGTGGTGTGAAGGTTGTTGAAATTCCAATTAAATGCTGGCCTCTCTGTTGAGACGATAGAAAAGGATGCCAATCAGCACCAATAATGCTGTGTACATATGTCCACAGAGCTAGAGAGACCACCAACTCATTCCATACAGGCCACCAAACAACCACCAGAAAGTAATCAGTTTTGGACATGCTAACCTAGGTCTGATTTGACCTAGCAATGAATGATCTATATCTATCTATGATATTATAGCTATGCTTTTCCAGTGTGCCCATCACAAGAATGCTTGGTGTTAGTGATAAACTGTTCAAACTTGCCACCTCAGTCCATGCTAGGACACTTGGATAAAAGTGGCCATGTTTTCAAACCTCTTGAGAACTTGCAGCTCCCAATAATAGGAAATATGGGTGCCTTTGAAAATCAGCCCACTTTTCATTAAGTGCCTAAATATTAACTGAGGTAGCTAACTTTACGCATTTAGGTTTGAAAACTTTGGACCAGGTACCTATCACTGGATAGTATCGATCTTAATACTAGTCTTCTGGGCCAAACATTTGGATATCACATATCTAAATAATCCAATAGACAATGCACTCTGAAGCAGGCAGCCAGAGAAGGAATGGAATTGTACCTTGAAAAGCTCAGACAAAAGAAGCTGCTACAACTGGTTGGCTCTCTAACTTTATCAGTAAAGACAAGGGGCCTTTGAGTGGGGAGAGTCATTGAGAGCTTGTTCCGGGGGTTCCTGGAAAAGGAGGGTGACAGGAGCTATACACTTGTCAGAGGAGCAAACTGAAGAACTGGGAGGTTGTGGGGTTGGAGAGAATTTTAAATTATTTGAGTTCAGATATTAACTTGGAAGTTTTGGAATTTGAACAATGCTGTTAAGGTTTATCAGTCACTACTGTAACCATATCTGTGATTTGCCCCAGTCTCTCAAAAATGTAATTTATTATAGACTCTATAAACAAAATACAGATTTGACTGTGAAATTTAACAGATAGGTTTCCTAACTTTCCTATATTTTGAAAGGAAATCAGTATTTCTCCCTGGCTGAGATGAAGTTGGAACATCACAGCATACTCCAAGCCACAAGGAAGAAGCAGGAGGAGGATGGGGAGTAGTGCCCCCCCACCCCAAGCCAAAATGAACGAATTACTCCCATTAAAAGGACTTCTGTAGCAGAAGGGGTTTGAAGACAGCCTGGCTGTATTGTGCCAAGCTTAAGGTGATTTCATAAAGAAATATGCTTTCATCCACTATGCAGAATGAAGGCACTTAACTCCCTCGCCTCAAGCTACCAGAGACCAAGGTGACATACATACACTCTTCTTCCTTCACATACTTTCTACTGATCTTCTTGGGGGTCTTCAGGTGTTTCTGCTACCCATTGTACTGCTGCTGGCCCCACCCCAATGTACTAAACCACAGATGGGCAGAAAAGAAGGAAATTATTCAAGGGCCCCAAAAAGGCCTAAAGTACCACTCATATTTTTAAGTTGACTGAATTGGTTACCCACATGATCCTCACGATTCTAAAAAGTTGGTGTGCACATGTACGCGCACATATATTTAGGAGTTGCATATAAAGGTAACTGATGGAGAACCTGGGAGTTGCCTTCTGGTAGGAGTCAACTTTTAGTGCATACAGTGTGTGTATTAAAAGTTGACTCCTACCATCCCTTAAAATGAAATGGATGGCAAAACCCAAGTTCACCTTTATAGGCAGCTCCTGAAAGCACTATATCTTTAAGGATATTTGACTACTTTCTAGAATGTGAATTGTTAGATAAGTAACTTTTGGGCATTATATAGTTATGTTTCAATTAGATTCCAGAACAGTGTGTCTATTTACCTTAATCATTCACGTTGAGGTTTTCAAGGTCTTTTGTCTTTGTGTTCCTATCATGTGAACTCATCAAGCATCAAAGTTTTTCAGCTTGTGCACTGATAACATTACAGCTGGCATAACACCATAAAACATTTTGGCAGCCAAACAAATAGCTTTACACGAGACCCAACATAATTGTGGGTTATTAAAAAATGTTTCCTGCACACTACTGGAATTCCCCTAATTAGCAGAGTATTTTCTAATCTGTCCAAAATGCATTGTACATTGTGCCAAAACTTCTACATGTTTTTACCCTCATTTGCCCAGTTTACTGGGGGTTTCTTGGTCACACTTAGAGAACTGGCTTCAGATCCACTATTAAAGCATGTAGAAGAACTGAGGCAGTTGAAATCTAAAACTGTATAGGAATTTTCTTCCATTGACTTCATATGGAGCAATACCAAGCCCAGAATCTTTCACTAAGCCAGAGGTGGCCTGGTGTCTTGTGGGCCAATTTTAACCCAGGGAGTTCAACAATACTGCGATTCTTATTTTTAATATGGAGGCTTGGCCAGCATAGACTACAAGTCCCAGCATGCAAAGCGCCATCTTGCTCCCAGAGTAAAGTCTCTTAGATAAAGGTGCCTTGCATTCTGTTGTATTTCATTCTGGGATCTGTAGCCTCAATAGGCTGCACCTTCACAGTTAAGATGGCGACTGCTGTAACCTGCTGGATTTCATGCAAATTAGCTCCTCAAGCTCCTGCCAGTTTACCAACGTGGCCCTCAATTGGCAATCCCTGCACTAAATTAATAAGGAGCAATACCCTCTTCTTTTTCCAAGAACTAATGAAAAATATCCATCCCATAACCATTAACTCCCAATCCCTCCACTGCTGATATTGTAGAAAACTTTCAATTTATAATGATTTAGTGCAATTACCCATTGTGCACTGTAAAATGTCCTTAGGGGAAAAAAACAGGATCCTTTCTTTTCATAAGCTGAGAAGTACTGAAGTAACTTCTCAAATGGTTTTACTCTGAAAATAAGCTAAATCTTAAAGACCAAAATAGAACTCATAATTTATATGACTTTAAAATAATGTTCATGGCAATACATATTTACAGTGAAAATTACTTCCAACAGTGCATGTGCATGCAAAACTTTAGAAAGTAGAAAATACAATCCCTTATCTTCATGAATTATATACTATTATGAAATTTATTTTACTAGCGTCATCTTAATAAGTAACAGAAAGGTTGATTATGATAATTCAATAAACTTCAATGGGAGCTCTGTCTGAACAAAGACAGAATAAAAGCTGAAAGATTTGACCTTTTTTAGTTTGCTTGTCTTTTAGATAAGATTCTTTCACAAATAAAGTCTATGGTCCTGATTCATTCTTTCCTTTGACCTATCCTAGTCATTTACATCCATCAAAAATGATCATAAAACCCCACCATTCTGATCTGGTAGCACTTTACATCCAGTTTGCACTGATGTAAATGAATGACCTTGATGCAGGAGTACTGCAAATCTAGAGGTCCAGATTCTATTAGTTACGTTGGTGCACTGCAGAATAATGCCACTGAATGAGTTATTTACTTTGGTGCAACAGTAAAATTTGCCCAATGGGTTGTTCAGTATAATCACATAGGTTCATATCCTTTGCTGATGACAAGAATTGAGGTAGTTGAAATCTAAAAATGTATGGAGCTCCACCGATGTACACCTGCTGAGTTTCTGGTCCATAATATATAAAGCCTAGAGCAGGGGTAGGCAACCTATGGCACGTGCGCCGAAGGCAGCATGTGAGCTGATTTTCAGTGGCACTCACACTGCCCGGGTCCTGGCCACCGGTCCGGGGGCCTCTGCATTTTAATTTAATTTTAAATGAAGCTTCTTAAACATTTTAAAAACTTCATTTACTTTACATACAACAATAGTTTAGTTATATATTATAGACTTATAGAAAGAGACCTTCTAAAAACATTAAAATGTATTACTGGCATGCAAAACCTTAAATTAGAGTGAATAAATGAAGATTCGGCACACCATTTCTGAAAGGTTGCCGACCCTTGGGCTAGAGCATGCAATTTGCAGAAAGACCTGCAGGTAGGGAGAGGGTTTCACAGAGGAAACCTCTGCAGGATCTCCTCACTAAGACCTTGTCTACACTACAGGTTACTTGGGTATAATTTACATCGCTGAGGGGTGGGAATAATCCACCTCCCTGAGCGACGTAAGTTATACCAACCTAAGTGCTGGTGTAGACAGAGCTAGGTCAGTGGGACCTCCCTGGGAGACAGGAGTTATTAAGCCAATGGGAGAGTTCTCTCCCCTCCCGTCTGCTTAGAGTGTCTCCACCACAAGTGCTACAGTGGCGCAGCTACACTATAAGTGCTGTAGTGTAGATGCAGTGGCAGATTACCGCACGGGCAACAGGGCCTGTGCCCAGGGGCCCTGGCCCAATTTGGGAACCTCCGGCAAGATCGCCATGACTCTGGTCCCGCCCCCTGCTCCTCCGCTCCCCCCACCCAGGGTCCTTCTGCCCTGCTCCGCCTCTTCCCATTGAGGCCCCACACCCTGGCCAGGCCAGAAGCCAGAGCCCAGCTGTGGCGGTGAGCACACATTCCCCCACCACCCCACACAGAGCTGGCCCAACCTCTCGCTGGAGCCCCTCTCTCCCCATGCCCGCCCCCATTCTTGGACTCAGTCCAAGCCATTCCCAGAGCCCTACTTCTCCCCCCCATGGCTAACCTGAGCCATGCCATTCGCCCCTCCCCCTCAGCCCATTTTTGGCAAAAGTGGGCATTTGTCCTGTTTGCTCTTGCCAACTGGTGATCGTTTGGCAAGAGCAAACAGGACAAATGTCAAGTTTTGCCAAAAAAGTTGGGACATTCAGGGCAGGACTTAAAAAGGGAACTGTCTTGGCCATAATGGGTCATATGATCACCCCCTAGGCTATAAGAAGAGCCACCCAGGGAGCATGGGCAGCTGCAGGGAGCCCCGGACCCTCCACCTGCCCTGGGAAGGAGGCCGGGGAGCCCAAGAGCAGCCCCTGGCCCGTGTCCCTGCCCCCCAGGGAACGCGACCAGGGCAGCACTCCACACAGCAGCCCAAGCTCCCTGCGCAGCTCTTACCACAGCTGGGGTTCTGGGCAGGCCATGGGGCAGGGCCTGGCTAAGGGGAGGAGCCCCATGGTGGGATGGGGGGCCCAAATTTTCTTTGTGCCCTGGGCCCCCAATAAATCTTAATCCACCTCTGTGTAGATGTAGCCTAAATTTCCTCCACATCATTCCATAATTCATTTCAATGGTATTCACAACCCTCTTTTGTTCGCTTCCCTTGAACAGTCATACGAGTAAATTTCTGTTTGCAAAAAAGTGTTCACGGAAAGAGAAAAGTCACAGCAATTCATGCAAATAGGTATTTGTGCCTGAAGTATCGACCCAGCCATCTGAAAAGCTTTTTGTGATTTTCTGAGTCATCCAGTCTGGAACCAGAAATACAATACTATGTGACTTAGGTGAGCCGTCACACAAATACCGAATGCCCAACATTTTACTTCTAGTGCAAGAGTAGTCCATAGACTGGAATGTATTTGAATAAATAATTTCAAATAATGACCAAATTTGAGGTCAAAGTCTATCCATGGATAATTCACGAACAGAAACAGGATAAATTTCAACTAATACATTGTTCATTGCAAATAATCATCCAGCTTTAATTTTAGATGGAGATATTTTGAGAAAAGGAAGCATAACTCCTCAAAAGCAGAGAGACAGTCTATGAAAGTAAAGAGAAAAATAATTACTTACTCCATATATTACCATGCCCACAACACATTTTCTGTGAAATTTTTCAGAATATAATATATTGTGCAACCACAGATTCTCTCATCTTTCTACATTAATTGCCATATTTTGAAACTGCAGACTACTTTTTCAATATGTGGGCCTACATTATTAACTTATGTAATGCAGAATCCAGTAGATTTTATCATAGATTTATAGCATCTATTATTGAGTATTATACCAGTCCACATATTAATATTTCAGTCTAAACACCCTTTTACATTCTCTACAATATAACTTGTCATTGTTAATCTCTTACGCTGATGTTAAACATCTTCTTACTACTAAGAACAATGTGGACCATATTTTCTGTGCTGCTGGGAAGAATGATTGAAGAGTGGATTGATTGAAAATCTTGATTTATCTCATCTAAGGTTTGTTATAATGTGTAGTGATTTATGTCCTGGAGCAGGCTCTTTGATTAGTTTACCATGGTCTAGAAAGGCTAAACATTATGGGCATTAAAATTTCAACACAAATGTTTTCTCTGGTAAGCACAATAGTGACATCTTGTGCCTATCAATACACATATGAACTGGAGTTCTGACATTTCTCAGTAGACACTTACCTCTAGAGCTTTGTGGTTTAATTGATCAATATATAACCTACTTTGATGCAATTTACACACCAAAACTACATTAAAATAACATTAAGGGCCTGCCTTAAGCCAACAACAGTCAGGAAATGCAGAGTTAAGGCTAAAACTTCATTTTTAACTCATCCCTAGTTATTTTCAGCATCTCTAAGCAATGTGGTTTTGTGCTGCAGTGCCAGGCTAGAGCAGGATTTCAGCATGTGCACCAATTTTCTTGGCTTTTCTTATGATAAATCAGACCTTGTTGTTCTTTACAAAATGTAAACTTGTACTTGACTCCTTTGTAAATGTGTCAATTACTGGTGTGGGTGGGTGTGCATTACAGATGCCAATCCACAGATGACATGTGTTGTTACAGTCCTCAACTACAGAGCTTTGGTTCTTTAACTCAAGCTGTAGCAACTCATGCTTTTAATTCTGAAGGTCCACAGTTCAATCCCAGATGAGTCAGCCAAGATCGTGTCCATCACAAATGCACAAGGAGAGCCTGTAAAGAGCTTCACTGCACCTTGCACTTCCTCCAGAACAGAGACACATCCGGTGGTGTCTTTGCCCTCAGGAAATGCTTCCCTCCCATCTACCTCAAAGAGGTTTTGCACCTCAAAAAGCATGAATGTAGTTCCATCACCTTCCTTCCATACTGGGCCCAATCACCCTCAGGATCAGCCAGCCTGTACTGGGTTTACAATGGCGCCGTGCCAATCTAACCCTGCTGTTTTTTAAATCACATGACAGAAGATCATTGATGAATAGTGCCTTTTCTCCCAAATGATTCCAGGGCACTTTACAAACTCTATAGAAAATATTCACTTCACTCAGCAACACTGAAGGGCAGCCACCTCCGGGATGGAATGCAGAAACTGTATAATTGTACAGTAATGTTTATTTCAACTTAAAACAGGGAGTGAAGAAAATACCATATTGAAGTGAACTGAATTTAGGCAAGCCCAGTGTAGTTATCCAACTTGAGTTCAGCCAGGACACCCGATTTTATCACATTAATTCTTGTGAAAATCAGTATGGCATCTTTTATGGTAAGGATCTCAGTTTCATCAGATATTCAATACATAGCACATCCAGTAGCACAGCACAGCATCTCCATGCTGAGTCTTTGGGTCAGGAAGGGGAAAAAACACACAGATACAAACCACGAAAGGCAATACATAGAATAGATAGATTAGATAGATAGATAAAGTGCCACATGCTGAATTACCAAAATCCACTCGTGACAACCTAGACTTTCCTTGAACACTTTGCATTTTGATACACATCAAGCCTGATTAGCTTTATGTGTTCTGATGAGATCACAGCCCAAGTGGTATAGCTACAGCCCATTCATCAAAGTGTATATACTGTTAGCGAAAGCTTTGTGTGTTATTCATGCAGTAAGCATATGCTTGCCTAATAAAAGGTAGTTTTCTTAAGCAACTTCCACCCTAACCCACCAATGCACAGAAGAAAATGTCTTCATTTCCAACATCAGAGAGAAAAAAAATCAAGAGCTGGAAAAACTGAATTTGACCATCATATGACCTTCATCAGATTTTTTTTTTAAAATCACTTGTGTGGTAGATAAGGAACATTTGATTTTATTTTCTTCCTGCATCGGTTTATATAAATATTTTTAATGCTACCTCCATTGGCATTTACATAAGATAAAAGGGCTGAAATCAAATTTTTGCCTGAGTATTTTTTTTCTATTTTTATGACTTAGACCTAATTGTAGGTCTGCATTGCAGTCTTCAAACTCTTCTGTACAAAGCATGCATAATTAGCAGACTTGTAAGATTCTGCTAATATCGCAGTTAAGTGCCTTGAGCAAACACACTATTATAATTTTACACCAATTTGAAAATATCCATTTAAATATTAAATGAAGAGGAACTAATCAATAAAAACACACAGTCTCCTGGGAAGTACACTGGAAAAGACAGCAATAATCTGCCATTAACATGCAAATAAAGACCCAGCAGGAAACAATGAGAGCACTGACTTCATTGTGATGTTTTAGAAAGAACATTTTACTAAAATTTGGGCCAAATTCAACTCTAATTTAGATCAGTGTAAACCCAGCTTACTTCCATTTACCTCAGCGAGTGTAGACTTGGACCTCTGAGTACTTACAGTGTCCAAACATTTAGAGATAATGCTGAACTGGGAAAGAGAAGAGAATGAGCTACAGTCCCTACAGTGTATGTCTAGGTGCTGTACAGATATTTTAAAATAGACAATCCCTAGCCTAAAGAGTTTAGAGTCTGAAAAGACAAGGATGGAGTAAATGAGTACAACGTACTAGTGAAGTGGTCAAGGTGATGGGTTGGCCAACACCTTGATGGTTTCATTTTTAATTTTAGTTTTAGATTTTTTTATTATTATTTTGTTATATGTGCCATTTCCCCCCATAGTCCCGCTACTTAGCTGTTTTTAGTTAGCTAGTTTCCTGCAGATGTCAAGGTAGAAATGGGTCTTTAGGAAAGATTTTAAGGCAGAAAGGGTGCTGGACTTGCAGGCCAGCATTCTATACATAAGGAGAAGCATGGGGAAAACACAGATAGCTGTAGGAGAAATGGACTAATGGTCATCAGGGTTGGCATTCATTGAGAAGAGAGAAGGTGTCAACAAGGACAGATAAGTAGGGAGGGGTAGCACAGTAAGCCATGTTATTGCTTTTGTTCCCAGAATTAATTACTTATATATGTAATGCCTCATCCTACCTGGTCACCTTCTTTGGCACCTCTCTTCTTATGGGTTTGACAGATAGACTTGGGTTCTTTTGGGTCCTGCCTCCAGCCTCATCTGAGTGTTTTCTTTGTCTTGTTCGGATACACCATGACTTGGCAATGCCTTCACCTCCTGAACTCTTCCTGGCAAAAGTATTAGAGGTGCTGCTTTGGTGCTAACTACTGTCTAAGTCTGACCCAGACATCTGATATATGTAGACTCCCAAGGAATAACACAAAGACATACAGTATATCTAGCCAGGTAATTGTATTAAATAAATGGTAAACATTAACTAACAATGCAAACACAGTGTTGGGGTCGCTGGTGCCCAACCCCATGACTTATGCCAGAGGTCAATAAGACTTTAATGTCCTGTTGGTATGTGCACTATATTGGTGTGATCCTTAACACCCCTGTATTCACACTTTACACTACTGTAATAATCATGGTACAAAATATGCCTTGTGAGGTATAATTTGAAAATTAATAACTCATTGATCAATAATATTATAATGAAATGTATGTAGCAACATTATATATACAGTTACAAATCCCCCCGGATGACATTACTAGCATATGTTCAAGACCAAACAGTTTTTCCTAGGAAAAGGTGTTACAACAGATCTATCTAAACAAAGAAATGTGGGTTTACCTCAATTCACATATAAGCAGTAAACAGGGACGTCAAACTAACAAGGGGAGAAGATTTCAGCAAACAGAACAATTTGTATTTTAGCAAACACCAGCAGTGGAAAAAAACAACATGGAGCTTCCTTCACCACCAGACTCGATGTTGCCTTCCTCATAGATTGAATAAACTTTACTTTGAGGGATAACCTTCAGAAGAATCCAGTTCAGAGGTTCATTAGACTGTAAAAGAAATGGGCAGAAAACCCCACGTTATCTCTTTCACCTAAGATAACAAAGGAACCAGCACTTTTGGCTTCTGGAGGAGATCCTGACTGAAGGTGAGGAATCAGCCATCTTGCTAGAAGTGTGCAGGTGAGAAAAGCCATCTTGAACAAAGCCTGTGCCTTGCTAGATTAAGTTTTAGACTTTTAGATGCATGGTTTCACTTTTATTTATTTGTAAACATTTCTAACGTTACAGGCTGGGGATTCACAAACTAGCAGAAGCATTCTGGGGCACTCTGTTAGAATACAAGCAATGACATAACCTCTCACTGGTCTGAATCGCACCCCAGAATGTGACAGTTGGGGTCCTGGCTGACTGGTGAGAGTGATATATTCAGGAGTAGAAGAGAGCAAGTTATCCCACACAATCAGCTTTAGAACACAGTCAGTGGACGGGTATCTTAAAAACAATGGACCCAATTACCTACACAAGGGTTGGTGCACTCACAAAACTCCATAATGTAGGTGATTCTCAAGTTCAGATCCTGCCTGCTTCCCTCAGCAATTGCAGGAGGGGTCCAATAATCTTGGTCAAGGTCCCTGCTATCCTAAGTTGATCATGTTGAATTTTTTTATTATACAGATTCTGCCCCTGAGGTACCTCTCCCCATAGAGAGACTCAGGGAGTGAGCACAGACTAAATAACAAATTAATTCTAAAAATTCTAAATCCACATTTTTATTCTATAAAACCCAACTGTAGATTAAAACTGGTAGGAACTCCTGATCTAGCAACAGGACGTATTTCTTGCCCCAAAGTAACTGCTTTAGCTAGGGACCTACGGGACTAATCTAGTCCTAAATTAGAGCTACCAGGAACAGGGACAAACTTAGGAACATTGCTGCCAAGTACCCAGAGTTCAGTTTTCAGGCATGGCCCTGCATGCAGGCATATGTCTCTCAAGCTCACCCCGTATTTAGCATAGGAAAATATGGTCACCCTAATCAAATGGAAGTTTGCTTTCTAATTCACAGGCTTATTTATGATCCGTTTTTTCACTATTCACTCTGCCCTACCTTAGTGCTTGATTGCAACACTGCAATCTGTCCAGTGTAAGGCCAGTGCATAGAGGCACTGCTCCTGGAGCAGCCCAGGAATGAGACTAGGGTGACCAGACAATAAGTTGCCTATAAAAGACGAAGCCCTAATATTGGAACATCTGGTCACCCTAAATTAGACTGACTGCCGGAATCACAATTTCCTTCTCCCCACTGCTCCCAGTCAATAGATATTGCAACATTTGTTCCCTGAGGCACTGGCATGGCACAGCCTGCTTCCCTTGCTGCACTGTTACCTATGGTTACGCAGGATTGTCTTGCTTGCCCTTAACCTCCTTGCATTACCATACTAGCTGGGACATGATTCAGCCCTTAACTATTATCCCTTACTGCACCACTTCAGATCTGACCTTGAGCAAAGGTAAATTTAAAGTGTATATCTGGGGCGGGCGGGGACCTTCCTAGCATGAAGGTCTTTTAGAGTGAAATTATCTCCCTAGGGAAGTGATGGAATCCCATTCACCCAAGCCATTCAAACTAGAATGAACAAAAAAAAAAAAAAAAACTAAGAATATACTCTAGTGAACAAACTGGCAGGGGCAGGGACTAGATCATCTAATAGATCTTTTCCTTCTCTGGTTTCTATGATTCTGTGGTGAAAGAAAGATGTGGACTAAGTGAGTAAATGTTCTTTCAAACAGCTGGTGCTTTCCTATTGCAATGATTTATTTTTAAAGGTCCCGATAGTTATCCTTAATGTCATGTTAAAAAGCCCATAGACAGTCATGTCTAATTCTCTGGAGCCAATAATGTGTCCCATATTAGGTGCAAAACCTTGAGCTGTTGGTTTATTTATTAATTCACGTGAGGAACACTTGCTGTCCCTGATTTTAAGAAACATTTGGCTCTCTGCCTTGCAGCTAGACAGCTCTGCCAGCCAGTGTGGAGAACAGGTGGAAACCAATCTGCCCCCTCTGGGGCACTAGCAGCAGGAAGCATAGAAACTACCGTGTTGGCCTCTACATGGAGGTGCAAAGCAGGGAAAAGGCATGTTGTACCCTATTCCTCCCCACACTTGAAAATCCTCCTGGATTATGCCTTTAAACATAACCATTGCAGATATATAACCTTTACACAACTGCCACCTTTGAGCCCAACTAACTTCACTGGACATACTGTGAATGCTCAGCACTTCTCAGGATCTGACTCCATGTCGCAGTGAAACATTTAAATTTAGGATGAAATATCGAATGCTGTTCCTATTTATACATTTTTTGTGACCACACTGATAAAATCACCTGATGAATCAGACAACAGGCGCACTGGCATTAGCCCATATTCTGATCTCATTCAAGCCAGCCTGCTGCCTGATTAATGAGTTGTGATATCATAGTCTGTGAGGATGAATACTTAAGTGGCAAGAAGAAGAACCACACTAGACTTTGTCAGGCTTTGTGTAAAAAACTAAGGAAGAAGAAAAGCTTTTATAGGACAAAGTTTTTTCCAATAAAGATACAATCAATTATTCTCTTCTCCATGCTGCATAAGACCATTACAAAACTGCTTAAAACCATCAGTTATCATTGAAAACAGAGAGAACCAGGAAAATTCACTACAATTGGCAATCTGGGAATTTTGTATTTTGCTTACCGAAAAAAGAATGTTCAGTCTTTCAGAAAGAGATGCACTTCAGAGCAACTGTAATGTTATGGGTTTGGTGAAGTGTCTTTGAGGCTGGTGGGCGTGGCACTGCTGTTCATTTAAGATAGCTGTGAGAGAGCTAAGCAGCCCCTTCTAAAGCAAAGGCACATGTGAGACTGCCCAGAATCATGTGGAGGGCTTTGGCTGGGCATTGCTTTGGGTGGTTGCATAAAAGAAGCAGGATATAGAGTGAGACAAACAGACACTGGCTAGACAAGCACAGTGTGTAAACCTGGCAGAACCCTTGAGGAGGGGCTTCTGGGTCTGAACAAGGTGGCTAAGGAGGCTTGAGACTCTAAGCAAAAAAACTTTCTCCTATTGTTTGGTTCCACCTTTGTTTGGGGAAACAGGACTTTCTACATTCCTTGTAAATAAACAAGATTGCATCAAGAAAATACCTATCTTCAGCTTGTCCTCCTAACTGGAACAACCTGCAACACCCTAAATTTGGCTAACTGCTCAGGTCAAAAGGGTAACAGTAACAAAAATGATTGGCTGAAGGAGTAACTCAAAGTTAGGGCTGGTAGGATGATATTTACTGAGTGGGGTTTTTTTTTTTTTTTTTTTTTTTTGCCCAATATTTTTCAAGGAAATTATTAATATTTTAAAGTATTCATCCAGTTCTACTCCAGGAGCTTATAAGAGGCTAGGAAGGGGAGGAAGGGTGGTTTCTTGGGTATGTTATTGGCCTGGGCTGCAGGTAATCTAGGTTCTATTCCTGGGTCTTCCACAGATTTCCTGTGTGACTTTGGGGAAATCATTTAATCTCTCTGTTGCCTCAGCTCCCCATCTATAAAATGGGGATAATAAAACAAAAGTGTTTTTAGGATAAATTCATTATACATTGTTTGTATTTCAGCATAGAGGCCCAGCTGAGATCAGGGTCCCATTGTGTAGTTGTTTCCCCACAACAGCATTTCAGTAGCCTCTGTGAAATGAGTTTGTGGCCTCTTCCAGTCTCTAGCAGTTATACGCATCATTACTACTTGCAGTCTTCTTGGCTCTCTCTCAAAAGTGGGCAGAGTTCTGAAATGACATAGGTCCAGAGCCACATAAGGTGGCTCCAAAACCTAGCCCTCACTGAGATCCTCCAAACCCCTGCTAAGCTGCCCCCTCAGTTTAAGGGCACTTTAAGTCCCTCAGTGCCTAAATTTCCACTGTTTAAATCCTCTAGGGTGCCTAAGTTTCTGCCTCTGGCACGTGCAGTGCTGCCTCAGTCTGAGCAAGTTGGCACCTATCTTCTTGCAATCATCCATTGCATCTTCTCCTATCCTCAGAGGTTAACAAGACCAATTTTTCACCCTCCTCCTTGTAACAACCTTTTATGTACTTGAAAACTGATATGTCCCCCCTCAGTCTTCTCTTCTCCAGACTAAACAAACCCAATTTTGTCAATATTTCCTTAGAGGTCATGTTTTCTAGACCTTTAATCATTTTTCCTTGCTCTTCTCTGGACTTTCTCCAATTTGTCTACATCTTTTCTGAAATGTGGTGCCCAGAACTGGACACATTACTCCAGTTGAGGCCTTATCAGCATGGAGTAGAGTAGAAGAATTAATTCTTGTATCCTGTTTACAATACTCCTGTTAATACATCCCAGAATAATGTTTATTTTTTTTGCAAAAGGATTACATTGTTGACTCATATTTAGTTTGTGATCCACTATAACCACCAGATCCCTTTCCACAGTATTCCTTCCTAGGCAGTCATTTCCCATTTTGTATGTGTGCAATTGTTTGTTCCTTCCTAAGTGGAGTACTTTGCATTTGTCCTTATTGAATTTCATCCTATTTACTTCAGACCGTTTCTCTAGTTTGTCCAGATCATTTAGAATTTTAATTCTATCCTCCAAAGAACTTGCAACCCCTCCCAGCTTGGTATCATTGGCAAACTTTATAAGTGTACTCTCTATGACATTATCTAAATCATTGATGAAGATATTGAACAGAATCAGACCCAGGACCAATCCCTGTGGGACCCCAGGTTATGCCCTTCCAGCTTGACTGTGAACCACTGATCATTACTCTCTGGAAATGGTTTACCAACCAGTTAAGCACCCATCTTATAGTAGCTCCATCTAGGCTATATTTTCCTCATTTGTTTATGAGAAGGTCACATGAGACAGTATCAAAAGACTTACTAAAGTCAAGATATACCACATCTACTGTTTGCCCCTATTCACAAGGATTGTTACCTTATCAGTGAAAGCTATTAGGCTGGTTTGACATGATTTGTTCTTGACAAATCCATGTTGACTGTTACCTATCACCTTATTATCTTCTAGGTGTTTGCAAATTGATTGTGCCATTATCTTTCTGGGTATAGAAGTTAAACTGACTGGTGAGTAATTCCCTGCATTGTCCTTATTCCCCTTTTCTAGTTTGGCACTATATTTGCCCTCTTCCAGTCCTCTAGAATCCTGTCTTCCATGAGTTTTCAAAGATAATCACTAATGGCTCAGATATCTCCTCAGTGAGCTCCTTGAGTATTCTAGGATGTCATTCATCAGGTCCTGATGACTTGAAGACATCTAACTTGTCTAAGTAATTTTTAACTTGTTCTTTCCCTATTTTAGCCTCAGATCCTACTTCATTTTCACTGCTGTTCATAATGTCAAATGTACGATTGCTACTAACCTTTTTGGTGAAAACTGAAGTGAAAAAGTAATTTAGCACTTCTGCCATTTCCACGTTTTCTGTTATTGTCTCCCTGACCCTCTCCCACTGAATAATATGCCTACCATACTTGGTCTTCCTCTTGCTTCTAATGTATTTGTAGAATGTTTTCTTGTTACCCTTTATGCCTCTAGCTAGTTTAATCTCATTTTGTGCCTTGGCCTTTCTAATTTTGTCCCTACACACTTGTGTTATTTGTTTATATTCCTCCTTTGTCATTTGACTTAGTTTTCAGTTTTTGTAGAACTCTTTTTTTAATTTCAGAGCATTGAAGACCTCCTGACTAAGCCAGGGTAGTCCTTTGCCATACTTCCTATCCTTCCTACGCTGTGGGGAAGTTTGCTCTTGTGCCCTTAACAATGTCTCTCTGAAAAACTGCCAACTCTCTCAAACTGTTTTTCCCCTTAGACTTGCATCCCATGGGATCTTATCTACAACTCCCTGAGTTTGCTAAAGTCTGACTTCTTGAAATCCATTACCTTTATTCTGCTAATGGGCTTTAACTTCCACGGCCATCAGTCTGAAGCCTTACACACACTCTCCTCCTCTCCCACCCCCCATTTCTTCCTTTTTTGTTTTTGTTTGTTTTTAAAATAAGGTCTTAAAAATGAATGCTACAAACTATGCATTAAAAGGCTTCATCCTGCTCCCACTGAAGTCAATGGCAAAACTACTGTTAAGTATCAGAGGGGTAGCCGTGTTAGTCTGAATCTGTAAAAAGCAACAGAGGGTCCTGTGGCATCTTTAAGACTAACAGAAGTATTGGAGCATAAGCTTTCGTGGGTGAATGCCCACTTCAGACGCAAGTCTTGCGTCTGATGAAGTGGGCATTCAGCCACGAAAGCTTATGCTCCAATACCTCTGTTAGTCTTAAAAAAACTACTGTTGACGTTAATGGGAACAGGACAAGATCCTAAGAGACTGACCCTGGAAAAAAAACATAGTAATACATGTCTTAGTGTCATTTTCTTACATATGGAAAAGGGGGTGAACTTGAACGCCACATATTAATATAAACATTGTAAAGGTAATTATATGTACAGTTCTACCAAAAGGGAGTTACAGCATGTACAAATCTTTCCTTTAAACTAACAAGCTTCCACAGATTGATTTTTACCATAGAGATTCCAGTTTATAGCACCATTTTTCTAAGTGATGTTCTGCACTAGGGTATAATTTAGATGATGGATCCCTCTCAATTACTGTCCATTAGAAGACAGGAAAACATTAAGATCAACTGAGTATTGTGAGAATTATGGGTTACTCTTTAAGTGAAGCAATTGTAAGTGAAAATTAATTTAACATGTTCATTTCTGATGTTGTGTAGCACAATCTCAAGCAAAAATGCCTTAGTAGAAAAATTATGCTTTGCCCAGGAAAAAGCCTACTTGGTAGTGTTTATATGGACAGAGAGCGAGAGACAGTGAGAGAGAGAGCTGGCTGGGAATTTTTCGATAAAACATTTTTTCATCTGAAAATGCCAATTTGTTGAAATTTTTGTGGAAAAATCAGTTTTGATGGAAAAATTCTCAGGTCTAAGATGGAGGGAGCAGAGGGAAAAAGAGAAAGAGCCTGCCCAGAGGCTAGGGCACTCATCAGGTATGTGGAAGACCTGGATTCTAGTCTCTACTTGGCCTGATTTTGTGAAAAAGTTTGAAAGGTCTCAGTTTCATTCCAATATGAAACAAAAACACACTCTGAAACATTGAAATTTTTACAAAACCAAACTATTGTATTCTGGCCAGTTCTAATCACTGTATCACTTTCCCAGCTCAGTGAAAGCTCCTATCAGCAAATGGTCCAAACAGCATAAGTTACGAAATATTTCATATGATTGACAGCATTGATTTTAAAAGGACCAGTCCCACAAGGTGCTAAAAGCCTGATGTCAAATGTTCACTTGCAGATGTGTAGGTGTTAGACTATTTAAAGACTATTGCATAATTTGCTAAGTGCAGATTCAATCATGTGTCTCCATACATACAGGTAGAGATTGAGTAAGGGCTGAAAATTAGGCCCTTTAAGTCCAATCTATATGTGCATTATACTAAGGCCTGGTCCACACTAACCCCCCACTTCGAACTAAGATATGCAACTTCAGCTACGTGAATAACGTAGCTGAAGTCGAAGTACCTTAGTTCGAACTTACCGCGGGTCCAGACGCAGCCGGCAGGCTCCCCCGTCAACTCCACGTACTCCTCTCGTCGACAGCGAGCACTTCCGGGATCGATTTATCGCGTCTAGACAAGACACGATAAATCGATCCCAGAAGATCGATTGCTTACTGCCGGACCCAGAGCTAAGTATAGACCTACCCTAAGGGACAAATTTTTTTAAATGGCCTCCTAAATTCCCTTTGCAAATTCCACATTTGTGCCTATAAATATGGATAGAGTGTTCAGTTACCCATTTTGTAATGGCAACTACCAATCTGCCTGGGCAACTCAGGCAGCTGTCTTTGATTACCTTCAGGTGTAATCTTCATTGTAAGAGTAACTTAGAAACATGTGGCTGTCTTGGGGTATGAAAGAAATTTCTCCAGTATATTCTTTTCCAATTTTTAAGAGCTAAAAATTCTTTTAACCTGGATGATGTTTTACATTATTTTGAAATAAGAAATATCACATATTAACTCTTTAAACTTGGCTGGAATAACATCCCAATACTATCATAGGGTAAAAGCCTTGTTCCACTAAAGAGACCTATGAGTCGTGGTCTGCTTAATTTCCCCTACACAGAGCTTTTGGCTCGTGTATCTATTAAGTTTACAGCCCAACCACAAACCCAGTTTTGTATCAAGTTAACAAGAATTCCACAATATACGGTTGCCCCGTGGCCTGCACATCCCCCTGCAATGGAACTGCTGCATTTCATGCTTTGCATGTCCTTCGGTGAAATCCTAGAGATTCCTAAGGTGAAATATTGGCAGCTGGGCACATGGCTCCCAGCCTGAGTAGACAAACTCATGCTAATGCATGAAAAATAGCAGTGTGGGCATTGCAGAACTGGGGGAGGCTGGATCCAAGCTCAGATGGCTAGCCCAAGCCTTTGCCAACACTGCAGCTTCCACACTGAGCTCAAGCTAGTGCAAGTCTGTCTACCCAGGCTGGGGGGCACACTCCCATATGTAGTGCAGACATACACCTTGAACTCGGCGGCAAAACTCCTGTATTGATAAAGGGGGATGAGGTAGAGTGTCCTCCTACAGTGTATTATGACTTAGTAATGCAGATTTTACCTTATTAGCTCAAAAGAATCCTCCCTAGATGTTTATGCACGTTTAATTAATCATCAGATATAGTAATAATAAACACCTGGCACTTCTATAGCCCTTTCTATATAAGGATCTCAGAGCGTCTGATGAGCCTGAGTTCCCTCACAACTCACTTGAAGTCAGGATTGATCTCATCATTGCACAGATGGGCTAAAGGCCTGATGCAAGTTCACACAGTGGATCAGTGGCAGAGCAAGAAAAAAAAGGCAAGAGTCCTAACTCCCAGAGTGAAATCCTGGCCCTGTTGCAATCAATGGGAATTTTGCCATTAACTTTAAAGATGCCAGGATTTGACCCCCAGTCTCTTTCTGTATCCCACTCCCTCTTTGAGTGCCAAATACCGGGCACCAGCATACATCTATGCAACTGCTATGGATGATAAAATATATTGGGATTGAAAATCAATCTCTGGTTTATTAACAAAGAGGTTTAGCTCATTAGTGTTTGGGGTCGAATACAATGGCTTTGTGATCTTTCACTGACATGAGGTTTTGGTTAATTTACTTTAGGGCTCTGTCAATCACTTCAATGATTTAGGTCTATTAGAAAATTAGATAAGGGTACATCTACACTACAGGGGGGAGTCGATTTAAGATACGCAAATTCAGCTACGTGAATAGCGTAGCTGAATTCGACGTATCGCAGCTGACTTACCCCACTGTGAGGACGGCGGCAAAATCGACTTCTGCGGCTTTCTGTCGACGGCACTTACTCCCACCTCCGCTGGTGGAGTAAGAGCGTCGATTCGGGCATTGATTGTTGCGTCCCGACGGGATGCGATAAATCGATCCCCGAGAGGTCGATTTCTACCCGCCGATTCAGGCGGGTAGTGTAGACCTAGCCTAAGACACGGTCTTGGAAGAGCACTGTGGGCTTGATCCTTCATCAGTCACATCAATGGGAGATTTTCCATTGACCTGAATGAGAGCAGGATGAGCCTTATGTAAACAGCCTTGTTTGCTTATATACCATGCCTATTGCGTCACCAATCCCCCACACTCCCCCTTCCATGATGTCACTAACCCAACAGTAAAACCCCTGCCCACCGTATCATCCACTGAATGATAAATAAGTAAATACATAAATGCATAAACTGGCTAATATGGTAGAGTTATTTACCATTTTCAGTCCAAAGATCTCAAAACACTTTATATAAACCTTAACTAATTATCCTTCCCTACACTCTGTGAAATGTATCATCTGCAATTTAAAGATGGCAGAGAAGTAAAGCAGTATCATGATGATGAGCAAGTAGCAGGGCTGGAAACAGAACCCAATCTCCTTAATCCTAGCTTGTGCACTAGCTACTCGACCACACTCTCTTCCACAACTGTTATCAGAATCTCACTGCACAACAATGAGTTATTCATAGGGTAGCCAGAAAGTGAGAGCAAAGGAAAAGGAAAAGGAAAAGGAAGAGACTCTGACAAAAAGCACCTGGAATGGAGAGGCCAAGAGACACAGACCATTAATGGATTACCCAAATAATCAACCAGTAATTTAACATGAAACCAGTGGAATTCACCTTCTATTCTATGAAATTAAGATTGGACCATTAAACTTACTGAACTGGGGTTTTGAAACAGATTATAATTTAAGATATTTTGCACAATATTTTTCAGGCAAGAGCAAACAGTGTTCAACCTATGCCAATACCCATGAATGAATTTTGTGTTCACTATGTGCTTTGTTTTGCTTGCCCAATGCAGAATGGGCTTCCTAGAAATCTCACTCCCAGAATTAATTAAATAAAATAATTAATAATAAAATTGTAAAAGCTTATTGCACCCACCAAAGCAATCAACTATAATTATAAATGTGTAAATGTATTTACATATTTCTGAACACAGTTACAAACAAATATAGTAAGGTGACCACTGAGCCAGAAAAATGGAATACAAACAAGGGTGAAATTTGAGGGGGTTTATATATATATATATATATATATATATATATATATATATATATATATATATATATATATATATATATTAGGGTTGGAAGGGACCTCAGGAGGTCATCTAGTCCAACCCCCTGCTCAAAGCAGGACCAATCCCCAGACAGATTTTTACCCTGGTTCCCTAAATGGCCCCCTCAGGGATTGAATTCACAAGCCTGGGTTTAGCAGGCCAAGGCTCAAACCACTGAGCTATCCCTCCCCCAGCCATCATAATAAATAAATAAATAAAACAAATAAACTTTTGAAAAACAACTGTTTTGAAGTGTGATTAAAAGAAGGGGGAGAGAGCTGAAAAATGTCAAAAACTGGAATGGGGTTGAGAAAGGAACTACAAGAATGATTCAGTGTCTGGAAAACATGACTTAAGATGCTCAGTCTATTTAGTTTATCCAAGAGAAGGTTAAGAAGTGATTTAATCATGGTCTACATGTACCTACACGGGGAAGAAATTTCTGATAGTTGACAGCTCTTTCATCTTGAGGAAAAGGGCATAACAAGAGTCAATGGTTGGAAGCTGAAGACTAGGAATAAGACACAAATTTTGAACAGTGAGTGCAATTAACAATTTACATAAGGACATGCTGGATTTTCCATCACTTGAAGTATTTAAATCAAGATTGGGTATCTTTATAAAAGATATGCTATAGCTCAACCAGAGGTGATGGACTTGATGCAGAAATTACTAGGCGAGGTTCTATGGTCTACATTATGCAGGAAGTGAGTAGAGGTTCATATAGTCCCTTTTGGCCTTAAAATGTATTAATCGAGACTGAGATGGATGTCAAGAGTCAGTCACCACAGCAAAAGCACAGTCATTTTCTGGTCAATATAAGGTCTAAGCAATCTTTTGTGAAACCCCAGGGTCTAAATAGATTAGTCACCCCACAACGTGCCAGGAAAGAAATCTTTCTCTCCCATTTCTCATGTTCTATTTCTGGCTGCTACAATCACCAGTTGCACAGAGACCCATAAACACACTGCATCATTTTTATATATAAGCAATGTCCATTCTCTTGTGTTCTCTCACACTTGGAGCAAGACCTTCAACTGGTATAAATCTGTGTAGCTCTATGGTCAATAGTTTTTTGTGAAATCATGCAAAATGAAGC
This sequence comes from Malaclemys terrapin pileata, assembly GCF_027887155.1. Taxonomy (NCBI): domain Eukaryota; kingdom Metazoa; phylum Chordata; order Testudines; family Emydidae; genus Malaclemys; species Malaclemys terrapin. The sequence goes on along the minus strand of NC_071506.1, from coordinate 267,918,823 downwards.
CTATCTTATATTTATGCTAGCAATTTCTATTAATCATTTCTTTGCCGAGAAGTTGAACAGAAATGACCTTGTAGAGGTCTAAACTCTAGGGGAAACATCCTCCTCTTTCACATATCTGAATCATTTATTAAATCCTTTCCCCCATCCCAAATGAAATCAGAGGCATTATTATTATTTAACAAAATATTAATCAATATTTATTTAAACAGTCCCTAGTCAAGGCACAACTCACAATGAAGTTGAGAGGTCATACATAGTCAATGGGAACTTACTCTGAATAAGGGCTGCCAAACTGCATTCTATACCTTTCCCCTTGCATTCTGAATGTTAATTGTCACCGTTTGCTGTGATGCATTACATTATTGGCAAGGAAGCATGAATAGCCTCTTGTACTTAAAGCATACGACTGACTAGGAATCACAAATTGGGGAAATCACTTAACTTTTCTGTGCCTCGGTTACTCCAACACTTCCCACCTCACTGGGGCATTGGGAAGCTTGATTCATTAGTGTTTGTAAAATTCTTTAAGATCCTAAGGTGAAGGGTGGTATAAAAATGCAAAGTACTAATTAATTATTAGTATTAATATTATTGGTGTCACACAGCACTGGAGCTGTGAGGTTCACCCTACTCCAGGGTACCACATGACTCTCCTAGCTGTGACTACTCCAAGATTCCTATAAAACTGAAGGGGTTTCCTTTATCATATAATAAGTTTTATGGGAACAGCCCCATGCTATATTACCTTCCTTTCTCAGCTGATGTCCATGTGGCTGGTGAGGGGATGGTTTATGCAAGAAAACCACTCTCCACTTCCAGCCTATCCACTCCCTTTCTCCTCTCAACTAGAGTCCTGGGAAAGAAGAGGGGAAAGCCATATTGCCTAGATGGCTGACCCCATCTTCTGAAGTGGACAGGGTAAGATGTATGTGGAGGATCTCCTCTCAGGGCATGATCTGGTCCTCGGATTGGGAGTAGGGTGACCAGACAGCAAGTGTGAAAAATCAGGACAGGGGATGGGGGGGTAATAGGAGCCTATATAAGAAAAAGACCCAAAAATCGGGACTGTCCCTATAAAATTGGGACATCTGGTCACCCTAATTGGGAGTGCAGATAACAAAGTTCCCTACTCTGGTCAGAGAGCAGTTGGAAGGTCTTTATTGCAGCTCCCCCAAATGTATAGGTCACAACTTCTGTGCTTCACTCATGGCTACCAATGCAAATACCAGGGTTCAGCCGTTTGTCAAGCAAAGATGTTATTATGAGAAAACTCTTAAGCATCTTTCGCCACATACATTAGTTTGAGACAGGGACTTTTGCTTTATTGTGAACATCTTGAATCCTGAATTGAATAAGATAACATTTAGAAGTCATTTACTTACAAGTGAATTTTCTCTGCATACTGAGTGCATGATCTAGCCCTTTAGGATAACAGTCATACTTGATTGTATATAAAGACTTTGTAGCTAAGTTAAAAAAATTAAAAAGGAAAATGCCCAGGAAATGGACTGGCAAGATCTTCAGCAAAACTCATACATAATAAATCGTGCTTCTAAAAAAAGCAACTCACTTCTCCTGCATGTGCCAGAAATATAAGGATTCCTTTCCCCTATCAATTTTAAGGAAATATTTCATCTCATTAATGTCACTATTCCTTGAAAATCTTTTAAATATACATTTTAATTAAAAATTCTAATTCTTGATAAACTGAAAGAAATATCTGGTGACAACGAGGTTATAATTAGTCTAACAATAGCAGTCAGTGAACCCCATGTAACTGAAGCAGAAACTATGAATGAGGAAACTCATGCTACAGAATCTCCCAAGTCCTTTCTGTGGAATTAATACTTCAGAGACCACAAAAGATTAATCAAGATAAGCAATCAATAACTTCTCAAGTGCTAATAAGCACTGCCATGTTCCATGATATGTTGAGCAGTTCATCATGTTTAACCATATGAAGATTTATAGAAAATCCATTGTTAAAACTAAAGGATGAGGTAATGCACCACTTAGTAAATGAAGTGCAATTAAAATTTATGCTTGATATTATAGATTCCACAGATCTGTAAAAATCATTTTGATTTCCTCTTTTTAAAGAGAAGAAATTAAGGTACTAGTCATGCTATTCAGCCAGGAGTCCTAGGAGAATAGCTAAGAAGATAATGGTAGTCTTCAAGTTAATACCCACTTGCAAGTGAAAGCCAATGAAATACTCTTAAAAATTATTAAGCTTTTTACTTGCTTAATTGTATTCAGTAATCAACTTTTGCTTGAAAATTCTGAAAGTTAAATAAAATACCTATTAGGATCATAACGGTCCCTACTATCCATCAATCTGATGGATTTGCAGGTCAGCCGAGAGAATGACTTAATAGCTAATTAATAGTCCATAAACTATAGGTTTTGACCCTGGGGTCACAGTGACAGAACTCCACACTACAGCATATTATTAATTAAAACCATCAAATTATGTGTTTAGTAAATCAATTTTTAACAATATTATGCCCAATAGAATGTATTGACATAATTCATTATTATTTAGTTATATTAATAGGCAACAAGTATATTCACACAACCACAGCATAAGCTCTTGTAGTAATTTTTTTTAAATTACTATAACAAAATATATTTGTATCACATTCTTTTCTAAGCAGCCAAGTTTCTACATGTTAACTCCTAGTAACAAGGGATTCAGTTACAATGCTCAATAAAACTAAGAATTAAGATAGGTTTTGTGACAACTTTTAAAAAACAAGAATATACTCTGGATAGCTGATCATACAGTTTCTTTTAGAGAGAGCAATTTAACAACAATAATAATATTTAATATATAGAGCACTTTATATTTTCAGAGTCCTTTACTGGAAAGAGAAATTAATCATCCATACACCCTTGTTATTTATCATTTATGGAGTACTGTAGATGTTCATGTTTCTGTATAACAGCCAGAGAGATACCAACAAAAATACTGCCCCAAAGAGTTTAAAATGTAACAACTCTGTGTCAAAGACAAATAACCAAGGGCCAGATTTCAGCACCTAAAGATGCAGAGAGGCAACTAGTCGGATTTAGGTTAGGCATCTGCTTAGGTGCTTTTGAAAATCCCATTAGGTGCCAATCTGCATCATTACCCTCAAGACGACACCCCCGTGAGATAGGGAAGTATTATTATTTCCATTTTACAGATGGGAAACTACGGGACAGAGACCCACATTCTCAAATGTAACTGGGCACCTACGTTCCTCTTTAGGCACCTAAGTGCACTGTTTAGGTGCCACTGACATTTTCAAAGCTGCTGTTCTGCTGTTGCCTAACTCGGTAGGCGTCTAAGTCCCCTGGACACCTACATTTCCACCAACTGGCATTTGCAAAGCCACCTAAGCCTTGACACCATCCCACAACCAACGAGCAGCTCAGAGCCATAGCTCAGAAGGCAGAGAAAAACAGAGAGAGTGTGTTTCGTCTCCTAGGGCATGGACCACCTAAGTGGCTGATCTGGTTTAGATGCCTAGCAGAAGAGGGTTCACGACTGAGGAAACCGAGCCAGAGGAGGTGCCTACGCCTACCTCTAGCCCATCAACCAGGTGCACCATTTCAGCTGCTTAGAAAACCCGCTTTTCTCTGCACCCCTCTCCTCAGCATTTCATCCCAGCTAGCTTTGGCACCTCCTTGCTCAGGTTGCTGACTTCTGAGGATTGTTTTCTTAGGCACCTAATTCTCCCTATGCATTGTAGGAAGAGTCTATAGGCACCTCTCTTGGGGCTCAGGATTGCAGTAGGTGGCAGGCTGCCTAGGGATTAGGCATTGCAACTAAGCAGAGCAACACCTAAGTACTTTTGAGGATCTGGGCCCCAGAGACACAGGATAACATTTTCAAAAACATCTAAGTAACTTAGGAACCTACATCCCTGGGTTTATACAGGGAGCACCGCCACTTCCTCCTCTGTTGTCTTTTCTATGGAATTAGATATGCTCAGAGCACACTTATTGGATTGGGCCCCAAAGGCAAGATAGTGGGGGGGGCACCTACTCTGTGAATCTCACTGAGGGTTAGGCACCACGCTGTTTGGTGGTGTCAGGACTCAGATAGCTGTGTGCATGCCCAGCCACCAAAATTTAAGCACCTCAAGGACTTTAATGGTGGAAACTTGGGTGCCTAGGGACATTAGGTACCTACAGAGTTAGGCAGCAGTTGAACAGGGATTTTGTGAATGCCAGTGGTGCATGAAAGGGCAGTTAAGCATCTAAGTCTCCCTTGTGAATCCCATGCTTTAAGCAGTGTTTCTTAAATGGCAGGTCCTGACCCGCCAGTGGGTTGTGGGAGGTTCTAGGTGGGTCACCATGTCTAGGGCTGGATTAACGCATTACTGGGCCCTGGACAGGAAGGGAGGCCATGAGAGGGTGGGATTGGAGCATGAGCCTGCCCCCCACTCACTCTGCAGCTGTGACTTCTGTCCCATAGTGGAGACTCTCTCATATGCTGCCTTGATGCAGGAGGTTATCCATTTGGAGATCATCTACAAAAGAGACCATTTGACCCTTCATTCAGTCTGCATACAACACAAACAAATGAGGCAAAGTATGAAAGGGTTTAGTCCTGTCCAGATAAAAGGCTAGATATCACCTGGCACTGGCCCAGGTATGGAGACGCGGCTCCTCTGGAGATGAATGCAGCTTAGGAAAAAACAGGTAAATATACCACCTAGTTCAAATGAATCTGAGAGACCAACTTGGACAAAAATGTGGAGTGTGGTCGTAAAGTCACCTTGTCTTTGGAGAAGTGTGTATAAGGAGGCTCTGCCATCAGACCCAGCAACTCACACACTCTCCTTGCGGATATCATTACTACCAGGAACACAAGTTTCTGACACAAGAGCAAAAGGGACAAGATGCTAGGGACTCAAATGGAGGACACATCAGAGCCACCACGACTGTGATCAGGTCCCACAGGAGAGCCAGATCTCATACCGGAGAATGTAGACAAAGAAACCCTTTTAAGAATCTCATTACCGTGGCACTGGAAAAGACTGATCTTCCCTGAATAGGAGTATGAAATGCCAATATTGTTCCCAGATGCACTTTCAATGAACTAAGCACTAGTCCCAATTTCTGAAGGTGTAGCAAGTACTCCAAGATGCCCTAGATAGAAGCCAGTGTAAGTTGGATTCTGCAGGCTAACGACCACATTTGTTGAGTGGGACTTGTTGGATAGCTGCGGAACACTGCTATTCCTCCTCATTCAACCATGCATGGGTGCCGAGTTTCTAATCCGCTGGAGGGTGCCCCGCCCTGGCTCTGCCCAGGCCCTGCCCTGATTCCACCCCTTCTCCCCAAAACCCCACTCCCGCCCTGCTTCTTCCCACCTCAACTCTGCCCCTGCCCTGCCTCTTCCATGCCTCTTTCTGCCCCTACCCTACCCAGTTCCTCCCCCTCCCCTGAGCACGCTGCACCCTCACTCCTCCTCCCTCTTCCCCCAGCGCCTCCTGATGTCAGGAAACAGCTGATCCATGGCAGGCGGTAGGTGCTGGGAGGGAGGAGAAGTCGCTGATCATGGGGGCCGCCCGTGGGCAGGAGTTGCTGGGAGAAGGGAGAGGCTCTGGTAGAGGGGCTGCTGGTGTGTGTTCAGCACCCACCATTTTTTTCGCCATGGGTGCTCCAGCCCCTATGCATGCAGGAACCATGCTGTGAGATGCAGGGAGCTGAGTGCAGGATGCAAGGTGTGCCCATGATCAGGGCCACCCAGAGGATTCAGGGGGCCTGGGGCAAAGCAATTTCGGGGGCCCCTTCCATAAAAAAAGTTGCAATACTATAGAATACTATATTCTCGTGGGGGCCCCTCCGGGGCCGGGGGCAAATTGCCCCACTTGCCCTCCCCTCTGGGCAGCCCTGCCCATGATTCTGAGTGAGCAGGTCCAGATGGAGAGGAAGCAATATGGGAGACTGAAGAGACTATGTGAGAAGGTCAGAGAACCAGCACTGTCTCAGCCATGCGAGTGCAATGAGAATGTGTGTTGCCAAATCCTCCTTGAGCTTGAGGATGACCTGAGGGATGATCGGGGGAAAAGCATACAGGAGAGTCGACTGTCAACTGCAGTGGAAAGCATCAGACAGTGACCCTGGACTGAGGCCCCCTCAAAAGCAGAACAGATGAAATTTCCTGTTATCCCTTGAAACGAACATGTCAATCGTTGGGATGTCCCAGGCTATGAAGATGACCCAGAGGATGCTTGTTTTCAGGGTCCTTAGGGAAAAATACCAGCCGAGATGATCCGCAAAATGATTCTTTACCCCGGGCAAGTGAGCAGCTATCGGAATAATGTTCTCCTTGATGCAGAACTGCCACAGCCTGATTGCCACTAGGCAGAGCAACCTGGAGTGTGCACCCCCTTGTTTGTTCATACATCATAGTGATATTCTCAGTAAGTATGTGAATCACTGTGTCTCTGATATGGTGCCGAAAAGCATGACATGCAGGGTAGATAAGTCGAAGCTCCTGTAAGTTGATGTGGAGTGAGGCCTCCTGCTCCAACCACAACCCCTGTAGATTCAGTGACCCCAGGTGTGCTCCGCCCCCCCAACTGACCTGGTTGGGGAGGGGTAGACATATCCACCTCTGCAAGGAGTCCAGGACCATTGGAGGGAGAAGAACCAGTCTGTCTAGAGAATGAAGAGTAGGACTGTAGACTGTCCTGAATCACATTTGAAGGGGGCAAAGGTGCAACTTTACAAACTGGGCCACCTGTGTGCAAGCGACTATCTAGCCCATGAGCCTCAGACATGTCTGAGCTGTCATGTAAGGCTGAGACCACAGCTAGGAAAATATGGTGAACTGTCTGAAATCAGTCAGCAGAAATGCTCTCAACATTGTGGAATCTAACAGGGCCCCAGTGAACTCAATTTTCTGAGTCGGAGACAAGGCTGACTTTCCAGTGTTTAGGATGAAACCCAAATGGTCAAGTGAGCACAGTGTGGAGCTGACGTGAGCAAGAACTGCCTCTCTGGATCTGTCCCTCAATAATCAGCCATCAAGATATGGGAAGATGTGAATTTCCCTCTTTCTGAGGTACACCATAACAATGACCATGCATTTTATAAAAACCTAGGGGGCAGAAGAGAGGTTGAATGGAAATACTGTGTACTGCCATGATGAACCAAAAGAACTTTCTGTGGCTCAGTAAAATCGCCATGTGAAAGCAGGTGTCCTGAAGGTTCAGAGCATCAAACTAGTTGTTCTGAGATGTCACAGGGAGGATAGTTGATAGAGTGACCATTCAGAACCTCATGGACCTGATATATTTGTTAAGGGTGTGAAGGTCAAGGATGAGTCTTACCCCTCCTTTAGATTTGGCTATCAGAAAGAATGGGAAGTAAAAATCCTGGGCCCAGTGGAACCTCCTCCACTGCTCCCAAAGCCAGCAGAGAATGGACCTGCTCAAGGAGCAGTATCTCATGAGAGGGGTCCCTGAAGTGGGACAGGAGAAGGGTAAGGAGGAGGTGTGGAAGTGTGGAGAGGAACTGGATGGCATAACCCGATCTGACAGTGCTTAGGACCCAGATGTCAGTAGTGATTGAGCCCCAAGCATTGTGAAAGCGGGCCAGCCTGTGGAGAAAGGAGCAATGATTGGATCAGTGCTTTGGACCAAGGAGTCAAAATGGGCACTTGGAAGGCACCAGGAAAGGGCATGTGGACTAATTGAAACCCAAGCCCAACTGCTTTCTCCTCTGGGACCTATCCTTTTCTGGGATTGTCCCATTGCCACCGAGGAGGGAAAGACTGGCCAAATGTGCACTTCAGGTGATACTTCTGCTGCTGGACACTGTACTGGCACTTCAGCACCATCAGTGTGTACACCCCTCCTCCCGCCAAGACTGCAGGGTAGCTCTGGAGTACTTGAAGGAGTACAGCATCTCATCAGTTTTGTCCAAGAACAGCATTTGGCCATTGAAGGGCAAATCCTCAATTGTTTACTCGACATCAGTGGCAATACCTGAATTCTGAAGTCAGGAAGCCGAGCTCAGGGTGACCACAGAGGCCATCACCCTGGCTGAAATGTCTGCAAGGTCCAGTGCACCACCACAGACCTAGCTAGCAATCTCGCCTTTGAGTAAGATGAAGAGCAGGGCCTCTGTGATTGAGGAGTATCCCATGGATTCCATGGAGGCCACTGGCATGGATAAGGCTTTGGTGGCCAGTAGGCAATGGGCCAAGGACCTGCATCCCGACCACGAGACACAAGACAATCCTGGTACCAATAAAGGCCCATCAGTGGCCCTCAATGCTGGTTGGGTGATGAAAAGTGGGAGGATGACAATACTGACTCAGAAACAGAGGAGTCTTGGGATCTCAGAGATAAGGGTGGAACGAGACCAGAGGAAGCAAGTAGTTCTTACTCATTCATCTCCCAGAACAAAGCAGGAAGCAGTGCTGCTGATGGAAGCAGTATCATCAGTAATGAGCATGTGACAGACTCACCCAAGGTGCAACCTGGAACTGGGATACTGCTGAGCCCTCTGGCATACCAATCTGGGCTCCCTCTCACACTGTGAGGCTGTGACAAGCTGCAGACCACTCCTGGTCCTGCACTCACACAGACATTTACACAGGCAGGGACACACCCAGCTGCAGTTACATACTTCTCCTCAGCCAGAAATAGAGAGGCTTCAGCCAATTCCCCACAGCTCCCTAGCCTTGCACCCCTGGACTGTACCGTCCTGCCCTGGTCAAAAATCTGACCAGTATAAGGTTATTAACCAGTCCGCCTCTCCCCCAATGTGAAGAGGCAATGCACCAGTTTTGTTCCTGAGCAGATTCTCCAAGCACTTCAAGCAAAACACACTGTTTTAGATAAAAAATATAAAACAGATTTATTAACTACAGAAAGATAAATTTTAAGTGATTATAAGTAATAGCGTACAGATCAAAGTTGGTTACCTAGGAAATAAACAAAATCAGTCTAAATGCTATAAACTAGACAGGATTTGAATTAAGCAGTGTTTCATCCTGATGGTACAAACAGTCCACCAATCTTCCAAACATGGACAGGGCTTTCTTTTTTCCCACCTGGGACCCCCTTCCCCAGTTCAGTCTTTGTTCCTAAGGTGTTTCCGGGTGTTGAGTTGTAAGGGGAGTGAGGCCAAGTGATGATGTCACTTCCCCTCTTTTATAGCTCCTTCCAGCTTGCTGGAAAGCTCTTTGCTCATGACGCGGGGGTCTGCCGCCTGGTCCAGCATCCTCCATTGCCTACATGCTCCCTCTGGGAAGCCTTCATTTAAACAATTCCTGAGATAGTCCCTGGGCATGTGGATTGCCTTTAATGAGGCCATTAGCACTGTCTAACTTCTTCATTGTTGTACCTGAAAGATTAGTTGTGGTGTTTCCAACTTCACAACATATTTCAGTAACACACACATAGCAAAACTTCATAACTTCACATACAGTGACAGCATCATGACAGCACAGCAGGATATTAATATTCAACAGATCAAGACTTTTAGAATGATACCTCACAAGGCATATTTTGTACAAAACATATCATAGTTATATGACATTGGTGAATATGGGGGTGCCAGGGTGTTTCTTTGGGGCACAGAGTGTCACAGAGCATGCCACTGCTGGAAGTGTTATCAGTCCTGAAGTGAACAGCAGTACCAGAGTATCTGATGGTATTGATGTCAAAGGCAGTGAAAGCTGCCACAGAAGCATTTGTGGTACTGCCTGCAGCAATGCTGAGGAGATTCCTGGTACCGAGGCCCCCTATACCAAACCTGGTACCAGCCCTGCTTCCACAGCCTGTGGAAGGGGAACATTGGATTGCAGCACCGACAGACCAAGGGTTCAGTGTCTCGTTCAATCACATCACTGCAAAGTCCAGGACCAAAGGAGAGGTCGGGACTAAAAGGGAGAGGAGTCTGTAACTGCCTGGTACGCCGCCAACATGGCAACTGTCAGTACCGGCATCTCCTTCGTCGGTACTGGACTCAATAGACGCCTGGAGGCTGGAACCAGAGTCAATGGTACAGGGTTTCTAACCTCCCTACTAGGTAGCAGGGAAGGGTTAGAGGTACCTGTGCCTTCCTGTGCACCAGCTCTGTGCCGATACATGTTTTTCGTGGGGGAGGCGGAAGAGTCACTTCGAGACCTGGAATGGTCTCAAATGATCTTATGTGCCCTTTTCCTCATCGCAGTCGATGCGGAATGGCTCCTCCATTTCATTGGAGAGGCATCTGCTCCGGAACATGAAGTGGCAGCACTCTTGGAGCCTGAGAGCAATCTCTGACCTGACGAGAGCCTCGGTACTGAAGCAGGCTTCAGGCCTGTTCAAACAGGCACTGTTCCAGGCGAAGGTCTTGAGCCACTTGAGTCCATTTCCAAAATGATCTGCAAATCATGCAATGCTCCCTGAGGTGGGCCTTGCTGAGATAGAGCAAGCACTACATGTGGGGATCACTCCCCTATATGAAGGACAATGTTTAAATCCAGGGGAGGGCATCACCAAGGGAAAAACTACTACAACTAACACTACTCTAACTAACACTAAGGGTATTACTAACTACATACACCACAAGAGGAAAAACTAAACTAGTTGAAAAGTGGTGAGGTTGAGACCACACAGAGTTCTGACTCCAGCCATGGGCAGTAAGAAGGAATTGATGGAGGGTCAGGGTGGCACCACCTCCTACCCAGAGGCGGTGCTATGGCCATGAGGTGTGAGCACCACCCCTCTGTGGGTACTGCTCGGCAAATTTCTCAGGCTCTGGTGCACTGGGCATGCACACGCCTAAGTGGAATACACAGCTGCATCTGCTCAAAGAACTCAGGTCTTCTGAGTCACAACATAGTGCCCTAACCACTGAACAATCCTTCCTCTTTAATAAATCACACCTCTTCAATAATTTCAGAAATACTGATCTCAAAAAGTACAATAAATGGTCAGGATAATTGTGTCATAAATTAGGTCGTTATGATAGGATCTGCACAACTCAAGTTGCCTGGCTCATAATAGTTTAATTAGGCGGTATCCTAATTTGCAATTATCATCCAATGCACTTGCAGATTATGGCATGTATACAGTAGAATATATATGGTGCCTGCCATGTAATTATAATATTGACTGGGTTCTTTAAAAGGAAGTGATGCTGTAGTAATGCAAAGAATTGAGGAACATAGCAGTAGCCATACCAGATCAGACCACAGGACTATCTACTCTACTGTATTTCTCCATGTATTTTAATGCATTCTTCACCATAGTACTTTTGAATGCCATATGCACAAATTGAGAATAGCAAGTGATCCATCCAAAAGGACTTTCCTAAACCAATCTACTTCCATATCCTACCCTTGTAGTGGTTAATGCCTCATGCATTAGCGGAAGAGGAACAAACATTAATACTAAATGATCTCATGGTGAATAAAAAGGGAAAATCCTTCCTGATTCCTCCAAAAGATTAGCTGATGCCATGATTTGTAATGTTTGAATACACTTGTAATGTTGCCATTTACCTTTCATAGCGGCAGCTGATAATGAAGATCATGTCGTCACCCAGCCCTTTACAAATAAGCTAGTTATATTATTTGCTCGATGACTTCCTGCAGGGGTGAATTCCAAAGGGCACGTATACAATGGGTAAGTAAATATTTCCTGGGAGGGGGTTATTTTTCAGTATTTTGTGGTATATCAGAGGTTCTCACAACACCTTTCAGATTAATGAATTAGGCTTGAAAACACTCCTCCAATGTAAATAAACATTATTATGTCTATATTATAGACGGAGGAACTGGAATACAGAGATATTTTACAACTTTTCAATGGAACTACACCAAATTACACAGCTAATGATCTAGTTCACAGTGGTTAAGTTTCAGACACAAGTGAAGGCTTCTAACCTTGATAGACAATTCAGATTCAAGATACAAAATAGCTATTCATTGCTCCTGTAAAAATCACTTGCTATGCTTCACCAGTGTTCTAGTGTCTGTTCAAGGCATCATATAGCTCCTCATGCCTTTGCATGGAAAGTGCCCACAAAATGTAGGAACAGGAGGAGTTAAATGAGTATGTTCAGAGAGAACACACTGGTCCCTGATAGAGGACTGACAGAAGATGACTTGGCAATATCACTGCAGTCAGTCACCCTTAAGAGTAAAACAAAGAAATGTCTCCCTGGAAGCTCCATCTAGTCACCAAATTGAAGGGTACATGGGGATAATTTATCTTGACACCAACAGAATTCACCCCCTCAACGGATACTGTTAATCATCCCAGTCAAGAATTTCTCAGACTCTTAAAAATACTTAAGATGACCAAATATTTTGCATTCGGAATGGACCATAATGTACCAAGTGGTAAACGTTTTTAAAACATTTCCCAAAGGAGGATAATTCTAGATCTGCTACATGGTATTCAGCACACCTTCTACTCATTCATTATTATTAATAATATAATGGTCCACATTTTCAAATCTGTTCACTAATTCTGGGTGCCTCCATTTTCAGGAACTTAATTTGCCTAGCACAATGGGGCCCCAATCGTGATGGGGGCATTTGGGTACTTAAGTAATAAACAGGACTAAAAATAATGGGAACTAAAGTGTTCAGCACCTCTACAAATCAGTCGTTATAGTCTCAAGATGGATGCCTAAAAAGAGAGGCACTCGGAATTTGTGGACATCTCTGAAAATGGCTGTCTACTTGTTTAGCTCCATGGCTTGTTCAGCAATATAGGTAAAGACAGTCCCTGCTGAAATAATTTACAATTTAGTCATATAGACGCCGAAACATGGCACACTAGGAAATCCAAATGGCAAAGGTCCTGTCAATGGCAACAGGAGCTGGATCAGGCTCTTAGTCAAGGTTTTGCTTGGTTGTGTATTTATTATAAACTCATGTCCTGCAAGCATTACAGAAGAAGTGGGATTTTAGGAGTGATCTGGATGAGGGGAAGGTAGCATACTGAAGTACTGGCATGAGAACATTACTCTGCATATAGGGGTAGCATGGAAACTAAGGATCTGTTCTGGGTCCGATTCTATTCAATAGCTCCACAAACTATTTGGATTATAAATGTGCTCTCTCGGCCAGTAAGTTTGCAGGTCATACCAAGCTGGGAGGGGTTGAAGGTGCTTGAGAGGACAGGATTATAATTAAAAATGATCTTGACAAACTATAGAACTGGTCTGAAATAAATAGGATGAAATTCAATAAGGACAAATGCAAAGTACTACACTGAGGAAGGAACAATCGGTTGCACACATACAAAATGGGAAATGAATGCCTAGGAAGGAGTACTGCTGAAAGGGATCTGGGGAATATAGTGGATCACAAACTAAATCTGAGTCAACAATGTAATCCTTTTGCAAATAAAGTGAATGTCATTCCGGGATGCTGTGACAGGGTACTCGACTCACTGCTAGGATGGTGCCTCCTCCTGGTCACGCTGAGGAATAGTTTGTGAGGTCAATGCCCCTTCTCGCGGTTGCACACCATCTCTCTGCTTCTTTCTCTGGGTCTGCAGCCCCTCTCTCGCTCCATGAGCTGCAGACTCCTCTTTGTGACTTGGCCCTCTGGCCAGGTCACTGTATGCATTTTCCCCTTCCGGGGGCACCAAAGTCTTTCTCCCTAGCAATCTCAGGCAGTCTTCCCTTTCACTGCCACTCATCAGTGGCTGGCAGGGGAACCCAGGCCTGGCCTCTACTCCACATTCTGGCTCAGGGTCCCTTTAGGCAGCAATCAAGGTCTTCTCCCTTTTAGACCTGACAGCCTTTCCCTGAGCCCTTTCCTGACCATCTGGCATTCCACCATCTCTGGGTCTGCCAGCAACCTAACTCCTCCCCTCCCCCACAGAGTAACTGTGGAGTACCTGTTCGTGTAGTCTCCAAACACTCCTCCCTTCTCCCAGGGAGTGATTGCAGACCTTCCGTGCAGCCCCCTCTGCAGCTCAATTTCCTGTCTTTATAAGTCCATCCCAGCACATTTCTCCCCAGCTCTGCTCCCTCCCTTAGTCAGGGGACTGCTTAGCCGCCTGATTCCTCTCAGCTGTGGCCTGTTGGGTTAATTAGCCCCCTTCTCAACCTGCCTTAACTCTTTCAGGCCAAGTGTGGGGTGAACGTCCCATCACAAATGTATTAGCAGGAGTGTTGTAAGCAAGACGTGAGAAGTCATTCTTCCACTCTGCTCAGCACTGATAAAGTCTCATTTGGAGTACTGTGTCCTGTTCTGGGCACCACACTTCAGGAAAGATGTGGACAAATTGGAGAAAGTCCAGAGAAGAGCAATAAAAACTATTAAAGATCTAGAAAATATGACCTATGAGAAAAGATTGAAAAAATGGATTTGTTTAGTATGGAGGAGAGGAGACTGAGAGGGGAACATGATAGCAGTCTTCAAAGACATAAAAGGTTGTTACAAAGAGAGGGGGATAAATTATTCTATTTATCCTCTAGGGACAGGACAAGAAGTAATGGTTCTAAATTGCAGCAAGGGAGATTTAGGTTAGACATTAGGAAAAACTTCCTACTTGTTAGGGTATTAAGCACTGGAACAAATTACCTAGGGAGGTTGTGGAATCCACATCACTAGAGGCTTTTAAGAACAGTCTAAACAAACACCTGTCAGGGATAGCCTAGAAAATACTTAGTCCTGCCTCAGTGCAGGAGACTGGACTAGATGACCTAATGAGACTCCTTCCAGTCCTATATTTCTATGATTCAATGACTGAGATGGGAGTTGGAGAAGGAAATGAACAGGTCCTAAAGACTGTCCTTGTTGATGGAGTGGAACGGTCAGGTGTGGGGACATGATAAGCAGCTGGGACCATAATTTTGAAGGGCTTTGATTCAGATTATACACATTCTGTCACTCACCAACTTTGCCACGAACTTGTACAAGCTGTACTGTGCTATAGTATCTATATACTCAGTGCATTTTTTCCCCAAGAAGATAGTGCCCCATAAACATTTATAGCAAAGGCAAGTTTGTTTGCGAAGTGGGATTGTCTCCTTCCTTGGTTATGAGTAAGAGATTCCTCAGTCCATCATCCTTCCTGGTACATAGAGTTTATCACAGTTTCAAGTACTATTAATGTATAACTGATTTGGCCTGAAACCTACTAACATTTCTAGCCTTCTTGATTGAAAACAGCGGGGATTACATATCATAGAACTATGCCATTGAACACAAGTGACCAATATGCCTCCCTGTATTACTCCTATCCTCCCAGGCCAGATTATTTTTTCCTCTGTTAATAGTTTTATTTAAAGTTTCAGGGATATCTCCTCACCGCATATTTTCCTAATATGACCTTCCTACTCAACCTCAGCAGTCTAATTATGGAAGCATGCAAAATTATGGTCCCAGAAGGTAATACCAGTCTGATTTTGTGCATCACTCATTTATTCAGCTGTTGGCCCTCAGGTCGACACACACATAAACATGGGAGCCCACAGTGCCATCTTGCTGACTTGCAGTTCAAAGTGGAATCACACTTTGAATACCAAACAATATTAGCAAATGAAAAGAAACCCCTAGCATTAATAAGTCACGCTTGATGTATGACCTGAGGAAGAAATGTTACTTTCACTACAACAAAGATTACCTATTTCAAACACATCACTTCCTGGCATCTCTTGGGTATAGGATATCCTGATTTTATAATCATCATTCTAATGTATATTATATTAAATGTTTCAGGCACTTTCATTTACCTTTCATAATTACAAATCAATTGATTTCATGACTGTGTACATTTAACCAAGTGTATTGATCCTATTCATATTTAAAAGCAGGACACTCTTGTATTTTAATATAGCATATTTTAAGGCTTGCCTATTGATCATATTTTCAGAACTCCTGATAGTCCATTTAACTCAATGTGTATACTAAGTGGCAGAGTCTCATCTCACGTACACTGATGTAAGTCCATTGAGGTCAATGGCTTTACATTGGTGTAACTAAGAATAGGGTCTGGTTCTGCGTATTTATTAACCTTTGTTGAAATGTTTGACATTATGATCTACCAAATCATACTTTCCTGAAATTCTTAAAACTAGGGGCACAACACTGGAACCCTTACTCATGTGAGTAGTTTCAGTGATTTCCACGGGACTGCACATATGAGTAACAACTGTTCATACATGTAAGGAACAGATCCTATAAAAGTATGAGTAGACCCATACAATTTTTACATGATAGAAGACTCTGTCGTCTTGTTTGTGTTGAAGACATTCAGAGTCCAGTTCTGCAGCCACGGTTCATGGGAGTAAGTCGACTGACTACAATGGAAATAGTTCCATTGACTTCAATAATCATCGCTCAGACATTTAATGACTAAGCTCTTCAAGGCTGGGACAGTATCTTTGTATGTACTTGTCTAGCCCCTAGCACAAAGTGCCCGAATCAATGGGTGCTACTACAGTATAAATATTAAACAGCAACAATGATGCTTAGATGCTATGGTGATGGGCACATTTGAAGTGTAACTAGATTAGTCAGACAGATACTCAGATCCTCACAAATACATAGTTAAAACAATAATTATAGAAAGTTAACTAAAAAGCCTATACTTGGAGCTACTATTTTCAAAACTTGCAGTTCCTTATTGCTTCCATCAGAAGTATTTACAAGACAAACATGACAACAGTTGGCATTGTGAGAAATAAACAACATCTTGCAGCTAGATTTAACAATACCAAACTCATGTTCCAGCAGTGCTCTGTTTCTCACACATCTTTAAAGGTAAATTTTCATCCTGATGCAGAGGGATTTAGCCATATAGCTCTCATTAATATTAATGGTAAACAGGCAGCTAAATACATGTGTGCTCCATGCTGAAAGTATATCACTTATATAATGTAGTTTCCTGAAATAGGTATAGACTGATCTGGCAGCAAAGCATTAATAATTTCTGGGCACTGACTGGAAGGATCAGCAGGTGAGAACATTTAATATGGAGATATACCTATCTCATAGAACTGGAAGGGACCCCGAAAGGTCATTGAGTCCAGCCCCCACCTTCACTAGCAGGTCCAAGTACTGATTTTGCCCCAGATCCCTAAGTGGCCCCCTCAAGGATGGCACTTGCCCATTATACTGCTTTCCTACACTTGCATTCCTTGTTGTTGCTGTTCAGTACTGTTATTGTAGTGCCTTTTTATAAGCAGTAAATACAATATGTAAATAGAACACATATAAATAAATTATAAAGCTCCAAGTGAAAGAAGCGCTTTAATTTAAATCACTTCCATCATAAATTATGAAGATTATCTGACACAGTCAATAATATTTGATAACTGAACTATCCTGATAATTATGTGCTATGGGCCTGAATCTCATCTCAGATTGGAGTAAATCAGGAGTAACTTCAGTGAAGCTGCACCAATGTTCATGACATTACCTGTTCTGTTCATTTCCTCTGGGGCACCTGCCACTTGCAGAAGGCAGGATACTGGGCCTTCGGTCTGACCCAATATGATCATTCTTATCCTCTTATGTACATCAGACCCAAAATAACTAACTGATTTGCCTCAAAGAGCTCTGAATGGTGAGCAAATAGCAACCTGACTGGAGTCCATGCATGCAGAAAAATACAGAACCCCTCAAATTCCCCTTTAATCGCCTCACTTTGTGGCTATCTTTATGAACTACATTAATTCTTTCCACAAGGAATCAAATTCTACCTGTGATTTAATGTTCATAAGAAGCACGGATGGGCCCAAACTAGGACCTTTTAGTTGAGCTACCTCCAGAACTCCGGTGCTTCAGATAAAATGTAACTTTTATTTGAATACAAGTTAGGTTTCATTTCCGTAAAAATCTTGACTGACTGTGTATCCAAAACCACTCTGGTTCATCCTTACAGAGTTCAGGCAAAAATCAAAAACTTTTATCCAAATTTCCCTGAACCTTGATGGTTTGGATAAAATGGGATTTGGATCCAAACTAACCCAGGCTCTCTTAATAGAAAACTCAAGCTGACTGTTTAGGTTTTACAAAACCAAACCCCAAATCCAGCCCTCTACCCATCTCTTCCAAGAAGCAATGACATCCATCTCTAAATATCAATCTTTAAGCTCTTATACCATATCCCTTCTCCATTTTCATAGTATCAATGTTTTGGCATTAAAAACGGTCCCCTTTTTCTAAAGGAGACTTTTCAAAAATGTTGTCTCTTTCGGCATGTAACTTAAGTATTTTTGCTAACAGGGGCAATCTATAGTTCAAATTTTAGCAACGGTACTTATGAATTCCTGTCATCCAGTTCTCCCTTTGATTCCCTCTACAACAATTCTTTCCAAAGACAGCTTTCAAACCCACTACAGGCTCCGCCTTGTATAGCCTAATGGCCTATCTATTATGCCTATCTATTCAGCACTGTACCTCAAACTCAGTAGTAAAAATTTATCTCTGATGTTATTCTATTTGAGTTAGACCAGGGATGAATCTGCTGCAGTATGTCCAATACTGCACTTCTCTTCCCCAGCCCTTTTCTTGATCGCTTTTGCTAGCACCACCAGCCTTTCTATCACAAAAACCTCACAACAGTGCCATTTTGGAATCCTGTCACATCCAGACCCTATCATTTCTCCACTTTCAGCATCTCTAAACTGTGTTCCAGCCTCTCCAGCCTCACTGCCAAGACAACATCTTGAGCCATCCACACGCCATCTCTCAGGCCCTTGACTGTCTCAACCCTCCCAAATCAGTTCTACCTGAAACACAGCTCCCAAAATCATCTTCCTTCCCGCCACTCTGTCTCACCTCTTCTCTTGTATTGAGATTTATGTTTCTCCCTCTCACTTTCAAAGTGCTTCATAAGTTGCCCCATTCCTGCCCACATCTCTCCTCCTACACCCCTTTGCTCTGGCAAAACTTTCCTCTTCACCACCCCACATCTTCTCCTCTGTTCACTCCTAATGTTGGGCCTTCAGGCATGCCACATAATATGCCTGGAACAAACTCAATACATATTTAGCAAATCCCTCACTCTGCTCCGTCAACTATCTAACAAAAACCCACCTTGTCTGGTGAGTCACAGCATTCTACAATGACCATATACTATCTTGTGTTTCTGCTGTCTTGTCTTGTGCTGTCTTGTATATGATTTTGCTCTTCAGGGCAGTGACTTGTTTGTTTGATATCATTCCCCCAACATATAGCACTTGGTACTCAGTGTAAATAATAATTATGAACTCCTTCCAGAAATTATTAACTTTGGAATAAAAACAAAGATGGGTAAAATTGCCACCTGACCTGCCACATCTCCAAAGACAATCAATCCCACATCTATGTGTATGTGGAGTCCAGCAAATTCCATGCAGCATTTGACAATGCAGCAATTTTAAATCCACTTCCCTCTCTGTCCTCTGAGCAAAATGGAGAATTTGTGCTCATTGGTTGTTGTAAAAATGAGTACCTAGTTCACGCTCCCATTTTACCCTAGGGGAATCAAAAGAATGCATTAGATTTTCCGATCTAACGAATAAATAATAGATGTTGGATATCTGTAGCTTTCTGTATACATGTGATACCAAAGAGTTTGTGATGATACCAAAGAGTTGTCCTAAGGGTTTGACAGAGACATTCCTTTATTAATGCAAATCTCTGGTCTTTGATTGTCATCGAGACCAAAATTGTTTTGCAAGCATGCCAAATTAATAACAGTGCTTTCTTGATACAATTTGCCCAACCTTGTATTACCTGCCTGTACCCATTCACACTAGAAGAATGGTCTGACCTCAATTTTGAGCTAGAAGACTCCAAAGAAAGTTCAGAAGACATTTTACTCAATTTATGAACATGTATTCATCTTTTCTATTACATAAAACCCATAGCACTAAGTTAAGCTATTGCCTCCCTGCTGTGACCAAGTTTGTTTGAACTGGCAATGGCTAATTCTCTGCCAATTCTAAATGTAACTGCTAGGTGGATTACATACATTTGCAAAAAGTCGGTCCACAATGGTCTTGCCATGTGTAATGCAACAGTTCTACATTCAATCAGCCTAAACAGGTCTGTGATTTTATGCATGGAATCAACAACAATAATAAAATGATTAAAGATCTAGAAAACGTGACCTATGAGGGAAGACTGAAAAAAATGAGTTTGTTTAGTCTGAAGAAGAGAAGACTGAGAGTGGACATGATAACAGTTTTCAAGTACATAACATATTGTTACAAGGAGGAGGGAGAAAATTGATCTTCTTAACCTCTGAGGATTGGACAAGAAGCAATAGGCTTAAATTGCAGCAAGGGAAGTTTTGGTTAGGCATTAGGAAAAACTTCCTGTCAGGGTGGTTAAGCACTGGAATAAATTGCGTAGGGAGGTTGTGGAATCTCCATCATTAGAGATTTTTAAGAGCATGTTTGACAAACACCTGTCAGGGATGATCTAGATAATACTTAGTCCTGCCATGAGTGCAGGGGACTGGGCTAGATGACCTCTCAAGGTCCCTTCCAGTCCTACGATTATATGATTCTATTCTACTTAATTCTAGGATGTGTTCCGGTTTAAGTAACTAATTTAATTAAATATTCAATATTCAACCTGTAACCTAGTGACTCTATAGCCCAGTGGATCAGGCTCTCAATTGGGGTGTAGGAAACCCAGGTTCCACTCTCCCTGCTCCAATGAATATTTAGTTATTTATATAGAGTGGAACAGCTTCCACAGGAGAGACTGAGAGAAACCTGCCCCTGTATGTCCCTTAGCCCAATGGGAGAAGGGCGATCCAAGGTCAAATCCCTTTCTCTATATCAGGCAGAAGGGGGAATTGAACCAATGTGTCCCATGTCCTGGATGAATGCTCTAATCACTTGTCTAAAAGGTATAAGGCACTTCCTCCTTCTACTGTGGGTTTAATCATGCTCTGCGAATTTTTACTGGACCAGGCTATGCAGGCAAGACAGGTGGAGGAATGCCTAGTTTGAGGATCCCACCAAGACATTGGTATGAGATAGGTGCCCAA
Source organism: Malaclemys terrapin pileata (assembly GCF_027887155.1). Taxonomy (NCBI): domain Eukaryota; kingdom Metazoa; phylum Chordata; order Testudines; family Emydidae; genus Malaclemys; species Malaclemys terrapin. The sequence continues at coordinate 267,897,863 of NC_071506.1, read as the reverse complement.
ATGCCTAGACTGAGGCAGCTATGTGCATGGTCACTGGTAGAAACTTAGGCACCTAGGGACTTCAGGACCTTCCAGAATAATGCAACAGCTGAGCGAGAGTTCTGAGGTCTGGTACCTTAATGTTGGACTGAGTCACTTAAAGTGGCAGTTAGGCACTAAGGTCCTTCTGTAGATAGAACTTCATCCAAAGCTCACTGAAGTAAATGGAGTGTCCCGCTGATTTTACTCACTTCAGTGAGCTTTGGATCAGGCCCATATTTCATTAATGTAAGAAGAAGAATCATTGTTATTTGAGAGCCAAAAAGGTGGCTATGCAGTAACACTATGGCAAGAGATACGCTCTTTGCCATTAGGTGGATAAATTTCAGAAGAGGTTGTCAAGGTCGTTGCATATGCAGCAGTTTCAGCTTGAAAGAGGCAGGTGTGGGCATATTTATTAAAGCTTTAAATTAAAAACTATAAACCTCTTTTGTGTGAATGAGGGAAGGATTGCCATACTGTTATTCAAATCACAGGGTAAGAAGGTGCTGTTAGGATGTTATATGCTCTTTACTCTAAAGAGGGAGGTTTCCATCATGTAAATAATTTCCTGTTGGACATTCCCACACTTCTCCATGCATTGTTATAATAGCTAATATCAAGGAATATTTCTGGTTATGGGTCACATAATTCCATTATCAGAGGGGTAGCTGTGTTAGTCTGGATCTGTAAAAAGCGACAAAGAGTCCTGTGGCACGTTATAGACTAACAGATGTCTGTTAGTGTATAAGGTGCCACAGGACTCTCTGTCACTTTTTATATAATTCCATTGTTTTACAAGTGGACTTAAAACAGTCCACTTGTTAATTTTGATGGGTTCATCACTTTAACAAGTCTAATAAAAGCTGAAGTATTGTGTCAATGACTTACCAGATGTAATATCCCAGATATCCCACTGCTGACTGAACCTGGTGAAAACTGAGCTTATCTTTCTGAGTCTCTCCTCTTCCCTTCACCTTCGCTGTTTTTGACACCACCACTCTCATCCCTGCCACCCAGATTAGTAACTGGAGATGAAAATCTACCACCTCTCTCTCTCCTTCTCACACATCCACTCCAGCTATTTTTTGAAAGCATAGCTCAAAACCAAAACCCGACCTCTCTGTCCCTATGGCAAAACACTGCTCCAAGCCTTTGCTATCTCCCACCTTAATTATTGCAACCTCTTCTTTATAGTCACCCTAATTTGCATCTTCCCTTCTCATAATTCAGTCTGGTCTACATTATCAGAGCTCTTACTTCCTCTTATTCTTCTGCACATCTAAGTAAGGCCCTCACTACTCCCCTGCTCAGATGGTAACTCTGGCTCTGGAGAGGAGAGCAAGGACTACACCCTGCCCCCCCACCGCTCCACACTGAGACAAGTGTGCAAGGAAGGGGCAGGGAATGAGAGGAGCTCCACTTCCCAACTCACTGGCCAGAATAGCTTGCTGTGCACACAACTGGGAGTAAACTGCTCAGTAAAAAGGGGTGAAGTAACTTACTCACCTGGGCCCCAGAAAAAAGGAACAGCAGGGGAATATTGTGACTCTCTGCATCACAGTTCATCTCTGGGCTGCTTCTGGGACAGTGCAGTTACAAACCATCTCTCCTCTCATTCTGGTCTTTGTGTCTTCTTCCGTTCTGCTCTCTATGTCTGCAACTCCCTCAACATCTCAGTGAGCTGGAACCTCATCATCTCTTCTTAAAATCCCTCTCAAAACAAATGTGAAGCCTAAAAACACTCATCTATTTCAGAAAGCATATTGTCATCCAGCCATTTTATTTTAAGGTTTCCTCATACATTTCACCAAACACTAAAAATCCCCCAAATCCGAAGAATCCCTTCCTTGTAATTTATAGAACAGAGAAAAATCATGTCTGAGGTCTTTATATGTGACCATACCAGATTTCTTATATTCTCTTCTGTTGTTTCTTATAGCTACCTGTAGATCTCTCTTAATCTTGTGTAAAAGCCATTGTTTACAGGCTCCCTTTTTCTTGATGCCTAATGAGGAGTTAGGAATAGTAGCATGTAGAGATGCTAGAAAAAAATAAAAAATCTAGTTACACAAAATGAGGGAGGCAACCTAGTAACAGAGGATGTGGAAAAAGCTAATGTACTCAATGATTTTTTTGCCTCTGTCTTCACGAACAAGGTCAGCTCCCAGACTGCTGCACTGGGCAGCACAGTATGGGGAGAAGGTGACCAGCCCTCTGTGGAGAAAAAAGTGGTTCGGGACTCTTTAGAAAAACTGGATGAGCACAAGTCCATGGGGCCAGATGTGCTGCATCCGAGGGTGCTAAAGGAGTTGGCGGATGTGATTGCAGAGCCATTGTCCATTATCTTTGAAAACTCATGGCGATCGGGGGAGATCCCGGATGACTGGAAAAAGGCTAATGTAGTTCCCATCTTTAAAAAAGGGAAGAAGGAGGATCCGGGGAACTACAGGCCAGTCATCCTCACCTCAGTCCCTGGAAAAATCATGGAGCATATCCTCAAGGAATCAATTCTGAAGCACTTAGAGGAGAGGAAAGAGATCAGGAACAGTCAGCATGGATTCACCAAGGACAAGTCATACCTGACTAACCTAATTGCCTTCTATGAGGAGATTACTGACTCTGTGGATGAGGGGAAAGCAGTGGATGTGTTATTCCTTGACTTTAGCAAAGCTTTTGATACAGTCTCCCACAGTATTCTTGCCAGCAAGTTAAAGAAGTATGGGCTGGATGAATGGACTATAAGGTGGATAAAAAGCTGGCTAGATCGTCGGGCTTAACGGGTAGTGATCAACGACTCCATGTCTAGTTGGAAGCCGGTTTCAAGTGGAGTGCCCCAGGGGTAGTTCCTGGGGCCGGTTTTGTTCAATATCTTCATTAATGATCTGGAGGATGGCGTGGACTGCACTCTCAGCAAGTTTGCAGAGGACACTAAACTGGGAGGAGTGGTAGATATGCTGGAGGGTAGGATAGGATACAGAGGGACCGAGACAAATTAGAGGATTGGGCCAAAAGAAACCTGATGAGGTTCAACAAGGACAAGTGCAGAGTCCTGCACTTAGGACGGAAGAATCCCATGCATTGTTACAGACTAGGGACCGAATGGCTAGGAAGCAGTTCTGCAGAAAAGGACCTAGGGGTTACAGTGGATGAGAAGCTGGATATGAGTCAACAGTGTGCCCTTGTTGCCAAGAAGGCTAACGGCATTTTGGGCTGTATAAGTAGGGGCATTGCCAGCAGATCGAGGGATATGATCATTCCCCTCTATTCGACATTGGTGAGGCCTCATCTGGAATACTGTGTCCAGTTTTGGGCCCCACACTACAAGAAGGATGTGGAAAAATTGGAAAGAGTCCAGCGGAGGGCAACAAAAATTATTAGGGGGCTGGAACACATGACTTATGAGGAGAAGCCGAGGGAACTGGGATTGTTTAGTTTGTAGAAGAGAAGAATGAGGGGGGATTTGATAGCTGCTTTCAAGTACCTGAAAGTGGATTCCAAAGAGGATGGATCTAGACTGTTCTCAGTGATACCTGATGACAGAACAAGGAGTAATGGTCTCAAGTTGCAGTTGGGGAGGTTTAGGTTGGATATTAGGAAAAACTTTTTCACTAGGAGGGTGGTGAAGCACTGGAATGGGTTACCTAGGGAGATGGTGGAATCTCCTTCCTTAGAGAGGTTTTTAAGGTCAGGCTTGACAAAGCCCTGGCTGGGATGATTTAGTTGGGAATTGGTCCTGCTTTGAGCAGGGGGTTGGACTAGATGACCTCCTGAGGTCCCTTCCAACCCTGATATTCTGTGATTCTATGAAAATATTTAAAATGTTTTCATTCTGAAGGATTCAAAATGGACTTTTTTTTCAAAACTTTTCATAGAGCATATCTTAGAGAATCCAATCTTCATTTAAAAAATGCATGTGATGGCTAATAGACCACAACCCTTGGTAAATTGTTCCACTGATTAATTACTCTCATTGTTAAAAAATTATTTCCAGTCTAGCATCAACATCAAGCCACTGGATCTTGTTATAGCTTTGTCTGCTAGCCCATTATCAAATACTTATTCCCCATGTAGGTACTTAAGATTGTGATCAAGTCACCCTTTAACCTTCTTTTTGTTAAACCGAACAGATTGAATTCCTTCAGTCTATCACTATAGTATAAGGCATGTTTTCTAATACTTTAATCACTATCATGGCTCTCCTCTGAACCCTCTCCAATTTATCTACATCCTTCTTGAATTGTGGTCACCAGAACTGGATGTAGTATTCCAGCAGTGGTCACACCACTGCCAAATACAGAAGTAAAATAAACTCTCTACTCCTACTCTAGATGTTCCTGTTTATGCATCCAACGATCACTTTAGCCCTTTTGGCCACAACCTCACACTGGGAGCTCATCTTCAGCTGTTTATCCACCATGACCCCCAAATCTTTTTCAGAATAACTGCTTCATAGGATAGAATCCCACATCTTGTAAGTATGCCCTCCATTTTTTGTTCCTAGATGCATCCATTTACATTTAGTTATATTAAAATGCATATTGTTCGCTTGCTCTATATCAATGGCCCATCCTCTTCATTATTTACTGCTCCTCCAAACTTTGCATCACCTGCAAACTTTATCAGTGATGATTTTTTGTTTTCTTCCAGTGACCGATAAAAAAGATAACTAGAGTAAGCCTAAGAACCAGTCACTGCGGGACCCCACTAGAAACACACCAACTCCATTAGTCAGTTTTTAATCCATAGGTGCCATGCTAATTTTGTATTGTTCTAGCTTTTTAATCAAAATGTCAAATGCCTTACAGAAGTCTTAGCGATGTCTGCACATGCTGCTAGCCCCACAGCCAGAGCCATCCCTTGAGTATGGTGAATCGGGGCGACCGCTCCGGGCCCCGTGCTTTGTGGGGCCCCATGCTCCAGTGTGCGTGTGTCATGCAGGAAGCGCTAGGCCAGCTTGGGGTAGGGTACCTGAGGGGCCAGACTGGCCCGGGGAGATAGTGGAAGGCCTGGCACTGGCAGCGAGGATCGGGCCTGCACTCACCGGCAGGAAGAGATTTCTGCAGCGCCTGCCCCTGCAGGCTGCTGCTGGCATTGTGCGGAGCTCAGCGGGGGGCCGATGGGAGGCCCAGTGCTGGCCCTGCGTGGGTCGGGGCAGGCTGGTCAGGCCCGTGGCTGGCTTTACCCAGCTGCGGCACTTACACACACAGACACCTGCAGAATGTAACGTGGGCTTGGCCCCGAGCTCTGCTGGCAGCTCGAAGCGACACATGTCCCTGAAGGGCCTGGGAGTCCCAGCAGTGGAGCTGGTCCCTCAGGGGAGCCCAAGGGAATGGTTAGGCCAATGCAACGCATCCTAGCAGTGTGCATCTCTGGGCATGGCTACACTTGCAAATGTAGAGCACTTTGAGTTAAACCAGCCTTCATAGAGCGCAGTAGGGAAAGTGCTGCAGTCTGTCCACACTGACAGCTTCAAGCGCACTGGGGTGTCCACATTTGCGGCATTTGCAGTGGCATTGGCAGCGGTGCATTGTGGGCAGCTATCCCATAGAGCACCTCTTCCCACTCTGGTGCTGTGGCTTGTGGGAAGGAGGTTGGGGGTGCAGGGCATTCTGGGTCCTGTCCCAATGCCCCGTGTTGCATCGGTTTGCATCCCAGCAATCCCTCTGCTTCCGTCCACAATTGGCGCCATCTTTCAACGTTTTTTGTACTGCGCGCGCTGTCTTCCCTTTCGGTCCGTGGGAATGGAGCCCGAACTGCTGAGGAATATGCTGACGAGTCTTGCCAGCACATCACGTTTGACAGTCGAGTTATTCCTTAAGATCCAAAGTGACAGTGAGGACTCCGATGATATCAACTCGAGTAATGTATACGACACGAGATTGCTTGTGGCATTCACGGACATGCTCACCACCGTGGAACGGCGCTTTTGGGCTCGGGAAACAAGCACTGAGTGGTAGGATCACATCGTCATGCAAGTCTGGGATAATGAGCAGTGGGTGCAGAACTTTCGTATGAGAAAAGCCACTTTCATGGGACTGTGTGATGAGCTCACCCCCACCCTGCCCTGATGGTGGAGAAGTAGGTGGCTATTGTAATCTGGAAGCTGGCAACTTCAGACAGCTACCGATCAATCGCTAAGCAGTTTGGAGTGGGGAAGTCCACTGTTGGAATCGTGTTGATGCAAGTTTGCAGGGCCATTAATTGCATCCTTCTCAGAAGAACCGTGACTCTGGGTAACGTGCATGACATTGTGGCTGGCTTTGCACAAATGGGTTTCCCTAACTGCGGAGGGACGATAGATGGGACGCATATTCCAATTCTGGCACCAGCCCACCTAGCCTCCGAGTACATTAATCAGAAGGGCTATTTCTCTATGGTTCTCCAGGCACTTGTGGATCACCGTGGGCGTTTCATTGACATTAATGCAAGCTGGCCCGGAAAGGTGCATGACACGTGCATCTTTTGGAACACAGGCCTGTTCAGGAAGCTGCAAGCCGGGACTTTTTTCCCAGGCCAGAAGATCACCGTAGGGGAAGTTGAAATGCTGATTGTGATCCTTGGAGACCCCGCTTACCCTTTAATGCCTTGGCTCATGAAACCCTACACAGGAAGCCTTGACAGCAGCAAGAAGCGGTTCAACAACAGGCTAAGCTGTGCAGAATGATTGTGGAGTGTGCTTTTGGCCGTTTAAAGGCCCGCTGGTGCTCTCTGTATGGGAAGCTGGACCTGGCCGATAACAGCATCCCGCGGTTATATCTGCGTGCTGTACCCTCCATAACATTTGTGAAGGGAAGGGTGAAAGATTCACTTGGGCATGGAACTCGGAGGTTCAACACCTGAAGGCTGAATTTGAACAGCCAGAGAGCAGGGCTATTAGAGGGGCCCAGCGCGGGTCTGCAAGGATTAGGAATGCCTTGAGGGAGCAATTTGAGGCTGAAAGCCACCAGTAATGTCTGGTGCCCTGCATGGGAGTGAAGTGCAATGGTTCCAATGTTAGTAGGAATCTGTGTTTGCTACGTATGATACATTGACTTGCAGTGCCTGTTGCTTTCCTGGGTTAAGGTATCTTTTACTTTATGGAATAATAAAGAATGTTTTCAAAGCAAAAAAATCCATTTATTGAAAAGAAACACAACTGCTTAGGAAATAGAAAGGGCAAGGGGGTGGGGTGGGGAATGGTACACAGATTTGTGTATGTCCTGTTATCATACTCAGCCTTCCTGTCTGGAGTGCTGTGCAATGAGTGCTGCACTTCAGGATGGCTATACTGCATGGTGATGGGGGTTGAGTGCAGTGAGTAAGGGTCGTAGTTTTCAGGGCTGGGTGGTGAAGCTACAGGTGTTGAAAGCAGCTGGTGGCGATAAGAACCCGGATGTTAGGCAAAGTGGGTTGGAGGTGACATGGGAGCACAAGGGAAAGAGTTTTGGGACAAGGGCTGTAGGAGGGCGGGTGCGGTAGTGCTCCACCTGCGTGGCTACGAGCCCCTGTATCAAATCCGCTTGGCGCTCCATGATGCTTATCAGTTGCTCCGTGATTTGGTGCCAGCGATCCGTGTTCTGCTGGCAGACCCTCCTTTCACTCTCCCGCCACGCCTGCACTTTTTGATTTTCATTTGACTTCATGCAGCATGTCCTTTTTGCTTCTACATGGCTTCTTCCTGATTCCTTGTAGCCTCTCGGCCGGTGATAACACGGACGGCTGAGATGTCAAGGTTGCATCTGTAAAGGCAAAATGCAACACTTAACAGAGGCAGCATTGTTCACACCAGACAGAGCAATGATTCCCCTGTACTTAAGAAGGGCAAGCACAGTCTACGCAATAGCATAATTTGTCCGTCCCAAACCAAGCGCACATTTGGAGCCCCAAAATGGTGAGTAAGCACAGTGTCAAGGGGGACTGATCTTTCATGGCTGTACTGTCCTCTGGATTTCTGTGCCTTGGGGAGAGCCAACAGCTGCAGGGGGCCCCTATACTGAACACTGTCCCCACATTCGACATTGGTGAGGCCTCATCTGGAATACTGTGTCCAGTTTTGGTCCCCACACTACAAGAAGGATGTGGAAAAATTGGAAAGAGTCCAGCGGAGGGCAACAAAAATGATTAGGGGTCTGGAGCACATGACTTATGAGGAGAGGCTGAGGGAACTGGGATTGTTTAGTCTCCAGAAGAGAAGAATGAGGGGGGATTTGATAGCAGCCTTCAACTACCTGAAGGGGGGTTCCAAAGAGGATGGAGCTCGGCTGTTCTCAGTGGTGGCAGACGACAGAACAAGGAGCAATGGTCTCAAGTTGCAGTGGGGGAGGTCCAGGTTGGATATCAGGAAAAACTATTTCACTAGGAGGGTGGTGAAACACTGGAATGCGTTACCTAGGGAGGTGGTGGAGTCTCCTTCCTTGGAGGTTTTTAAGGCCCGGCTTGACAAAGCCCTGGCTGGGATGATTTAGCAGGGAATTGGTCCTGCTTTGAGCAGGGGGTTGGACTAGATGACCTCTTGAGGTCCCTTCCAACTCTGATATTCTATGATTCTATGATTCTATGATTTTCCACAGGAGTTCGTCCTGGAAGATGACTCGCTGCTGATGGTGACCTGGGAAGCAAGGGAGGATCTTCTACTACAATGCAGCTTCCACCCTGGCCCATATGCAGCTTGCCTGTGTGCAGCAATGGTCTCCCCGCTCTCAAGGCAGAGTGGTGCGGACATGTTAGCCTGTCTGGGACAAGGACCACAGTGGCTCTCCCACAAAACCTGCCCAAGTGCATTGCCCAACTTCTGGCTGAGACCTTTAAAGAGATCGCTGAGGCCAATTACCATGACGTGAGAGAGCACGTCAACGCCCTACGTATCTAGGCATGCGTGCAGCCCTAACCCTCCTCGCCCCAAGAGCCCGCACCGAATAACTTCCTTCCCAAAATAAAAGCCGCTTACCGGGAACCTCCTCTGGTGTTTGTCCTTCCCCAAGCACCGGCCGCCGTGACTGGCTACCTTCCTCCTGGCATGAGAACAGCTCCTGGCTGCAGGCATCTAGGGATGCAGGGGTGTCTTCCTCTTCCTCAGCACCCTCGCTCCCGCTTTGATCCTCCTCCTGCCTTGTTGGACTGGGCTCCGAAGTGTTCAGGGTGGTACTCAGAGTGGAGGTGGGGTCACTCCCAAGTATCGCATCCAGTTCTTTGTAGAAACAGCAGGTCGCGGGGGCAGCACCGGAGCGGCTGTTTGCCTCATGGGCTTTGTGGTAGGCATTCCGCAGTTCCTTCACTTTAACCCTGCACTGCAGAGTGTCCCGGTCATGGCCCCTTTCCATCATGTCCCTTGATATCTGCCCGAAGGTATCGTAATTCCTACGGCTGGAGCACAGCTGGTACTGGACAGCTTCCTCCCCCCAAACACTGATTAGGTCCAGCACCTCGCCATTGCTCCATACTGGGGATCGCCTGGCGCATGGAGGCATGGTCACCTGGAAGGATTCACTGAGAGCACTCCACTCCTGGCTGAGCAAACAGGAAGGGGATTTTCAAAATTCCCAGAGAATTTAAAGGGCGAGTCTTATGTTTGGTCACCTGAAGGCAGGGCAGTAGAATTCAAACTGATGACCAGAGTGGCTAGAACAGGCATTGTGGGACAGTTCTGGAGGCCGATCAGAGCACATTAACAGACCAGGGCATCCTCACTGGCGCCGCGGCGCTCCAGTGGGGGGACATCAAACATTATTCCACTCGCCGAGGTGGAGTACCAGGAGCGCTCTAGCCGCGGAGTCAGAACTCTCTACATGCCTTGCCTGTGTGGACAGGTCGTGAGTTAAGAGTGCATTGGGCTGCTTTAATGCGCTCTAACTCGCAAGTGTAGAATGCCCAAAACTGCCTCCGCATCAACTTAACTCCCGTGATGAGGACATGCAAGGCTCAGAAGAGGGGAACAACTCTGCTGAATAAACTCAGGAATATTACTGTGGGAGACAGATGTGTGTGGAACCCACAAGAAAAAGGTGAATTGTACTGTTGCTTACCTTGTGTGTAGACCAGCCCTGTGTCTTGAGTTTTTTGTTTTCCTTTTTTCTGAGTGGTTCATAGCACTTTCCTCAAAATAACAATCCAGAGGCCTAACATATCTAAAGTTGTTGAGTCTTCCTTTTTACATAACATTAAGAATACAAGGAAGCCACACTAATATTGCTGGGTTCCAAATAACCAAGTTTACTAACTATATACAAACATAAAAGTCCTAGCTACATATATACACTTCTGCTCTGTTAGGTTAGGGTGACCAGACAGCAAATGTGAAAAATCGGGACAGGCGTAGGGGGTAATAGGAACCTATATAAGAAAAAGACCCAAAAATTGGGACTGTCCCTATAAAATCGGGGCACCTGATCACCCTATGTTAGGTTCTGGTGGCTTCTGCAGTAGAAGACACAGAGGCCCGTTAGAAGGCTCTCAGCTATTTAGCTGGATACTATCCAATTCCTATACACTATGGGACAAAAACAAGATTATCCATAGAAAATATACAGTAAACCAAAGGAAATCAAAGGTGGTGGTACAATTTATCTCTAGCTAAGACCATGTAACGCTTTGCTGATAGAGTTAAATCTCCTGGCTACAATTTCTTTGAGACAGACAATAATAAAAGCCTGACATTCTAAAAGTTTGTGTCTGTCCCTGGCCTCATTCTGACAGGTACTTCTTAGCATCGCAGGGTATGCAAGTCTGATGAGAACACATTGTCCCTTTCCTTGGCTGGTGCACTTTTATTCATATTATGGATAGTCTTTGGATAGAGTTTAGGTGTGAACAGCCCTCATTACCATTTTAGACATGAAGTCATCCTTTCGGTCAATGATTCTCACTGGCAGACAGTCATTATTAAACTTCTTACCCTATTTCCTTTACTGCCCAGTGTTGTATCACTGTACCCAATATTTAATTTAGCTCAGCATTCTCTGACAGAAAGCTTTGCACTTTCTTTCCAGTTAACATGGAGTAATGCAAAGAATCCTTTAAATCTGGATAGGTAGGTGGTATACACTCATACACACCCTCTCTGCATATAGCTTCAAGTAACACCTACCAGAAGGTCCTTGCTCTCTTGGCTTGGTCATCTGGATAGTTGGAGAGCAAATTGCCCCAACCTCCAAAAAGCCATCTTGCTCTACTTGACTCCTTAGGCTCATTTAAAAATCCTACTCCAGAAATACATTTTGGACAGAGAGGAGAATAGCATGGTTTACTGAAATACAGCTATCAATTCAAGTGTAGGGTGAAGTGTGGGACAAAGCATGGAGACCCTTGTGAAAGAAGGATACAAAGGGAGTGTGAAGGACAGTGAACTGGGAAAGCAAAGAGATTGAGTAGGGGAGCAATGGAGCTGAGAGTTGAGATACAGCAGTTGATCATTTCTGGTGATCTGTTCAAATCCTAAAACTCAGGATGAGTTTTTGTTTCGGTTCATCCTAGTTCCCAATTTTCCATAAAACAAAACAAACACAGCTTGGAAAGACTCCCAGTGAATTCAATAAGCATCAGATAATCTATCAGTCTCTTACGGTTTGTCTACACAGCAAGTTCCTGTGCAGCAAGGCAGGGTGTGAATTGACAGTGGACCAATTTGCCATGCAGGAATGTCCCAGGTGGACATAGCTACAATGCACTGAAAGTCAAAGTCTCCAGGACTTTCAGTGCACTGTAGCAGTGTCCATATGGGATGTTACTGCCTGGCAAGCTGGTGTGCTGCAGATTCACACCCTGGCTTGCTGTGGATTAACTTGCTATGTAGAGAAGCCTTAAATCTCTCTGTTTTATGAGTTGTAAAGTCACTCCAAATTGAAGGGCAGGAAAGAAATAATCAAAACATAATTTATACACAAAGTAAACACAAGGGGTATAATACAAAACTTTGCCATTACCAACTTATTAGCTTTTTCCATTCCCACACTATTTATTTTATCACTCTCCTTCCTGTTCCTGAGCCAGATAGACTCAATTTTAATTGTTTATATCCCCCTGTACTGCATCCAAGAAATTCTTCATAATTAAGGAAATTTCTTAATACTCAAAACCATCTCTAGACCCATGCAACGTAAGTTGCCCAGGCTATTATTATTATTTTATCTATTACTTGTATTTCTTTCAGCACCCACAATATGTTAGGTGCTTTCCAAACATTACAAGGAACACTCCCAATCTGTGCCCTAGGTGTTTTGCCAACAGGCAGCCCCTTGGCCAACCTATAAAAAGGTTTAAGACAAGCTCTGCTTCATTCTTTCTTAAATATGTCACTCTTCTGTGACAGCTCACTATTTCCATTCTAAGGATTCTGCTTCTGCACCTATTGAAGACAATGAATAAAATTCCATTTGACTCAAATGGGTGCAGAACTGGGATCTAATGTGCTATCAGGAATCAAGTCCCATTTCCGTATTGACTTAAGCCCTTAGGGCTTGTTTCCCAAAGGTATTTAGTCACCTGACTACCTCTTTAGATGCCTAAATCTAACATTTTGGTCCCAATGACATTCTCAAAACTACAATTCAGGGTCCACCTAATCCACCAGTGTCTAAATCCCTTGGACATATATGTTTCTGCCTGTAGGGATGCACAAACTGCCTGAGTCCCGATGCCACCCCCTCAGCTAATGTGCTGCTTGGAGCGCTCGCTGAAGCCCAAGACCCAGAGGCCCCAGAGCAAGTAGATCAATCAAAGTAGATGTTCCCCTGGCCTTTCTTGTCAGCAGGGCCTGATCTCATAGGCATTCTCAGAGTATGCCCACAGGATCAAAGCCTTCAGAAAAAACAATTGCAGACAAGTAGGTCAGGAAATGTATGTGTATCCCAGCCTACCGGTTAGGGTATTTGCCTAGGTGGGAGACCTAAGTTCAAATCCCTATTCTGCTTCATTTGAACTTCAACCAACTGAATGTTCTACCCAATAGGGTATTCGGGGTGGGTCTCTCTCCTGATGAAGCTGTTCCACTTTGTATAAAAAACTAAATATTCATGGGCCAGAGACAAAGAGATTAACTAAATCAAGGGGAGGTTTCATGACTGAGAAACCCAAGCTGAGATAGGTATCTAGAGACCAAGATCAATGGGAGTCAGGTGCCTAAATACCTTTGGGGGGGGGGGCTGGGCTGAGGCCTCATCCTCTTCCTCTGCATTACTCTGCTTCTGAGGCTCCCTTTCTTAGGCACCTAACATGCATTGTATGGGGAGCCTGGGCACCTAACTCGGGGCTGAGATTTTCACTAGGTACCAGGGTGCCTAGGAGTTAGGCGTTGCTGAGCAGTGCAATGCCTAAATACCTTTCTAGATTAACAGTGAGGGTAATTAACCATTAGAACAATTTACCACAGGTTGTGGTGGATTCTCCATCACTGGACATTTTTTAATCAAGAGTGGATGTTTTTCTAAAAAGATGTGATCTAGTTCAGACAGGAATTATTTTGGAGAAGTTTTATGCCCTGTGTTATACAGGTCAGACTAGATGATCACAATGGTCCCTTCAGGCCTTGGAATCTATTAATCTAGCCCTTAGAAACCTGAGGCCTACTGAAAGCCTCTGGTCCTATTGAAAGTCCCATTGAAAGCCTCCTAAATGTCTCCGTCACTTTGAAAATGGAACTTAGGTTCCCAAGTCCCCTTAGATGCTTTTGCAAATGTAATATCCTTCTCTCTGCAAAGTTATGGAACTGTCTGTTTCTCCTGTAAATTGTGGGGGAAAGAATTTATTAAAAAACAGAGATTTCATCACTGTAAAATAAAAACATAAACCATCTTCCAGAACGACATTTAGAATCTACTAGACACGCAGTGTAGTTTTTGCATGAACTGGTAATGAAAGAGAAGTGTTTCTTTGTGCCAAAAATAACAGCTGTATTATTAAAAATATTGTTAGGATCATACTAAAATCCAGCTAGATCACTACTGTGAAAAATCTCTCTTCTTCCTCTTCTTTTTAATACAGTAGCAAATATACTGCCTGGTTTGGCTTAATGCCAGGATTAATTTTAAATTGGCCCTCATAAATATTTCATGAGGTCCAATTTAATGGGATTGCTTTTCCTGGCATTAAGTCTGTGTGGATAGCATCTTAAACACTGATGTTCTTAACAGACTCTCAAGAAAAAAGCCCCTGATATTAATAGGCTTATTAATAAATTGCTTAACACCACAACTGTATATTTTAATAGTATTTTGACAAAAAACCTTGAAAAGAATCTTTGCCAGCTATGTAGCTGTTTTCTTTTAGGCTTATGCTTTGCACTGTCATACCAACTAATCTGTTAACATGCAAAATGCTAAACCATCATTAATGGGAAACAACTTCAACCAGTAACAAAGTTGCTGAGCACCCTCTGATTGACATCAGTGGGAACTGAGGACCCACAGAAGGCACTCATCGCCTTAGAGAAACAGGCCCTTCATGATTAAGTGAGGCACAATTTACTTTTGGTTTCTGATTACATGCAATAGTTCAATAAAAATACAAGACTGACACCTGTAAGTTTCGAAAAACCTCTACACAAAACCCTCTTGAATAACATATGGATAATTTATTTCCCTTCTTTTTTCCTATGAAGGATGCATGTCAAATCTCTATGGTTAGTCGCTTCAAGAACATTTGAATCCGTGTTTTAAAATTAATTTGCTGTTCAGTTTCAACACTGAATTACAGTCATGGAACCTTTATCAACCAAAAATCAGAAACTGAACTTGAGGCAAAAGCTAGGAGATCGGAGTCAGTTTTGATCAGAATACATGGCCCGATTCTCAGCTTGTAAAAAAACCGTGTATCTACCTTGGCTTTAATGGTCAGATGCCAATTTACATCAGCTGAGGATCTGGCCCTCTGTTGCTAAAATGAATTTATTCAGAAGTAAACATTGTGACAGTGCAATAATGCTAGTGAGGAACTGAGTATAAATTATTAATTGAAACAGATTAACCTGATCATTCAAATGCTTTGATTTTATCTTCATAAACTGGCTTGGAAAAACAAGAGAAAATTATTTATTCTGCTCACCGGACTTTCTGTCCACTCTTACTGCAGTGCTGGTTGAAGGTTTAGATTTCAGTTGACCAAAGTGCTAAGCAAGAGTTTTGAAATTAATGAAGGCTGCAGGAGGCATGACATATATAGATAAAAAGAAATGCACTTATCAAGACACATTGGTTCACAGACTGGTCACCTCTGGATAGCAGCACTGATACAGTGGTGCCTGAAAAGGGTGATATTAATATTGTAAATATTAAATATTGCAGATATTTATGGATAAAGCCTGGCAGCATGGGTGCACAAGGGGTGAGTATAGAGATCTCATTTTCCTCTTTGTGTACTTGCACAGAGGACAGCTTGCATGCCTACACTTACAGAGCCTAAGTACAAAGAGATGGCAAAGCAGAATACCCACACGTGCCTCACCACCCAAAGGAGATATGATTAGGAGGGCGGTGTGAGGTGTTGGGCACCAGGGGCGTCGTGGTCTACTCCTCTGAATAGGAGATATATGTATATGCTACTTCCAAACATGTCAGCGGGCCCAGAAGCATTCTGCCTGGCTCAGCACTCTACAAGTGCAATGACTACAGCAACTGGCATGACTACAAATCCCTCTTCCTTGGCTCTAGCTGGAAGCCCCAATGCAGCCATTAATTAAGAAAGAAGTAATTAGTATTGTTGGAAGGGAGGGCCTAAATATCTGACCTACTGTGCTCCGTTGGCAGGTGTATGGTACACATCAGGGTGGTGGGAAACAGCAAGCAGGCACAGTGATGGTCTCAGAAATGAAGGGCTAGGAAAAAGCCCAATTCCTGTGGACTACTCAAAGGTTAGGCCAAGTGCAGAAAGGAAGAGGTCATGTGTAGATGTCTGGGAAAGACCCACTAGCAAAAAACCCCAGCCCTTCATTGGTGATAGAAAATGTTGTGCATGTGCTTTCCAGTTTGTGTTATGTTCAGTGATATTCATTGTTCTATCACGACATGACAAATGAACAGGCATCTGATTAAAGATGATCTTCTGCTTCTAGCTGCAGGAAGATGTGGAGATTTAGCTGGAAGCACAGCTATAGTTTTATGTGTTAAGTTGTAAGCAGCAGAAAGTTGTCTTCAATATTCATCTTCTAATGGCCAAATTTGTTTTTAACAACATAAGTCTTTAAACAGACAACACATAATAGCTCAGGACAAAAAGTGAAAGAATAGCTTTATCTAAATAATGAAACTACAAGGGAATGTTAGGTAGGCAGAATAATTAGCTAACTGGAATTTGTGACCTTAGATCAGCACCTCTTTAACATATGAATGAAGCGGGGTTTATTATTATTTTATTATTATTAAAGTGAGTGAAAAGGCAGTTGAAGCAAATCTATTGTTAGCTTACTTCTCTGGTTTGTCATCATTTTATTGCTGCAACAATGCTGGAATTCAGAAAAAAGTGATGATTGCTAAATATTAACTGATTAGCTAAACAGCAATCTATGTCCTTTCTAATAGTTTTAATGCTGTCAGCTCTTGGCTGGCTAACAGGATATTTTTTCATTCTGATAGATGATACGTCAGCAGCTGTAGTATGTGTTCACCCATTCCTGCAGTGTGTTGAACACCTTCAGTCCTGTTAGAGTCAGTGGAATGCAAGACACTTTTAGGATTAGGCCCTGAGAGAGTTTGCACATACATACCAGTGCTGGTCCATGTCAGTCCTTACTTTCTCTTTTGTGGTGGGTACATCTCACACACAAACACACATACACAGCATAAAAGAGCCACATCAA
Organism: Malaclemys terrapin pileata; assembly: GCF_027887155.1. Taxonomy (NCBI): domain Eukaryota; kingdom Metazoa; phylum Chordata; order Testudines; family Emydidae; genus Malaclemys; species Malaclemys terrapin. The sequence goes on along the minus strand of NC_071506.1, from coordinate 267,881,080 downwards.
AACTACACAAAGCCTGTGTATCCTGCCTCCCCCCGCAATTCAAGAACCAAGTGATTACAAAAAGCTAATCACAGGAAGTACATGACTCATGGACAACCATTTCAAATGGAAGCATCCCACCTCACACAAAGCAGCATTATGGAATAAAACTTTGAGTGATCCTCCCCTGTTTAGCAGTGTTGATAGCAAGATTAATTATCCTTCTGTTGAAGTGCAGAAGCTGCCACAATGATGTGTCACCACCACTTACTAAGCAAGGACTTATTCATCACAAGTGACAAGACCGCAGAGAAGTGAAATTCTTGTGCAATATTTGTCTCTATGCTAATGTGGTTTGAAAACAAAGTTCCCCAAAGCTGAATGAGAAAAGTGAAGGGGGGGGGGGGAAGCTTTAGCCAAAGTAAATGAGCAGAAGAATTTAAGCAATTTAATTTTTACTTATTTTACAGACCTTTTCAGATTTAATCTTCACAGCCATTAGGGATTTAAAGAGGATCCGCTGTTTAACTTGTTTGTCCATTTGACTTAAGACAAATCCAGCAGATAACAACAAAGTACTTTCTTTGTCTTCACCACCACTTAATTTAAAGGGGACATGTTTACAAACAACTTAATCTGTTTAGTACAAATACTCCTTTACATTCTTTTATCCTGTCAAAAAACCTTCAGAAACCACCTGGTTCTTTCCAAAGCCCAAAGCTGGACTTTGGGGCAACTTGATATCAACAGTAGACCTTAGTTGTACAAGCATGCTTCATTGAATTTCCGGTCTTTAAATAAGCTAAAAAAAATTAGCAACAGAGAATTTGGTTGGTGTGCATGGGTATACTATGTACTATTATTTTTTTGGGCAGCTTTGCAACCATAAAAGCAAAAAATGCTAGCTCTGATTGGAAGAAATCCTTTCTTGTAATACATTATTTATTACATATACCAGTGTGCAGAAAACAGACAATGAATTTAAAACAATTTAACTTGATGAACTTAATAAACAATTTAACTTGATGAACTTAATAATACTTAATATCGCATTATTAATAAGGTATTCCCATTCGCTGCAAGTAGCCGTATCTCGGTGACAATCCTGTCATTTTGTACCCCATGCTCTGTCCATTTTCAGTCTGGGTTTTGCTCTGACCAGAGCACAGTCTATTCTCTTCCATCTAATGACTTCCAGCACTCTCTCTTAATTATTTAATGCTTGTAAAATATTCTAGAGATGAAAAATGGCATGTGTTGTAAGTGCTGTACTGCCTCATGGGAGTTGTAGTTCAGTTGTCTAATGTCCCCATTCTCTTCTATGGACCAGGTTCCCCCGCCAGACTTCATCTCCCATTATGCTCTGCAGCGATGTGATTCTAATGATGCACCATGTCCCCTCACAAAGTAGGGAGACCAGGGTGGCCCATGGGAGGTATGGTTTGGTCAGGAAGTTTAGCCTACAGAGGCCAAAACATTTCAGTTTTTGATTTTTTGCCAAGAAGCCAAAATTTTCCACAAGACAAAAAATATTTTCTAATAAAAAAAATCATGACAAAATGTGGAAGGATTTTTTTTCAAGTGTTTCTTTGATGACAGATATCAGTCTTCAACAGGTATGCTTAGCAGTCAGCTAAGTATGACCAGCCAACTAATCTTTGATGCAACATGTAGAGTTTAGGATTGGTTAAAATGGTGCATTATTTGAAACAATGATGAGATACGAGAGATAGAGATCAAAAAGGTGCAGAAACTATGACAGTAGGCAAAAATGTGGGAGGAGCATGCCACTACAATGAGAGGCAGAGAGATCAACTCAACAAGCATCAACTATGAGAGGAACCACAGAGGCTGGAGATTTAAAAATAAACCATGGGCCTGATTCTCATTATGTAAAGTGGCCTTAATGTAAAAGAATCAGGCCCAATAGGTTACAAGTGAAACCTAGGGTGAAATCTTTGCCCCATTTGAATCAATGGCAAAATGCCCATTGACTTCAAAAGGGACCAGTATTTCAACACTGTGACTTAGCATAATTCAGTTACTTACCAGTCCAGCTGGTTGAATATTGAAAAACATCTCCCAAACATATGTATTTGTATTCCAAAGAGTATTCATATCAGCCAAATCTATGATGTTTTGTGTCCTATTCACAGATATTCACCTGAACAGATTTTTCTTTGCATGGATGTATGTTCATGTAGATGAACAGCAGTTTTTCATTCAAATAGCCATATTCAAATGTGAACCACAGTGTTTTATGCACGAACTGAAGTATTCACTATTAATCATTCATTGTGCTACAGTTTAAAAATGGTCAGTCATCCAATCAGAGAGCAAAAACAATACCACGTGAGTAAGGCTGCGATTCTGTCACTGAGGTCGCAGAAATCATGGATTCTGTGACTTTCCGCAACCTCCGTGACTTCTGCAGCTGCAGGGGCAGGAAGAGGCGGAGCAAGGGCAGGGGCGCTCAGGGGAGGGTACGGAATGGGACAGGAAGAGGTGGGGCAGGGGTGGAGCAGGGGCAGGAATGGGAATAAGGAAAGAGTCCACAAAAAAACACATAAGAGGAAAATTATTTGTCCAAAACAATTTGGTAAAAATGTACAATATATATATATATATATTTGCAAAACCCAGAATTAGTTTGCAAATGATTTACAAAATCAAAGACATTGGATAATATAGCTGCAATTAATGTAATCAACTTTACTTATCATTAATGCAAATGTAAAATTCAGGGTTGCGGACTTTCACCAGTAAAAGTGTAAGGTTTAATCACTGAATTTGCTGCTGCGTCATCAGTCTGCTGAGGAATCCTCTCTGGCCTGCAGGAAAATAAATAAAAAATTCAACAAGTGGGATGTGCTGTGCACAACAGAGCTATCACTCAGTGCTGGAATCATGCCAAACCCCACAAGGGCTAAGACCCTGGAGTTCAATGTGCCCTAGGGTGACCAGATGTCCCGATTTTATAGGGACAGTCCCGATTTTTGGGTCTTTTTCTTCTATAGGCTCCTATTACCCCCCACCCCGGTCCTGGTTTTTCACATTTGCTGTCTGGTCACCCTAATGTGCCCTGTTACTTCTCATAATAAACTAAGAGTCATGGTAATATAACAATAGGTACATCTACACTGCAGCTGAGAGTGAACCTCACAGCCTAGGTAGGTGGACTCACGCAAGCAAGGCTTGAGCTAACACACTAAAACTAGCAGTGTGGATGTTGTGGCAGCTTGGTCTCTCCCCTGAGCTCCTGAGTCTGAGCTTAGGTGACTAACTCAAGTATCTGCCAGAGGTGCAACATCCCAGGGCTGCCCAGGGGCGGGGGGGGGGGAGGCAAGTGGGGCAATTTGCCCCAGGCCCCACAGGGGCCCCCACGAGAGTTTTTCGGGGGCCCTGGAGCAGGGTCCTTCACTCGCTCCAGGGGCCCCGGAAAACTCTCGCGGGGCCCGGGCCCCTGGAGCTTCTTCCACTCCGAGTCTTGGGCAGTGGGGGGTCCTTCCGCTCCGGGACCCGCCGCCGAAGTGCCCTGAAAACCCACGGCGGGGGGTCTTTCCGCCCCGGGACCTGCCGCCGAAGTGCCGGGTCTTCGGCAGCGGGGGCCCCCTGCCGCCGAAGACCCCAAGCCCCCTGAATCCCCTGGGTGGCCCTGCAACATCCAAACTGCTAGTTTTACCACACTAGGACTAGTCTGTCTTCCTGGGCAGGGAGGCTCGCTGACATAACCAATGAGTCCTGGCATCATGAGGGGAGGTCAGACTGTAGTTCTGCTGGCTCCCTCTAGTTCTGCTGGCTGAATCCCTACACCATTGACACTGCTTCACCTTGTCCTGTTTGTTGGACGTGGCAGTGAAGACCCATCAAGCATGTATGATTAGCACAACTTTTACAAACCAGCTGACCAGGGCCTGCTGTTCTTGGTTTGAATTCAGAGTTCTCTTCTCCTAAGTAGACTGCCTGCCATGGCTGACGAGCCCCACCTGCGTAACAGAGGCACGGAGAGGTGAAGTGACTTGCCCAAGGTCACGCAGCAGGGCAGCGGCAGAGTCAGAAATAGAATCTGGTTTCCTGAGTTCCAATCCTGTACCCTCTCTATTGTACCATGTTGCCTCCCAACACACACACCAATGACACTGTCGTATGAAATACTAGATTCCCTTCTAGTGTCCATATAGGTCAGTGACTGGTGACAGTGATACCGCCCTGTCATCATTTGGACTAGTGGTACAATTTTACATGTACCAAGACAATACCATTGTTTCTAACCTAATCACCATCTCTTACATAGGAATGGGCACATGTACACCTCTACCCCGATATAACGCGACCTGATATAACCCAAATTCGGATATAATGCAGTAAAGCAGCGCTCCGGGGGGGGCGGGGGTGCTGTGGACTCCGGCGGATCAAACCAAGTTCGATATAACGCAGTTTCATCTATAACGCAGTAAGATTTTTTGGCTCCCGAGGACAGCGTTATATTGAGGTAGAGGTGTACATGTGCCCATTCCTACGTAAGAGATGGTGATTAGGTTAGAAACAATGGTATTGTCTTGGTACATGGTACATCTGATCCCGTTTTCTTTCTACATTTACCCTAAGTGTTGATCTCCCACCTTAGCACAACAAAAACCATAATAAACACTAAATCTCAGCACAGCAGACTTCAAAGGAACACTTATGTCCTCTCATATTTTGCTTTTTTAAAAATAGTGTTTCTGTTTCACTAAGTTGGCTTCATATGGCAGCAGTGGTTTTATTATAAGAAATCGGGTTTTTAGATGTCACGCTTTTAAAAATTAAGGACAGCTGAAAGGCTACTTATTCCAGTCAGTTAAAAACATTAAATAAAACAAAAAGGAGGTCTAAAAAAATTCCAATTCTATTCTCAGTCACATCAGTATAAATCTGGAACAAAAGATGTCAACTGCCGAATTCAGTCAATGGACGTTACTCTGGGTTTACACTGGTGTGATTTTGACTCACAAAGTGGGAAATAGGATACCATTTATATCCTGACTCTTCTCACATGAACCACACTATTAACAGAATATCAACTGGCAATGAAAGCTTCCTTCAGGCTTCATTGTACTTTTTCTGTATCAAAGTGTGATGACTGTCTTCATTTGCTTCAACTATGATAATCATTTAAAAGATGATCAAACAAGAGCAATAACAGCCTGAGATGGACATTGTCAGCCAGAAAAAAGCCTTTACACACTGTTTGTTCAGCACTTGTCCCCTTTGAATCACAATATCTGTGTGCACCTTTCTGTTTTATTATGACAACACTGCAGTCCAGTAGCTTTTATTCCTGAAAGCTTGCTGAAAATATGTGATGATTTTTTGAAATATGAGAAGAAACTGCTTATCTCTGGGAAGACATTAGCTTTGATGCTGGTGTAAAAATTCACGGAATGCATCTAAACTCAATTAAGGAATATTTGGAGTATCGCTTAACCTCTTACAAATGCTTGCTGGCTCATTGTAAAAATAGCTGATCTTGTCTTTGAACAAGAGTACAAGGGGCAGGAAGAGATGTATAAAATATATTTCTCTGAAGATGGTCTGAAGTTCCTTCAGAGGAAATGTTCAGAACTGATATAAAAATATAACATTATACAATGTGATATCACAACTTCAGGGCCTGATCATGGATGCCTCATGCAGACAAGAATCCTGCTGAAGCCAGTGTATGTGTTGCCTGCATGAGGAATATGGGATCCAGCCCAATATGTATGTGTGTTTGTTTGTTGTGACCATAGCAAAGCAGGGTAAAAATATTTCTGTATTTTACTTATGATTTTTAACAGCAGCGCTATATGATAATTTGTTTCTACTGAAGGGAATTAAAATTGTTTAATGTGAAAAATTTATTTATCAAAAATTCCTTTCTCATTTCCTACTAAGAGCAGATAAAATTTTCAAACTTGAGCTCTTCAAGTTAGGTCCTAAATAAACATGGCTTGATTTTCAGCTGGCCTGTGCCCTCATGCTTCCCGATGAAGTCAACTCGTCTAAGAGTCTTATGACAAAAGATAAACAAGTATTTAAAAATAGAGGGGAAGAGAGGTGAGAGAAGAATATACTGCATAAAGAACCATGTTTATGGGGTTAAGAAATTGGTAATGGGATACATAACCTTTCACATAGAATCGTAGAACTGGAAGGGACCTTGACAGGTCACCTAGTTCAGTCCCCTGCACTCATGTAAGTATTATCTAGACAATCCCTGACAGGTGTTTGTCCAACCTGCTCTTAAAAATCCCCAATGATGGAGATTCCACAATCTCCCTAGGCAATTTATTCCAGTGCTTAACCACCCTGACAGAAAGATTTTCCTGATGTCCAACCTAAACCTCCCTTGCTGCAATTTAAGCCCATTGCTTCTTGTCCTATCTTCAGAAGTTAAGGAGAACAATTTTTCTCCCTCCTCCTTTTATGTACTTGAAAACTGTCATGTCCTCTCTCAGTCTTCTCTTCTCCAGACTAAACAAACCCAATTTTTTCAATCTTCCCTCATAGGTCATGTTTTCTAGACCTTTAATCATTTTTGTTGCTATTCTCTGGATTTTCTCCAATTTGCCCATATCTTTCCTGAAATGTGGCGCCCAGAACTGGACACGATACTCCAGCTGGCATCTAATCAGTGTGGAGTAGAGCGGAAGAATTACTTCTCATGTCTTGCTTACAACACCTAAGGGCTTGTCTACTCTGCCCCACAGTGTGGACTACAGGGGTGTCAATTACAGACCACACTAAAGAGTTGTGCTGTAATTGCCCCATCTGGACACTAATGGCATAAATTAAAAGGTACTTAGTTCATGTTAATTTAGTAATATTAGAAAGAGCAGTATGTTAATGCAAACTAGGTATCTGGTACTTTGTGCCAACAGCATCCACATGGGGCATTTAAGTGCAACTCTTTGGTGCAGTCTGTAATTCACACACCCCATAGTCCACACTACAGTATAGTGTACACATAATCTAAATTGCCCATTCAAATCTAAACCATTTCAGTATAGGCTTCCAGTTGTTATCACCTACCTATTAGTTACTATACATATCAGTGTATGCACAATGTGCCCAGCCATTTGATCTATCCAGCCATCATCAGCCAGGAACAAGCCATTTGATATGAAAGGTATTTGGAGATCTCCATGAAAAAAATTGGTGGTCGCAGTTTAGTTCCTAATGGACCAGGTGTCCATGTCACAAAACCACCAGAATAATTGGTATTAACTGGCAATCTTGGAGATGGTAAGGATTGAACTATCATCTCATCTGTAGAGTGATTCCTTTAGGCTAAGAGGAGGCACATTTGCAAGTGAACATGCAAAACGTGCACTTCCCTTTCCTGTGCTGTGGCTGCTAGGTGGATAAATGGACAGCCTCCAGGACAGTCAGTCTGGCACTTTTCAGGGCACTAAATAAAAATGTAATAGAAGCAGTTTGTTTTGGGTTTTTTCTTTCTTTTCTTTTTGTTTTGAATGCAGTAGAACAGGGCAGAACTAACATCAAAACACTCCATACTTCTATACTTCAGCTCTGATTTACTGTTTTTTCACTTATGTAGGTGATAGAAATATGAGCACAAGAAGTTCTTTAAAGAATGATAGTGGGCTATTACAGACAGAATTACTGAACTATCAGACAATTATCTGATTGTACTATATAGCCTTACAAAGGAAGGCTGTGCATTTATTAATCTAACATTAGGATAAATCCAGTGATGTCAGATAAGGAATTAAGCAGCAATCTGATAACATCAGCAACAGTTATGAAATACCATACAAACTAATAAGGCTCAGTTCTCTTTGATTAACATCCAGAAATTTCTTGTGTGCAACGAACAATTTTCTCCACCACATTTTTCCATTTGGTGAAGAGCTGGCCAGTAGTTAAATATGTTGGCTGAATACTGCCCAACCACACACATACTTTATGACTATTGATGTATTCATGCCATCATGATTCCAGTATCCACTCTTTGTATAAATGACACGTGCTGCTTACCAAAGGCTGCTATAGCATGTCTAGAGGAAAGAGGGAGATGGATGATAATCTCCTGTAGTCCCACATGGTTCCCCAGTACAAAGGCACTAGGAGATAACGTAGTGCACTATGAATCTAATGGCTTTAGGGAGAAGGCTAAGGTTCCATGGGCAGGGTGAGATGGAACACCCTATCCTACTCATTGATGAGGGACAAGGTTGACTCAGCAGTAGTTCCTAGTCAACCTCTCTCTGATATCAAGGAAAGCAGGGCAAGTTGGGAACTGTAGTCCATGGTGACACCCATATTTATAGTCCTGGTCTCTGGTAAAACCTGATGGGATTAAAGGGTGTATAAAGTTTTTTTTTAAAAAGTACTCCTCCCACAGACCAGGTAGAGACCTGCAAGGAGTCAGCCTCTCCATCTGATCTCTCCTGGAAGAAGTAGGCAAGTAATCCAGTGGATACACTAAGAAGTGCAAAAGAGAAGCCTTTCATATTTTTCCTGGTTGCAGTATTGTTGTACTCGGGTTGGTCCCAGGATATGAGAGAAATAAGGTAAGACATTACATCACCTACCTTGTCTGTCTCATATTTTCCTGGTTTGATTTGTTGTTTTTATTTATACAGGGTCTGATTTTCAGAGGTACCTGAGCACCCACAATTCTTCAGTCAGAGCTGTGAGTGCTCAGCAGTCCTGAAGATCAGGCCACTTTCACTTAGGTAGCTAACTTCAGTGACCCATGTTTGAAAGTTTGGCCTAGTTCTTCATGACTGAGCAAGACATTCCAGGGCATTTCAGTCTTCAGGCCTGAACAGAAATGCAAACTGTGAAGATGTGGCTATTTAATGGTAGAAAATGTGAAATAAGTAACTTGATGCTACATTTACTTTCTGATATCCTACAGTGAGGAGATCATACTCTGCACTTGCAATGGGATGAACCTGAAGAACAGACCTTTTCCACATGTAACTGTGAATCCTAATTAAAAATCCCCTGTGTTTGGCAAACCAATAACTGGACTTTGATTCTTCCTTCTCTTTTCTCCTTCATTCCTTTCTTTCCTTCATTCACACAGGTTTTCCATTCCCCAAAGCCTCTTGCCCTCATCTTTCCTGAAAAGGATCCCACTAATACCTTTTAAGGGAAAACGTTCAGTAAATGTGTATAAAATCCTTGGCAATAGGAGTAAGTACTAGTGTTCAGAAGAGAAGCTATAACAACATATGGAGAAGATACCAGAAATACTTAACCAAGACAGAGCAGGGGAAAAAGGCACCTAGACAATTATAGTTTCCATTAAGAATAGTCAATATGGATTTGCCAAAGGGAGATCTTATAGAAGAACTAATAAGAGCTGATAAGAAGCAGCCTTGGACATAATTTGCCTGCACTTTAAGAAAGCCTTTGATACCCTAATCTGAAAAGTAAACATCTCCAGCAAAGGGAATGAGCTACTTGATTGGACAGCTTGGATATCAAAGAAAGAAGGCACTTGTGAATGGAAAAGTGGAGGATGAAGGGAAGTGATTAGTAGTTTGCCACATGGACCAATATTAGGATTAATTCTGCTCACATTAAATGTGACTTAAAATAAAGAATATGCAACATAGCATCGTGGCAACAATAAAAAATCAGGAGCAAAACCAAAGAGGCTGGCAATAACTTTTCAAAAGATTTGTATAGACTAAGACAGAGCATGAGAAGATTTGTGACTCCCTCAATTTAATTTGCCGATATGCAAATTGAAGAGACGAGGGTAAGAAAAACAAATAAATTCTCAGTGTGCTTGTGTTATAAATAGGGCCCTTCATTTTCCATTTTTATTTTACTTAATTTTTCCCGGGAATTTATCAGTGTTTCTTACCACCACAACAAAAACGGGTGAAAATCAGTGCAAAAAACTATTATTAATTTTTCTGGGTAAATATCGGGGTTCATTGTGGTGGATGGAAAGACGGGGGGAAAAGTATTCAGTAGATTAATACTCTGAATTCTGTTAACCAATATGGTTTGCTGTGAAACTAAAACAGAACTCAAAACACAATGCCACCTCTGAGTTTAAGAAAACAATATATCTGTATGTGAAAGAGGTCACACTACAAAAGTTTGAGAACCATTGTTCTAGACTAATACATAACCTTGCTTCAACCACCAGCTTTGGATAGCCACACAGATCACATATATCTCATGCAATGTATTGTATTTTCCTAATAAATAAGTTATTTTTATATATTTGAATGATACAAAAGTAGGGTGAAAATCAGAAAAAAATAAATAATACTTTTTGCAAAACCTGGACATTTTTCAGTAAAAATCGGTTTAAACTGAAAACAAAAAGGGGCTTCGTTATAAAACACTCTGCATGAAGACTCTGAGAGATGGAAAGTGAAAAAAGTTTTGCCTGTTTACTTACTCCTTAAGGGATGGGGTTGCGCAGCACATCTCAGGAGCAGGCCTCAACAGTAGTTAAAATACTCATATATCCCTAACAGTTACATAAAATGGAGAATGTGAGACTAATCTCATCCTGCCATGTGATTAAAAAAAACTCATGGGCCTGATTCTGCTTTCACTGAAGCAAATGGCAAGACTAACATTCTCTGCATTTGAGCAGGAGCTAGCCTCTTATTTGTAATATCGTGGACAGTTTTGCAACCCGTATTAATAAAAAAAAAAATTACAAAAATGAAGAACGTGTGGCTAGAACGATACAGGGTTTTAACATAAGTTATTCAAAGTAGTCTGAGATGTAGGTCTGTGTAATTTGAAACAGAAAGATATGGCAAGGATTTAAATAATAAAATTACTGAGCATGCCGGTATAGCCGTTGATCAGGTAGTCCCCAGACACTTAGCCAACATTCATTAAACCAGCGGCTCTCAACCTTTCCAAACTACTGTACCCCTTTCAGGAGTCTGATTTGTCTTGTGTACCCCCAAGTTTCACCTCACTTAAAAACTACTTGATTACAAAATCAGATATAAAAATACAACAATGTCACAGCACACTATTACTGGAAAATTGCTTACTTTCTCATTTGTATTATATAATTATAAAATCATTTGGAATACAAATATTGTACTTGCACTTCAGTGTATGGTATATAGAACAGTATAAACAACTCATTCATTGTCTGTATGAAATTTTAGTCTGTACTGAATTCATTGGTGCTTTTTATCTAGACTGTTGTAAAATTAGGCAAATATCTAGATGAGTTGATGTACCCCCTGGAAGACCTTGACATACATCCTGGGGTACATGTACCCCTGGTTGAGAATCAATGCATTAAACCATCACCACCTCCTGCAATGAAGTTAAATCATATTATGCCCATTTTATAGAAGGTTAGCCTAAGGCACAGAGACAAAGGTCTGACCCTGTAAGGTGCTGAGCATCATAACTCACATTAAAGATAATGCACCACATTGCAGGATTGAGGTTTAAGACAAATCTAACTTAATTAACTTTAACCATTCAAGTTGACCCACTGATATCAACATGGCTACTCATGTGCTTAAAGTTAAGCATGTGCTTGAGCACTTTGTTGGATTAGGGCCTGAGTGACTTGGCATATAGGAACTATAAGGACCAGAAACTCACTTACAAAAGAAATTGTGATTCTTTACTTAATCACTTCACTCTAGGAGCTAGGGCTTTAAGAAGAACAAGAAATATTGTGCGTCTACCAATAAATTCACAAGAGTTGGCAACACTGGAGAAGTCCTTACTCCCACTCTTCTGGTTCTAATCACTGGTCAGCAAAAATCATAGGCTTTCTCGCTCATACTAGCCAGTCTGTCTCCAGACTTTCACCCCACAATCCTGTTTCCTAACCTTTCCCTGACTTTTGGTTCAGTGGGTTCTTGACTCCTAACTGAAAACAACTGTGATTTCAGGAAAGAAGTCTTGTGCAATGTACAGTTTAATATTTTTCAGCCCAACCAGCGCTGGCTGCCCTCCAAGATTAAAATCAGGATAATTTAGTAACTTGAACAATTTACTTATGTAATGTAAACAATGAAGTTGGTCATTGGCTTCTGCTAATCTATTTAGTACTAAACCTTTATCATGGGCATAGGCGCTGACTCTGTTGGTGGGTGCTCAGCATCCCCCGACAGCTCCCTGCCCCGCCCTCCCTGCTCCAGCTTACCTCTGCCTCCTCCACGAGCGCTCCACCACATCCTGTTTTTCCCCCTCACTCCCAGTGCTTGTGCCACGGAACAGCTGATTAACGGGGCAGGGAGGGAGGGGGATGGAGGGGGAACACGGCGCAGTGGATGAAGAGGCAGGGCCGGGGCGGGGATTTGGGGAAGGGATCCAATAGGGGCAGGGAGGGGGCGGAGTTAGGGTGGGGACTTTGGGATGCGGTTGGAATAGGGGCGGGGTCAGGGGTGGGGAAAGGATGGAATTGGGGCGGCAGGGGCGGGGAAAGGGGCGGGAGGGCGTGGTCACTCACCGGCGCTGGAGAAAGTTGGCGCCTATGATCATGGGGAGATTTTATTTTTCCACGTGTGTGGAATCTCCCTTGGCTCAGTTCTTTGACCTATGCTGTTCTGTGTCTATAATTGTCCAGTATGTATCATCACTTCAAAGCTTCATCCATATGCTGATAATAAGCATTATTTTTCCATAACCTTTTGACAGGACGCCAAAGTGACACTCAACCTTGGATATTTTTAAAAAGTTTCCCAATGTTAAAGTCTAAAAAAAAAATCCACTGAACTAAGCTTAGCTGGCCCAATATACGGCATGTCATCCTTCATAGTGTTGTGTTCAATGGGAGTATTATACAGCTTCCTATTAAGTTGTCATCTTTGGTCCCTAACAAACATTTGATTATCACTCAAGTTACATAACAGAAATCTCACTCTATCATCTCTAGAATATAGCACTGGCCCTGAGAATCAGGTCAATAGTGACTTTTAAATCCTCATCTAAACAAGGCATGATGTCTGAACATGTCAGCTAACATGTTCTAACGCATTTGAAAAGTTGGAGCCCAGGCTTTAACTTGACTTTGTTAGCATATGTTAAAGGCAGTGTCCCTTGTCTGCACTAGACTTTTCAAATGTGTGTTCAGAAAGGCTAAGATGTTCCAACATCACACTTTTTAGCCTAGTCGAGACAAAGTTGGTGTCTTATATACTGCATTACCGCAGGTGTTCTCAAACTCTTTCCATAGTACGGACCATATTTTCTATAAATTGGATATACATGATGGCTTAGCATCCTTGTGGCTACTATTGCAATTATTTACATGGAAAATAAATTAGAGGAAAGTATTTAATATATTTAGAATTCTCAATACAATTTAGTAGCTGAAAAGAATGACAGCCAGAATCATATGACCTTCCAGCCCTCTGCAGATCATCAACCAAGTGTTTTGTGGATCACAGACCAGTTGTGAGAATATTTGTATTATTGTACAACTCTGAGAAAACTGTGAAAATGAGTACTAATTGCACTTTCCATTTAAATATAGCTGCACTATGCAGTTGGAATTGAGGAACACTGATTAATTACATAATCATTGTACAATAGAAAATGAATGTCCTCAATTTAGAAAACTGGCACTTTGTTAGCATTATAAAGAGAGAGAGAGAAAAGGACTTTCTACCAAGCCAGATTTTGCACCCAGATACAATTTGGGTGCAAAAAATGATTATTTGTAATCACTGAATATAGCATATGTTAAATGTATATTTAAAAATGAAGCTGAAGCAACACATTCAAAATAAGGAAAACTCTGTTTTCTGTATTATTATTATTAAGCATTATTTGTACTGCTGTACTGCCTAAAGCTCAGTCGTGTACCCATTGTGCTAGGCATTGTACAAACACACAGGAAAAGAAAGGTCCCTGCCCCAAGGAGTTTACCATATGAAGTAAATGATTTATTATAGGCAGGTAACGATAGCTATACTTAAAGTTACCAGACACTTTCCATTATACAACTTTGCAGTTGCTTATGATTTTGCCAAACTGACTGAAATTTTTCATACTGGGTATCAGAGTATGGCTGTATATTTTGGGGAGTTTTCAGCTAAAATCATTCTGCCATTTCCAAGAAAGGGGATTTAGGGGAAAATCTGGTGTGGTGCTATGTTAAAAAATTCCTATCTTCTTTTTTTAAAAGTCAATTTAGTGCTGCCATGCTTTGGATCAGGGTCTTGAAATTTGGAAAGGAGATTACTTTTGTGTCAGGGATGTGCCTTTTGCCATCCCTGGGGAAATTCACCTAAATTTGATCAAATTACAAGCCTCTGAAAAATCTCAGTTCACACATGTTCAATAGAGACTTGTGAAATTTCTCTGAAGATACAATCTGCACTGAGCATGCTCCATCCACTCACAGTCCTTATGGACCAACCAGATTGCACATAATGTAGCTAGATATGCTCCATTCCAGGCCTGCAGAGCTGAGAAGGACTTTCCCCCAGTGACTCTGCCCAGATCCTGAGATTGCTCTGGTGTGGGCCCCAGAAATAAGAGCAGGGAGATTGTCTCTTTTGTACTCTCAATGCTCCCCATTTGAGCTGCCGCCGAAGTCCCGGCACGGTCAGTGGCGGCAGATCAATCGTTGCCGCTGTCTTCGGCGGCATTTTGGCAGAGGGTCCTTCCTCCACAGCAGCGAATGAGCTGCCGCCAAAGACAGTGGCGGGACTTTGGCGGCAGCTCCTTTGAATCGGGCCCCGCGGTGCCTAAAGCTGGCCCTGAGCACACTCCCCTACAGGACCTGGAATTGAACCCAGGATTCCTGAGTTTCAACTTTCCTTTGCTGTCTAGCAAATGGGTGTAAACCCCACAGGCAAAGTATATGTCCCTCTAGTCCACAAAGAAGAAAACATCCTTCTACTGTTACCAGTTACTCCAGTTAGCTCAAATGTTAGTGGACTGTGCTGTGGATCTAGTATTTCAACCACGCAGGTGACTCAAATAGGTCAGTGTGGTTCCACATGATGGACTTTCTGTTTTTACAGTTTGCTTTTTAAAAAACTTGGGAAACTGCATCCCAAAAAATTATGTTAAAAGAATGTTAAGATTGCAAAGTCAAGCCCTCAAAATTGAGGAAATACCAGAATCAAGTTTGCCTGTGCAACTTTAATTTGGCCCCATTGTGTGTATGCATTTTGATACAATCTTTAATTGGATGATCACATACTATATTTCCCACATAAACCCTGTCTCATTCAGCACACAAGATAGATGATGCTTTGGGAATAAATCAGGGTTATGCCATTAATGAAGCTGATGACTTTAGGACCCTACATTATTCGTTGCACAAGTTGAAAGGCATGTGGTGAATGAAGCAGGGGAGGGCAGGAAGAGAAAGAAGGGTCTAACAGTTAAGGTGGTTGAATGTTGCCCTGGAGAACAGGATTCTATCCCTGCTTCTGACATAGAGTTCCTATGTGATGAGCAGATCACATAAACCAACAATTTCACAGGTGGTCTAATTGTGTGTTTCTCATTTTCTTGAAGCATGACTTGAGACCCTGCAATCTGATTTGCAGAAGTGCTGATCACTTGCAACTGAAGTCTATGGCAATTCTGCTTTGAACATATAAAGTGGTCTATATAACGCTAAGTACTTTGAAAAATCAGGTCATAGGTATCTCAAATTGGGGACCCAAAATTAGTGGACAATTTTTACCTTAATACCTCTGTCTCAGCTCCCTATGTGTAAAATACCCCCTCATTTTCAAGATAAATTAATTAATGTTTGTAAAGCACTAAGATACTACCATGAGAGCACTATAGAAAAGTATGAGGAAACGAATAACTGTACATTCAGTGCAGGGTTTGGATAGTGTTCAGTAAATAGTGCATGCGGTCACACAATGAATGGTGAGAGTAAAAATAAATATTTAATAGCTTACTCGTTCAGTGAGCACCATCTAGCCTGTGCACTGAATGAGGTAGGGGTCCCAGGGTAAAAACAATATGCAATCATGTAATTAAAATCTGTATCAGAATGCATACACACAAGAGGACCAAATGAAAAATGCATAGGCAACCTTAATTCTCCCATTTTCTAAGGCCTTGGCTACACTTACCAGGTAGTTCGACGGCTGGAAATCGAAGTTCTGGGTTCGACTTATCGCGTCTAGTCTGGACGCGATAAGTCGAACCCGGAAGTGCTCGCCGTCGACTGCGGTACTCCAGCTCGGCGAGAGGAGTACCGCGGAGTCGACGGGGGAGCCTGCCTGCCGCGTGTGGACCAAGGTAAGTTCGAACTAAGGTACTTCGACTTCAGCTACGTTATTCACGTAGCTGAAGTTGCGTACCTTAGTTCGAATTGGGGGGGGTAGTGTAGACCAAGCCTAACTTTTCCCTGCTCGATTTTGCAACCTTAATGTTCTTCTAACATCATTGCTTGGGATTTAATCAATGAACAGCTTGATTATGTTTCACTATTTTATCAAAACAAGTTTTCCATTTTTAAGTATTTTGCAGAATGGGATTTTAAAATCTTTTTGTATTAAATTTTGACTACTATAAAAGTTGTGGCATTTAACATGTTTCTATTCAACATTTTATAATAATATTTCCTTGTAATACATTTCCAACAACTTTGAATACAGGACCTGTATTTAAAATGCACAGAAAATGCAATCATTTGTTGGTAATGAGCAAATATGCTACAAAAACATGCTCAGCGATTCATTCAGGAGGAGAGGAGGGGCAGGAATCTGCAACTATCCTTTTTAAAATGTCTTCCTTCTTTAACTCTAATCAATTAAGGAAATGGTTTGCCATTACATTATGGCTCTCCCACACACCATTTAAATGCACACTTGACTCCCATTGAAATAGTCAGTTCTTCTTAAATTAGATTGAACTATGCATACACAAAAGGCTGCTGCAAAGCACAAAACTCCCATAGCACCCTCTACTGATAAAGAGAGAAGGGGATTAACATTCGTACAGAGCAATTCCACAGACTAGGTAAAATAAGAGCGAGAAGGTGAAAATGGGATTTCACTGCAGTTCAGAATTTAAACTGCTGCTTAATAAAGAGACCCTTTCAAGACACTTACCCTCAAAGGCCCAATCCCGTAGTCCCTACTCAGGCAAAATTCCTACTGAAGTCGGAATATTGGCTGGGTAAGGACTATTCACAATTAATCAAACTATCTGCATATAATTAAATCAGCTCTAATCACTTCATGGAGAGTAAAGAACCTAATTTTGGCATTTTTCCACTTAAATTCTTCCAAGAATACTTGCATTATTCTCTATAATCTTGCCAAACAGTATTTGTCAAATAATTGGACCATTTTTTCCATTGGTTGTTCAAAAAGTATGAACAAGCATTGATTTAACCAGATGATACCCATCAGTCGATTATTAAATTTCCTGTGAAGGGCTGAACTGGGGTTTAAGTGATGGCACACACCATGGGTGAATTTCATCCAATGAGAACTGCTTGATATCTTCCCACGCATTTTGAAAGTATCAAGGCTAGACCCAAAATGTAACCAATCTTCAATATTATATGTATAGCTGTAAATATGTTTCTTTTAACAGAATGTTTTGTTTTTAAACAAGGGCAACTGTGGTACTCGGCACTAAGAATAGGATAACAATTTCTTCTGTGCTCTCAATGGCCCTCTCCCCATGGTGGTTGTCCAGATAGCACAGAGGAGAAAGAGAAAGCACCCTAATTGGAGTGCTGAGGGATGAGGAGCTAGGGGTGGGAGATGAGACAAGAGCTGGGGGAGAAGGCAGGAGGGAGAGGAAGACTGGGACTGGCTGAAGGGGGCAATGAGAGAAGACAAGTACAGGCTAGAAGAGGTAGGGGGTTCTTTGGAAAAAATAGTATGTGCTCATGTAATTAATGACTGAATCATAATGGATGCACACAAAGGGGCAAATTCAGATTGCACAAGCAATGTTTACTGTGGGATTTCCCAACTTTTCAGTCCTTGCATTTGCAGCCTTAATGTTAACTTAGCAATATAAACTTACATTTTAAAAATTTTCATTCTTTCCCCCGTCCCCCACAGTAGAGACAGTGGATCAGATTCTTAGGTGGTGTAAATTGGCATGGCTTTATTGATTTTAATAGAGCCGTGCCAATTTACAGCAGATGAGAATCTGGTGTATTAATTTTAATTCCCTTCTAAAGAAGGCGCTCACACATCAACCTCATATGCCTCTAGTAATGTTTTTCCCCCCTTGACCGTGTCTATTTTTGTTATGTCTTAGAGATGTGGTGACCAAAAGTGAATGCAGTATTCAAGGCACTGGATTAACACCCATTTATATAATGGCATTATAATATTTTCTGTATTATTTCCTAGCCCCTTTAACCTAACATTTTATTCACACTTCTGACCACTGTTGTACATTCAGCAAACATCTTCAGTGTACTGGCCACAATGATATCTAAGTCTTTTTTCTGCAATTCAAAACCAATCAGCATGCATAAGTAAATTGAGTAATTTAAATTATTCCTTTCTTTCAATGTGCAGCCTTATGCTCTTCTAGGCTGAATTCATCTGCTCTTGTATTACCCAATTACTAAATTTCCAAACCCTCCAGGTTCCTCATAATCTTCCCCACTACTGTCTAACCTAAATTATGTTGTTTCATCAGCAAAATTGGTTTCATCACTATTCAACACTTCTCCTGTTATTCCTTACAATAGTCCTACATTGACCTCTTTTCCTGATGAAATTTGGTCCTATACTTTGATTTCTATCACTTAACTAGTTTTCACTTAATGACAGGGTTCTACTTCTCACACTGAGGTTATCAAGTTTCTTTTATGATAGTTTCTTTCTTTCTTATAATTAGCAGCTGTTTTATTAACTAATATCTAAAAGCCCTGACACAGTCTCTTGTGTGGCTTCATTTAGATTTGCTGTTTTAAATTAACATTAATTTGTTAACTTTTTAAAAGAATTCTAACATGTCAGACAGTTTTAGCAATCCAAAACCAGGCTGATTCTCTCTATCATTCTACTCATCCAGGTTCGTTATAGATCTTATCTATAACGTTGCTCAATTAAATTCCCTAGCACTGAGATAAGGCTCACCAGTCTAATTGTTGGAATCCCTCTTAGAATCTTTCCCTGCCCACCCCCCAATAGATAAGTATAAAGTTGGCTACCGTTTAGTCTTCCAATATTGTACCAGTATTTATGAAATACCCATTTATTGTCATTTGTTCTTTTAGTTGATTCTTTAGTTGTTTCAAATCCCCTGGGTAAATGCCATCTGATCTGGCTATTTATTGCATTTAATTCCTTGAATTGTTCCAAACTTTTCATATCTATCTATTACTACCTCTGATAATGCATCATCTTGCCTATCTATAAACAGTACCCATATCCTCTGTGCTGAAGACCCAGACAAAGAAAAAACGTAGTTACTCCAAAATTGGTTTATCCTCTTAGATTGTTCCTTTATGTCATATGTTCTAACAGGCTAACTGACTATCCCAGGGGCTTCCAACACCAGTACTGATGTACTTACAGAATATTTTATTGGGTGTATATCTTTGGTCCATTGTTCTTCAAATAGCCTCTTTATCTCCAAAACTTTTATATTAAAAACCAGATAGTAGAGGCGCCCATACCAAGCTCTGGATGCCTGTTACACCACTTAAAAATCACAATAATAACAACAATAAAAAAATTACACTGACCTTTAAATTGACTTCCAGCATTCCTAGAATTATAAGCCAAACTGTCACCAAAACTTAATTATCCCATGAGAACATATAACCCCATCCACTCCTTATCCCATCTTCTCCCTAAATGCGCCCCCTCCAAAAAAATATAACTTTTGAAACGGGCTCTTACCCCTCACTATTCCACTCACCCAGCACAGGACAGGATTTATCCCAGTTTTTCCTGTCATGGTCCTCTCCAGTCTTTTCTTTCCAAATAAAGCCTATGAAATTTTTAATTTATAGCATTGGTCTCCCTCCCAATCTGTCTTTCTTCTATAGTTTACAGCCAGGAATTACTGTATCTCATTGATTGCTTTCATCAGCCCTGTATTCTTCTGATGCCAGACACTCAGGCTCACACATGGTTGCGTTTAAGCTCCTTATACTGGTGTAATAAGCATTTTCAATTTTTATTACTTTATTGGATTGCTTCTCTTTAAGGGTGTCCCTTTTGCCGTAACCCAGCACAACCAAAATTACTACCTTATTTTCTTCTGGGATACATACTTCTTGATAATGAGTGGTCTGAACAGTAGTTAATAAACTGGGTATTCATATATAAGAACCCCAAAAGGAGAAAAAGAAACCTACCAGAAAACATACAAAGAAAAATAGTCCTTCTGGAACGAAAAAGTGCGTTTGCATTCCCTTATCTCCTGCTGAGGAGGAAACGATTATGGCTGAATGGGAATGTCCCAGTAAATCTAAATAATTTTACAGGCGTGTGAACACACAGGATTTTCCACTAACAGGCAACTGTTTGTTGGGAATGTTGCGACTCATCAAAAGTGATCTGTCTTCATGTGTCAACCTGTTAGCTCAATTCAGTAAGTAGTACACCATCAGAGTGTAGACCATATGTGGGCATTTTTCTCCTTTTAAAAACAGCATTATACAATATCAATAAAGCAAACACTAAATCAGGGCTGCTCGGGGGGAGAGGAAGGCGGCAAGTGGGGCAATTTGCCCCAGGCCCCGGACCCCACAAGGGCCCCCACGAGAACATAGTATTGCAACTTTTTTTATGGAAGGAGCCCCCAAAATTGCTTTGCCCCAGGCCCCCTGAATCCTCTGGGCGGCCCTGCACTAAATAGATTAAACTGGCTAACTAACAGATCTCACACAGTAATTGTCAATGGAGAATCATCACTGGATAGTGGGATTCTGCAGGGATCAGTTCTAGGCCTGACACCATTCAATATTATTCTCCATGATTGGGAAGTAAATATAAAATCATTGCTGATAAAGTTTAGTGATTACACAAACATTTTGTGCAAGGAATGGTAAATGATGAGAACAGAGCAGTTTTACAGAGCAATCTGGGTTGCTTGGTAAGCTGGGCTTATTCAAAGAAAATGTGTTTGTATACAACTGCAAGGTCATGCATCCAGGACCACGGAATGCAAGCTATACCTACAGAAAGGGAGACTGTATCCTGGTAAGTAGTAAAGGAACAGATTTTACGAGTCATAGTGGACAAACAACTGTACATAAGCTCCCAGTGCGATGATGTGACAAAGGTATAACATGATCCTTGGATGTATAAACAAGGGAGTAGGAGTAGGGAGGTGATTTTACCACTGTATATGGCATGGTGAGAACAATACTAGAATATTGCCTCCAGTTCTGATGCACACATTTTTAAAGGATATTGAAAAATTGGAGAGGATGCAGAAAATAGATACAACAATTATTCAAGGGCTTGTAAAAAAGCATTACAGAGAGAAATTTGAAGATCAATCTGTTTAGCTTATCAAAAAGAAAACTGTAAGGTGAATTGACTAGGGTGTAGCCATACCTTTATGGGGAGAAAATACCAGGTACTAAAGGACTCCTTACCCTAGTGGAGAAAGGCATAACAAGAACCAGTGGTAATAAATTTAAGCCAGATAAATTCAAATTAGAAATAAGGCACAATTTTTTAAACAGTGAGAGCGATTAACTATTGGAACAAACTACCAAAGGAAGTGATGGATTCTCCATCTCTTGAAGTCTTCAAATCAACACTACATGACTTTCTGGAATATATGTTTTAGTCAAACACAGATATTGGGCTCAATACAAGGACAACTGGGTGAAATTATATGGACTATGTTACATAGGAGGCCCAGCAGACTATCTTAATGTACCTTCTGGCCTTAAAAACTATGAATCACTCACATAGTGTGATGCTAAAGCTTCCGAGTTTGGCAAGCATGGTATAGACATTACTCTGGGTCACACGATGGCTCCACAACAGTCATGGGGAAGATTCTACAGAGCCTATACATCAAAAATCCCCTAATTTTGATTATTTAAGGCATTCATTCTCTTCCAATGTTACTTCTTAAAAAAGAAGGGAATTGTAATAAACCTGAAGCCTGAAATGAAACTATAGAACTAAAGAAATGTGAATAATTAGTATACCTCACAAAATATAGTAAATCAAAACAACTTGAAACCAACCATTTATTTATCATCATTTTATGGCTTTGTTTTACATTTTCTTTTTTGGAGGGGTTAAACAGGGGCTTTTAATAAAGTTGTGACTTTAAAAGGCCATGTTGCAAAATGTTTTGCTAAGCCTTTGCCTTGTCATACACAAGACTAGTTTCGTTAAAGCTACCATAGATGAGTTAAAAGGCAGGTGAAAGTTAAATAATAAAAACAAAACTATTTCAAATAGCATTTAATAAAAAAAAAGAGAAAGAGACATAAACATCAACCCTGGAAGTATTAAAAGCACGTTCTGAAATCCACTGTGATGACAGTTTAAAGAAAGCAGCTTTTATGTGCTACTGAGCCCAGCTCTGCAATGTCTTTTAAATGCAATTGTTTACCTAAAAATACAAGCAAGGGCCAGAATCTGGCCTAGAAGAGGCAGCTTTTGATTGCACACACTGAACTGAATCCTTAACTAATAAGTTGTTCCACACCTTTGTCTGAAACAAGAAAGGCAAAGGTCTGCGTTTTCTCACAAGAATGCACAAGCCTCCTCAAAAGTAATATGGTTTTCTACATCTAAGACTCAGTATTTGTTGACTTAAAGAGTTTGTGTGAGTGACAATGCACATCACTGGTTTGTTACTTCTGTCATCTGTGCTACTGAGTGTACCTTGACTCAGATCAAAGTTGAAAGCTTCTAAAAAGATACACAAACCACAATGTGACAAATAGCATGCTTTGTTTGACACAGCAAACAAGAAATTACTTTCATCAACCCAGGAAAAGAATCCCATGTTTTCAGTGCTAATTCTGAAGTCTGCAATGATAGAGCTAGAGGTTTACTTCATTCTCAAGGAATGAGCACCTTTCAAAAAATAAAGAAAGAAACAGAAACAAATTTGATACATTACATTCTGGTGATTTTTACAAATTCAAAAACTACTCCTAGAATATGTATTTGTTAAAGATAAAATTTATACTTTTACTTAACTAAATTGATTTCCCTCAAATAGAAAATATCTCCTGTTGAGTCATCTATTACCTATAATTTATTTTTTTTAAACATGTTCTGAGCCTCCTAGGCAAAACTAGACACTCTGGATGTATCCAACACTAGGCATTCCAATAGCTTGCACATTTAACAATGATGTGCATAATAAATACTGCATATAATATATAATATATATTTATAATCATTTAGAGATATTTGAGGGTTAGTTAGCTAATCTTTGTATGGTGCTTTTGGAAACGTAAAGCGCTACAGACATATAAATCCTAAGTATGATGTATATCATCGGAGCACAGAATTTTTTGTCAGTAGAAGTGCATGTTAAATAAAAATTAAAGGAATATCTGTGAGGTCACTTTTGGCCCAAAACATAGTTTAGTTTAAAAAAACAAAACAAAAACAAAGTAACTTTCCCTTTGATTGATTTTTTCTTCCCTGCAATGGAAAAGGTATTTCATGCAAAGGGCATGATCTGAAGCCTACTGAAATCAATGGCAGTCTTTCCATCAACTTCAATAAGATCTGGATCAGGCCACAAACATCACTGCTGTGTTTATAACCTAAGCATTACATCATTGTGCTAGAGAATGAGTGGCTGAATGTGAAATTGACTAGAAACAGAGAAATGCAAAGAGTAAACAAATAGCAGAATAAAAACATATTAACAGACTAGATAACAAAACACAGTTAAAAAGGATAAAATAGCCAGACGATCCTTTTAATTCTCCAACTCCACCTTTCCCCTAAAAAAACCTTCCACTGGGCATACAGAAAGGTTCTGCAACGCTATCTGCACAGATTCACCAAATCCAACCTCCCACACACAGCAGAACTCCACCAGTCTGTTATCCTCCTTAACCCACTCAAACTGTGTGCATGGCATATGACATCAGAATGACTGATCCTAATGTGAATTTATTGTCTTGTATTCTTTTAGTACTCCTTACCTGAGGAGGTTGTGAAGGCTAGGACTATAACAGCGTTAAAAGAGAACTGGATAAATTCATGGAGGTTAAGTCCATTAATGGCTATTAGCCACGATGGGTAAGGAATGGTGTCCCTAGACTCTGTTTATCAGAGGGTGGAGATGGATGGCAGGAGAGAGATCACTTGATCATTACCTGTTAGGTTCACTCCATCTGGGGCACCTGGCATTGGCCACTGTCGGTAGACAGGATACTGGGCTAGATGGACCTTTGGCCTGACCCAGTACGGCCGTTCTTATGTTCTTACCCTAAATATTGTTTACAATGATAAAATATCACTATCTTTCTGCACACAGATGCTATTCCCAGCCTACTCAAGCAGTGTCCAAACACTGGGAGTTTGGTTTATTAACACAGAAATTAATTATATAATATGAAGTTTGCTTCAAAGCTTCACTCCAAGCTTGGCTGCTCCTAAGGTTCCTATCTCAGATCAGCTCAATCCACATCCTAGATCTTCTCTTCCAAGAAAGCTACTCCCACCTTCTGTATATCCACATGGTGCAACAAGCCACCTAACTCAGTGAATTAGCTATACTCACTTAGGGCTTGTCTACACTTAAAACACTACAGTGGCACAGCTGCACAACTATGGTACTTCAGTGTAAACACTACCTACACTCACAGCAGGGGTTCTCCTATCAGAGTAGGTAATCCACCTCCCCAAGAGAGGCAGTAGCTAGATGGACAGAAGAATTCTTCTGTCGACCTAGAGCTATCTACACAGGGATTTAGGTTGCTTTAACAATGCTGCTCAGGGATGTGGATTTTTCACCCCTTTGACCGACGTCGTTAAACTGACCTAATTTTATAGTGTAGACCCAAGCCTTAGGTTGCAATTCTACAAAGATAAATGGGCAGATAGACCCCTGTGCTTGTGATGTCCTGGTTTACAAGAACAGGGCCTTAACTCTTTTGTAGAAGGATTAACAAAGTAGGGTGCTAACAAAGTAGGGTGTTTCAGGCAACAACTTCCAATGTATTACATAGAATTATATTGTTCATTGCATAGTCTATTCAAAAGAAGGCTGTAAAACTCATCCATTATAGAGAGATTCATGAGTTCAGCCATTTAAAAACATATAATTAACACTGTAAATTAAAGAGAAAATTACAGCACTATCCAAGCATAGAAAACTGGTATCACTAACAACGGATCCATCCACTTTCAAACCAGGCCACATCTTCTTTATGTTAATCTGTTTAAAGTAACTTTAGCTACCTCACGTTTCCAGTGTACACTCCTACTAAAAGGTGCCACTTAATAAGAAATGGCAATTAAAGAGGCATGTTTCTCTCTAGAAGACTGCAATAGATTCATAGATTCATAGATTCTAGGACTGGAAGGGACCTCGAGAGGTCATCGAGTCCAGTCCCCTGCCCGCATGGCAGGACCAAATACTGTCTAGACCATCCCTGATAGACATTTATCTAACTTACTCTTAAATATCTCCAGAGATGGAGATTCCACAACCTCCCTAGGCAATTTATTCCAGCGTTTAACCACCCTGACAGTTAGGAACTTTTTCCTAAATGTCCAACCTAGACCTCCCTTGCTGCAGTTTAAACCCATTGCTTCTTGTTCTATCTGTAGAGGCTAAGGTGAACAAGTTTTCTCCCTCCTCCTTATGACACCCTTTTAAATACCTGAAAAACTGCTATAATGTCCCCTCTCAGTCTTCTCTTTTCCAAACTAAACAAACCCAATTCTTTCAGCCTTCCTTCATAGGTCATGTTCTCAAGACCTTTAATCATTCTTGTTGCTCTTCTCTGGACCCTTTCCAATTTCTCCACATCTTTTTTAAAATGCGGTGCCCAGAACTGGACACAATACTCCAGCTGAGACCTAACCAGAGCAGAGTAGAGCGGAAGAATGACTTCTTGTGTCTTGCTCACAACACACCTGTTAATACATCCCAGAATCATGTTTGCTTTTTTTGCAACAGTATCACACTGTTGACTCATATTTAGCTTGTGGTCCACTATAACCCCTAGATCCCTTTCTGCCGTACTCCTTCCTAGACAGTCTCTTCCCATTCTGTATGTGTGAAACTGATTTTTCCTTCCTAAGTGGAGCACTTTGCATTTGTCTTTGTTAAACTTCATCCTGTTTAACTCAGACCATTTCTCCAATTTGTCCAGATCATTTTGAATTATGACCCTGTCCTCCAAACAGTTGCAATCCCTCCCAGTTTGGTATCATCTGCAATGTAGATATTAACTTATTCTTGACTGTGTGTCAGCTAATACAAACATTTCAGTTGAGCAGTGAAAATACAGTTAATATGAAAATTAAACTCCTGTAAGAGTAGTGCTTAATTTGTAATGAAAAAGGTGCCGGGCTCAAGCAATTAGGTGCCAGGGCTCAAGCAATTTTTTTACTTTCAGAACTGATGCGGCAAGCCAAGAAGTACTGGGGCTATCTGCCAAGCCTAGAGGTGTCGGGGCTCAGCCCTGGCGAGCCCCAGCACAAATTAAGCACTGTGTCAGAGTTAAAAAAACAAACTGATATGACATTGATCTTTTAATTTCAATCAAAGCATAGTAGCCTTGAATCAGAGGGATCATTATTACTGAAAACTTTATAAAGTGTACGGGACGAATTTAGTTAGGCACAATAAAAACAGAAAGGTATGAAAACATTTTCTTTAAAAGATTCCTATTTGCAACTTCTAAAAGAATCAGTTGCTGTTTTCACTGACTTCTAACTGTGTGCTTTTTGAAAATTGAATAAAGAGCTCTCTTTTCCTTCAGCCTGGAGAGCACTTTCATATGGTATTATTGTGTCATGTTTAATTTGTTTTATGTTCTTCACCTACTGAATTGCAGCTTCATAAAGTGGTGTTTTATTATTTTCTCCCCCATATCTATAAAAATAACTGTTTTCGTCATTTTTAAGGTGGCTGCTTTAATACTTTAATAGTCTTGAAGATGGAGGCTATTACATACACATACAAGTACCTGTTTATAACTTTTCTCTCTGCTAGTTCAGATCTGTAATTTGAGTAGATATTTATATCTACTGAAAAGAAATACATAGATTCATAGATTCAAGGACTGGAAGGGACCTCGAGAGGTCATCGAGTCCAGTCCCCTGCCCGCATGGCAGGACCAAATACTGTCTAGACCATCTCTGATAGACATTTATCTAACCTACTCTTAAATATCTCCACAGATAAACATCAACAGATCAACCACCTATTTTCTATTTGGATGACTTTAAAAACAATTTCTCTTCTATTTTCCAGCAAATGTATCTATAAAAAAGAGGGACAATTAAATATATTGAAATGCTATTTCTATATTATTGAAGGTAGAGTGGCCCCGAGTACCTTGAATGGTCCCTTACAATATGTGCTAATTACTTATGCTAAACCAGTGCATCTTAACCTTTTTTTCATTTGCAACCCCCTAAAAAATGTCAAATGAAAGTGTGGACGCCTTTTGAAATCTTAGACATACTCTGCGTACCCACAGAGGTGTGCAGACCACAGGCTGAAAATCACTTTTCTATGGTAACGACAACCTTTCCTCGACCCCTTAGACCAGGAGTTCTCAGGACAAATTTTTTGTCCTCAGAGTGCGGCCACCCAATCTTGCTGGTGGCCAATCTCACACTTTCCCCTAAAATACTTAATTAGCTTTAGGAAAAACAAGTAAATATGAACATATACATATCCAAACCATTGTAATTTATTTATTGTTAGCTAGTAAGTCTGTTAATATCACTTTTCACAACAAACATGCAAGTATCACTTTTCACAGCAGGCTTATTCAGCCCTGGCAAGCCTGGGGGACAAATTAAGCCCTGGATGGGGAGGTCTCGGGAGGCAGCAAGGGCAATGGGGCTAGATGGGGGGGCTAGGGGAGTCAGTGGAGGGCTAGAGCCTGAACCCCATGGCAAGAGCCTGGGGCCTGCCACCCCACGGCCAGACCTGGAGCCCGAAGCCCCTCAGCCACAACCTGCCGTCCCACCACCCCAGAGCTGATGCCCAAATCCTGAGCCCCACTGCCCCGGGAAGGTGGGGAATTCACTGGCTGCCTGCTACTCCAGCGTTGTGCTCCAGGTGTCTCTAGAGGGGAGCAGAGCCCAACCCCTGCTGGTGGTCCCAGCAATCAACACCAAGGCAGAGCATCCAGGAGCAACAGGGAGGAGGAGGAGCCACTATTTTGCCACCCATGCCCACTCCATCACATCCACAAGAAAGCCACTTGTGGCCACAAGAAAAGCCCCTGATGGCCGCATTTGAGAAACGCTGCCTTAGACATATTCTGTGGACTCTCGGGGATCCAAAGACCACAGGTTGGAAACTACTGTGCTAAACAGTCTGTTACATCTTACATTTTGCTGTGACATGCAGAGTAGTTTTCCCAGACCCGCAGAAGAGTTCTATGTGGCTCAAAAGCTTGTCTTTCTCACCAATGGAAGTTAGTCCAATGAAAGATATTACCTCACCCACCTTGTCTCTCTAATATCCTGGAACCGACATGGCTACAGCTACACTGCATGCATTTCTGCAATACATCACAAAATACTCCATTTTGGTTTGTAAACATGTTAGGAACATATCTCTGAGCAGAAAGAGAGAGTAACTATTAGATGACCACTACTGAGGCATTCCAGGCTTTCCACATAGACAAATAGGTTATACCTTAGAAGCAACTGGGAAGACAGGAGAAGGCCAGAATGAGATTGGAGCAGCTTTTATGAGTGAACTGCCCTCTGACTGGCTGGACCTTTTAAAATGCAATGAAAGCTGGTTAAACCAACCAGATGGAGAGAAAGCTGCTCATGGACTAAGGACCTGACCTGATGTGCCCAGTCCATTTGAGGGAAAATGGGATCTAAGTGTAAAGGATAGCCAGAAAACCAGCCGAAAAAGCCTAGATTAATCAACTATAACTATTCTTACCAGCAGTTCTGGATATATTTGTTCTGGTACTTCCTTTGTGTGACAATAAATTGTCACACAAAGGAAGTACTCCCTGATACTTAATAAATTGTCTGTGATGGTAAACAAAAAGCCCCGCTCTGTGGAATATTTTCACTGAAACCCAAAGGGCAGAAGTAGTGGATGTTTCTGCCCTCAAAATCTGAAATTGTATGCAAAGTGATGCAGCAAAATGGCTTACATGACTTGATGTACCCCTTTCAGCACCAAAAAGAAATGGAAACATAGGCCCTGACCCTACAATCACTTACGCACAAGAAGAGTGCCACTGTCAGAGCTAGTCATGTGAATAAAGTTAAACACAAGTGAAAGTATTTATGGGATTGGGGCCTTCAAGACTGCACAGTGCCCAATGGGGCCCAGATTCCTAATTCTCTACAAGCTCCTACAAAGTAAATAGTAATGCTCTGCTTATACTTCACTGAGGAAACCACTACAAGAACTTAGCAAGAGTGGTGGTGGAACCTCCATTGCTGGAAATTTTTAAATTTAGATTGTTTTATGATAGATAAATTATGCTTTAGTCAAAAGAGAATTAATTCAGAGACATCTCAGAGCCTATGTTCGGCAGCAGGTCAGACTAGCGAGCCACAATGGCCGCTTCTGACCGTATCATCTCTGAATAGAGGTTTGCCAAAGTGATATTTCAAAGCCAACTGTTTCTACGTACAAAATCAGATTTTTTAAAAAAAGTGTTTATTTCTGACGGACAGCTCAAAACAGCTGAACAAATTTAGCTCCAACTGCCCCCGCACAGCGCAACGCTCAGTGAGTCAGACAACAGCGCGCAGGGCGCGCGCCGCTTTATCCAGCCCCGCCCGCCCGGCACAGAGCTCCGCCTCCCCTTCCCACGTGCGTTCGAAAGGCACAGCCTCACCCAGGGGCACGAGGACACACCGACCGTTGGGCAGCGGCCACGTGCCCCTGGACTGTCCCTTCCACAGGCCCTTCCTCACGCCCACATTCCACACTCCTCCCTCGCGCCACTTGAACTTCCGGTCTGCGTGCGCCCTCGCCTCCTTGACGTTCTGCCCGCCCACTTGCGCGGCACGCACGCATACGCCTCGGTTTCTGCCTCGCGCTGCCGTGGGGGTGTGGCGGCGGGCTGTGATAAAGCTTGGGAGTTGCGTTGCTAAGCAACCCGATCCGGACCGTGGCGAGAGGAGCAGGTCGGTGTTAAAAAGACAGTGACAGTCTCCATGGGACGAGCCCAGGGGTGCTGCAGAGTCCGCTGGCAGGGTGGCTGTTTGTATCGGGGGCGGACCACAGGAGCCAATAAGAGGGCGCAGTGTGATGGGGGTAGGGAGGCCAGTGGAGTGTGTGGTGGGGGAGCAGGGGCCATGGATTGGGTGGGGGTGAGGAAGCCGGGGCCAATAAGGGGGGGAGGGTAAATGTGTGATGGGGAGAGCAGGAGCCATTGGATGGGGGGAACCAGGGGCCAATAAGCAGGGCACTGTGTGATGCGGGGAAGCTGGGGCCAGTAAGGAGAGAGGTGCTGGGTGCATTCAGGAGCAGAGGCCATTGTAGGGAGAGATACTGAATGGGGGGGGGGAGGGAAGGGGGAAGCAAAGGCAGATGAGAACAGGGAGGGCTGGTTCTGTGGGAGATGGGTGGGAGGGTTGATAAATGAGGGAGAAACATGCCATGAACCAGTGTGCAGTAGGGAGACTTGTGCAAAGATGAGCTACTGTTATGGGATCTGATGTGTTTAAGGATGAGAAGGAGAAAGAGGTGGGTAGGGCAGGGTGAATAGGTAGTTTCTGTAAAATGGGAATAGTCAGCAAAATTTAATCTGCCTCATTCATGATTGTAATGTGGCTCATGGATGGAAGGTGCTATAGAAATTCAAATTATTGATTATCATAAAAATCAGCGGTTAGAATAGCACCACACAGAGAATCTATAAAGAGCAATTTGAAGAGATCTTTTGGCAGTCTGGTGCACTTCTTTAAATTCTTAATTCAAATGTTGCAGTAGTTAAAATAGATTTTATTATATTTTTAAATTTTTAGTTCAAAACTTGTTTTTACAATAAGACACTCTTTAGATAGAGATAGTTTTAACATATTTTGAGAAGAGGAACAGAAGGTCAATTAATCTCTGAAAAAAGAAATCCTTTTAGTCCACCAAACAGGTACAGGACTAATGGGGGCATTCCCTAAGACCGCCAACAAGCATAACTCATCTTTAACCTGAAGAGACCACCTCCAGGAAGGAGTAGTTCATTGTCCATGAACTTTGCAATCCTTGGCCTCTTTACTGAGTCTGTCAAAAATGAGTGCCAGTTGTGATGGTAATTGTATATTGTCTCACTGAGCCAACTCCCATGCACGTTGATGGAAATCTTCCCATTTTTTTCCAAGGGGAGTTAGATTAGTTCTTGAGAGACTTGGCTTTTTAAGGGTCAATTATCAGGTTAAAAAAACGTCTTTTAATGTCCTTCCCTAAGTTATACGTAATATCTGAGACTGTTAATAGGGAACTTTTTGTTATGTCTAGTTTACTCTTCTTTGCTTATTCTGTTTTTG
Organism: Malaclemys terrapin pileata; assembly: GCF_027887155.1. Taxonomy (NCBI): domain Eukaryota; kingdom Metazoa; phylum Chordata; order Testudines; family Emydidae; genus Malaclemys; species Malaclemys terrapin. The sequence goes on along the minus strand of NC_071506.1, from coordinate 267,849,515 downwards.
TTTGTTTATTTCTATCAAGCTTGAGCAATGGATGTAGGTGAGCCAGATCATTCACTTTTGTTTATAGTCAGCTTCTAGTTTATTCCACATTTAGGTGCTCTTTGTACTTGGAAAATGCTGCAGTGTTTTGACTACAAACAAGGCAAGGGAGTGTCTGGAGTATTGGTTGTTTGTTTCAACAGTTTCCACTACAATTACAACAAAAAATCTGTTTTTTTTAATTCATAAAAGATAGTTTTTCAAAGACTAAATTATTGTGAAAATATGACCTGTGTCACTTTAAATATTGGGACAGCTTTCATTCCATAATAAAGAGCAGGGAAAATTATTATTACTCTATAGTCTGTGCTTTAAATTCAACTCAGAAGCCAAGCAACAGCTCATGAATATGGCCCTAACAAATTCACGGCCATGAAATCTGGTCTTTTGAGTGCTTTTACCCTATACTATACAGATTTCACAGAGAGACTAGCGTTTCTCAAATTGGGGGTCCTGACCCAAAAGGGAGTTGCAGAGGGGTTGTAAGGTATTTTAGGGGGGTCATAGTCTGGCCACCTTTACTTCTGTGCTACTGCCTTCAGAGCAGGGTGGCCGGAGAGTGATGGCTGCTAACTGAGGGTCCAGTCTACAGGCAGCAGTGCAGAAGTAAGGGTGACAATGCTGTACCATGCCATCCTTACTTCTGCGCAACTGCTGGCAACAGCACTGCCTTCAGAGCTGGGCTCCTGGTGAGCAGCCACCACTCTTTGGCTGCCCAGCACCACCACCAGCAGCAGCAGCGCAGAAGTAAGGGTAGCAGTACCGCAACCCCCCTCTAGAATAATTCTGCAACCCCCACCCCAACTCCTTGTTGGGCCAGGACCCCTACAATTACAACACTGTGAAATTTCAGATTTAAAAGCTGAAATCATGAAATTTACTATTTTAAAAAGCCTATGACCATGAAATTGACTAAAATGGACCATGAATTTGGTGGGGCCCTAATCATGAAGCACAGGTATAAAGTGCTCCTTGTGAAATTCTTCACTCATTAAAAAGATGGCTCTACTCTATACCATTTAAAGTTTCTGAATAAGTTTATGGGTGTGGTCTACAGAGAACAGTTTGTAATAGTCTAATTTTGAAGTGGCAAAGCCATGGATCACAACAGCAAGGTTTTCATTAGAAATGGCCTGCAAATGAAATTGGCTCTTTTGGCCAAGCATAAATAGAGGAAAGCAATCCTAGCTACTGATACTATCCAGAACTCCGTATTATAAACTCTGGTAATGAAAGACGGATGCACAACCTCGTTGAAGGAGACTAGAACCACAATCATGTCTTCTGGTTATTTTCCCCAACCTACCATCATCACCTCCAAATGATCTGGACCAGGGGTCCCAACGTGGTTAGATTGGTTAGTCATGCTGCAGTCTTTACCCATCACCGAGGTGCACAGTTGCTTCTATTACTGCAGCAGTCAAGATGGAGACAATTGTAATCATAATGTAGATTAATTATGCCAATTCTAAAATAACAGCCTCATCATCAGGTGATTGTAGTGTGTTTTTCATTCAAATCCATAACTCACTTCTTCTATAATGTCCAAAATAAATAGGTTAATATATATGGCAAAATCCAGTTAGTGATTCTATCACTATAACCTTGTCTTTTCTCATTCCAGTCCTTCTCTATTATTTGTTATCACTACTCATCTTGAAGGTTCTCTTTCCCCCTTTTTTGGTGATATTTGTCCTCCCCTTAATTTTTCCATAGGTAAAACAGCAGAAGTGGTTGAGTTGTTAGGAGGGATTTGAATGTGACAAGGGGCGTGGACTTGATGGACAGGTTTGTGGGGGCATTCCAAGCACAAAGGGCAGCGGGGAAGAAGGCACAGAAATGTTTGTGAGAGGAGGATACAAAAAGAGTATTGAAGGTGTAGTCATTAGTGAGCAGAAAGAGTGGTGGGGAGCAACACAGACACATCCAGGTCCAAGATTCAGGCAGGAGTTGTGCAACATACAGCCTTGAAGTAAGGACAAGAAGTTTTAATTAGATGCGCACCAGCACAGCGAGTAAATGGTGTCTAGTTTTAGTCATGGATAAGAAGGTAGCCTTTGGCAACAGCATTTTGGATGGAATGGAACCATAAGGTTAGTATGAAGAAGACCAAGGGAGAAGGAAATTGCAGTAATGAAAGTGGGAGATGATATGTGTAGGGACAAGGAATTTGGAGATTTTTCTATTTGGGGTGGAAATGAAAGGCCAGATTTTGAATAGAGGAGGAAAAAGGCAACATGAGTTGACCATAGTCTTGATGTGGGGAGAGAAGGAAAGGGAGAAGTCAAAGACATCCCCAAATTAATTACAGGCCTCCATGACAGAGGATAGTGGCATTATTAATGGTAAAGAAGATGGGAAGTAGTGGAGGTTTGGGATGAAAGATTATGAGTTTAGACTTGGCCATGTTGAGTCTAAGATGACAAACAATTCAATATAGGCAGTCAGGGAGGCAGCAAAATATGATATCAAAGTAGAGTTGCCAACATACCCAAATACCCTTGCCCTGCCCACTGCCCCAAGGCCCTGCCCCTTCTACGAGGCCCCACCCTGCTCATTCCATCCCCACTCCCTCCATCGCTTGCTCTCCCCCACCCTCACTCACTCTCACGGGGTAGGGGGTTGGGATATGGGAGTGGTTGTGGGCTCTAGGCTGGGGTCAAGGGGTTCAGAGTGTGGGAAGGGGCTCCAGGCTGAGCCTGGGTCAGCGGGTTGGGGTGCAGGGAGGGGGTGTGGGGTGCAAGTTCTGTGGGAGGGAGTTTGGGTGCAGAAGGGGGCTCCGGGCTGGGGCAGGGGGTTGGGGTGCAGGAGGGGGTATGGGGTGCTGGCTCTGGGAAGGGGCTCAGGGCTAGGGTCAGGGGTTCAGGAGGGGGCTCAGGGCTGGGGCAGGAGGTTGGGGTGTGGGCTCTGGCCAGGCAGCACTTACCTCGGGCGGCTCTCAGTTGGCGGCACAGTGGGGCTAAGGAAGGCTCCCTAGCCCCTCGCCGCTCCCGGAATCGGCCAGAATGTCCCTGTGGCCCCTGGAGGGGGGGGCAGGGGGTTCCGTGCGCTGCCCCTACTTGCATGCACCCCCCGCATCTCCCATTGGTCGCAGTTCCCAGCCAATGGGAGTTGTGGAGTTGGCACCGGAGGCAGGGTCAGCACACGGAGACCCCTGTGGGCCCCCACCGCCCCAGGCCGCAGGGACGTGCTGGCTGCTCTGGGAGCAGCATGGAGCCAGGGAAGGCAGGGAGCCTGCCTTAGCCCTACTGCGCCGCTGGACTTTTATCAACCTAAAATCTTCCGGTTTGGCTTCAGTGGCCTCCGGGAGATAGAGCCTGATTCCAAGAGACTCCTGGCAAAACTGGGAGGGTTGGCAACCTATATCGAAGCACAGAGTACAGTTCAGGGGTGGAGAAATATACCTGAAAGTCATCATGCAAAGAGAGAATTCAACTCAGTGAGCAGCTGAATTCAGCCAAGGATAGGAACAAGAGGAGAAGGCTCAGAACAGAGACCTAAGGTACCCAAATTGGGAAGGGAGGATGGTCGACCAACAGATGTTGAAGTAGTTTCTAGGAGGGGGAGAGAGAGAGAGAGAGAGAGTGTGTGTGTGTGTGTGTGTGTGTGTGTGTGTGTGTGTGTGTGTGTGTGTGTGTGCGCGCGCTTATCTTAATGGGGTCCAGGTCCATGACTGGGACTGTTAGGTGCTAACACAATACAAATAATCTAAAAAGCTGATATAAAGGCAGATGACAGATCCATTAGCTCCTATCCAAAAATATACTGTGTACAGCATATGCAGTACATTGGAGTTTGTGGGGAGAGAGGAGTCACAATCTACTTTTGGTTACATGGAGCTAATTTTTTCAGCACCATTGTGTGTTGTGCTAACCTCTTGTTGTCCACAGATGTAGAAAATAGTGAACATTAATTTTGTACACTTCCACTGTATTGTCAATGAGAGTATTTCTGTTGATCAAAAACATTACTAATTCTTTTGTATTTTTGGTTTTAGAACTACAAGATATTACAAAATATGCTGTCAATTGTCCCTATCAATGGAGCATCATTATTCTGTTTTGAAGACAAGTAGTTCATCAATGACTTCAGTTCACAATTCTAAAAACAATTACAAGGTGCACAGGTCATTTTATGCTAAAATAAATGAGCATTTCAAAAAATTGAAATGAATATAGATAGGCCCGTTTAGTGTGTTAAAAGTAATATATACTTACAAGTATTTGTTTATGTTCAGGGCTCTGAAAGGCAAGATTAGCCTTGGGATTGTTTTAATTATACTGAGGCAAAATATGTTTAGGCATGTCAAGCTTTTATAATTCATAATGAGTTTATTGCATATAATAATTATGGGTTCAGTAATTAAAAGTTAAAAATTACTGCTATTTTATTTAATATAAACCATAAATCAAACATTTCTTTTGACTTTATAAGTTAAGGTTAGGATGTGTCAGTAACATCAATCTTAAGTTTCATATTATGGTAATTGTATATTAGTAAGACTTCAAGCATGGGAGTTGTATATGTATAAAAAGCTTTGTCAAATTAAAACATCATTGGCTAAGGGCTGAACTTTTCTTTAACATACTGTACACGCATACAAGTCATTTATATTAATAATTATGGATTTTTTTTTTAGGGCAGTTCCTCCAAACAAGATACTTTAGCTGTTACTGCAGTTGCTTTACAAGATCATATTTTACATAACCTTCAGCTCCAGGATCTTTCATTAGCAGATCCTTTTAAGTCAAAGTTAAGGAATAAAAAGAACACTTACAAACCTGTGAACAAAGAGATGGTCAGAGCAGTAGTAGATACTGGACTAAGAAAAAAGAGAATTCTCCACACAAAAAAGGAAGATCCAGAAAAAGAATATGTCCTTGATCCTAATCCTCCACAATTAACGTTAGGTAAACCATTATATTCTGATCTGTGTATTTTTGCATTTTATTTCAAACTTATTAGAATACAATAGCTAGATGTTCTTTTCAATACTATAACTTAGCATAAAACTGTATAATGCATAGAAAGTTTATAAAAATGTCAAAAATCAAGTACTTTGGGCCTTCAGGTAAACAGTGATCATTTAAACAATAAGGACAATTTAAACTGCCATCAAAAAAGTTGAATACTTCTCACATCTGTCATATATTTGAATTTATTTTCAGTGTGACAGACTAAGGGAGAAGGAAGAAACTAATAAGTCTAGATGAAGAATTTTTTCATTCTAGAAACAGGCACTTCTTTCCCCACTGATTTTTTTTATATATAATTTTTTTATATTAGTGGTTGAAAATACAATGCAATACAAGTATAAACAAAAACAGATGTTATTTTTAATGTTGGAATGATTACATAAGATTGTGTGCAACTGTCGCTTTACCTTTTGTTTAGTAATGATGTTTACCGTTTGGGCATAAATTGTATGCTTTTGCTAACATTTACCCACCCCTGCCCAAACTTAAAAATGTTTGTTTTTGCAATGATCCTGGGGCAAAACCCAGCAAGAATTAACACCTGTAGTTAAATACCTACTTCACATTAAGAAGCAAACATGCAACAAGAGAAGTCATAAAAGTGAGAGCTTGGAATCACGCTAAGTGAGCAAATTTCTTTTAAAAAACCTCAGTTACTAACTTTCCATAACTGTTCTTCAAGATGTGTTGCTCATGTCCATTACAGTGTAGGTGTGTGCTCACCCTGAGCACTACTGCCAGAAAGTTTTTCCCCCATGGTATCCATGGGGTCGGCTCTGGTGCCCCCGGGAGCCACACCTTCATAGCGTCTGTATATAGGGCCCTGCTACCTCTCAGTTCCTTTTTGCTGGCTAACTTGGGCTTGGTCCACACTGGGACGGGGGATCAATCTAGGAAACGCAACTTCAGCTATGAGAATAGCGTAGCTGAAGTCGACGTTTCCTAGATCGAATTAAGTTTACTTACTGTGGGTCCACGTGGCACAGGCAAGCTCCCCCGTCGACAGCGCTTCCTCCTCTCGGCGAGCAGGAGTTCCACAGTCGACGGAGGAGCGCTTCTGGGATCGATTTATCGCGTCCAGATGAAACGCGATAAATTGATCCCAGAAGATCGATCTCTACCCGCCGAATCAGGCGGGTAGGGTGGACCTAGCCTTGGACAGAGGGGCAGGCGGAGTGGGCAGGGGGTGGAATGGACATGAGCAACACATCTTGAAGAACAACAGTTACGGAAGGATAGTAATTGTTTTTGCTTCTTTGAGGGCTTTCCTCATGTCCATTCCAACGTAGGTGACTCCCAAGCAGTTGCGCAGGTGGAGGGTTCGGAGTTAATTGGCGCACTGATTGTAACACGGCTTTGCCGAAACACGCATCATCTCTAGCTTGCTGGGTGATGACATAGTTGGATGTGAAAGGGTGAACTGACGGCCATGTTGCCGTTCTGTAAATGTCCTGAACCGGGATTTGCGCCGTGAACATTGCCACCGATGATTGAGCTCTTGTAGAATAGGCTGTCATTGGAGGAGCTAGGACCTTTGCTAGATCATAGCATGTTAAGATACAGTGATCCACAATGAAATTCTCTGGTCTGAGACTAGGTGGCCTTTCATTCTGTCTGCAATGGTTATGAAAAGCTGAGCGGATTTCTGAAAAGGTTGAGTCCTTTTTATGGAAAAGGTTAGTGTACACAACACCTAGCTGGAGTCTCTGTTCCTCCCTGTTAGTATGTGGCTTCGGATAGAAGACAGGTAGGAAAATATCCTGGTTACTATGGCAGGAAGTCCGGGTGTGGCTGCAGCTGAACTTTGTCCTTGAAGACAACTGTGTATGGTGGTTCTGAAGTAAGAGCTCTGATCTCTGAGTCCCTTCTGGCAGAAGTAATTCCACCTTTCAGGACAGGTAGAGCAGAGAGAACGTTGCCAGTGGTTCAAATGGTGTCCTGTTAGATTCGCCAGCACCAAGTTGAGGTCCGGGGAGGGAGTGGCTGGTGTACCTAGGGGTATAGCCGCTCCAGGCCCTTAAGAAAACGACCACAGATCGAGTTTGAGAAAACTAACTGCTCATTCACCCATGGGTGAAAGGCCGAGATTGCAGCTAGATGGACCCTAATAGATTATACTGTTAGGCCTTGCTGTTTCAAGTGGAGTGTTTCAATCTGTAATGAAAGGCAGTGTTGACTGAGCAGGCAAAATCCCTTTTGCACTGAACAAATTGAGAATCTCTTCCACTTTGCCAGGTAAGTGGTTCAAGTGGAGAGTTTCCTGCTCCCAAAAAGCACCTTGCAAACAGGCCCAGAGTGTGCCAGTTCTGCAGGATTCAGCCATGGAGCTGGGGCCCTGAAAGATCAGGCCCAGGAACGGGGGCAGTCTGATTGGCGTGTCCACCAAGAGATCTAGAAGGGTGGTGAATCAGTGCTGACATGGCCAGGCTGGGTTATCAGAATAAGATGCGTACTGTCGCTTCTGACCTTCAGCAGAACTCTGTACGAGAGGCATGGGAGGGAACGCATACAAGAGATGGTCCGTCCAAAGAAGGAGAAAGGTGTCTGCGAGTGAGCCCAGGCTGTGGCTAGGAAGGAGCAGAACTGAAGACACTTCCTGTTGTGTTTTGTCACAAACAGGTCTACCTGGGGAGTTCCCCATCTCTGGGAAATGGTGCTCACAATGTCTGGGCGAATGGACCATTCGTGATGGTTGGGAAAGGATCTGCTGAGGTGATCCACTAACTCGTTCTGTGAGCCTGGAAAGTAGGAGGCTTCAAGGTGAATTGAGTGGGCTATGCTGAATTCCCACAGTTGAAGAGCTTCCTGGCATAGGGGAGAGGATTGTGCTCTGCCCTGCTGTCGTGTTGTCTGTAAGGACTGACATGCCCGTTGCCCTCCAAGTGGGTTTGGAACACCTGGCAGGCTAGGTGCACTGCCCTCAGTTCCCTCACATTGATGTGTAACGAGAGCTCCTTCGGGGACCAGAGGCCCCGAGTTCTGTGGGTCCCCAAATGACCCCCGCCATCCCATTTCTGTAATGAGACATTGACAACTGGGGCCTTGAGAATGGGATTCCTGCACATACTGACTGCGGGTCCAGCCACCAAAGAAGGGTTGCAATCACGGATACCACCCTTCCGAAATGGTGTCAGCCCAGTGCATATGTTGATGCCAGCCAAGGCTGGAGAGATCTGAGCCGTAGTCTCGCATGTTATACCACATAGATGGATGACGCTATATGCCCTAGGAGCTTTAAGCAGTTTCTTGATGTGGTGATGGGGTGATTCCTCAGGTTCTCTCTGAGTGCCCCAAGTGCTCTGAACAAGTTTTCTGGGAGAAAGAACTAGGTCGAGTTGAGAACTGTTCCAATTCTATCCTTTGAACTGGGGAAAAGGTAGATTTCTGCATATTTATCAACTGCTCCAGGTCCTGGATGGTTGACTGTATTATCTCCACATCTGCCTCCATCTGGGCCTTGGATCGACTTTTGATCAGCCAGTTGTCGAGGTAGGGGTAGACCTGAACCCCTTTTCTCCTCAGAAAGTCTGCGATGACTGCCAGGCACTTCGTGAACACTTGAGGGGCTACTGACAGGCTGAATGGCAGCACAGTAAATTGATAGTGTATGTGGTTCACAACAAATCATAGGAACCTTTTGTGTCCCTGAAATTTCGCAATATTAAAATATGCATCCTTCAAGTCGAGGGCAGTACACGGTCCTCTAGATCCAGAGAAGGGACAATGGAGACCAAGGAGACCACGTGGAAGGTCAGTTTCTTCATGACTCTGTTGAGGTTTCGTAGGTCCAAGATCGGTCTGATTAGGACCCCCAATCCCTTCACTCCAGTGGAACCTTTTCCACTGCTCCTGCCCTTAGGCATTGTTCAAAGGCAGAGCCATCCGCAATAGCCCTGAAGCTGCTAAAATGTCCACCTGGGCGTGGGATGATTCAGAGATCTCCTCGACCTGGATACCCAGGTTCTGGGCTACCCTCCTGATGAGCTCCTAGTGCGCCCTATAGTTGTCCTGGGGAAGACTCTATACTTGTTCCAGCCACCTTCTCTTTGGGAGAGGAGGAAGAGGAATGGGGCATGGAGCCTTGTTCCTTGCCCTCTGCGCCAGATGGGTCCCATGGGGCTGGGTCTTGCAGTTCAGTACTGGGCTTGGCACCAAGGCCTAGTCCCTGCTCCAAAGGAGGTGGTGGGGGAGCTCTCAACCCCAATGGAGTAGGACCTCCTGGACTGTGGACCCTGGAATGGCTGAAAAATCCAGGGATTCCAAAATGGCCACTGTAGTGGCATCTGTCACTGTGCTGGTGACCAGGTCATTGGTGAAATGCCCTGGCTCATCTCAGTCATTGGACATTGTTGGTTGGAGTGGTGCCTGCTCCTGTGGGAGACGTATGACTCCACCTCAGAATCCGACTCCGAGGAGTCAGTTCTCAGCGACCAGGGTGAGGCGATGCCAACTGGTGTCGGTGAATGGTGCCGGGAGGAAGGAGATGGACACTGCACCTTTTGATGGCACCTGGGGTCTCGGTGATGTAAAGCTCCTCGCCTCCAGTGCCGCCGCAATCAGCTCCTGAGTGGCAAGGGATGGCGGTACCAGGAGTGACAGCAACTCCCTCGCTGCCTCTAATGCCTCCGGCATGGACGGAAGCACTAGGGCTGTCAAACTCTGGTGGCTCTTCCTTGGTGGAGAGTCCAACGGCGCCCTTACCGGGGCCAGAGTCAATGGTACCGTGTGCACCGCTGGCATTTCCGAGTGGCCCAACATAGATCACACTCTGTCAGTAACTCTATGCCCTGCAGACCTTGGGTTTGGGGATCTCCCCTGATCAGTTTTTCTCTGCTTCTTTCTTGGCACTGGCAATAGAGAGCGGTGCCGAGAATCCCATGCTGGCGTTGTTGTCCTCTGCAATGAGGATGAGTGTCGGTGCCAGGCCGTAGACACAGAGTCTTTTCTTGGCTCCAGAGAAGTGGAACGGCGCTGCACCTCCTTTTAGAGACTCTGGGGCACTTCTCACTGAAGCCGAAGTACTTGGTGCCAAGTCAATGTGACTCAGCTCCGAAGTGCTGCCTCCATAAGGTGGTACTTGAGTCTCGTGTCCCTGTCCTCCTTATTTCTGGGCCTGAAGCCCTTGCAAATCCTGCAACACTCCTGCATGTGGGCCTCCCCCAGATACTTGAGGCAGCTGGAATGTGGTTGACTAACCAGTATTGGCTGATGGCATGACACACACTGCTTGAATCCTGAGGACCGAGACATACCCCAGCACAATGGAAGTTCTAACCCTGCTAAATGGAGTCCACTACCAACTATACTAACTAACAAACTCGAAGAGAAGAACTATTTACAGATTCTCAGTGGACTTTGTTGACTGAGATACTTGCAGGAAAATGCAAGGAAGAGCAGCAGTTCCAGCGACCGTCATGGGTGATAAGAAGGAACTGAGGTGGGGGTGGAGCCCTGTATACCAGCACTGTGAGGACACAACTTCAGGGAGCACCAGAGCCAACCTGACAAATATCACTGAGAGAAAAACTTTTCCGGTGGTGGTGTTCAGGGCAAGCACAAACTTACATTGGAATGGACATGAGCAAGCACTCAGAGAAGAAATATTTTTTTATTATAATACAATTTTACGGTGGCAATAAACATTGCTATAAAAATGCAGCAAGTATATTATCAGACTAACAGCCATGATGTCTTTCCCACCCATTAGTTTCAGAGATCCCCTTGCTAAAGGATTCTACAGCATTCTTACCATGAAACATTTCTTTTGGTTTCCCTCTCTTCCCCCCATAGATGCCGACTCCGTGGGCGCTCAAGGACTGGAGCAACCATGAAAAAAATTAGCAGGTGCTTAACACCCACTGGCTACCAGCTCCCCCATTCCCTCCCGAGCACCTCCTGCCCACCAGAGGCTGCACCGATCAACTCCTCCCACTCCCTCCCAGCGCCTACTGCCCACTGCAGTCAGCTATTTCGTGGTGTGCAGGAGGCTCTGGGAGGAAGGGGGAGGAGCGTGAACGGGGCATGCTCAGGGGAGAGGGCAGAACTGGGCGGGAAGAGGCAGGACAGAGGTGGAGACTTGGGAGAAAGGGTGGGACATGGGCGGAGCGGGGGTGGGAAGACGCAGGATGGCGTGGGGGCTTCGGGGTATGAGGCGGGTGGGGGTGGGACCTGGGGTGGAGTGGGGGGGGGCTGAGCACCCCCAGGGCCTATGCTTCCCCCTCCCCCCAAAACCTCTTGACTAGACTTTTTAAAAAAGACACAGACCTTCCCCATCAAGATTTTACAGGATAGTAAGATAAATACTGCTCATTATGATTTACTCTCTTTTTGTGGAAATGCCCAAGGGCCCCAGTGAAGATCACATTGCCATTGGGGTAGCTGCTGTGCAGATACACATGCCCGTACTTTAAAGAATTTACAATTCAAGGCCCTGATTCTTCAAAGAGAACTACACAAAATCAATGGGACTCCGTACCTGCACAATGGTCTGCCTGTATGGAATCAGTTGCAAGGTCAGGCCCTAATTTCATAGAATAGTAGAAATGTAGAGCCGGAAGGGACCTAGAGAAATCATTCAGTTCAGCCCCTTGCACTAAGGCAGGACCAGCTAAACCTAGACCATCTCTGACAGGTGTTTGTCCAATCTGTTCTTAAAAACCTCCCTGTGAAACTTATTCCAAAGCTTAACTATCCTTATAGTTAGAAAGTTGTTCCTAATATCTAACCTAAATCTCCCTTTCTGTAGTTTAAGCACATTACTTCTTGTGCTACCTTCAGTGGACATGGAGAACCATTGATTGCCATCCTCTTTATAACAGCCTTTAACATATTTGAAGATTCATCAGCTCCCCGCAGTCTTCTTTTTTTCAAGACTAAACATGCCCAGTTTTTTAAACTTTTTCTCAGAAGTCAACTTTTCTGCGCTTTTTATCATTTTTGTTGCTTTCCCCTGGACTCTCTCCAATTTGTCCACATCTTCCCTAGAGTGATGCTCAGAATTGGACACTAATCCCCTGATCCTTTTCAGCAGTAATACTGCCTAGCCAGTTATTCCCCATTTTGTAATTGTGCATTTGATTTTTCTCTCTTTAGTGCAGTACTTTGCACCTGTCTTAACTGAATTTCATCTTGTTAATTTCCGACCAATTCTTAATTTGTCAAGATTGTTTTGAATTCTAATTCTATCCTCCCATCTCTTTCAGAAGGGAGTTCCCAACCACCAGTACTCTACACCTCTTCCTCTTGGTTATGGTGGCTCTGAGCCTCCCAGGCTTGGGGACTAATGGCTCCTCCTCACTTTCTGTTGCCGGTACACAGATGGATGGGGGATCTAGAGGGTGGAGCTAGGTCTACTGGCTGAGATGGCCAGGAGCCAGTCTCCTCCCTGCAGAGCAAGTTGTTTTCCTTCCTCCTATGGTGTACTAGACTCAACAAATGAGTAACAAATAGGACAAAAGGGAGTGGGGAAACAAGGGTAGTGTTAATATGTTCACATGGTTATGGTTCCACATCAGTTAAATATAAAACCCAAATAAATAAATAAAGTCCTTTTATTTGCCTCATATAAATGGTGTGAGTCATTATGGAAGCTGAAGGCTTAGTTGAAAAAAATCAGTTAAAGTGTGAATGTATTCATTTGTTTTTTTTTTTTATAAGAAAGACAAAATATTTCCTTCCCAACTCATAGCACTAACTAAAGGGTCCAATATAGTATTTTTTGTGCAAGTGATTCCAAGGAATTTATTGAAAGACAGAAAACATTTAAATTACTCATTTTAAAAAATTTTATAAAGTACTCGTTTTTGTAATTTAAAATTGAAAAAAATAAATTTAACTTTTATATTTAAACATCTTCATGTAATCTTCAGTATATCTTTACACAATAAACTGTTTACATTTTTGCCATAACTTTTTCCCATCTGTCACACTAATTGTATCCTCATACAATATTTCATTGTAATAATTACATTTCCAGTTCTTATTGTTGTAAAGACAACCTGAAAATGTGAAGTGATGCAATGTTCTCTTCCTAAGTCTGCAGACAAGTCAAACAATAACTCAGGTCTGTATTGCCCCACTCACCTCAGCAGGGACATTAACTTTAAAGCTTAAGATGTGCAATTTAAATGTCAATATTTATAATTGCCTCACTTGTTGATCATTTTAACAGAAACATCAAGCTAATGCGAAATGGATTTGTCATTTAAACTTTTGGTGTGTAAACATGAATATTCTTGCATCTTGACGACTCCAACCTCCATCCCTAGGGCCTTGACAAATGCAATCATGCCCCACTTGTATTCATTCAAAATGCTGCTGCAAAGATCATTTTCCTGGCTAGTCGCTTTGATCCTATCACCCCTCTGTGTGTGTCCAACCACTTTCTCTCCCTTCTCTACTGCATCGTAACAAATGACTCATCTTTGGTTTTAAGGCTGTTCTGTCCTATCCCTGGCCTACCTATCATCACTTATTCTCTATTGAGACATCCATGCCTGCCTCCACTCTGCTATTGTTGCCAGCCTTTGCCACCGATTTAGGAAAATTTCCGACAAGCACCTTTGTGCTTAACTCTCATATCACCCCTCATGCATAGCAGGAGCTCACAGTAAAAATCCACATAGCCACCTCATTGCCCTTCATCAAATGGCTCGTTAAAATTCTTCTCTGTCATGATGTCTACAAAAAATGTATGGTTAAGTAGATGTGCTATGACCACTGCTTTTCATGCTGACCAAATTTGCTTCATTGTTATCTTGTGCTTCCAGTGTCTGTGTATCCACATGTTGTTTCTTGTCTTATACTTAAATGGTAAGCTCTGTGGGGCAGTGACTGTCTCACTGTTACGTGTTTGAACAGCACCTAGTAAAATGGGATTTCAATCCATGATTGGGGCCTTTAGATACTACTGCAATACAGATAATAAACAACAGCAAAACTTTTCTCATGACTTGGACTACCACATGGGCTATTTAAAATTGTATTAATTTGCAGATTTCTGAAGATGTCAGTCATAATTGTTTCTACAGGATCTCTCCTCTCTCTTTTAAAGCCCAAATTTTACTTCAACAACTATGACGCTGATAGAGGAATGCATTTTACTACAGTGAAGTTGATGGGAGAGTGCATTTTTCATCAGTGAAGAGAATATTTTGCACTACTAGATATAATACTTTAATTTCATACACTTTATCTTTGCCTCTAGTCCTGGATTCGGGATGCACTTCCAAGCACCCAGAACTATGAGCTCCAGGATCTGTTGATAGCGGCTGGATTAATGTCTGGGTATCAAAGCTGCCCAGAGACAGTACTGAGGATCTCCTGAGCCTGTGGAAAAAAAGTATGCATGAGGAACTGTACATGCCTGCCAAAAGAACCCGCCGGCAGCATTGGTTAAAGTTTTCTTTGCCCCTATTTTAGGCTGGTAATGCAGCATATAAGATTGCTTAACAATACTAATAGATTCTTGGCTTAACTGCTTGATCAAGAAGCTGTTATTTTCAAAGTAACGAGAAGTTTGTGTGTGATGTGATGGAAATCTATAGTTAAAGAGTATAAACTATAGTAAGAAGAAACTTAACCTTAGACATTATGCTTATTTTAAGTATATTGAAATTTTTTTTACTGTCTACAAAACAATCATGTTTTTTTAGTAAACCTGTGTGCCTCATGAATAAAAGTTTGCAAATAAACTCGTAAACTGAGATAAACCATAAAGCCAGACTCAGCTTTTGAAGACGTATTTTAAGCTCTGTGAAACTCTTCCCTCTCTTCACAAGGACTGGAATTCCTGGATAAAAACTTCTTTAACAATTCAAATCATAACAGTCCTTGGGTCAGAAGTAAAGAAGTCTTCCTCACATATAATCTACTGGCAGAGCTCAAGAGGGTGGGTTCAAATGTATTCCATTTGGCATTGTCCACAGCTAATTGCTGCACATTCCAGCTGACTCCGTGCACGGATAGTAACTAAAACATACTGGACAGGCAGAATTATGAAGTGTACATAAAGGCTCACACAGATAGGAGGATGTTACACTTTGTGGATGGATATTTATCAATAAATATTTTTAGAAAGCCTCTGTGAAAGATGTTTTAAGGAGAACCACACTGTGAAAGGAAAGATTATCACAACCGCTTGCTCATTTCAAGCCTTGTAGTGTAATCTTAGGATCTCTGCTTGATAATTTTAGGGATGATGGTATTGTGCACAGTCAAGTCCAATAACTCAAATTATTACATATACCTACTTCAAAAATTCATGTTCAGGATCTGGAACCACACACGCAGCAAGACCTCTAAAGATTTACCAAACTCTCTGTATCAGTAAGCTTGTGGATACTTTGGTGATTATTCAGGGAAATAATCATGCAAGGCACTCTCATTGACAATGGATATCAGCCTGCCAGGAGTTGTTGCAAAGATGCTGGGAGTCCCCACTGGAATCAGGAGTCATTACAAAGACACTGGTCACAGGAGGAAGAACAAGACCATATCAGCTTTCTGGACTAAAAGTAGTTCATCTAATCTTATCACTGCAAGCTCACGGTCAAGGAAGAATCTCTCTAATAAGGTCAGGCTGTGGTTCTACATGCAGGGTGTGCCACAGTCTGCATCACAAAGCCATATAATTGTTCTAAAGGGCTGAACAAAATGTGGAATCAAAGTTGTATACACCTGAAAAGCTACAAAAATGGACTAGATCAACCAAAGACAGATGATCCAAAGGGAATGGAGTTTCCCTTTGGAATTCCTCCACTACCTTCCTGAGATCTTGAACCAGACCAATGCCAACCTAGGACATTCACAAGACTTCCCAGGATTGTCAAGACAAAATGGTACTTCAAAGGAATGGACACAGAAGCAATAGCAGTAGAATCCATCTCAGGACTGACTAAAGAGCATCTTGTATGTCTTCTACCTTAATTCCTCTTTTAGATAAGATAACCCAGAAAAACCAGGGTGAAAGAAACATCATAACACAGCCTCAAAAAGGTCTCAAACGCACTGGTACTTGGTGGCAATGCTAGAAACCTGATTCTTCTGCTGGTGTGTAAGGAATTCTCTCTCTCCAGGACAAATTAGGCTGATGAGCTTGGATACACAAGTCTGATGGCATGAGTTTTGAAAGGGATGCAGAAGAAAAGATTACTCAGAACAAGTTGTTGCTAATCTCTGAGCTTCTAGAAAAGACTCTACATCTAAGGGTTATGACAGGTTTTGATCAAAATTCAGCCACTGCTAAATACAAGAACATAAATTCACCCAAATGTGAGATTTCCAGTATTCTGTTATTCCTTCAAGAGGAATTGGAATGCATTTTAAATGGTAGTACTCTCAAGGTCCAAACTGCATCACTAGATAACCTTCTAGATTCCAGAAATTAGACAAAACTAGATTTTCATCCACATGAGGAGGTTCATCAATGCAGCAAAGATTATCAACCCTTCCATGATGCACTCTTTCCCTACCTGGAAATATAACAACTGTGTAAGCCTTAAGAAGTTGCCCTTTTGAGCACTTTAGGGAGGTATGTCTCTTCTTCCTTTCAGTTAAAATTGCCTTCCTACGGTAGTAGGGCTGTCGATTAATTACAATTAACTCATGCGATTAACTCAAAAAAATTGATCACGATTAATCACAGGTTTAATCACACTGTTAAACAATAAAATACCAATTGAAATTTATTAAATATTTTGGATTTTTTCTATGTTTTCAAATATATTCTAGTCTGTGTTGTAACTGAAATCAAAGTGTTTATATATTTTTTATTACAACTATTTGCACTGTAAAAATGATAAAAAAAATAGTATTTTTCAAATGACCTCATACAAGTACTGTAGTGCAATCTCTTTGCTGTGAAGTGCAACTTACAAATGTAGATTTTTTGTTGTTGCATAACTGCCCTCAAAAACAAAACAATGTAAAACTTCAGAGCCTACAAGTCCACTCAGTCCTACTTCTTGTGCAGCCAATTGCTAAGAGAAAGAAGTTTGTTTACATTTACAGGAGATAATGCTGCCCACTTCTTATTTACAATGTCACCAGAAAGTGAGAACAGGCATTTGCATGGCACTTTTGTAGCCGGCATTGCAAGATATTTACGTGCCAGATATGCTAAACATTCATATGCCCCTTCATACTTCAGCCACCATTCCAGAGGACATGCTCCCATGCTGATGACGCTCATTAAAAAAATAATATGTTAATTAAATTTGTGACTGAACTGCTTGGAGGAGAATTGTATGTCCCCTGCTCTGTTTTACCTGCATTCTGTCATATATTTCTTGTTATAGGAGTCTCAGATGATGACCCAGCACGTTATTCATTTTAAGAACATTTTCACTGGAGATTTGACAAAATGCTAAGAAGGTACCAGTGTGAGATTTCTAAAGATAGCTACAGCACTCGACCCAAGGCTTAAGAATCTGAAGTGCCTTCCAAAATCTGAGAGGGACGAGATGTGGAACATATTTTCAGAAGTCTTAAAAGAGCAACACTCTGATGCAGAAACTACAGAACCCGAACCGCCAGAAAAGAAAATCAACCTTCTGTTTATGGCATCTGACTCAGATAATGAAAATGAACATGCATCGGTCCGCACTGCTTTGGATTGTTATCAAGCAGAACCTGTCATCAGCATGGACACAAGTCCCCTGGAATGGTGGTTGAAGCATGAAGGGACATATGAATCTTTAGCACGTCTGGCATGGAAATATCTTGCGACGCCGGCTACAGCAGTGCCATGAGAACACCTGTTCTCACTTTCAGGTGACATTGTAAACAAGAAGCGGGCAACATTATCTCCTGCAAATACAAACAAGTTTGTTTACCTGAGTGATTGGTTGAACAAGAAGTAGGACTGAGTGGACCTGCAGACTCTAAAATTTTACATTGTTTTATTTTTTAATGCAGTTTTTTTTTACATAATTCTACATTTGTAAGTTCAACTTCCATGATAACCAGATTGCACTACAGTACTTGTATTAGGTGAACTGAAAAATACTATTTTTTGTTTTTTATAGTGCAAGTACTTGTAATCAAAAATAAATATAAAGTGAGCATTGTACACTTTGTTTTCTGTGTTGTAATTGAAATCAATATATTTGAAAATGTAGAAAACATCCAAAAATATTTAAATAAATGCTATTCTCCTATTGTTTAACTGTGCAATTAATCACGATTACTTTTTTTAATCGCTTGACAGCCCTACTTCCTAGTAAAATCATTTCTGCCCTCAGGATGTCAGAGTCAGGAGTTCTCCATATGACAGCATACTGCTTATTTTGCCCAGAAAAGGCAGTTCTCAGAACTATGCCTTATTTCACTCACATATCAAGCTACTTTGTTTGTACACCATGAAAACTGGCACTAATATTTCTGTCCTAATCTCTTGTACAGTATGGCGAAAGATGGCCCAGTGGCGAAGGTGCTAGCTTAGGATGCTGGTTCAGTTCCCTGCTCTGCCCCTGACTTCTTTTATGACCTTCGAGAAGTCAATCTCTCTATGCCTCAGTGCCCTTTCTGGAAAACGAGGCTATAGTACCCTCCTACTTCTTAAGGACGATGAGGATAAATACATTGACGATTGTGAGGTATTCTGTTATTGCGGCAATAGGGGCTGGTCGGATATTGGTGAAAATAAATTAAAAAGTCTACTGTACTGTCCCCTTTCACTGAAGATGCAGAGGTAAAAATACCTCAAAATTCGCCTAATTGAGATGGATTAAGGGCTGCATTGTCAAAGATTATAAGGTGTGTTCGTGAAATCTGCACTTAGAGTCACAGTTTATACCAGGAATGAGAAATCCTGCACATCTGAACAAATTTGCAAGGCATCCATGTAGCCAAGTCCACATACATTTAGCAAGCACTACAAGTTGGCTTTTCATTTGGCACAAGGCATGGTTTATCTAACATGCTGTGGGAGCGAAATACAAATAAAATAATGTGATTATGGACCTGCAGAAAGTTATTTCTACTCTATCTGGTTAAAACTTTTATTTTTGATCCCTATTCCTGCCTATGCATGGCTGTTTCCACTAACCATATCAATGAAGGATAGCTGGCATGTCATTTGACTGAGAAAAGTACAGCTTACCTGTTAAATTCTTCTCTCCTAAGTAGCATGCTAAGAAATCTGACCCACCGTGTCTTAAGAGATATTTTTAAAATATGTATTTGTTTAAAAGGGAAAGTTTTATATTTGATTAAAAGTGTAATGGTGTTTGTTTGAGTGTTATCCCAGAACAATATGCATTTCTCTACAGGTGTATGTGAACCTAATTTTTCAGCTTTGGAGGTTTTCCTCTGACCACCATGGCATGAGTGAGTCATTTTAGCACTTTATCATCTGATCCCCAGCTCTAGTCCACCCCTGTAACTATGCAATGGGATCCAACCTTTCAGAGAAGAATTGCAGGGTATGCCACCTAAGAAAAAAGAAATTAGCCCTTAAATTAATTTTTTTCGTTATATTGTCCTGTAATTTCTTTACGCTTTAGAATAGAATCATAGACTATTAGGGTTGGAAGAGACCTCAGGAGGTCATCTAGTCTAATCCCCTGCTCAAAGCAAGACCAACACCAACTAAATCATCCCAGCCAGGGCTTTGTCAAGCCAGGCCTTAAAAACTTCTAAGGCTGGAGATTCCACCACCTCCCTAGGTAACCTATTCCAGTGCTTCACCACCCTCCTAGTGAAATAGTGTTTCCTAATATCCAACCTAGACCTCTCCCACTGCAACTTGAGACCACTGCTTCTTGTTCTGTCATCTGCCGCCACTGAGAACAGCCTAGCTCCATCCTCTTTGAAACCCCCCTTCAGGTAGTTGAAGGCTGCTATCAAATCCCCCCTCACTCTTCTCTTCTGCAGAGAAACTAAATAACTAAATAACCCCAGTTCCCTCAGCCTCTCCTCGTAAATCATGTGCCCCAGCCCCCTAATCATTTTCATTGCCCTCTGCTGGACTCTCTCCAATTTGTCCACGTCCCTTCTGTAGGGGGGGACCAAAACTGGACACAATACTCCCGGTGTGGCCTCACCAGTGCCGAATAGAGTGGAAGAATCACTTCCCTCAATCTGCAACAAGGGCACACCGCTGACTCATATCTAGCTTCTCGTCCACTGTAATCCCCAGGTCCTTTTCTGCAGAATTGTGCTTTCTCAGTTGGTCCCCAGCTTGTGCATGGGATTCTTCCTTCTAAGTGCAGGACTCTGCACTTGTCCTTGTTGAACCCTCATCAGATTTCTTTTGGACCAATCCACCAATTTGTCTAGGTCAGTGCTTCTCAAAGCCGGTCCGCAGCTTGTTCAGGGAAAACACCTGGTGGTCCGGGCCGGTTTGTTTGCCTGCCGCATCCGCAGGTTCAGCCGATCGCAGCTCCCACTGGCCGCGGTTCGCCGCTCCAGGCCAATGGGGGCTGCGGGAAGGGTGACCAGCACATCCCTCGGCCTGCGCCGCTTCCCTCAGCCCCCATTGGCCCGGAGCACCAAATCGCGGCCAATGGGAGCCGTGATCGGCCGAACCTGCGGACACAGCAGGTAAACAAACCGGCCCAGACTGCCAGGGGCTTTCCCTGAATAAGCGGCGGCCCGACTTTGAGAAGCACTGGTCTAGGTCGCTCTGGACCCTATCCGTACCCTCCAGCATATCTACCTCTCCCCCCATTTTAGTGTCATCTGCGAACTTGCTGAGGGTGCAGTTCATCACATCATCCAGATCATTAATAAAGATGTTGAACAAAACCGACCCCAGGACCGACCCCTGGGGCATTCCACTTGATACCGGCTGCCAACTAGACATCGAGCCGCTGATCACTACCCGTTGAGCCCGACAATCTAACCAGCTTTCTATCTACCTTTTATAGTCCATTCATCCAATCCATACTACTTTAACTTCGTTTGTTTGATTTCAGAAAAAAAATCACAGAAGACGTTTTTCATTGATGCGCATTAAAAACAGACATCTCTGCTTTTTTTCTTTAGTATAAAGACAAATGGGCTGAACCTTCAGCTGCATCTTTCCACCTCCCCCAGTCCCAGGGCTGGATGGGGGCCAAAATGGGTGGTGCTAAAGCCAGCTTTGTACTGTCTAAGGATTCCTCCATGTAGGAATGGAATCCTGAGCTGCCCATGTAGACTTGTTTTAAGGTGAACCACCTTTTTCCTCCCTTTGACTCTCCTCAGTTTCCCCTCTCTCCTGCCTCCAGTTCCCTTTCCACACAGGATCTTACTGACTTTTTCAGAGAGAAAGTCAAGAATACCCAGTGTGGCCTCCTGTCTTCCCTCCCACTTTCTTTTTATTCTTCCATTTCAGAGAGAAGTTTCCGATTTCCTCCCCTCCTGTAACCCTTTCCCCTGCACCAGTGACGCCCTCTCATTCCAACTTCTTGATATCCCTACTCCCCATGCCCCTCTCCTTGGCCTCTCACTTTCCTCAGGCTCCTTTCTTTCACACTACAACCATGCTTTAGTCTTTCCCATATTGCCTTACCACACCTGCCTCTACAACTAGTATCTCATCTTCCCTTCATCTCTAAACTCAACGAATGTTCTGTCTACATCTGCTATTTGGAGTTCCTTTTCTCCATTTCCATCATAGATTCTCTCCAGTCTGCCTTCTGCCATCTTCTAAAATGGTTCCCAAAGTCTATAATAATCTCTTCCTGGCCAAAGTTTAGAATTAATACTCCATCCTCATCCTCCTTGACCTGTCAGCTGCCTGTAGTGCTGTAGACCATGCTCCTTTTTCTTGAAAATTCGCCCTCTTTTGGCTTTCATGACTGTTACGTCTCCTGATTCTTGTCTTGTTTTTAATCGCTCTTTTAGTATTTTGTTCAGAGGTTCCTCCTTGTGACACCTCCAGCTTTCTGTATGGGTCCCAAGTAGCTCCACGCTCAACCCCTCCTTTTCTGTCTATACCACCTCTCTGGGTGATCTCATTCACAAATGTGAGTTCAGGTATCATTTCGGTGCTGACTATTCACATATCTAGCTCTCCACTCCTGTTCAAACTAAAATGTCATCCAGTCTTCCTGACATTTCCCTGTAGATATCAAGCCATTGGCTTCAGCTCAGTATGCCCATAAGAGAGCTCTTACTCTTTTCTCTGCAAGCCCTCCTTCCTCTCAGTCACTATGGACTGCACCCCTATTGTCCCGTCACTCAGGCCAGTAAGCTAAGCATCATGTTTGACTCCCCCTCAACTGGATCTCCATATACGTTAATATACTTGTGTATAAAAACACTCCAACAATTTTTTGTATTGAAGGTTTTGAAAGTACACTGTGTTTTTTATATGAGGCACTAGGCATTTAAGTTTAATAACCCTTAAGTAGCTATTAACAGATAAGGAAATGCATATTACCTGAATGTAAACAATTTAAATGAAAAAACATGTTTCTGCTTCAACCTTATACATTGAACAAGGCCCAGTTCTGATGGGTGCTAAACACCTCATGCCTGGTGGTAAGCATGCCCAACTACCATTGGTTTGAGTGGGAGCTGAGTGCTTTCAGCACATTGCAGAATCAGGTCTGTAGTGAATACTCCATGATAGGTTGGAATGTAGTTTGGTTATGAATTTGTATACAGTATTTTTAAATAGATGCATAGCAATGAGGTTTATGTGAAGAAAAATTTAATCCTGTAGAAGTATCAATGTGTGTCTTTTTTCCCCCCCACTGTAGCTCAGAAATTGGGCTTAGTTGAGCCTCCTTCCTTGCCACTAACAGCAGAAGAGTGGGATAAAGTAAAGCAAAGATCTATAAAACAGGGAGATTCTGTTCAACCTTGTGCAATATGTAGGGAAGAATTTGCACTTCAACCACAGGTACATTTATAACTTTTGGAGTGTATTCTGCACAAAAACATTCTTTAAACAGTTATTCACTTATTATTAGTTATTCATTTTCCAAAGTTATGGTTATGCTAGAAAATTGTAGTTGGAACAAGAGGAAAAAATGAGAGATTCCAACTTGAGATATTTGCTGACTTAATGAGCCTGTTGTGTAACTTATTTTTCTACAATTATTCATTTGCTGTATTTCCATTTTACTTTAGTTTATGTGAATTTGGTACTTGTGGAATGAACTGGATTGACAGAACTAAAGTTTAAAGACTATGCAAGAACAAATTCAACAAAGGTGATAGCAGTGAAAAAGTTCCCGCAGCACCCAGTGTGTGTCACAGCCCTTATCCAGAGAGAGCTTTCTCTTAGAGGTCAGGAAACAGTTCAGTCTTCATCCAGGCCTCTGACACCTCTACAGTCAGTCAGGATACAATTTGTGGTGATTGTTTTTTTGTTGTGGAACCATGTCCATAAAGAAGAGTACTGACATCAACTCATTTCATGAGACATTTAACTATAAGATAGTGAATTTTGGTCAGTAGTGACCTTGGGTAGATTTGAACTAGTGACCTGGATGTGAAAATTCTATTTTGTTATCGTACAGCTTGGCTCTGCAAATACTTACTACCAGGTGGAATCCCACTGAAGTCAATAGAACTTCAGAAGTGTTTGCAGGGTCCAATACTTAGATTGCAAGCTGTTTGGGACAGAAATCATGTCTGTTTTGTGTGCATCACTGAACACACTGTCCGTACTCCACAAATAATTTTTATAAAAGGTTGTTTTCACTGGTTCTCCTTTACTAAGAGAATGTTAATTATATTGCCTAATTAGAGGATCATTAGACCACGTTCTTGACTTTCTAGGTTATGCAGGCTCCTGCTGCTCAGAGATCCTGGCATTCCCAGATCCTGAACTATTCATACACATTTAGCTGTCGCATCCTGTACTCTTTAGTTCCCAGTTTTAGCTCGTCTCAAAGTCTCAACACAATTGAGGATTTCTTCTTCTCTTGGCTGGAGTAACTCTGCTGGGCATCATTGCGTTCAGCCCTCAACTCCATAAGGTACTGAGCAGCTTCAGCTCCCATTGAGTTCAGTGGAAGTTGAAAACTACTCAGCATTTACATCAGTACTTACTTGAGCGTAGGGGGGAAGTAGTCTAGGCAATTAGGTGTTAAAGTAAAAAAAAAGTTGTATTGAAGCAGGTAGGCTGTGCGTGGCCTATTTCTTGCTCTTCTATAAATTAAAGTGTTAGTCTCTGAAGGACATCTTGTTAAGGCAGTTTATGTTGTCTGCTGGTACCAGAAAAGGTAGAAGCCAATTATTGTTAGAAATCTTCTTGATGAACCTCAGTAACAGACCTGTCAGACAGGAAAGAGCAATAGCTTCAGATGAGGCCATTTTAACATAGTTTTGTAGCTAACAAATATCTGGTAGTCAGGAGAAAACCCCATATCCACATATGGATAAGGGGATTCTATTGAGCATGCTCAGTGAAATCCCTAGATGTCACTTAAATATCTGATTGCCTGTCCAACCATTATATGGCCAGATCTGAAGCTGCCCTGGAGAGAGATGTGGTATAGAATGCTTAATAGGACATTCTTTTGCTGCTGAAAATATTACTCTAGGGGGAAAAAACTAATAGACCTCTATATCTAGTCTTGCAAAACTTTCATAGGTCTGTGCCCACTTGGGGTTTGAGCCAAAGTGGCTAAGGCCTTAACCTTAGTTCATCATTATTATTGTACAGTAGTTATTGATTGTGCAATTTACTTTAAAAAAAGTCTTATTTCTCTTATTTTCTTGTGATGCTAGTTTTAAAAAAATAGTTCTTTAGTTGTTTTTGTCCACAGAGTGTAACTGGTGTATCCCCAATTCAAATTGGTCATTTAGTCACAATTTCTGAGGGCATGTCTGCATTTTACCTCAATGGTTTTATACATCAAATATGTGCAGTGTAAGCATAATTGCATTAAACATTTTATTAATATTCCCTCATGTATAATTTTATAATTACTTAAACAAAAAGGACAAGTAACTAGCTAAAGAGGAGTGCTGTTCTTTAGACAGGTGTTAATGTAATTAGGAGGAGAAAATCATTATTCAAAGTTGCTTGTAAGTTTCTTTCTGCATTTTGGGGTATTTTTCTGCTTTGTTTGTTGAACTGGGGTGGGGGCTGTGGGTGGGTTGAAATTTCAGTTTTTGAGGTGGATTATTTATTTTTCCCCCTTTTACCACATTGCTACCTATTTAAAGAAAGTATAAAATTGCACAAAGACAGGTGGGATGGCCGTGAAGAACAAGGCTGTTCTGCCAAACTCAGGCCGTCTGGCTACCCTTTAGGTCTAAGTTTTAACTAGAGAGAGCAAAAGACAGCACTCATGAAAAGGTTACTTTAGATTTGGCACAAAAAAGGGAAATGTCTCTGGAATTCTTTTTGTCCTGCATGTTTCATTAAATGTCCTCCCTCAAGGGAAAAAAGCCACTGTATCTGAAAGCTTTTCCTTTAGCTGGCTGTTTAGCCATTAATCCTTTTGTGTTTGCCAGCTCAGTAATGCACATACTTATTCTAGTTTCGCTCCTTCCCCAGTTTTTCCTTCCACTAAGGACCAACTGCCTTTTTTGTCTAATGCTGTACCTTTTGTCAGAATAGAGATCACTACCATTTGATAGGAGTTTGGGTCAGAAAAAGGTGAAGTTTGCATGAAGCTTGTGAGCACACTTTCTCTGAGAAGACTATGTGTGCTGCATATCACTTATTGAAATTTAACTGTTTTCTTCGGGGGGGGATCAGTTTTTATTTTAAATGTATTTTCTCTTGTCATTTGGCATTTTATGACTCCTCCTTCGCCCCATTTGCTATGGGCTTTTCTATATGAAGCAGTTCAAAACTAATGAATGACCATTTTGTTTCTTTGAGCTGTACTTTATTTTTCTAGTTGCTTCCTACAGCAGTTTTTTATGCTGTTCATTTATATTTCTCTTTTTAGAATAAAAATTGCAAATATTTTCATTTTCATTTTCAATAGAAGTCTTTTGCAATACTACCAACAAGCAGGATTGTTAACCTTTCTACATTCAGATTTTTTCTTTTACTTCATGTATTTTTGGTGTTCAGCTTTTAAACTAGTTTAAACTTCAAGCTTTTCTTGTTTTTTTTTTCTGTGAACAATAGGTGCTGCTTTCATGTTCCCATGTATTTCACAGAGTGAGTAGACCCTGTTTTAACTATTAAAGCATGCAATACAGCATTCTTGTAATTTAAATACTCTAAATCTACCGTAAGCACAATTTCTGTTTTTGCAAGAAGGCATTTTGACTCAATATCATGTACTGTTAGAAACATAATTTACAGATATTATTATTCCTGTTTTACAATGTTACATTTTGCATACAAGGGAAACCCACATATGTTTGTATACGGATTACTAAGTATGTACATCGAAGTGACAGATAGCTTAATTCATAATATTTGACTCCATGTAAGTCTAAAAAGATTTATCATCCATTTTCTTATTTCCAGTAGTTTGATATAAATGTATATTCTTGTAAATATATGCTATTTTGAATTCATGAAAGTGACTACTTACATTTTAAAATGATAATATTTTTCTAGGCATGCCTGAAAGCTTTTGAAAAGTTTGCAGGTAAAAAGACCTGTCCTTTGTGTAGAAAGAAGCAGTATCAGACCAGAGTAATACATGATGGGGCGCGTCTGTTTAAAATAAAGTGTATTACGAGGTAAGGATTACTTCCAATAGAGTTGTTGTTGCTGAACATTTATTTTGCTGTATTGCTCCAAGTTACATCCTGAAAATTCAGCACTGGTGGATGCACAGTAAATATTTAAGTGTTTGAAAATTTTCAAATGGTTATGTTTCAGGTAATTATTTTGTTCTCTTTAAATTTATGTTTGCATTTGTTGAACATCGACATTTTCTTTTCAATAGAATCCAAGCTTGCTGGAGAGGGTATATTGTTAGAAAATGGTATAAAAATTTGAGAAAAACAGTACCTCCGCAAGATAGCAAATTAAGAAAAAAATTCTTTGAAGCAAAGGTACGTTGCATTGTTTCTTCAGTCTCAGTTAATGTTCTATTCTTTCCTAGCCTTCCATTAAATCAAACATTCTCAAAGCCTCAGTCAGTCCCTTTCTAGGTGCAAAGAGTGACAAACACTCTAATATAGCTTAGGGCTGTATTTTACATAAGGCCTAACCCAGAGGCGGGCAAACTTTTTGTCCTGAGGGCCACCTCTGGGTATGAAAATTGTATGGCAGGCGAGGAATGCTCACAAAATTGGGGGTTGAGGTGCGGGAGGGAGTGAGGGCTCTGGCTGTGGGTCCGGGCTCTGGGGTGGGGCCAGAAATGAGGAGTTCAAGGTGCGGGAGGGAGCCCCAGGCTGGGGTGCGGGTGGTGATGGTGATGGCTCTGGCTGGGGGTGCGAGCTCTGGGATGGGGCTGAGAAAGAGGGGTTAGGGGTGTAGGAGGGTACTCTAGGCTGGGACAGAGGGGTTCAGAGGGCAGGAGGGGGATCAGGGCTGGGGCAGGGGGTTGGGGTGCAGGCTCCGGGCGGCCCTTACCTCAAGCAGCTCCTGGAAGCAGCGGCATGTCCCCCCTCTGGCTCCTACGTGGTGGCGCAGCCAGGTGGATCTGCGTGCTGCTCCGTCCGCATGTGCTGCCCCTGCAGCTTCCATTGGCCGTCGTTCCTGGCCTCTGGGAGCTTCAGGGGCAGCACTTGGGGCAGGGACAGTGTGTGGAGCCTCCTGGCTGCTCCTACGCATAGGAGCTGGAGGGGGAACATGCTGCTGCTTCTGGGAGCCACGGCACACATGGAGCAGGGCATGCCCCAGACCTCGCTCTCCAGCAGGAGCTCTAGGGCCGGATTAAAACATCTGAAGGGCGGGTGAAGACAGATTTTAGATCTCAGGATTCAGAAGTTCAAGATGACATTTGCAGCTATCATCCCACCCCTTGATCTGGGGGACTATTTCATAACCCTCAACCTTCAGGATGCATACCTGCATGTTATGATACACTCTTCTCACAAGAAGTTTGTACACTTTCTAGTGGGCCAGGACTACCATCAAGATTACCACCTCAGGGTGTTCTTGAAAACTACGGCAGTCGTTGCTACGCAGCTTCATCAATGGAAAGTAAACAATGTTCCATATCTTGACAATTGGCTCCTAAAGGAGCCTTGTTACACTGCAGTTCAAACTTCAGTAAACAAGGCCACCTCTGTTCACAAGGCTCAGTCTTCAATTCAACACCACAAAGGCCTTCCTCCTACCTGTACAGCGGATAGAGTTCATACGAGCCATTCTCAATGCTACAACATCCAGAGTCTGTCTACCAAGGGACAGATTCCTCAACTTGACACAACTCACTGCACAATTTCAACTAAGTCTTCAGGTCACAGTGAGATCCTGCCTCCAGCTTCTTGGGCATATGACAGTGTTGAACCTTCATCATCTTACATGCCCGTTCGCACCTGCACTCCTTCCAAACTTGGGTCAGATGAGTCTGTACTCCTGACGGGAACAAGTTGCTCTCTGTCCCTTATCACACGTTAGTCTCCCTCGACTGGTGGAAGAATGTGGACAAGGTGTGTTCATGGGTTCCTTTCAACCATCCCTCTCCCGCCTTTACAGTAGTTTCTGATGCATCTATCCTTGGATGGGGAGCTCACCTACAGGATCATACTGCACAGGGTGGGTGCACTGCCCAAAAGTCCACCCTTCATGTCAGTATCCCAGAATTCAGGGCCATAAGATATGCCTGCCAGCACTTCTTTCCTATGATAGAAGGTCAGTCCATTCACATAATGATAGACAACAGGGCCAGGATGTACTGTATAAATTGATTGTTATGGCGGGGGTGGGGCAAGATTACCCTCCCTCTGTTCAGATGCCATGATGATATGGAATTAGTGCATAGCTTGCCACGTCCTTCTCTCAGCAGTCTGTTTGCCTGGCTTTCAAAACATGATAGCCAACGTCCTCCACAGACATTTCACTCAGGATTGCAAGTGAGAAGTCAACAAATCCACACTCAAACAGATTACTCACCTGGGGATTTCCAGCGATAGATCTTTTCGCCACCACTGTTAGCTGGAGCTGCGTGAACTTCTGCTCGAGGAGAGGTCTGGGCCATCATTCCTTGTGAGATGCCTTTCTCCTCTCATGGTCAAAGAACTGTCTATATGCCTTTCTTCCAGTGCCGCTAATCCTCATGGTCCTGAACAAAAGTCAAGTCTAAACAAGACAGAGCCACGGTCATGTTGATTGCACCAAATTGGCTGATTCCCTTACATTTTCCAGCTCTCTTCTTGGCTGGTCATCAAGCCTACCATTGACCCCCTCCCCTGAACGTTCTCTCGCAGGATTTTAGGAGTGTTCTTAACCCCAACCTCAAAACTTGATGACTCAAAGCCTGGTAGCTGGATGACTGTCAGAGACACAGCTCTCCTGTTCTGGTGAGGTTCAGGAGGTCCTGCTTAACAGTAGAATGGAGTCCACAGAAAAACTTACCATTAGAAATGGAAAATATTTGAGCACTGCTGTACTCACTGACACCTATGTTCTTCCAATTCTCCCATTTTCACCTTGAAGGAGGTCTTTCATTGAGCTGCATTAAAGTTGATCTGTCAGATATCTCTGGGGATTTGATAGCTGCTTTCAACTACCTGAAAAGGGGTTTCAAAGAGGATGGATCTAGGCTGTTCTCAGTGGTAGCAGATGACAGAACAAGGAGTAATGGTCTCAAGTTGCAGTGAGGGAGGTTTAGGTTGGATATTAGGAAAAACTTTTTCACTAGGGGGGTGGTGAAGCACTGGCATGGGTTAACTAGGGAGGTGGTGGAATCTCCTTCCTTAGAGGTTTTTAAGGTCAGGCTTGACAAAGCTCTGTCTGGGATGATTTAGTTGGGGATTGGTCCTGCTTTGAGCAGGGGGTTGGACTAGATGACCTCCTGAGGTCCCTTCCAACCCTGATATTCTATGATCTCAGCTGTGGAAGGTTTCTTGGTGTTTGCTCACCCTGCAACTTCTAGATTTATCAAAAGGTTATCAAACCTTTTCCTCAGGTCAGGAAGCCCACTTGAACCTAGGTCTCAATTCTTTAATGAAACCTCCCTTTGAACTAGTGACTACCTGTACACATTTACACCTTTCCATGCAAACTGCCTTTTTTTAGCATCCATTACTTCTGTTCAAAGAGTTGGTGAGCTAGGAGCTCTGATGGCTGACCTCTCCATCCCCATACACTGTTTTCTTCAAAGATAAGGTGTGCCTCTGACTACATCTGCATCCTTACCTAAAGTCAGTTCAGACTTTTGTGTAAATCAAAATATTCATTTCGCTGTATTTCATCCTAAACCCCATCAGATGAGGGAAGATGCTGCCTTCCATACCTTAGATGTTAGGAGGGCACTGGCATTCTATTTGTACAGACTAGATCCTTCTAAGCTTCTATGACAGTATTTGTATCTCTTGCAGACAGAGCTAAAGGAACACCAGTGTAACCCAGAGACCTTCTAAATGGGTTTCCACCTGTATCTTCTCCTTCTGTGAAGCTGCAAACTTATCATAGCACAGTCAATTAAGTCTCAGTCCACATCCATTGCTCTGCTAAAAGATGTCCTTGTAGTGGAAATAGGCAGAGTTGCTACATGGGCTTCAGTCTACACTTTCTCCAGATACTATGCGCTAGTTAACACTTCTCAGGCAGATGTTGTCTTTGGTTCTGCAAATAGTTCTTGATCGAGTTGCAAAGCTCCCACCTCCTTCAGAAGGCACTGCTAGGAAGTCAACTCAAGTGAAGCCCCCATAGGGATACCCCTTGAAGAAAGAGAGAGGTTACTTATCCTGTACAGTAATTGGAGTTTTGAAGATGTATGTTCCTATGGATGCTTCACTACCCACATTCCTTGCCCCCTGCTTTGGAGTGTTGTCTCTGTGGGACTTTGTGGTACAGAAGTTAATTAAGGACAGTTTATCCATTGCAATCCTATATACCCTCAGTACAGAGCATAAGGATAGGTACATGTGCAGACTGAGTGAACGCTGCTGCCAAAAATCTCTGATTAAAGTAACACGGGGTGCATGTGCACCTCAAGAGGAGCTCCTGTAGGGGGACACATCTCTAAGAACTCCAGATACTGTATAGGGCAATTAACCTCTGTCTTGGGAGCTAGGACACTGGAGTGAATCTGGCTCACTGGAAGTAGCCAGCTAAAAAGAGCCCGGGAAGTTTCCACTTTCAGCCCTTCCCAGTTTTCCCTCTTCCCTTGTTGCAAGTGACAGGCAGCTCAGCCCAACTCTCCAGATTAGTCAGTGACAAATACCCATCTGACACCTCCCCAACAGCCACCAATGAAGCCACAATTCCCTATAAGCTGCCAAGCACCTCTGAGTAACAAGGACCTCAACCTGCCTCATGCCCCCTCCCCCCCCCACAGCTTAACTACACACAGAAACCAATGTAGTTAAACTGGTGCAAACCCCAGACACTCATATGTGGTGCAAACTAAATCGATGTGTCAGGTTTAAACCAACATAAGATCATCCACACACTGTTGTACCAGTTTAACTAAACTGATTTAAAAGCCCACACCTTTAGCTAAATGGGTAAAAGTGTGTGTGCAGTCCAGGTTTTACTGTTGCTCTGTCTTCTTTTCCCTAACACAGTTTGTTATACTTACTTGTTGCATCTCATTAGTGTGTAAGCTCTTTGAGGGCAGGGACTACATCTTCCTGTGTGTTTTGTTCAGCCTTTAGCATAATGGAGCATCAGTCATGGTTGGAGCCTTTGGGCCCTACTGCAACAAAAATACTTCTCAGCCTTAAAAATCTGACAATTGAATGTTTACTGCAGGCCTTTGTAACTGTTACAAAACCTGCAGGATGGAACTAAAGAGAACTAGCTTTACTTTTTAAAGAGACCTTAAGGTCTCATTTAAATTTAGTTTTGGGAGAAATGGAAGGTTTTGTAGATAGAAACTATCCTCTTCAGATACTAGGTGGGGGGCGGGAAGGGGAGCATGTAAATACCATGATAGATTTTCTTTAAGGATTAACTATTATACCCCAGAATATTAACTTGTCTCCTTCTAATAAGTGTCCCACAGTCCTGATCCCTAAAATGCCACAGTCTTGGAAGCTAAGTCCCAGGACGCTGAACACTTAAATATGCCATCTCTCATGTCTGCTAAGAGATTTAGAGTTGATTTAACTCTTTGCAGATTGATTTTTCCATAAGAAGTTTGTAATGTCACCTATGGTCGAGGCCAAGAGTGTAGGGATTCAAGAGTATTGGACACTTTACAAGGAGACCAAGAACATCCACAGTCCTCATTTATTAATAAACATTTTGGAAGGAATACTAACTTCAAACTTCGAGTCTTACCCCAATTATTAGAGACTAGGATGAGCCCTAATGTGGGGGAAGGGGCAGGGGAGAAGGCAGCTTTTTCCACATCTGCCTACGGCAGTGTTCTTACACCTTCCTCTGAAGCATCCAATACTGGCTACTGTCAGAGGCTGGATACTGAACTAGATGGACTTTGGGTCTGACCCAGTATGACAATTCCTATGCATTCCCCAATATACAAATCAGTACACCAGATGCAAGTATAATGATCATGATACTACCTGAACCTGCCACTACAAAAGGCCAACCTACTGCACCTCCTTGGCTTCTTATCTCTTCTCCCTCTTTCCTGCTTTGGTTTTTGAATCAGTTCTTGCTGGCAATTTGGTATCGCCCTTTTTATTTTAAATGCCACTTAAAGAAACTTGACACAATAAGGAAGGCATCAGGATTATGACAGGAAACAAGGGTAGTAGCACTCTCAAGAAGCATGTATGTCATAACACTGGTTAATATTTAAACAAAATAGTTTATATCCAGCCTTATTTTAATTTCAAACCCATTTTAAAAAAGCAAAATGGGAAATGTGTAATACTTGAACACTGGGGCTTTATACTGCTAATTTCACTGTTGCTGTTTAGCATCGTGATGCTGTTGAAAGATTCAGAAATGGCAGCTTCAATTACAAATATTTTCAAGGCTAGCTCACAGTTTTAGGCAATGATTCTTGACACATGGCACTTTATGAACCTGCACTGAACAGTATGGTGGCAACTTTTCTTACTTCTGTTCAGACACATGTGGATAACACATACTGATTTGGATTGCCCAGGACTGAATGTGTGTAGAGAATATAAATCACAATCAAGGGATGCACACTCATTTTTCTTAGTTCTCTTCTCTGTGGCTTTCAAATGAGAATTGGTTTTCTCCACTTTTAGCTTTCATACCTTTGTTTAGTGTCAGTTTGTTAATAAAACACTTGGGTAATATAGCAATCCATTTCCAGATGGGAAAAAGCTTTTCTAAAATGCATTTCTCCTCTCATAAACTTGCGTCATGCTCTTAAAATGTCACTCCCCGGCTACTAACAGAACTGAACAGTGGTACAATTAAGAGATTGGGGGTTAGCAAGTAGATTTTTTTAAAATATAGACCTACTTCCTTTGGCAAGCCCACAAAGGTCAAATGTCTAGTTTTGCAGTCTTAAACAATTGCCATAGAATTAGAACGTAGGCCTGAAATATCTTTGTTAAGAAGAGTGTATTTTATTTGTCTGATGGAGATACAGTAGTCCTTATTATACTAATCATTAAAGTTTTTACTAATTTAGATCAAAGGGAATATGAAAGGTCACAGAAACCAAGCTATACAACTTTTTAGCATCAGTGCGTACAAAAAACAAAGTGTTGCCTAGAATGCAGTGTGTTCGGTAGTGAATTTCTTTGATCCTTATCTATAAAGTCTGCTTGCATAAGTCATTTAATTGAGGTATGATCTTTTATTGCTGCAATTAAATCTTTTCAAATGCATTGCATTGTCTCCAGTTTAAGTAAAAGTCCCGACCATTGTTTGGGAAGCTAGGTAAGTCATTTGTAAATTTGTGTGGTTGACTTTAGTTTCCTTTTCCCCCCTCCACATGATTTCTCCCAACAATTTTAATTTAAATCTCACCAAACAGTATAATGGTCCTGGAGTTTGTTTAGTCGTTTGACTTCCTTTATCACATGGTGATGGCAAACATTCTGTTGCTAACTTGAAGTGGCTCCAAGCAGCAAGACTAGGAGGATATTAAACCAGTAAAAGCTTATCAACTGATTCATTGATATGCTGTAAACTCTAGCCTTTTCATTTTCCTTTTGAGGGTTGCCATAAGTCAACACATTAGTAAACAATTTACTGACATTAAGATGGATCACTTAAGAAGGCTTCTCTGTACAGAGTTCACTAAGGTGCTTTTGTTTGCATCATTTCATTTAATCTTAGAGTTGGTGTGTTGCCTTGCAAATGATTGATGTCACTTTGCATATTGATATAAAGTATTTAGAACTCCTAGTTTGTCACACCATTCAAGCTGAAATATTTCCCTAATGACCCTATAATGAAATCACAAAAAGATACAGATTAATTACTCAAGGATCCTTTCAGACATAAGTTGTTTTGGTGTACTGAGTAGCCAATAGGCTGAGTAGCACTTTTACCTATTAATCAGTTTCAAATTTTTGAAAAGCAAAATGATCTAATAACTTGTGCATTAACACAGATCAGGATTTAGCATCAGTAACTGTGAACATAATGCTAGTATATTAACACTACCAATTCCATATTCTATAAAGGGTGCTTATCCCTTCTTATATAGGCTTTAAATATTTATAGACCTTTTAGCATAAACCTCCATTTTTAAGAGTTAGCTACATTTCTGTCTTCCAGTCCCTGATTCCACTTCCTGAGTGATGGCTTGGGCTGGAGTCATTCTGCAGAAAATCCATTGGAAACCTCAAAGCAGGTAGCATCCATGCAGGGGAACTTGCTGGATCAGTCATAAGCAAACAAAATTTCTCCTCCGATTCTTCTATGGCTTTGGCTCAGGGAGGCCTGATGAGAGGATCCAACATCCTTTGGCTGAGTAGGGCAGGGAGAACACAAGCATGATTTTGAGGAGCGAATGGGAGACCTCTTACAGCTGAGTCTACCAGAGGGAAAGAGGAACAAACAGCACAGCAATCGTCAGACAAGCTCATGTACTGCTTCTCACTTGGAGTTACATGGGCTATATGGAAAAAACTTTTGACCCACTGAGCAGCACCATGCTGGGATTTCTGGAAGAAGCTGGCTCCTCCCTCTGCCTCTAGCTCACAGCAGCAGTATGTGCTCTCTTTACTGTCTGCTCTTCCCAGCAGCAGCATGCCTTTCTCACATGCTCCAGTCATAGTGTGGGCTAAGGAAAGATAGGAGTAGAAACTGACACCGAGATTATACGTTATAAGGTGCCATATACTGTGTCACTTTGCTCATGTGCTCATCACAGAAACGGAGGATGAAGCAAAGGTGGCTTTAAACCAGTGGTGCTCAATTAGATCTACCTGTGGGCCGATTTGAGAGTTGTATAACAAGAGGCAGGTCATTTGCGCAGAAGGCTGTCAAAAAAACCCAAACAAAAAAAAAACTTCAGCTGCCAAAAAATAAATCCTTGATTACAACATAAGTATTAGTGTTTCTATCTTTTAACAGAGTTTATGAAACAACATTATTACCTGTGTTTGTGGTAATCTCTAATGGGAGAGGTGACATCAATGATCTCTGGCAAGCTCTGTGAAGAGTGGTTTGTAGGAGGTCAGGGAAAGGCACATGCATGGGGGAAGATGCTCATATGTGAGGCAATCACCGTGTTGGTTTTTTAGAATGTTCATGGTAGAAAACCCAGATTCACAGACGTACATTGATCTGAACATAGTTAAAGGATAGATAGCTTGATTCTGGCTATTCTGAAACTGGTCAGCATATTTAGTCCAAAAATCACAAAGTCCCACTTCTCTGAATTTTGCCTTCAAGTTGTCTGACCTGGAGCTTGAAAGGCACCTTCATCAATTGAATCAAGAACGTTCTTTGCTTCAGAAGGGCAAGGTCCTTCGGCAGAGGCAACAAATGGATCACGAACAAATAAAACAAATTCTTTAGAATTTTAAAATTCTCAAATTGCATTTTAAAATTTTTGATCAGATTTTTTTAGAAATTCTTGCATCATTTTCATTGAAGTTTCATCTATGTGGGTAAATGCAACATCTTTCCTGTTAAGTCTGTCCAAAAGATTACAAAATTCCTCTGAAAGGCACACACTTTTTCAAACAGATTCTCAACACTGCTTGCATGGTCTTGGAACTGCAAGTTGAGGAAATTCAAGTGACTAGTAATTTTGCACAGAAAAGCTACCTGTGACATAGAGGGGACATCATTCATAAATTCCACGAACTCGCAAGCCTTGTTGGTCTTGTAGTTTGAAAGAAAGTCTATTATTTCTTTTTGAAGGGCACAAAACTTCTCTAACACCTGCCTCCGACTTAACCAGCGAATGTCGTCGTGCTGCAACTGGTTACTGTATTCGGCTGGAATGTCTTGTAAAAGAGCTTTAAAAAGACGATGTTGCAAGCCAGAAGTTGAGTGTGTGTAGTTCACTAATCTAATCACAGTACCCATTGTTTTTTTTTTTCTCAAGTCCCCGGACAACTTACTACACAGGACAATCTCGTGAATGATGCAGTGAAGCTATCATTACCAAATGTGAAGCAAAGCCCTTCTCTATCCGTGTCATGGGGGGATCTCCGTCTGTAACAAGCAAGTTTACTTTCTACAGATTTAAACCATTTTTTTCAAAAAAGCCTTTTATCTTTTCAAAAACGATCTCTCCTTTGGTGTAGGTTTCTAATGGTATTAAGCACACAAATTCTTCCTTGAAAATTTCACTTTCATAAAATCTAACGAACAGCGATAGCTGGGCAGCATCACTTAAATTGCTTGATTTGTCCACTGCAAGAGAGATGTATTTGGTGTTTTTTAAATTGGAAAGTAGTACTAACAAACAGTCCTCGTAAATTACCTCCAGTCTTCCCACTGCCCTGGAATCAGACAGTGAAACTTGCTTCACACAGTTCACAATGTCATCTTTATTTTTATTTCCAGCAGAAAGCTCCTCCAGCATTTCCATCATGCACTCCTTCACAAGCTCGGCATGCAGGGAAGGCTTTTTCTTTTTCGTTAGTACCAACATTATCCAAAGAGAAGCAGCTGTTGTTTTTTCCTGTACAGTCGCTGGTGTTGTAAGAATGACATTTGAAATGTGATATGAAGATTTCAGATTTTCAATTTTGTCACATCTTGCAACACTGCCAGGGAGATAGGCTGAATTGAATTTACTGTGCTTTGATTTAAAGTGGCAGGCACTTCATGTTGATGACCTTACAGATGGATACAGTGGTGTGGCACATTAGACACAAAGGTTTTGTGTTTAAATGAGGTGGCATAATAAAAAGAAAATCTGCTGTCCAGTTTGGGTTAAAAGCTCAATTTTTGCTGTTGACCTGGTGACATTTACTCCCATTCACATGCACTTTTGGCTCTATTTCCATCACTGATGAAAAAATGGGCATTGTCCTAGCTCAACTGCAGCTGATGCGATTGCGAGAACTTAAGATCCAGTAAGAAGGCTAACGGCATTTTGGGCTGTATAAGTAGGGGCATTGCCAGCAGATCGAGGAACGTGATCGTTCCCCTTTATTCGACATTGGTGAGGCCTCATCTGGAATACTGTGTCCAGTTTTGGGCCCCACACTACAAGAAGGATGTGGGAAAATTGGAAAGAGTCCAACAGAGGGCAACAAAAATGATTAGGGGTCTGGAGCACATGACTTATGAGGAGAGGCTGAGGGAACTGGGATTGTTTAGTCTCCAGAAGAGAAGAATGAGGGGGGATTTGATAGCAGCCTTCAACTACCTGAAGGGGGGTTCCAAAGAGGATGGAGCTCGGCTGTTCTCAGTGGTGGCAGATGACAGAACAAGGAGCAATGGTCTCAAGTTGCAGTGGAGGAGGTCCAGGTTGGATATTAGGAAAAACTATTTCACTAGGAGGGTGGTGAAACACTGGAATGCGTTACCTAGGGAGGTGGTGGTCTCCTTCCTTGGAGTTTTTTAAGGCCCGGCTTGACAAAGCCCTGGCTGGGATGATTTAGTTGGGAATTGGTCCTGCTTTGAGCAGGGGGTTGGACTAGATGACCTCCTGAGGTCCCTTCCAACCCTGATATTCTATGATTCTAAGAAGTGCTTAATTTGTGCTGGGGCTGAATCCCAGCATCTTTAGGCTTGGAAGTTCATATCCCCTGCTCCTCTGGGCTCCTGGCCAGTAGCTGCTGCTCTCCAGCTACCCAGCTCTGAAGACAGTAAAGGTGGCAGTACCATACCATGTCACCCAGACTTCTGCCCTGCTGCTGATGACAGCACTACCTTCAGGGCTCGGTGCCTAGCCAGCAGCCGCCACTCTCCAGCCTTCCTGTCAGTGCTTAATTTGTGCCGTTTGCCCCCACAACTCTTTCATTACAAATTAAGCACTGCCAGTAAGTTATTTACTAAGGAAATCATAGGCAAATGATAGGTAGTGTATCACTGTTCATGAACTTAATTATAAAAATTTTTTAAGGTGAACTGGTGGGCCACACCGGAAGCCTTGGTGGGCCACATTTGGCCCACGGGCCACCTATTGGGTATCACTGCTTTAATCTATCTATGCACTTGCCATATGCTGGTATTCTGGGCCCTGCCTGACCACCAGCAAAAGTTGAAGCAGCCTCAGGGCTGCTCTAATTTATGCTAATTTCTGATGGCCACCTATAGGTTTCTCCTGGAAATAATTTTCTAAGGTCTGTGCCAATTTGATATTCATTGAAAGCCAGGGTAGAGCCAGGCATAATGCAGGCTGTGCAGCATAGTTCTGCCCGTGTCCCATAGAAAAACTTTCCTAAAGAATCAATCCTGACTTGATTTCTGAACAGAGACCATGAATCATGCTGGGTAAGGGCCTACTCCTGCTGCCACTGAAGTCAGTGAGCTTTAACATTGACTTTACTAGGAGCAGAAGCAGGTTTTATATAAAACATAGAACAAGTTAATTAAATTCTAAAACCTAGTCTTTGACAGTAATTCAGATAAAGCAAATTAAGACTCCAATAACTTTTTTTTTTTTTTACAATAAATGTAACTTCAGAGACTTACCCCCCCTAAAACACTCAGGGCAGTATAGGTTTCAGAGTAGCAGCCGTGTTAGTCTGTATCCGCAAAAAGAAGAACAGGAGTACTTGTGGCACCTTAGAGACTAACAAATTTATTAGAGCATAAGCTTTCGTGACTACAGCCCACTTCTTGTATATGCACTCATAACCGGATTAAAATAAAATCTTATTAGTCCAATACATATTGTGCATCTCATTCAAAAAAGATTCACAATTTTGTCATTTAGAACTATATGGAAATCATGTAAAATGAAAATACTGAAGGGGAGAAGGGTTTGGATTTTAAAAAATAATTAAGGTCAATGCACGTATTTGCATGTGATGGAATATGAAAGATCTTTTCTTAATGAAAGGACACCATGGAAGTACAGGAATAGCTTCACTAATATGCACTGTAATAGACAATCTCTGTCTCTCTCTCTCTCTCTCTCTCTCACACACACACACACACACACACTCTCTCTCTCTCTCTCAACCTCCTCTCCCCCACCTCTCAGAAAGTTTTACAAGGAGATGCTTTAAAGGGGCCTCATAGTACAATTTTTAAAAATTACGCTATTGTTCATATACTAGTGTTCTCATAGCATAATTAAACCTAAACTGCAGTTGATAAATTAAATGAACAAACACATTTTATGGTTGTATCACCCTTGTTTTTTGCTATAGTGCAAAATGCAGTCAACCATAGTGGGTCTCCCAGTCAGTGTGAATTTCCACTTTTCTTGCTTAAAAGGAAAAACAAACTAAAAAATATCAAATCAAACTTCTGCACAAGACAGAAATTACCTATCCCCGCTCTTATAAAGCTTCCCATCATTTTCCTTTTTTGGGTGGCTCTAAAGTTTTTCTTTGTTTCAAAGCATTCACTTTAGCTAGAAACAACAGATTATGGAGAGATCATAGTTTCATTATAAAGCTGATTTTAACATCCACACACCTCGGTAACTAATTTTGGAAGTTTAATTGACATGGAGGCTATGTCTGCCACTAATTCTGAAGTACACTAATGACAGCCAAAGTTTAAAAATCATGTCTTAAAATGTTAGCTAAGATTGGGATTTTATAACAAGTTATTCAGCTGGGTGCCTAACATTGAAGGTCTAATACTTACATCCTATCTTATGAATGCAATCCAATTTCAAGTCAGTATTTGCAGGGAAGTACATGTTCCCCAGGCATAGGGTACCCAAGCAATGAGACAAAAGAAGCAAAAAAGTTTGCTGCATGCGGGGGGTCTGGCACGGAATCCGGCTGAGGAGAAAAGAAAAACAAACAAACATGTTGACAGTATTTTCACTGTCAAACACAGATGGAGAAAACTTTATATGCAAGCCCTTTTGACATGGAAAAACTTCCATGCTGGTGATCTTGAGTCACTTTAAGTGAATTGACTCCTATGATTGTGGACTTCAAACAAAAGAACACACACACTGAATAATCCCCATTTTCTTCTCCTGAGAGAGAAACAGAGTCCATAGAAGTTGGTCTACAGCCCATCCCTGTCCATGAAATGTTGTTTCTCAAATCCTCAAGAATCACTATCGAAATCAGAATCTCAAAGGATGCAGGCCGTGTGGTACTTCTAAGATGAGTGTTGTTCTGTACTGAACGTTCAGGCACTATGTGGATTACAGCAGATGAGAGGAAATATAGACTCTATCTGGGACTTTTTTTGAGACAGAGGCGAGTCTGCTGGGTTGAGATGGAGTGAGAGTCAGTTATACTTCAGTTCATTACTACTTTGGCCGCAAAGTTGATCTCTTCACATGTTGGATAATGCACATAAGTCTTTTATCGGATCTACAGGCAAATGAACAACACACTCCTGGGATGGATTTGGTGGGAGACAGCAATTCTGATCATTAAATACTGGGGGGAGGGGGGGATGCTGTACATCTACCCCCATTTTCAAACCCCAGGCATTTAGCTGGGTCCAGCACAGGGTTATAGGTCTCCCACCATGTAACTAATAACTCAAGGTAGATCCTATTCTGCCTACCCCTTGGGTGCCAGCTACATTTCGTCTCATCCCACAGGGAATAGAGCTTACCAATGCAGGACCTCAGTCCCTGAAGACTTCAGTTCTCCCCTTCTCCTCTAGGCACAAAGTCCACCAGTGAAATCCCAGGTCTAATTTACCTCTGGAAGCCGGCCCTTTTTATCCACACCAGCTGTAAGTTGCAATGAACTAGACAGTCCTATCTTTCCTAATATTAAATTGTCAAGTCGTACTGTGTACAACCCAGCTGTGCCTCCACAATGCTACAACAGAGGCAAAAAACCTTGGCCATTGGAAAAATTTCTTCCTGAACCCAAAAGAGGCAGTCAGACCCATAGCATCCTGGAAATGTATCTCCTGCACTGCAACTTTGAAAAGCCCTGGAAGAATGTAAATAGATGTGGGAAGAAGGAACCCTTGATCCCAGCCAATGGGGGAGAGGGCAGAGAAGAGCCCCTACTCCTGCCTTGCCAAGCATGCATTCTTGCACCCCACCCCTTTAGGCACAGTCTCTCATCCATGCCAATATGACCAACAATCCCTCCTGCTGCTGTTGGGGGTAGCATTACGCACTAAAAATAATTCACTACTACTGTTCGATGCACATACTTTGGTTAGATGCCTTTAATAGTGTTAACAAAACATAGCACATGCACGTTTTAAAAAAGATTGTCACCTTTTAAAATGAAGAAAGATGAATGTGTTCTTATGGGCTAAGAACTGTACTTTCAAACTAACCTTGTCTTCATGTACGAGTTAAAGCCTTTAAGAGTATAAAGTAGAGATCTTTGGACAGTTAATACAAAAAAGGCAGATGTTTGTACTTTGTCCATCTTAAGTAACAATGCATGATGTTTGGACAGATTAGTAGCATGCACTGTTTGGCCAAGGATAAAGTATTGTTTTGATAAAGTTTATTTGAAAAGAATGTGTTTTCTTGATTTTTTTTTAGCAACTTATGAATAATTTTGAAAATTCTGTGTTGGTAGCTGTTAAACAGAATTCTGTTCTAACTAGAGGCTATTTTTTCCCCTTGTTCTTTAGTTTCAGGAGATCAGCAATCGGTTATTGAGTTCTTATGACACAAACATAGATGAGTTTTTTTCTGAAATTGATTCTTCTATAGCTGCAAGTCGAAATGTGCTTCAACAGTTGGAGGAAAAGTTTGCCCCGTTAATAAGCGAAACGGAATGGGAGAAAATACAGATGCAGGTTGGTTTCGGAGCCAGTTGAATGATGATCTCAATTCATTTTGCAACTATAGTCATTGTCAAAGCAGGAAAGTTTTTTCCAGCATATCCTCCATCCAAAAAATTCCTTGGTATTATTTGTCAATCTACACCAGTAGTTCTCAAACTTTTGTACTGGTGACCCCTTTCACATAGCAAGCCTCTGAGTGCGACCCCCCCCTTAAGTTAAAAACACTTTTTAATATATTTAACACCATTAGATACGCTGGATGCAAAGCAGGGTTTGGGGTGGAGGCTGACAGCTCGCGACCCCCCATGTAATAACCTCACGACCCCCTGAGGGGTCCCAACCCCCAGTTTGAGAACCCCTAATCTACACGCTAAAACAA
Organism: Malaclemys terrapin pileata; assembly: GCF_027887155.1. Classification (NCBI taxonomy): domain Eukaryota; kingdom Metazoa; phylum Chordata; order Testudines; family Emydidae; genus Malaclemys; species Malaclemys terrapin. Next base: position 267,806,920 of record NC_071506.1, on the reverse strand, counting down.
TGTCTGCAAACTTTTATTTTAAAAACAGTATAGTACATTGAAGTTAAACATTTTGCTACAATAACTATTCTTTGGTTTATGATTACAAATAATTCCTCCTGTGTTCGATAAGAAGGAAAGTAACATTAAAGATATTTCAGAATTATTCTGATGTGACGAGATACAGAACAGGTTTCAGTAAATTAAATATTGAAGGACATACCACCAATTGTTACAAAATGCACTTTGAACCTTCTGGTTGTATAGGGTACTGCTGCGAATCATGCCTTCCAATGTTTAGTTATCAGTCTACAATAACTAATATTTTCTTATTTTCCCCTCAGGCATTTCGGCAAGAGATATTTGACTGCCCTATTTGCATTATGCCACTCTGTCATATCATTCATCCTCCAAATGTCTTTCCTGAGAACAGCAATAATCGGTATTCTCGCCAGACTGTTCTGCTCTCTTGTTCACATATGTTTCATCAGACTTGTCTTCAAGCATTTGAAGAGTTTTCCTTGGGAGAAAGACTTGTTTGTCCTTTATGTCGCTCTTGTTATCAAAAGAAAATTCTTGAATGTTGATATAAACATGTAAACAGTCCAGAATGAGCTGCATAATAGAATTTTTAATTGGTTTAATGATAGACAACCTCACAGATTAGATCCTTGTAAGGTCCAATGTGAGAAAAAACCTTCTCTGTGGATGCTGATGCTCATATTATAGAAATAAAAGTTAAATGGGCATTGTGTTACCATTTCTCTGACTTGTTGCTTCTCCTTGCTCTCCACATTCTTACCTTTCTTCTACTCTCTTTGCTTTGCCTTATGTTCTGTTTTCCTTCCCTGGTCGTCTCCTTTCTTTAACTTCCTCCCTCTCAGAGACATACTACCCTCTCCATCTCCTTCACATCCCAGGATCCTTTCCCTGAGAACTCTTCCCTTTGACTCCTTTCTTCATTCAGTGGATTCCATCTACATACTCCCCAGTGGAGTTACTCATGTTGAACACCAGGAAAAGGCAGATTCCCTTGATAGCAGCTCCCAGGCAGTTGCAAATGCCACTGATGAGTGTGGAAGGAGATGCATTACCTCAGCTCCTTTTAGTAGCTGAATGCAGCTGGGTTGGCTCCTCTCCTTTAATGGCTGGAAGCCACCTTACAAGCTCTACTATAGGCAAATGGAAAGTAATGCAAATTAGCCCTAAAGCAAATGTGGCTGAGTGGTCCCCATAGAGGAACAAAATGGTTCAGGAACTTGTCATGACAGCGGGACCAACTAATATTGTCTAGGTTTAGAAGAGACCAAAATGCATTTAAAACCTTTCAGTTGTGGACTGTTATTCTTGAACTTTGAGTTAAGGCCTAAAATCCCTTGATCAATGTCATGCACCCAGGAGAGCCTGAAAGCTAAACTTTTGTTAAAATGTTTCAGATGCTTTAGGAAACTGACTCACAATGCCGAAAATGCTTGTAGACTGCCCATATTTAAATTAGAATTGTTTCATGTCAAAGATTACCGAAAACTACTATTGATAGCCTGTGTATTTTTCCATTAACTAAAAACTAAAATTAGGATACAGGCATGTAAAAGGTACGGGTTTGCTTTTTGATGGTTTTGCTATATGTTTGTCCTTTGCTTTATTTGTGCTCCATGTTTTGGTCCAAAGGGTGTAACGCCTACTGAACCTATCAGGATCTCTGCTACTCCCCTATGATACCCTGAACTCAAGCTCTTTACACACATTAAGCCACCCTCCTACAATGAGGTGGCCTACATATATTATAGAGGAGTAAATTGTGAGGCATGGAGAAACATCTTACAAAGACTCAAAAGTCCATTGTTTATTTTTAATACAAATGTTGACAAAAAAAGCACATTGTAAATCAATCACAGTTTGACTTTATTGAAAACAGAGTTTAAAAAAATCTTGCTAAAAACACACAAATTGTGACATTTCAAATAAAGCAAAAAGATACCAAATCTTCTCCTTTTCACTACTGCATTGTGAAATTCAAACCATCTAAAAAGGCAGTTTTCATATAGTTTTGTAACACTGCAAGGTAACCACAATTGAAAATTTTATAAAGCACACGTTTTCAGATGACCTAAATTAAATTTACCTCAAGGATTGGGTGGGGAGGATGCGTCTGCTACAGATTGGTAACAATTACTTTAGTGCTAAAAACATTTTTCAGCCATATTTTGCTTTCAAGATACGAGAATGCCCACATACAAAAGGTTTTAGTTAACTAAATTTCTGCAAAGACAGACCTAAATTGGTAATATTGGAATGAAAGAGCTGAACCTGCATGAGGAAAAATGCCCACTAATTAGCTGAACCTGTACTAGCTGAATCTGCCACTGCACTACCATCAGTGCGTATATATGGTCTCTAATGCAGAAAAGGTGGTATTTATATGACCATGTCATCTAACCCTCCTCAGAACATGTCTAGACAACAAAGTTATAAGAATGCTGGTGGCAGTCTGAGCCTTGGGTATCCTCCCACTCATGGTAGTGCAACTGGGTTTTTGCTTTTAAAAAAAGCTTAGCATAGACAAGCCCATTGAGGTCAGCGCGTGTTTTGCCTGAGTTGGGAATGCAGGATTAGGCTCCAAATCATTATTGCATATAGATAGAGGAACCTAAACACACTGTATTTTTAGTTTGTGTATATGTATTGCTGTATTGGTCACAGGCTACAATTTTAAATCCACAATCCTAACATATCTTCATTTTCTAAATTTCTATACCAATTGGAACCAAATAAGACAAAATATTTTAAGGTTACCTTTAAAAACTGGGAAATGGTTGAATTTTTTGTTCACAACTTTTTAATTGTACTTGAAACCGGAAGATTTTGTGTAACTTTTCTAAACTGGGGAAATGCATTAGTGTTAGAAAACATGTTTCAATTAGCATACTGTTAAACAGAATTTTGCCCGTAAGTTTTTTAGCATGGCCATCTTATCCACACTAAAAGCAATGTCATGTTTAACCTCATGCTGTCTGAAATGTGTTAGTTTGCATGTTTTCTAAATTTTCTCCAATATAGACAAAGGCCAAACTACACACACACACACAGCATCACTCACTTTTTGGCTTCTAATGGGTAATTAAAGGAACACAACAACAAAGTACAGAATAAAACCCTTCATTTCTTGGTGCCATAGTACGTTTGGCTTGGTAATCACAACTCTAAAGAGCTGCTATATATCGATGCACCAACAGATTAATTTTTTATCTCCAGTGAGGTGAGGCATATTCATTAAAAAAGGGCATATTACGTGACCAGTCTTTATTTTAATGGAATTCTGTGGTGACAACTGAATGACCAGACAGTACTGGTATTTCCATAGTATAAATACTTATGCTAAGAAACCTCATAGGGACTACTGGGGGAGCAGATGGGTATTAAATAAAATCAAAGCTGATGTCCGGAGCTTTCATTCCTTGAAGCAAATGGAAGCGATGAGAGCACGGGGTATGCAGGCTAGAGTCCTAATCATGAAGGAAACCTTATAATTACCTTTAAAAAGTTATTGTGTACAAATTATATTTAATGAAAGAAATAGAAGAGCAGCATGTTGAGATGATTGGTAGAAATATCTAGAAATACAGCATAATTATGTGTTATTTAAAGACATTTTATATAGATACAGATTTTACAAACTTCTCTGTAGACATCTGAATCGTTTTCAAAAATTGAGGTCTCATAACAAAGTTTCAATTTTGATCAGATACAACTTTTAGATTGCTCTGGTCCAAATATGTTGGGCTGAGATCATCAGCATTTACTGATAATACATTTCTTAAAGGATTTTTCTTTTATTACCCTTCAGCCATTTTGCCCAGCTGGAATCAACCTGTAGTATAGTTGAAACAATCAAAGACATTTTTGGTCTCAAATTTAAAGAGAACAAATATAAATCTGAATTATTAATCAAAGTGGCTAATAAAGTGGCTATTAGGAAAAGTCCATAAATGAACAATGAATTAGGCAAGCAAAGGCTGTACAGAATTTAAGATCCTATTTCACCTTTCCTATTTTTAATTAAAAAAACAACTTTGTTACTAAAACATGCAGCTCTTCTTACAATTCATAGATTACTGTAATTGAAACCAAAGCCACTGTTCTCCTGTAAAATGCCTTGCAACCATATGTAGATGGTTATTTTGTGACATTTTCTGCAATTCCATTTAACTTAAACACCTGTTTATTATAAGTTAAGGGCCATAGGTTGACATGTCCTATTTAATCAAAAATAAAAGCTGAAGACTTATCTGTAAAAGAAAGGACAGCAAGAGAGTCTTTAGTAGGATTGGAAAGTGTTCTAGAAAACAATGGATTTCACGTTTAGACTGCCTGCTAATTAGCACAGGTGTAATTTGATTTCTATATTTGGAGGAGCAGCTCCAGTCAGGCCAATGGGGCCTCGTGTGTATATGGGGGGAATTCCACACCTGCCTGGGACTTGCAGTTTGGGGGAGGGGGGCAATGCTCCCCATTCCCCCCTCCAAACTATGCCCTTGCTAATTAGTACCATTATACAGCATACATCCGAGTTCTGTTTAGAGTCACTCGTTCTCTTATTTCCCATCTTGTCTATCCAGGCAAAGGTGAAAAATCTTATGTTTGAAATACCTATTGATGACAGTTTGAAGCCACTGAATGACAGGAAATACTTAAGTACATGAAAAGGAAAAGGGAGTCAAAATGTTAAGTTTTAAGAATGCAGGGCCCAATCCAGAAGAAAGTATCATCTGATTCATAAGTTCCATGTACCTAATGGAAATGTGGGCTTCTGTTACATGAAAACTCTGTTTTGGAGGTCAACCAGGAAGAGGTAAAAAGACCATTCACATTGTCATCACTGGTAATGCAGAAGGTACCAAAACCCTGCAAAAGTGTTTACAACTATTTTGTAGCTTGGTGCCCTACAAAAAGGTCAGGCTCAGTACCAGTCCACCTCCCCACAGGATAGTATTGCCACAGGATACTCTTTCCTACAAGTATATCAGGGACCTCAAATTTTAATCATAATGTGGAACATGTAAGAGATCGTCTCATGGACAATGTGCCCTCTTGTTTACTACTACACAGACCACATCTCTCCCATTCATAATCATACGACATCCCAGAGGCAAATGCTGCAGTTGCTCACATGGAAGAGTATAGTAGGAAAATATTTAAAATATTTGTAGTCTTTTAATGAAGGGCAGCAGCTGGAAGTGACTAGCCAGCACCATGGGACAAGCCAGCTCCTCATGGACCACAGTTCAAAACCTCTAGATAGCCGTTAGTAACTGCAGGGTGTACAGTCCTCAGCTTCAGTCAAGCCAAAGTCAAAGTCTGGAGTTGTGTGGCAGGGGAGAAGGACAAGCCAAAGACTGACACAAAGGTAGTTCCACAACTTCCTATATGCTGGAGTTGGAGATTTGTTTAAGAAAAAAAAAGGGGGGGGGCAGACGTGGATGTGGTGAGGGTTTCTCATAATTTGCTGAAAGCCGATATATTCCAGGGCTCTGGAGCCAGCATCAGAACACCGTGGACGTCAGCTGTTTACTCTGTGCGTCCTTGCTGAATGTGATGCACTTAAAGCAGAGCTTGAAGTAACTCGGTTAATATTCATCTACAAAGAGAACATCAGCTCCTGAAAAAAGCACTTTTCTGCCAGTGGCACATTTAATCAGTATATTTGCACACTTATTCAATACCAGAGATAGTCTGATTTATATGCTACTCTAAGGCTAATGCCACATTTATTTTAGTATCTGTAAATACTGGCTTTTTTGACAAGAATATCCCTCACAACATTATCAATGACTACAAGACCTTATTTTGACATTTGAAAAAGCCAGGGATCACAGTGTTAAAAGTATCTAATTCGTTTTTCCAAACAAGATGAAGTATATTTGTTTATTTATTTATTTAAATTAACCGTATTGGTCCTAATTATGCACGTAAAATCACTTGATATGAATGACACGACTTACTGTAGGTTTTAAAAACAGCACGCTCTAGTTTCATCTGAGCATGTGTAAGATACAAGAAAAGATTCAGTGATACTCTTTGTGCTTAATACTTTGCAATAAGATGGCTATTTAGAACACAATAGCAACAAGACTGAATTGCCTAGAACAGATACATCCATTGCTTTCTGCAAAACTCTTGACAATTTGGGCTAAAGGGTATCATGTTATAGTTATGAAATTCAAGGAAAAAATAGGACAGACTGAGAGCAAGTGGCCTTAAATCCTTATGTTTCTTTTGGAACAGGAAGGGCTAGGGTTACATTTTATGACTAAATGGTTTATTCTAGGTCCCCCACAATACCATAGGGAAGACATCAACCTAATGTATGTGAACATTGGCAGAGACTCATCTAGACAATCACATATTTGATACAAAAATTCATCTTGAAAACTTGACCTTCTCTCCATTTCTCATGTGTGCTGTGATGTATATTCAGTAAATAAGGACTGCCTTACCCGGGTCTAATTTAGACTGTAGATTCTTCAGGGCAGGGACCACCTCTTCTCTGGTTTGTACAGTATGAAGCACACAGGAGACACTCTAAGCTGTATATGATTACAAGAGGCTTCGGGAGCATGGAGGATTAATATTCCCACAGCTCCTGTGGTTGGTGATATTTTTAAAGCTTTAATATGGTACTTCTGAACCAAAACACAAAATAATTTCTTGTTAAATTCTTTAATTTCTATTACACTAAAACAGTCAACTGTGTAAAAGATATTGGAGAAACAGGGCCAACAACAAACACCATTACAATCTGTAAACAAAGTTTCCTATGAATCCAAAAATCGTTACTTCTAAAGTAACATCATACCAGTTTAATTTTTACCTTAAAAGGTAAATACTGAAGATGTGCTTACACTTAAAAATCCCACCATATTACAACAATTTTGCCATTGTGCATTGAATATTGTGCTACCAACACAGGAGAAAGCCAAGAGGTGGCTAACTTAAGAGACTTAATTCACAGACCAAAAGTGTATCTTGTTTATCAGATAGGAGCATCTCTGTGCTTTAGCCTCATAAAAAATGAGGCAGATGTTGATGTCACCAAGAGGTTACAGACCACCTGACTACATGAGACAAAACACTGGAAGTGCACTGTCAATATCCATTAATGACTTCTCCATTGCTTCTGTGTAAATGAATTTACGCTTCTGTGAATACACGACCAAGGTGTTGCATATAGAATGTCAGTTTCAGGACATTTAATGTAGACAGTGTCATAATACAAAAAGTAGACATTAAGACACTGTCAGCAGCTACAGAAAGGTTGGATTTTCTCTGAAGATTAATCCACTGTTAAGAACCACACTTAACCTAAACTTTTGCCTTCTTTCCAGTAAACAATGTCTTTATCTAAGTACTCTTTTTAACTAATACATATCTGTGACTCTAAGATTCAAAGCACAACCCAATAAAAGGAGTGCAATCAGTATACTGCAGTGTTTGTTTTGGGAGGGAAAAATACTAAGACAAGGGGGAAAACACTGCAAGTCTTTCTTTTTTTGCCTACCTACTATAACTTGTATTCTTACTATTTGTGAACCTATCTAATGGAGTTTGCCTCCAGACAACTCACTCGCTAAACACAATCCATTTTGAGGAATCGTATATAAGCATGAGGAATTGTCTGACTTTTTTTTTTTCTTGGATTATTGACAGAACACATACCCCCTCAAAAACAAAACCAACAGTTTCTGATGTGGACTCACTACTGAGAGAAAGGTGAAGATCAAAATTAAGGCAGATATCATCCAGAACTTGAGTAGAAATTTTTGCTTTTTGATCTTTATGCAGACAATCTCATCAGGGGATCTGATCAAAAAATCTTACTGAGGCAACTACCTTGAAGTCACAATGTAACAGAAAGCTGGAATATGTTTTATAAAATTAACTAACCCTATCATATGTCACAGTTTACCACACTCCTAGTGGGGATATGGTACAATTATAGTCATATTATCATTTCCAAAGATAAATAGTGAATAATTATATTAGCAACCTTTACACTTCTAGTGCATAAGCCCATACACTCTCAACAGATACAAGGAATCAATGCCTTTACTTATAAATCTTCTAATGTTTATAATGTGAATCCATATTCTTTTTTTTTTTTTTTTTTTTTTTTTTTTTAAGTAATTTAGGTGTTATCTGTTCTTGGTTGGAACTCTGCCTCAATGGAGAGAAAAATAATTTCTGCTGTCCAAAAACTCAACAATAAATGTAAACAACAGAAAAAGATGCTTGTAAGTCTCGATGAAAACTAGCAATTTTACTCTCTCAGACATGGTACAACATACCCAAACCCAGCTTAGTAAACAGTAGATATAGCTCAGAAATTATTGCAGTAGTATTTATATTATGCCCAATTTCCATTCAAAAAGACCACTTCAGGAAACCATTATTTTTGTGGCTGTTGCTTGCGGTTTGCTTGTGAAGCACTCCACTAAGCTCCCATCTCACTCAGATTTCATTAAGCCTAAGTCCAGAACTCAGACATTACTCAGGAAGAGAACAGATGAGAGATACTTGACATCAGAAGAGACTAACTTGTTTCAGAATCTTACTGGATATTAGCCCATTATCATGGTTTGATTGAGTGAAAGGGCTCAGACCTCAAGTGGACATATTTCAGTTTTACATAAATATGAAATAAGAAACATTAAACTTACCAAAAAATGTTTTGGTAACCTTGCATGATCTGTCTACAGAACACACATATACAGGCAACAGTCCTCATTAATGTCTTTATACTTCCTCTTTTCAAGTCAAGTGTTAGTGCAGCAGCGTTAGACAACAGGCAAAAGTACACACATTTTCATAGATTCATAGATTCATAGATTCTAGGACTGGAAGGGACCTCGAGAGGTCATCGAGTCCAGTCCCCTGCCCGCATGGCAGGACCAAATACTGCCTAGACCATCCCTAGTAGACATTTATCTAACCTACCCTTAAATATCTCCAGAGACGGAGATGCCACAACCTCCCTAGGCAATTTGTTCCAGTGTTTAACCACCCTGACAGTTAGGAACTTTTTCCTAATGTCCAATCTAGACCTCCCTTGCTGCAGTTTAAACCCATTGTTTCTGGTTCTATCCTTAGAGGCTAAGGTGAACAAGTTCTCTCCCTCCTCCTTATGACACCCTTTTATATACCTGAAAACTGCTATCATGTCCCCTCTCAGTCTTCTCTTTTCCAAACTAAACAAACCCAATTCTTTCAGCCTTCCTTCATAGGTCATGTTCTCAAGACCTTTAATCATTCTTGTTGCTCTTCTTTGGACCCTTTCCAGTTTCTCCACATCTTTTTTAAAATGCGGCGCCCAGAACTGGACACAATACTCCAGCTGAGGCCTAACCAGAGCAGAGTAGAGCGGAAGAATGACTTCTCGTGTCTTGCTCACAACACACCTGTTAATGCATCCCAGAATCATGTTTGCTTTGTTTGCAACAGCATCACACTGTTGACTCATATTTAGCTTGTGGTCCACTATAACCCCTAGATCCCTTTCTGCCGTACTCCTTCCTAGACAGTCTTTTCCCATTCTGTATGTGTGAAATTGATTTTTCCTTCCTAAGTGGAGCACTTTGCATTTGTCTTTGTTAAACTTCATCCTGTTTAACTCAGACCATTTCTCCAATTTGTCCAGATCATTTTGAATTATGACCCTGTCCTCCAAAGTAGTTGCAATCCCTCCCAGTTTGGTATCATCCGCAAACTTAATAAGCGTACTTTCTATGCCAATATCTAAGTCGTTGATGAAGATATTGAACAGAGCCGGTCCCAAAACAGACCCCTGCGGTACCCCACTCGTTACGCCTTTCCAGCAGGATTGGGAACCATTAATAACAACTCTCTGAGTACGATTATCCAGCCAGTTATGCACCCACCTTATAGTAGCCCCATCTAATTTGTATTTGCCTAGTTTATCGATAAGAATATCATGCGAGACCGTATCAAATGCCTTACTAAAGTCTAGGTATACCACATCCACCGCTTCACCCTTATCCACAAGGCTCGTTATCCTATCAAAGAAAGCTATCAGATTGGTTTGACATGATTTGTTCTTCACAAATCCATGCTGGCTATTCCCTATCACCTTACCACCTTCCAAGTGTTGGCAGATGATTTCCTTAATTACTTGCTCCATTATCTTCCCTGGCACAGAAGTTAAACTCACTGGTCTGTAGTTACCTGGGTTGTTTTTAGTTCCCTTTTTATAGATGGGCACTATATTTGCCCTTTTCCAGTCTTCTGGAATCTCTCCCGTCTCCCATGACTTTCCAAAGATAATAGCTAGAGGCTCAGATACCTCCTCTATTAGCTCCTTGAGTATTCTAGGATGCATTTCATCAGGCCCGGGTGACTTGCAGGCATCTAACTTTTCTAAGTGATTTTTAACTTGTTCTTTTTTTATTTTATCCGCTAAACCTACCCCCTTCCCATTAGCATTCACTATGTTAGGCATTCCTTCAGACTTCTCGGTGAAGACCGAAACAAAGAAGTCATTAAGCATCTCTGCCATTTCCAAGTTTCCTGTTACTGTTTCTCCCTCTTCACTAAGCAGTGGGCCTACCCTGTCTTTGGTCTTCCTCTTGCTTCTAATGTATTGATAAAAAGTCTTCTTGTTTCCTTTTATTCCCGTAGCTAGTTTGAGCTCATTTTGTGCCTTTGCCTTTCTAATCTTGCCCCTGCATTCCTGTGTTGTTTGCCTATATTCATCCTTTGTAATCTGTCCTAGTTTCCATTTTTTATATGACTCCTTTTTATTTTTTAGATCGTGCAAGATCTCGTGGTTAAGCCAGGGTGGTCTTTTGCCACATTTTCTATCTTTCCTAACCAGCGGAATAGCTTGCTTTTGGGCCCTTAATAGTGTCCCTTTGAAAAACTGCCAACTCTCCTCAGTTGTTTTTCCCCTCAGTCTTGATTCCCATGGGACCTTACCTATCAGCTCTCTGAGCTTCCCAAAATCTGCCTTCCTGAAATCCATTGTCTCTATTTTGCTGTTCTCCCTTCTACCCTTCCTTAGAATTGCAAAGTCTATGATTTCATGATCACTTTCACCCAGGCTGCCTTCTACTTTCACATTCTCAACGAGTTCCTCCCTATTTGTTAAAATCAAGTCTAGAACAGCTTCCCCCCTAGTAGCTTTTTCAACCTTCTGAAATAAAAAGTTGTCTCCAATGCAGTCCAAGAATTTGTTGGATAGTCTGTTCCCCGCTGTGTTATTTTCCCAACATATATCCGGATAGTTGAAGTCCCCCATCACCACCAAGTCTTGGGCTTTGGATGATTTTGTTAGTTGCTTGAAAAAAGCCTCATCCACCTCTTCCACCTGGTTAGGTGGCCTGTAGTAGACGCCTAGCATGACATCTCCCTTGTTTTTTGCCCCTTTAAGCCTAACCCAGAGACTCTCAACACTTCCGTCTCCTATGTCCATCTCTACCTCTGTCCAAGTGTGTACATTTTTAATATATAAGGCAACACCTCCTCCCTTTTTCCCCTGTCTATCCTTCCTGAGCAAGCTGTACCCATCCACACCAACATTCCAATCATGTGTATTATCCCACCAAGTTTCAGTGATGCCAACAATGTCATAGTTGTATTTATTTATTAGCACTTCCAGTTCTTCCTGCTTATTCCCCATACTTCTCGCATTTGTATATAGGCATCTAAAATACTGGTTTGATCTTTCCTCCCAGTTTTTTCCTGACTCTCCTTTCTCTCTGCCAATATAGCCCACACTCCCTCTTGTTTCCGACTCATTTCCCCGGTCTCCATGTTCCCCACTTACCTGTGGGCTTTGCTCACCTGTCCCCGTCGAACCTAGTTTAAAGCCCTCCTCACTAGGTTAGCCAGTCTGTGTCCGAATAGGGTCTTCCCTCTCCTCGAAAGGTGAACGCCATCTCTGCCTAGCAGTCCTTCCTCGAATAGCATCCCGTGGTCTAGGAAGCCAAAGCCCTCCTGGTGACACCATCTTCGCAGCCAGGCATTCACCTCCATGATGCATCTGTCTCTGCCCGGGCCCCTACCTTTAACAGGAAGAATTGAAGAGAATACCACCTGTGCTCCAAACTCCTTCACCCGTGCTCCCAGAGCCCTGTAGTCACTCTTGATCCGCTCAGTGTCACACCGAGCAGTATCATTTGTGCCCACATGGATGAGTAGCATGGGGTAGTAGTCAGAGGGCCGGATAATCCTCGACAATGCCTCCGTAACGTCTCGGATACGGGCCCCCGGCAGGCAGCATACCTCTCGAGATGAATTAACAGCAACCTGTGCTTGTCACACACTACTTGCAGGACTTCTGATTCTACAGCAATGCTAAAGAAAATATTGAATTTCTCTTCATCAGTGCCATTCTGGGTCTAAGGGTTCAGAGCAGCTAAATCATGTTACATTGCAGAAAGCTTCATACTCATAAGAAAGACTGAACTATAGGTTTTGCTGACCCAACTGACTGCATCATTTCTGTAAGCTTAGTATTCAACATATATAGGATACTATAATATACTACACACACACACACACACACACACACTATATAGTACTATCTATACAGATAGATAGTACTATATAACATATAGGAGAAACTAAAGACTTGAAGAGATTAGTGAAAAATAATGGCTTGCACTGAGCTATAAACAAACATTCCTCTGTGTGTGTGTGTATATACACACATATATATGAGAGAAACTAAAGACTGAAGAGATTAGTGAAAAACAGTGGCTTGCACAACTGAGCTACAATATACTGCATCATCATCATCAGGATTTAACTGACAAAACCTTTAAGGAAACCGTGCAATCGCAGACTACTAGACAAAATCTGTCCTACTTGTGTTGATACACACGCGCGCGCACACACACACACACTCACTCTTAACAGAATTTGATGTGTGTATATTTTGAAGGGCAACTGACCTCTATGGCGTAACACTTTCTGTAAGTGATAGTACTGTGTGAATTAGAACAATAAAAGGCCTGCGTAGCTTTCTACAAAGCATACTGGGCTCAGATTTAACAGTGAAGTACGTTAGAATTTATCTTGTGGTTCATTAGTCTTGATGAGACAGCTTCTGATTACCACTGAAGAAAATTACCTTCTGTCATTGAAAACTAAGAATAAAAAGTCTACAATACTGGGTCTGTAAGAGTGCTTCATGATGCCAAACATTACATACAGCCTAGTGAATCCTGTATGAAAGTAACAGTGATCTCTCCAAATTACTTCCATTTTTTAATGAATTCTTAGTAGAAAAGAAGTGTGACTTGCTGTTATATACACCTAACCATACCTAATTAGGATTATATTGGGCTTCAAATGTACCCTTTATTTCCAAGTCTCAGAGTTGTTCACCAGCATTATATTTATATCACAGAGAAGGTATTGTGCACTTAACATGGTAGTAGGGCATCATATCTAGAAATATGAGATTCTGTCCAAACAGGAATTCATTATTTTTTCTCAGCTTCCAGTCTTCAAGGCACCTCCTGCATAAACTGACTGGGGAGTATACAAAATGGACCAAAACAAATCAGAAATTGTAGAATCGGAAGTAGCTTGGTTTCTCAGAAATACACAGTGTGAAAAGTGAGAGAAGGTTGGACCCAAAATTAACAAATGAAATTAATACAAAGATATTTTGATGAAGATGACAGGAATGTCATGAGGTTGAAGTTTTCAGCTCTATTGATTGAAGATGATTGCTTCTCACAGTGTTTTCTGATGCCCATTTGCAGAAGGCTTTGTTGTCTCAGAGTCTCTTGCATTGTTCGACAGATGAAGTTTATCTAAACCTGCATAGGTATTACACATAAGATAAAATGCAATTTTCTGCTTTTCACATATATATTTACAATGGTAAACTGCTAAACGCACATTATAGTCAAACCAAATTGTGTTTCGTTTTGTTTTCCATATTTGCTTAAGGCCAAAATCAACCTTTTTCTCTCGGAGGTCCCCCTTGACATGCTATACGAACTCCAGGGCCCAGTGGGAAGGAGGAGGGCAGCTCGGGGCAGGGGCCTTGCGCACAGGCGTAGTGTGACTTCTATTTGGGGGGGGGGGACAGGGATGAGCAGTCCAGGGAGGGAGCGCCATCTCCACCCCCGACTCACCTCAGCAAGCCACCTGCCTGTCTGGGATCGGGGGGGAGGTAATCAAAAATTGTAACTCAAGGATAGGGGGGCTTAGCTCAAAAAGTTTGAAAACAGCTTAGGGCACAGGGAGGGGGTAGCTGGGGCTGTGTGCGGGCAGGGGGTAGCTCAGGGTGCAGGGAGAGGGGTAGCTGAGGCTATGTGCAGGCAGGGGGTAGCTCGGGGTGCAGGTAGGGGGTAACTAGGGGCTGTGTGCCAGCAGGGGGTAGATCAGGGTGCAGGGAGGGGGGTAGCTCAGGCTATGTGCGGGCAGGGGGTAGCTCAGGGTGCAGGGAGGGGGTAGCTGAGGCTATGTGCGGGCAGGGGGTAGCTCGGGGTGCAGGTAGGGGGTAACTAGGGGCTGTTTGCCAGCAGGGGGTAGCTCAGGGTATGTGTGGGGGGGTAGCTGGGGCTGTGTGTGGGCATGGGGTAGCTCAAGGTGCAGGGAGGGGGTAGCTAGGGGCTGTGTGCCAGCAGGGGGTAGCTCAGGGTGCAGGGAGAGTGGCACTAGGGGCTGTGTGTTGGGAGGGCTCCCCTGCAGTCCCTGTTCCCGGAGGGGTCTGCCAGCCTCGGAGCCAGATTTCCCCACCAGAGTGGCTCTTTCCGGATGTCTCTGCGAGAGCAAAGGGGGCCGGGACTCGGGAGCAGCTCAACCCGGGGCACCAGCAGCAGAGGAGAGAACTCTTTGGCTGCCTGCTCCATGGCACCAGCCAGAGCCACAGCTGCCCTGCACTGCCCGGTGTAATGGCAAAAATAGCAGCCAGCACCAATAGCAGTTACCTACTGAGCCTGCTCAGTACAATCTAGATAGGAAATTCTGCCAGGGAGCTGTTTGCCACTACATCAGCTCTGGCTTCTTGCCTCCGACCTGGCCAGGGAGAGGAGGGGGAGAGGTGGTGTAGATGTGCCCCCCAGGGACTGCCATGCTCTTGCACTGCAGTTGGGGGCGGGGTAGGGGTGGCAATGCCCTCCATGTCCACAACTCTGCCCACAGGCTCAGGGCTTCTGTTCCACAGGGAGCACTAGAGCTCAGGGATTCAGCCCCGCAGAAGGTGCCAAGAGTCAGGGCTTCAGCTCTGCACCTCCCAGGAGTCCCAGCTTCAGCCCCACCGGGGGAGCCAGGGATCTTGGTCTGGGTTTCAGCCACGGGGCTCCGTGGCCCCCTGGAAAGGGTTCACAGACCTCCAGGGGGCCACAGACCCCTGGTTGAGAACCGCTGCTCTAGTTCAAACAGGAATTACTTCAGGGAAGTCCTCAAGCCTGTGTCATACAGAAAGTCAGACTACATGACACAACACTCCCCTCTGGGTTTATAATCTATGAACATTTTCAAAAACAGGAGCCTACAATTAAGCTCTTAAATCTGCACTTTAAACAATTAAGGATGGGTTTTCAGAAGTATTTAAGTGCACAAGTCCCATGGGTACTTTTAAAAATAATACCCTTAGTTAGGGTCTTTTTTTTTTTTAATTTAATCCTAATGGCACAAAATTGATATCACAGCTCAGAACTTCCCCACTTTTGGATCCTCATTCCCTACACAAAGTCACAACTATTCCCTTAGCAATCAAAAGCAATGACATAAAATAAGATAACTCAAGGCCCTGAACGAAGTGAACTCAAAGATCCTCTTTTCATGAAAATGTCCCTATCAATGAATAGGGAGATCAAACCAAACAGATAAACAAGAAATTAACAGCGGTGTATCACATCTATCGAGACCAACTAAGACGAAGCTTCCTGGAATACATATTCCTAGCACAAGATCTGTTGATGAATCATAGAAAGGTAGGGCTGAAAGGATCTTGAGAAGTCATCAATTCCAGTCCCCTGTGCTGTGGCAGGACCAAGTAAGCCTAGACTATCCCTGACAGGTGTTCGTCCAACCTGTTTTTAAAAACCTCTAATGACGGGGATTCCACAATCTTCCTTGAAAGCCTATTCCAGAGCTTAACTACCTCTATAGTTACAAAGTTTTCTTAAGACCTAACCTATATTGCCCTTGCTGCAGATCAAGACCATTACTTTTTGTCCTGCTTTCAGTGGACATGGAAAACAATTGCGCACCATTGTCTTGATAACAGCCCTTAACATATTTGAAGAGTTCTCAGATTCCCCCCTCAAGTCATCTTTTCTCCAGGCTAAACACATAGGCGCCGGCTCCATGGGTGCTCCGGGGCTGGAGAAAAATTAGCGGGTGCTCATCCTGAATTCATACTAAGGAAGTCTGTATCATACATCAGATTGTCACAGATTACCTATATGTGTGTGTGCACACAAACAAAAACCATTAACAAACCAACTAGTGAAGAAGTGTTAAGATTTCAAATTTAAGCGATTACACAATCATAAAACGTGAAAGTTAAGACTGAACCAAAAAATCTTCTTTCCGTCCCTTTGTAATGCATACACATAACAATACTGGCAATAGGTTCAGATTCTTTCTAAATTACAACACCAAAAATATGGAGCACAAAGAAAAATTACTGACCAAGAATCCATGGTTCTTCAAACAGATTGACAGGATAGATCCACATTCTAAGGAGCACTTGTATTTTCTTTGCTATAGTCACAACTCTCTGGGAAGCAGTGACCACTGGAGTCTCAGGCATGCCCCTCCACAGCACTGAGTGTTCAGACCCAAATTTATAAGAAATAGTAGTCTCAATCTCACTTCTGGATCTTTCAACTTAATCAAATTCCATTCAAGAGTCTGAAGAAGTAGGTACAGTTGGTGGGGAGTGTGTATCTAGGCAGTCAACCTACTCAATGCACGCTCTCTCCTTTGAATATTTACAGCACAGAGCCCCACACTTGAGAGATTAAGTAGCAGCAAAATCCGTTAAAGGAGTTGGCTCTCATGAGAGCTAGTTAAATAAAGACAGCAGAACTGTTCTTCTGAACTGATCACAAGTCATGGAAACCAAGTCAAGAGAGTTAACATACTGAAATCTGAATTCTGGGCAGCTGTCCTACATATCTCAGTGAGAGAAACATTTGAAGACATACTCCGGAAACGGTCTTGGATCTGTAGAATGTGTTTTAAGACTTTTAGATACTACCATACTTGCAAATTCTCAGCAAGCATGCATACACAATTTGATCCATTTAGACCAGCTGAGTAGAAATTGTATCCCCATTAGGCTTGTCTTCAACAGACTTATGTAAAGGTTTAATTATCTGTATATAGTAGCTAAAAGCTACTAAGCTATGCAGTCTAACATTTCCTGATAGTAAGCAAAGCTTAGGAAAGAACATTCCTGGGAAGTTAAAAAACTGTTTTAGGTAGAAGTCAGAAGTCAACTTTAGTTAGGAATGTAGGTTGTGGGCACAGCACTATTATATTCTTTTGGGAAGAGCCTAGGATTCATAGCCCTCCATCTGCGAGAGTACAAAGGGATAGAGAAGGGGGTCAGTACAACTGCACCTTATATGACCATAGGGCTGAATGTTCCTTTCTGTGAGGCAGCATGTGAATACCACCCAACTAATTTTGAGAAGGATATGACTTGGGATTGTGCATGCCAGGAACTCCACAGAGTATGGTTCCATCCTGGCAATACGCTGAAAACTGAAGATATAATAATATACAAGAGGGCAGAGTTAAGGTTGTGTGCTCAATCTTAGTTTGCACATTTCCTCAGAAGATTGCTTAACTCTGTAACCTTAACTCTGTTAAAGAAATAAAACAAATGGAAATTCTACAAGTTATGTTAATGATTGATCCCTAGGATTCAGACCTTTTTATCTTTATGATAAACTCTTTAAACAAACAAAAAGGATTGCTAAGGTCATTGATCAATAGTTTCTGATTTTTCTTTTTATTTGTTAATGTTAAGATTATTTTTCTGAAATTATAAATAAAAGATGAAAATATTACTGATACAGAATTCAATTCCCTTCTGGCAGAGACCAAGCTTGGAACACTTCAGCCTAAAATGTGATTTTTTTAATAAGTTATGAGTGAATGAAGAAAGATATTACAACAAACTTTTTTTGCAGCCGTAACTATAACTGGGTGTAACTGAGCACCTGCTCTAAGGTACATGCATTCACAAACACCCTGAGGTACAGCAGTAATGAAGATAATTCAAACATTAGCCAGAAGGTAGAGTGTGGTGCAGGGGTTGGGGGAAAATGTTTAAGTGAGAAAAATAGCACTTTTGCAATGGCACATAGGTTCTGTTACAACTCAACCTGTCTACATGCACACCCCTTATGGTTAGCTTAAGAGCAAGAATTGGCTGAAATACATTTGTAGTGACTTGGGAAACATTATGATGGAAAAAAGATGTAGATGTTAAAATAAAGGGCAAATGCCTTTACCGTATTACCTAATGCTTTGAAGAGCTCTTCTCGCACAGCAGAGGTGAACTTTCTGACCAGACATAGAGTTGTCATGATAGCAAACAGCAAATTGTAAGATAACACAATGTAGAAATTTCCCAGCCAGTTAAACCTTCCAAAGTCTCCAAGCAGATCAAATCTGGTAATTCCTGTTAAAATTACATTTTTGAACACTTAAAAAGAGATAAGATTAAAAAACATTCTTGAAAACATTTTTGAATTACTATAAAAATACAGGAGATTGACATATGTAACTCTAGTACTTGGTGCTGTATTAAAGAAAAATACACTAAAATCCCTATGATTGATAGATGGATGTACAGTCAATAATGCAAAACAAACATTTTTCGAAGGTCATTTGCGTCTCTTCTTTGGCTACCATAGAGTTGGTAGCCATAGTATAACATTTGTTGGTTGATCAAAATACCTTAGGTGGCTCAGATGAAAGGCTCATTAACGTGTGTCTTGAAATAAGAATGTTATAAATTCAAGACAAATAAGTCCTTCCCCAATTTCAATAAATATAATTGTGAAAATTAACTATCTTAAACCAATCATCATAAAAACCATTTGTTTAAGATGCCAGACTTCCATAAAATCCTTACTTACATCAAAAAATGATGGAAAGCATTGTGTGCCTTTCACATAAGACAACACTAATTTACATTTAACTGCTTTACACACACACACACACAATTTAGTTCTGAAACTTGCTTTTCCATGACATGAGAATGTTTAGCATTACTTATTCAAAAAATTATATGCAATGTAAGAAACAACAGAATAGCACATCACTACAAAAGCATAGTTTTGCCTGCATTAACTGTAAATTACATTATTTTTCTGTATATTGATTTTTTATTACACTGCTTTTGGAGATATCTGTTTGTAACAGTAAGTGCTCTGCCAAGAGAGGCACAAAACCACACGGTACAGTAAACATTAGGGCTGCATACATGCTTTGCGGATCCACTGTTTTGAAATCAAGTATTCAAAGACTTCCTCTCCTAGTGCAATTCCTCTCCTAGTGCCAGTGCTGCAGTCAGATAGGAGTCACACAGGAGGAGGAAATGAGCAAAGTTCACAATCCTGACAGTTCCCAGGTAGACCTCAGGCTCCAACTCACATGTCAGGGTAGCAAACTCTTGGGCTATCAAGCTCCAAGTGCCTACTGACGAAGCAGAAAAGGCAACAGGAAGCTTTCCAAACCCATGTTGTGTCAGGTCTAACACAAGTCAGCTTCAAGAGAGCAGTCTGTGCCAAAAAAGACCACATCGAGACAGACTGCCTAGATATAAAGGTGCAGGGTGTTGAGCCAATGCCCCAAACAATCTCCCCTTTGGACCCACTCCAAGGAGTCCTCCTGTGGTAACTTATCCTCAGAACTC
Organism: Malaclemys terrapin pileata; assembly: GCF_027887155.1. Lineage (NCBI taxonomy): Eukaryota > Metazoa > Chordata > Testudines > Emydidae > Malaclemys > Malaclemys terrapin. The sequence goes on along the minus strand of NC_071506.1, from coordinate 267,787,023 downwards.
AGTCTTACCTCTGAATAAGGTGAAGGGAAAGAGTTTTCACTGGCCTCAACATCAAAATGGGGAAAAAACAAGCTCCAGACACCAAGCTTCCTTTGAAAACACAACTTTCAGATCTGAGATTCTTGGGAGCACGTTTTGAACAACAGCTCGATTCCAAAAAGATTACAGACTTGGAAAGACTGTGCTGTTCAGGCTTGGGTATACTAACCTGCAGTGCTTTGTGCAGTGATAAGTGATGACACTTCAACTCCATCTCTTTCCAAGGTCAAGGGGAAAGAGCTGCACAAGCAGCCATGCACCTCATTGTACAGAGACCCTGGCCCAAAGCTGCACAAGCCATGTACCTCATTGTACAGTGACCCTGGCCCACAGACTCTAGGCTGGTCAATGTCACATCATGGCATTAAAAAACGTGCACTACTCGAACCTCTTCATCAGCCATCTTATCTAGTCTGAAGAGGAGCAGCTAACAACTGGGATCAACTGGAGTATTTAAGGAGAACACAAAGGGTACAAGATCACAAGAAAGAAAGAAATTATAGAGCAAAAAGGAGGGGACTAAGGAAAGAGCCCTAAGGGGTAATGGAGAAAGGACTGAAGTTGCCCAAGACAATGAAAAGGAAAGGGCAAAGAGACAGGTGAACAAAGAGTACAGATTCATAAGCACACAAGGAGAAGAAATTGGCTGACAGTCAAAATCAGCAAGCAGATCAAGAAAGATAAATACAGAGAAGATGCTTTTAGACTTGACCATGAAGTTGAGATTGACCTTAAACACAGTTTCAATGGAATGGAGAGGGTGAAAGTCAGACTGCAGGGCATACAAGAGGATTTGAGTGAGAAACTCAAGGCAGGGAACAAGGCACACTCCAGAAGCCTGAAGTAAGAGGTGGGAAAAAGAGCTGGTGCATTAGTTGGATATTTAAGTGGGGTCAAAGAAGGTTTTTTTTTTGCAAAATACAAGAGTGACTCTCGAAGAGGAAGGGACTGTAAGGAGGGTTGGTCTTGAAAGGAGAAGGCATCACTGGAAGACAAATCAGAGGGACAGAGGGCCATGTCTCAATGACAGCAGGTGAAAGAAAGTGATTATAACCTATATTTCTTGACAATCTTTAATAAAAATATATTTTAATATGCTTATCTGGAAAATCAGCCTTTATGCAAGTTGATTTTTTTTATTGCCGTATCTGTTTTAAAAAACATGTATACAGCCCTTTCAGGAGGAAAAACATTCAATGAGACTACACTATAAAAGAGTCTACTGTAGTACCATAAGTATAAACCTATAAAGTATTAGTGACAAAATATTCTATGGAGATTTTAAAATTCAGAATATATTTTTAAAAACTTAAGAATTCTAAAAATACAGCATTAAGTAAACACACAACTTCAGTTTTAATTTCAAATCAATATTTATGATAAAATCCTAGAGAAAAAGAAAGCTGGAAAACCCTAATTTTATGACGTAAAACTCAATTTTGTTTGTAGCTCTAAAATCCTAGCTTATCAACTACTCTGCTCCCTAGTTCATTTCACAATGGTAAATGATATGGTGCTGACAGTCAAGCACTTGCCAATCAGGAGCAGTAAAAGAAAGGCTGAAAAGGCCTGAAAAACTAGGTTTTTCATTTTTACTTTTTGTTGCTAAAAATACCCCCAACTCCTTGAATATGGCAGTAAAGAGTTGACAGAAACCTTAGTTAGAATGCTAAAATACATGTAACAATTCTCCATACTTCATCTTAAATTCAAAGACTGGATTAAAAAAAGTTAAAACGTGAAATACTTGATAACTTTCCCCAGTTTGCCTTTCCCATAATGCTGAAATCCTGCTTTTTCTTTATAGTCTAGAAACTTGTTTTTTTAATACTGTGAAAAGACTATGAATCTGTTTAACGTATTTATTTCTTTTCATCTATTCAGTGCCACTGGGCGTAACATGTAATGCAATGCATGTTGATATTTTGCAAAGCGCCACATGACTCACTGTACTCTAACACACTCTATTAATCCTGTTTGGACAGCTGTGTCTGTGCATTTGTTAGCTGTGTTTTAATTGTTCCATTTTTTTTATTTATCTCTATGGCAAACTATCCAGGAATGTCATTTGTTAAGTTTTTTTTTTTTTTTTTTTAAAGAGTTTTGCCATTAATTTGTTCTCTATGTAACAATTGCTCCCTGCATGTACACTTTCCTCAATACAATTATCTTGTATTAATACCAACTGTTCATCTTAATTACAGTACATAACCAACAATTTTGACAAACGAAAATGGTAAATGCCATAAAAATTAGTAGCACAATACGAAATGCCATAATTCTATTTTTAAACATCGCTATTTGAACACTGTGTGTTGGTCTTGATGTTAAAAAGTGGTTTCATTTCTCAGATCTTTATCATATTTGCTCTTGATTTTAAGATTGGAAATCTTTAAATATTAGACTTATTATTTTGATTTTTTGTGAAATTTAGAATGTCAATATATAATGTACATTATTTTGGATACTAAACATGGATTTTTTTTTATTTAATTTTATTTTAAAAGATGAGAGCTTTGGGTTAGAATACCATCCTTCAAACAATGTATTGTTTCACATATAGAGGCATTCCCTCCTGGAATGTCACTGAATTTTAATGGGACCCAGTGCAGAAATAGACTTGTGAGTGCTTATTTGTCCTAGTTTGGCCCCTTTAAAATGGGATTCTTCATAAGAAGATTGTATACAATATGCCATGTAGTTATTAGACTCCATTTATTGGGAAATCTCAATAGTTTTATATCTGATGGCACTTTAGTCAAGTTGTTGTTGTTTGTTTTTGCAACTAAAAGCTTGTGTACACTGCCCTGCAGTGATGTGAACTGCAGCACATACTAGTATGCTGCACTATACCTCCCCCATGTGGATGCTGTGGGCACAAACTAAAAGGTACCTCATTCACATTGACAGAGTCCTAAAGGGGAGTTACTGCACAGCCCACTAGCACGTGCAGTCCTTCACAACCCATAGTCTGAACTCTGAGGCCATGGAGATAGAGTCTAAATAGAACAAAAATTAGATGGTTTTCAAATCTGACTGTCTGAAGTTAAGTTCCTATATTCATATTTAAACACCTCAAATGTAAGTAGCCTGATTTTTGGAAGGAGCCAACACCCACAAATCCCAGTGAAGTTCACAGGAGGTGCAAGTGCTCTGCATCACTGAAAATCAGGTGACTTATTTAAATGCTTCCATATGATTTTACAAGCCTATATTTAGGCACTTAGGCCTGAGTCTGATAGGTTGAACATTTAAATGCATTTCAAATACAAGGGGCCTCTCTCTCTAATCTGTTGCACCAGTTTTCCAGTATCTATGACAATTTTAAACAGTATCTATGACAATTTTAAACAGAATAAAGGTGTCTTCCCCGAAGTTTAGCTTATAACATATTAACCTAGAGGGGAAAGGACCATAAGCAGAATTATTTTAACAAAAACAATCAACTGGTTTTCCCATTACTATAAAAAAAGCTAAATACATGAAGTGTGTTTAACACTTCATAAACCTTTATGCTCAAGGCATTAACTTGCTGCTTCATCCATAGATAGCTTGCTGTACCATCCACTTATGACATCTGTCTGAACTCAGATGAAATGCACACTTTTACATAAGACAAAAAACAATTTTAAGATGGACATGATATAACTGCACGCCTTTCAAAAGTTTTCAAATCTGTTTTCTTTTTATTGTCTGCAAGTTTACCTTCAAGAACAACAGTATTCTTTAGTTTCTATGAAAAACTAAACCAGCTATGGTATTAGACTATTTTTTTTTCTTGTTTTTGCTTTACTTGAATTAAGAGGACTAAAGCCCTTTAAAAAAATATTCCTTAAATCCAAATTTTAAATGAAACCATGATCTTCTGATTAACATTTGAAAAAGTAGTGTATTTTCCAGAAAATACTTCGCATCTTTTACCAAAATGTGTGATCCCTGCTATTTATATGTAGGCTTGGAAGGATAACATTTTTACTGGTAAATGTTGGTAAACATATATTTCACCCCACACACACACACACACACACACACACACACACACACCATTTCCATCAATAATAGCAGAAATTTACACACAGGCAAAGATAGAAAAATGTTGCTCGCACATTTAGAAGGATTTGATTTAAGGATATTTATTTTTTTATATTTTGATGTAATATGGACAATTTGTGTTTTTTTATGGTTGTAAAACTTTAACTTTTTGAATCTTAACATCTACTATTATTAAATAATTGTTGTCTGACTCCCCTCAATCTCGTGCAACTGTAAACATTTAAAATAAATAAAAATTGAAAAAATGCTTAAAAACAAAACATCTATATTATCCATTGAAATCCCCCCAAAATAAAAAATTGAATTTTGCCCACCCTATTTATATGTATAATTCATGGTGCTCTGGGACTTAGAGAAGCATATACATTTGATTTCAGCAAAGACTGTCAAAGTAAAACTACGAAGTGATTTTTAGTTCCTGAGAAACACCATGGAAGTTATTTTAATAGATATCCAAAGTCTGACTTCTCCTGGGTCGTTTCATTTACATGCCTACATCAAAACATTATGAAAACATACAACATAGTAAAAATACTTTGCTGTTATGATACTGAAATATTTGTATTCAACTTACCCAGTGTTCTCGACATCACTGGCAAAGCAGAGCTGAGCACTAAGATTGACACACAGTTTCCAATTATCTGTTTTGAACAAGAAGAACACCCCCATCAAAATAGGTTTTTTGCTGGAAGAAATATGGCAGCTGAGCTCTGACAAAGAACAGTTTCTGAAAGCTACATCCTGTGAATTAGACTTAAAAATGTAATTTTATTTTAGATTATGTAAAGTTAATTTGTTCTTGCTTCTGCTAGACATCTCCAATAAGTGTCATTCACAAAATGTTTACTTCCAACAATAGCAAGATCAGATACTTATTAAAACCAGCAGAGAAGCGAATAAGCAAACATGTACATTTTAATCTATAAACACGCTCACCAAAGGCTTTCATAAAAAATAGTGACTGCATCATTTAAAGCAACTATGATTCATTAAAAATTTAGGCCCCAATCCTGCAAATACTTTATGTGCTTACCTTTATGCACATGAATCATTCCATTCGCTTTGTGATGACTTGTGTGTAAAGTTAAACATGTTTTAACTGCTTGCAGGATTAGAGCCTAATTATAAAAAGGCTAAAAGACAAAATGTTTCTTTTCCACTGAGTTTTGTCAGTAAATTGAAACAAACAATCTAATAGTGTAGCAATGTTAGATTTGTCTGCAGTTTTACTGAAACTGAACTTATGTTTCTGTTCTGAAAGCAGTTTGTTCAGCTCTGGTTCTATAACAATTAACAAGTAAATAAAATATCTGTTAAAGATAGTAAGGTGGCAACTTTTGTATTTACTTATATTTTGTTTTTTTCTGAACTATTCTTAAAATACTGTAAATGAAAACTGAGCAGACATTATGAACATTTCAACACACACATTTATTTATTAGAGATGTTCTTATGCCTTCACGTACTTTCCTGCTTCCAAGAATTCCTGGCAAGATTAAACCAATATGCTATATTTGAGAAGAAATTTCTTAAACACTGGTATACACTGAATATTTAATTAAATCCAAATCCTGCCTCCTGCTTATTGATCCCCTCCCCCTTGTCAGCTTGTGGGAATATTTTGTCAGAAACCTATGCATGTGTCTCAGCATTAGGTAACAGCATTTGTTATTCTGAAACCAATGCCAAACTGTGGAAAGTCAAACTAGACTCAGACTGCAAAACGTTGCTGAATAGAACTCCTCAGTCTTACTTTAATTACTCAAATCTGAATTACTTTGTATTACTTGTAGCAACCAAGTTCTTCAGATTTCAAACAAGCTCCCTGAAGTACAGTTAGCACAATCAAAGTTACTCATTAGCAATACGTTTCCTTGGGGGGGAGGGGGAGGAAAAGAGTCCTTTCACTAGCTTTTCTATAGCTAGTTAACAAGCTCTGCTATTCCAGGCTTTTTACAAATGAATGGATGCTTTCCAAACTAAACAGAGCACATCCTTTTTCCCACTCATTCAGCATTTTGAAAATCTTCCAGTTTGTGTTTACGCAGCTTACAAACAAATACTGATCACTGCAAATGAGCCATTCAGGGCAATTACTAACTAAAAGAGCCAGTTTGTCTTGGGTGGCAAAAAAAAAAAAAAAGGGGGGGGGGGCATCACTACCTCAGACTTTAGCTTACCTTTGTCATAGTTGTGTCATCCTTTCTGGGAGTGAAATTTCCAAAAAAGCGAAGACTATAGAAGCCGACGACAGAGGATACCATAAGATAGCTGTGAGAATCAAGGAAAAAAGAACCTCCAAGGAATGCAAATTTCACTCAAGTTCTCAGCAGTCTCCTAAAAGTCTTAAGAACCAAAGAAAAAACAAAAACACTTCGAGTGCTTGAGAGGGACTGACCTGTCTCTTTCTTCTTTCTAGGCAAATGTCTTAGTAAACTACCAATGTCCCAGAAAACTAGACAGAATACTTGTTAACAGACAGAATTCTTACTTAAAGAAAGGATACAAAATCAAAATGATTTCAAGTGCTGCTCCCACAAAACCAAAAGTGGATAGGGAGGCACTTCCTATTCCAGGCCCCTACAAGGAGAAAAATACTTTGCATATTTTAATGAGATACAAATATTAAGTGTTCAAAAAGTTAACTTTTGTCCCTAGCAAAACCCTAAAATTCTTGGATGAAAGGTGCTATTATAGATGAAAAGTATCACTGTAAAATAAAATATTTTCCTGATACAACTCTATAAATTCAGGGTGATCTCAATTTATTTAGGCTCACATGCTTTGTAATTACATTAGCTAGAATTCAAATTTAAGTAAGTCATTTTAATAAGATGGGAAAACAATTAGGTTTTCAGCATTATGATTTACATAGGTAACACATCTATACCCCATATTATATTTTATACACATTTCCACTCCCTAAAGCCAGACTCTTTTTACTCTATGTAATGTTAACAACAAAACAGCAGCTTTTACTAAATGCCTTTATACAGCTGTGCAACTACAAGACCTGACCGTATGCATGCAGGAAAAAAAGCATTAACCACCAGCAAAAAAACAAAAAAAACAATGTCATAATTAAAGAATCATAGAATACCAGGATTGGAAGGGACCTCAGAAGGTCATCTAGTCCAACCCACTGCTCAAAGAAGGACCAACCCGCAGAAAGATTTTTACCCCAGATCCCTAAATGGCCCCCTCAAGGATTGAACTCACAACCCTGGGTTTAGCAGGCCAATGCTCAAACCAATGAGCTCTCCATTATTTTCTTGAGATAAAGTATTTTTAAAAGTGTAAAATCTGTGTTTCATGTGTAAAAAAGATATGATATGAAAACAAAGGAAAATGGGCAGGGCTGTTGTACAGGTTTTTAATAGATTATTTTCCTATTAAAATCTATTACTATTGTACCATTTAAAAATTCAAAACACCAAAAAAAAAGAAAAAAAAAAGATACCAGCCTCAGATTCCTGATAGCACTCCATTTACCAGTGTTTTTCTTCCCTATTAGTGGGCTTGATTCCACTGAGAGGTCAATGAGATTACTCATCTGAATAAAGTTATGCACGTGTTTAAGTGTTTGGAGGACTGAACCCAGAGTATTAATCTCAGGTGTAAAATAAAGTGTTTTTAGAGCCATCAACGTCCAGTCTCTCACTAGAATTTTTACAAGAAAATCTTCTGAACACATCCCTGAAGTTTTCAAAATAATAAAGGAAAGGAAGTTTACTTTACCCCTGATCCCTTTGGCATTGCAGTCTCATCAATCAACAGGCAAAGAATGTTGCAGGCAACTAAGAGGACTGAGATGGACTATAAAGAAGTAGAGACATTCTGTCAATTCTGAAGGTTAACATTTAAACAATGTTTAATGTTATGTAATTTGGTGAAAATAAAACATCAATATATTTGTGAAGAAAATTTGAGGAGGGAAACAAACAGATTTCCTTTTACTTTAACATACACATTACTAAAAACTATTAAAATTAGCCGCCAAGTAACTGAGAAACCTCTACATACCGGAAAAAAGATAGTAAAATTCTTACCGTCTCAATGAGCAGCAGTATCATAACAGCTGGATACACTAAATTCCTCTCCCACGCAGAAGCTTTTTTCCGCCGCTCTTTTCACAGGGGAAAAAAGCAAACTTAGTACCATAATTTGCGTAGTCTTATGATGGTCATTTTTACAGATTCATGTTCTAATTTTACGTAACCTTCTAAAACAACTGCAGCCAAAAGGGCTGGGTACCAGTCAGTTGACAGAACATTTATATTAGAGCATAGCACAGAGTGGTACAAAACCAGGATGTCAAAACCATCATGAAGCCCCATTAAAGGAAGCCAATGGAGCTCCCGTAAGTCGGGTTTTATTTTTATCCATGTCTAATGCTCACAGTTACCACATCAACGTAAGCTGTCAAATTGTACGGGTGTTTCTCTAGCATGGCGCAGTTTTGCAAATTTTTATTTTGTACGGCACACCCCGTCACATACTTGAAACTTACATTATTCCCTCATGCCCTTTTGGATAGCTCTATGCTCCAACAGGGTTCTGTAAGGGTGGTGTTACAGTAAATGCTGGGATATTACAAGGAGCATAAGCTGTGTATGTAGATTTTCATAGGATCCAAAAAGAAAAAGGTATAACAATAAGGCCCTACTTGAATTGTGGGATGATCATCAAATAATTGCGGACAAGACATGGAAAAATTGCAGAAAAGTAATAATGGACCTTTATTAATAGCGGTATTTTGGAAAAAACTGAGTAGACCTATTTGTTTAAGAAAAGTTGCTGGAATGATATAAATATTCAAATATTATGTTATGCCTGCTAATTTTTGTTGATAACCAGACATTTTCTGTAACGTTATTACATTCATTTTTAAAAAAACGTGGCCAATATAAAATTTAGAAGACTTAAAGTCTTAACGAATTGCTGCAGAAATCAAGTCCAGTCACTTAGCCTTTTACATGGATTGATTGTTAGTGCAGCACTAATCGCATACTCAAAATGTATGCAAAATTGTGGACTGTGCAAATCAGCTAATTAAAATCAAAGTTGCAGCGGAAGCCTAATATTGCAGGATCAGCAATTTCTGCAATATAGCGAATGAAGTAGGGCCTTATATTACAGTCATTTATACTGAACAGTCCTCCTACTCTTGCCATTTTAGGTTAGTCAGCATATAGACCTATGATTAATTTAAAAATTAGATAATGGACATCACCATTTAGGCTAAAAATTTACATTTACTTACCACTCAGGTATCTAGGATACTGCAGTATTTCCCTACATTTAAAATAGTAATAACTGCAGTCTTGGATGCTATGCGGTAACTTGGAAAATGTCAATTTTAAGTAGCAAACATTGCATATAAAAGGGTGACACCCCTAACAAGTAAAGAAATGAAACAGGAGCAGAATGTTTTAAAAATGAAGAATTTTATTATTTTTGTTAAAGTCTCACTTAAATCACTCATTTTAAAAAAAATCTAGGGGAAAGTAGTGTCTCACTCATCCCAAATGATCAAAAGCATGCAAATGATGTATTAGATGCTATGGTGTTTGAACTGTATCTCTGTTTTAGGAGTGATATTTTAATACATCTTTCTACAGAAATATAAAAAGCAAAAGCAAAAATTCCCATTGCACATTTTCCAATTTATTTAGTTAAACATCTTTGCTGATGAAGTGCCATGATGATATGTTGTCTTATCTATCTGTAGAAACTCAAATGAGTATACTTACAAACATAGGCTTAGGATCACAACTGATTTCAGGCAACTGCAAATAATTTTGGTATGCATACATTAACAAATTTCATCTGATACCCTAAAGAAGGCTTCTTATTAAATTGCCAACTACAGAAAGCTATATTACCTAATTTTGTTTTCATGCTCTTCACATTTTCAAGTTCCTGTCTCAGCTCCACTGTATTGTACTCCATAGTAGAAGACACACCTGTTCGAAGGCAAAGACATGGGGATTTTATTTTTTCAGACTACTAATATTCCCACAAGAGAAACTATTAAAACACTGTTTATATTTCATTTACAAGTAGTCATCTTACAATAGCAATACTCATCCGTTAGTTCTAGAATAGCAAGTGGCTCTTTGGGATTTTGAAAAAAGCTTCCATAAAACATAGGTTTGATTGGAAGTTCTCTTGTTTTGTTGAGCAAGAGGTGTCTTTCACACCAGAGGCACCACAGAGCAATCTGCTGGGAACCCTTCCGATATCCCTAAGCAGCCATAGAGGGAATGAGAGAGAAAAGTAGATGGTGTTGAATGGTGTTGCAGAGAGCCAAAAATTATGGTACATGCCTGACGGACGGCAAGACTGCATTGTGCTGTTGTCTCAATACATGGTGACATACCATTATTCAAACCCTGCAATACAATCTCTGGTGACCCTTCAATATATTCAGGGACTTTCTACAAAGTGGAAGATGAAGTGGATCTTTGCCTGTAAGACTGACCATAGTTATTTTGAAGAATAACAATTTCAAAAGAATAGAATGGTTTCCTTGCCTTTGTGTTCAAGGAACACTGGCAACAGAGAACAACAACAATGATTTTATGAACCATCAACAAACTGCAGCTTCACATACAGCCTCTTACAAAACTGAACTGTGCCTTCAGTGGAGTTCCTTATATTTGCATAAGGAAGACATTTAAGTATCATGCTAGTCTTCCCTTTGCAATGCCTTTTTAGCCTCACAATATTTTTAACCAAATAGGTCAAAAGCTTAAAAAACAAACAAACAAAAACCAACAACCAGGTACTAGCAGGTCCTGTTGTGACCATCCATAGTTGATTCCCTTCAAAAGTATTCTGTACAAAACAACAGTTTATATAATTTTAGCAATCTGCCTTCCTTTGCTCAAGTTCATGCCCACTTGTTGGCTCTACAGGTTTGACAGCATAACTGGGGCCTTACATTAGAGCTATTTATGCAGTATATCATGACTTGTCTATGGATTGTTTCTTGTATTTGTATTCCTTGATCCGCGTTTTATGAAAAGTAGCCCTTCAAAAAAAAAAAAAAAAAAAAAAAAAAAAAAGTAGTAGTTTTGCCATTCATCTCTCTGTCTCTAGGTTTTAATACCATACTTGTCACCACAGTATTTCAATCTTTATACCTTGAACATTAAATTAGCAATTAGAGCAAAAGTTTGGATATTTCAATTCCCATAAGTCAAAAACAAAACGAAGCCATCCTTGATAGCAAACGGAAACAAGAACAGTCTGCAGAAATCAGGAAATATGGTTCCTAGTATGTCTAAGGGCTGGGGGAAGGCGGGGGGGGAAGAGGGCGGGGAGTAAGCTACCATTAGACTCATTCCCCCCATCCACTACCTGGCTCATCCCATGATCCTGTCTCCTCCGGAAGGTGGAGTAGGAAGTAGACCATTATACTCCCAAAGACCTCTATGCACAAAACCTGGTCACACATGGCACACCATATATATGGCTCCTGCTATAGTAAGTATCTTGTCTACTCCATTGACCCACTCCTCATTCCTTCTGAAAAGGAGAACGTTTCCTAACCTAACATTAATAAAGAGTCCCAATAGAAATCATGATTCTCTGTGTGGTATTGTTTGTTTCTTATAGAAACAAAGGTATAACTCAAGTTGCTTAAAGTGATGCTGGACTGTAGTTGTAGTGGCATGGGTGGTCTGCATTGAGTACTTTGCTGAAGCACCCCCTTAGCACCAATCAGAACTATACACAACCACACTAGTTTTATACATACTATTCAGGTTCTTATACCATGCCCATCACTGTGGTATTTCATGCCTTGTGAGGACACAATTTCAAAACACACTGGCATTTTTTATTACCGAATATTAATATTGTTTAATTTCAATATGGTTAAACATTTATCCAAATATGTATTTCAATCAGTAATTTTCTTCTAGAAAAAGTTTAACTTCTGCTTTAAATTAACATGCTTAAGTTTTGTATCTACTGCTATATAAAGAAATTTAAATTTAAAAACATTTTCTTCCTTAGCAAGAAGCCCAATTCTATCCTTGCGTACGCATAAACTCGCATTGACATCACTGAGAGTTATCTGGAAGTCACACTGACCCCATAAAAAGCCTAGTAATAGGGGCTGAACAATAAATAAGTCCTGTAAAAGGTATCTAGTACAAAACTGTCTTCTTTATTCTAGATTTCCTGAATTATGTGAATCATAAGAATCTAATTTCTCATGTTTCCAATCCACTTTCTTAAAATAAATCTAAGCTTTTTAATTTATAATGGCCTTTAGTTTTGTAAGCTTTTATTTTGCTGTATGCTCTTGAAGTGTTGGTTTGAGAGGTCTAAAACTTTGCCTTATTCTCTTGTAAGGTACCAGACTTACGGAATGACTTCTATTCAGTTAACAAGTACTTTTAGTGTGAAATCCTGGCTCCAATGAAGTCAACAGCAAAATTCTGACTTTAAGGCTGAAATCTAGGCCCCATTAATTTTTTGTACAAAAGTTATAAGTATCAACTGCTAATTTTCTTTCTTTGCAATGTACTTGGAGATCATTGGAAAAAACCTCTATTCAAAAGCTATGTATTTTAATTTTTTTAATACCGAATTTTAAGGCTCAAACACAACTTCCAGTGACATCAATGGGAGTCTTTCCAACAATGTCCATGCTAGCTGCATTAGGCCCTTAATATCTACCATGACAGAGAATAGGAGTCATTCATGTGACACAGCTCTTGTAATTTTTCCTTAAAAGTGATGGCAAGTGGTTATTCTACAAAAGAATCATATTTTACAAAGGAGACAGTAAGGCAAAGTTTTAGATCAGTCAAAATACTATTTGATGAGGATGCAGCTAAATACTTAAAGGTCTACAACATATTAATTTATTTCAAACATGCACAAAGTTCAATGTCAGCATTGTCTAGCCAATAAATCAAATTAGTAGACAAAACTTGTTTGGACTAGTTATGAAAAATTAGAAGGGATTCTCCAAGAAAACCACAAAGCAGCTCATTTAAGGTCAATTTAACAGTATTATTCTGTTTTTCTTCCAGCCCCGACATAAGATTTCAGTACCTCAAAGGAAACTGTAAGAGTATCTATTTGCATTCCCCCTAGGTGATTGGCAGTTCAACACCAATTAGTTCAAAATTACACTGTTACTAGCGTGCAATAAAAACACCACCTTTCATCTTTCTTACATAGGTAAGGATACCTTCAGAGCCAATAACTTTGATCATGTAAGTATTTTTGATCCTGCTCCACCCGTCTCTTTGGATTCAGGAAAACTAATAGCTAAAGGCAACTTTTTTTTCTCTTTTAATATAAAAAAAAAGTCCCAGCTTTATTCTTCTTCTGTAGAAGTGATGTGGGTATTGAAACATTATATGCTGGAAACAGAAACACTTTCCCAGTATCTCTTCAATAACTAAAAATGTTAGGGTAGATATCAGAATTGTCAATTTTTTTTTTCTTATAACCTCTGGCTGTTCATTAATGAGATATACAAGTAAACTTGTAAGAAGGTATAAAGGAATTAATATTTATAATTAAAATTGTGTAATGCTATAATTAGATATTTTAAAAATATGAAAGGATTTATGAAAAATTCAGTCTATTGAAACTCAGTCCCAATTTGTAGCACTTATGGAGTATATATTTCAGAACACTTTTTATTACTTCGCTGATTAACTAACTAGGATTTTACTTAAATTAAATCCATTAATTGGGAAAGTAGGCTTAATATTACCACTAGTAAGGCTGCTGAAGAGCTGCTGTGTCATAGTTACTGCAAGTCTCCATTATAATGCATTATCGCAGGTATTTGTTATTGCAACAAAAGCAAATTCACTTAGGCAGTCTCAGTGGTATACCTGCAAGTCACATTTTAATCTCCAATGTCCAAGAGTCAAATTTTACAATGCTACAATTAGCATAGCAGCTTACCATATACACCACTTTTATAAAAGAAAAATCATGTGATAAAGGTGAGTTGCTAAACAAAACACATGTTTTGAAACAGACCTAGAAGAATTTCCCTGCAATCTCGCCTTGGAACCAAAAGTACAGATGCTTTAAGGGATTATAATTAGTATAGCTGAAGTTGTTTAAAATGAAAATAATTCTAACTTTTTGCTCAAAAACTAAAAAGATATTTTGTTTAATTCATTGCTGTGATTTTTAAGATCCAATTCCCCAACACTAAAAACCTTGTTAAAAAAACCCTTTTAAAAATAGACTGTTTTCTACTATTTGTATGTATTAAGCTTTGTAGGGCCAAAACAAAGCTTCCACAATCTCTAGCTCTTGCCACACAAATGACGTTTCTATTTAAACTGTACTTTAATAATTACTGGCAAAAAAATTAAGAATAAAAAATTGCTTGCTTTATACAAAAAAATCTCTCTACCTAAACCCTATTTCCATACTCTCACTTGAGCTATTGCTCAGCAAAATTCATCAACTTTCACTGGTACTTCCATCATCGTATTCTTTCTACTATATTAATTTAATATTTCATAAGTATATTTAGTGCAATTAGTTCCCCCACAATCTGAAAGATAATTGGTATCCAATATGTCTCTTGATCCTACTTATACACAGTAAAAACTCAGTGTCACTGGCTTATAATATTATCACTTGTACAGTGGTGGAAAATATTCATTCCATTCAATTAATAAACTTTTTGCTCACTGATCACTTCACTTGCGGCTATAAGGTGTTTTTTCTTATCTCTACTGAAAGGGCATTACTACTTCTTGACTTTTCCCCAAAATATCAATACAAGCTCCTATAAATATAATTTTCCTTACAATCCTTTATCAGTTATAATGCAATTTTTATTGTGAATTTTTATTACAGCACTGAGCTGTCTTTTTTGAAGCCTCTGTACGTGTTATCTGATTGGCACCAAAAATATGCTTGGCACTGGACACTACGCAAAATAAAGACAGTACCTACTTTAAAAAGCTTACAGTCCAAAACACACAAAAGATGGGAATGATTTAGAGGTGGTTTGTTTTTAAATTATAAACAACTTCTGGGCCTCACAAATAACCACTAATCGACACCTGAATTAAGTTGTATTAATTTTCCCTTACTTTTTATTGTAAATGTTTCTGTAATATTTAGATTATAGTTGAAGAGAGTAAGCAACTACAAACAGGGACTAGACCTGCTTCTGTACCTGTATAACATCTACTATGTATTGGACACTGTTGGGAACAGATAATACTAACAAATAATCATTTATAATATAGTTGCACAGCCTTGTGAGCAGGAGAAAACCAGCATCCAAAATATCATTTTTAGCCTTCCTATTATATTATCTGGGTGAATGGTTGATGTTATGCTAAGCAAACGGTAATGAATACTTGAACAACTAAAAGGCCATTTCTCCATAAAGTTTCTGTATACACCATAAATGTTGTCATGACAACATGAAATATTCAGCAACAAATATTTTACAGTTACTAGAGAACATCAAACACCAAGAACAATTATAATTACCCCATCATAGCTTCAAAGAGATTCACTGAACACACCTTTATGTGTTATGGGTCTAAAACGCTCATCTATGCAGCAGCTGCTGTAAACACTATATGCAGTATACTCTCAACCTGCCTCAAATGCCATGCAGGCATATGGGTGTTGCAATGTGATCACAAGGCCAGTAATCTCAGCTATTTTGGACCAGGATGGGGAGTGAATTCCAAAATTCCATAAAAGGAGAAGAGTTCAGAAACAGAGTATCCCCATAATTCAATCTATGAATTGCCCTTCGGAACTGAGGGCATGTCCACACTACCCTCCTTCTCTCGGTGGTGCGCTTCCTCATCAACAGTGCTTCCGGGGCAGTGGGGGCGGGGGGTAAGAGACTGGGCTCTCGGCTCCCTACTGGAGCCTGGGTGTCCCCAGGATTTTGGCTCCTGCTCCCTCCTGGGAGTCCAGCAGCCCCACTTCCCCGCGGCTCCCCAGTCTGGAAACCAGACTGTCCGGGCAGTCTCCCAGGCTCTTGACTCTCCACTGGGAGCCCAGCTGCGCCCAGCGGTGAACTCCATGCCTGGAAACCGGGAAGCTTCCAGGCTCCCAGTGGGGAACAGGGAGCCCTGAGTCTGGACAGCACCCAGGCTCCCCGCAGAGAGCAGGGAGCCAGGACCCCGAGGGGCAGCAGGACTCCCCGTGGGGAGCAGGGAGCCCAGGTGGCCTGAGCAGCAGCCTGACTCAGAGCATGGAGCCCGGGCAGCAAGCTGGGAGCTGGCGCCAGGCTTTCTCGTCAATTTCACTTGACAAGAACAGCAGCCAATATAAGAAACCCGCAGTGTCTACATGGACACTACATCACCCTAACTACACCGACATAAGCCCTATACCTCTCGTGGAGGTAGAGTTATTATGTCGGTGTAGTAGGGCACTTACATTGATGGGGGCAAGGTCGTTCTGTCTATTTTGTGTCGACCTAACTCTGTAGCATAGACCAGGCCTGAGTGAGCAAAGATTAGGAGAAATTGGCCCTAACAATAACCATCACTGGTTTGATGTAACCGTAGCTTTGACATCCCTTTCTCAAGTTCATAGACTCAGACTTTAAGGTCAGAAGGGACCATTATGATCATCTAGTCTGACCTCCTGCACAATGCAGGCCATAGAATCTCACCCATCCACTCCTGTAACAAACCCCTAACCTATGTCTGAGTTACTGAAGACCTCAAATTGTGGTTTAAAGACCTCAAGGTGCAGAGAATCCTCCAGCAAGTGACCCGTGCCCCATGCTGCAGAGGAACGCGAAAACCCCCTAGGGCCTCGGCCAATCTGATCTGGAGGAAAATTCTTTCCCAACCCCAAATATGAACATCAGCTAAACCCTGAGCATGTGGGCAAGACTCACCAGCCAGCACCCAGGAAAGAATTCTCTGTAGTAACTCAGATCCCACCCCATCTAACATCCCATCGGGCATATTTACCTGCTAATAATCAAAGATCAATTAATTGCCAAAATTAGGCTATCCAATCACACCATCCCCTCCATAAACTTATCAAGCTTAGTCTTGAAGTCAGATATGTCTTTTGCCCCCACTCCTCCCCTTGGAAGGCTGTTCCAGAACTTCACTCCTCTGATGGTTAGAAACCTTCGTCTAATTTCAAGTCTAAACTTCCTAAGGTCCAGTTTATATCCATTTGTTCTTGTGTCCACATTGGTACTAAAACTTAAATAATTCCTCTCCCTCCCTGATATTTATCCCTCTGATATATTTATAAAGAGCAATCATATCTCCCCTCAGCCTTCTTTTGGTTAGGCTAAACAAGCCAAGCTCTTTGAGTCTCCTTTCATAAGACAGGTTTTCCATTCCTTGAATCATCCTAGTAGCCCTTCTCTGAATCTGTTCCAGTTTGAATTCATCCTTCTTAAACGGGGGAGACCAGAACTGCACACAATATTCCAGATGAGGTCTCACCAGTGCCTTGTATAATGGTACTAACATCTCCTTATCTCTACTGGAAATACCTCGCCTGATGCATCCCAAGACCGAATTAGCTTTTTTCATGGCCACATCACATTGGCAGCTCATAGTCATCCTGTGATCAACCAATACCCCGAGGTCCTTCTCCTCCGTTACTTCCAACTGATGCATCCCCAGCTCATAACAAAAATTCGTGTTATTAATCCCTAAATGCATGACCTTACACTTTTCACTATTAAATTTCATCCTATTACTATTACTCCAGTTTACAAGGTCATCCAGATCTTCCTGTATGATATCCCACACCTTCTCTGTATTAGCAATACCTCCCAGCTTTGTGTCATCCGCAAACTTTATTAGCACATTCCCACTTTTTGTGCCAAGATCAGTAATAAAAAGATTAAATAAGATTGGTCCCAAAACCGATCCCTGAGGAACGCCACTAGTAACCTCCTTCCAGCCTGACAGTTCACCTTTCAGTATGACCCACTGTAGTCTCCCCTTTAACCAGTTCCTTATCTACCTTTCAATTTTCATATTGATCCCCATCTTTTCCAAATTAGCTAATAATTCCCCATGTGGAACCGTATCAAATGCCTTACTGAAATCGAGGTAAATTAGATCCACTGTGTTTACTTTGCCTAAAAAAATCTGTTACCTTCTCAAAGAAGGAGATCAGGTTGGTTTGGCACAATCTACCTTTTGTAAAACCATGCTGTATTTTGTCCCAATTACCATTGACCTCAATGTCCTTAACTACTTTCTCCTTCAAAATTTTTTCCAAGACCTTGCATATTACAGATGTCAAACTAACAGGCCTATAGTTACTCAGATGACTTTTTTTTCCTTTCTTAAAAATAGGAACTATGTTAGCAATTCTCCAGTCATACGGTACAACCCCTGAGTTTACTGATTCATTAAAAATTCTTGCTAATGGGCTTGCAATTTCATGTGCCAGTTCCTTTAATATTCTTGGATGAAGATTATCTGGGCCCCCCGATTTAGTCCCATTAAGCTGTTCGAGTTTGGCTTCTACCTCAGATGTGGTAATATCTACCTCCATATCCTCATTCCCATTTGTCATCCTACATCTGTAAGGTCCTCATTAAAGACTGAGGCAAAGTATTTGTTTAGATATTGGGCCATGCCTAGATTATCCTTAACTTCCACTCCATCCTCAGTGTTTAGCGGTCCCACTTCTTCTTTATTTGCTTTCTTCTTATTTATATGGCTCTGGAACCTTTTACTATTGGTTTTAATTCCCTTTGCAAGGTCCAACTCTACATGGCTTTTGGCCTTTCTCACTTTATCTCTACATGTTCTGACCTCAAAAAGGTAGCTTTCCTTGCTAATCCCTCCCTTCTTCCACTCCTTGTAGGCTTTCTGCTTTTTCTTAAATCACCTCAGATGCTTGCTCATCCAGCTTGGTCTGCAACTCCTGCCTATGAATTTTTTCCCCTTTCTTGGGATGCAGGCTTCTGATCGTTTCTGCAACTTCGACTTGAAGTTATTCCAGGCCTCCTCTGCCTTTAGATCCATAAATTCTTCAGTCCAATCCACTTCCCTAACTAATTTCCTTAATTATTTAAAGTTAGCCCTTTTAAAATCAAAAACCCTAGTACCAGATCTATTTTTGTTTATCCTTCCATCTAGTTTGAACTGAATTAGCTCATGATCACTCGAACCAAGGTTGTCCCCTACAACCATTTCTTCTATGAGGTCCTCACTACTCACCAAACCAAATCTAAAATGTCACGCCTCTTGTTGGTTCTTCAACTACTTGGTGAAGGAATCCATCAGCTATAGCATCCAGGAAAATCTGAGCCCTCTTATTATTACTAGCACTTGTCCTCCAGTCTATATCTGGGAAGTTAAAGTCTCCCATGATCACACAATTCCCATTAGTGTTTACTTCATTAAAAAGATTAAAGAGGTCTCTATCCATATCCAAATCGGATCCCGGCGGTCTGTAGCACATCGCAAGCACTATCTCAGGGGAGGCTCTAGTAACTTTCTTTCCCAATGTGATTTTTGCCCAGACAGACTGTCTTATCCATTCCATCACTTCTTATTTCTTTACATTCTACCTCATCATTGATATACAATGCTACTCCACCACCTTTGCCTTTATTTCTGTCTTTCCTAAAAAGCACATAGCCTTCAATACCTGTACTCCAGTCATGACTACTATTCCACCATGTTTCTGTTATCCCTATAATACCTGGTTTCACTTCCTGCACCAGTAGCTCTAGTTCCTCCATTTTGTTACCTAGGCTCCTCACATTAGTGTACAAACATCTTAATTTTTGCCGTTTGCCTTCACTGACATTCTTTACCCGATTAGGCACAGACATTCTACCCCCAGTATCACCTATTAGACTGGTATCTACACTACCCTTCCTCCTTACGTCCATTCTCATATCCACGGCTGTATCCTTTCTTACTTTGTTTTCTTCCTTCTCAATGTTAAATTCCAGTGTGGAGATTACCTGGACATCTCCCAACCATCTCCCCCAAATTCCTAGTTTAAAGCTCTCAATCAGTTGTGCCAGCTTCCATCCTAGAAGTCTATTTCCCTCCTTACTCAGGTGAAGTCCATCCCGAGAGAACAGTCCTCTGTCCATGAATGCTTCCCAGTGGCCATACATCCCAAAGTTCTTCATCCATAAAAAATGGCAAAATTGTTAAGTCATGATATATCACAAATCTTGTAATTTTAGGGGGAGGAGCTGGGGGGGGGAGATTAAGTTTCTCATGCCAGAAGAAGTTCAGGAATTTTATGATGTTTGACTTTACTAAAAATGGCTATGATTTCCCACTATTCTGAAGACTGAAGCTACAGGTCGCAGGTAGTAATGAAGGTCATTATTTCCCTACAATCTTTGCAGGTGGAAGTGAGGCTGCCTCTAGTAAAGATGGGTACCAACCCCCATAGTTCCTGAAGGAACTGAATCCAAGCTATCCTCTGTTGACTAATACACACTGACTAGCATACATATATAGTATGCTGACAAAACTACCCACAATATTTATTCCAAGCAGTTAAATATGCATATTATTAAACATTAATATAGCAGTTATCTAGTCCAAATTGGCTTGTATCTTTATTATAGTCCTGTTCGCTTACGCTAAGTATTCCATATCACCTTGCGTTAGCTGAAGTAAACTTTGGTTTAAGTAGATAGGAAAACTGTCAACATAATGATATATAATTGTTCCCTCATAGCAAGAGAAGAGCATTACTCTCACAAATCTATCCATCCTGGCATAGGCCTAGAAAGTGTCTTCATGCCTCTTAGTATGTGGAATGCATGGGTTTTCGAACAAAAGATAAAGGGAACACCATGGTACCAGAAACAAACAAGGTAAAAAGTTGATTAATTGAATCCAGTTTCAGGTAACTTATACTGGTAAACACGTGTAACCAGGATCTGAATGAGCTCTCCCCTGACATCTAGTGATGAGCTGAGGAAGGGGGTTTGCATGGGCACACCCATCCTGGTGTTTGGCTGGTGTTGGATCAAAAGTCACTTTGCTGTTGGGGCAGAGGTACTAAAAGGGTTGTTATTCTTGTTGTGTGAACCAAGGGCAGCTGAACTGTGCTTGGCATACCCTGATTGAGGGACTAACCCTCAACTAAACTGCAGGTGGTAGGCAGGGGACCTAGGTGCCAAAGCCCAGGGGAGTGGACAGAGAGTGGGGACAGGTACTTGTACCTGGTGATGTGGGCCCTACCTAAGAGTCCTAGACACCATTTGACCATTTCTCTCTCCACTGTGTAATAACAGAGAGGATTAAGACTCAGTTGAGAGTCTTGTTGCACACCAATAGAACTGAAATCATGGATAACCCGGTCTAAGCATTAGGCCTCCTTTGGGACAGTGTCTCTGATGCAAGAAACTGCCCAGTCTGCACTAGCAATGAGGCTTCCCCATTAACAGCTGAAATCACAGAGTTGAAATCACAAATCTGAAATCACTGAAAGCTATGTTAAGTCACAAGACGTTCCAGAATGGCAGAGAGGTTGGACAGCAAACATCTGGCAGAGAGTGGGAGATGAGCTCACACAGATGCACCTCTGGCCTCTAGGTCGTCCCTGCCCAAGGACAACAACTGTGAGTGAGGTGTGGTGCAGGGAGAAAGAAGGGGCATGTTAAAAGAACTTTTAGTTGCTGGCCTTAATAACCTGAGGCAAAAGGACATTGCCCAACCTACTCTGGGGTGGGACTTTTGCCTATGGCTTTAAGTTTATGAATCCTGCTTGTTGCGTTTTCCAAAATTAATGCCGGGTTACTTCCCTCTTTTTATTAAAAGTTTCTTTTCTACACTCGGACTCAGTGCTTGAAAAAGGGGAAGTGTTGCCTCAGAGGCGCTGAGTGGGTGGTGTGTCCCAGGTTAATGAGTGGGGGTTCGAGCCAGTTTTGTGTTGTATCGTTGAAAAGGAACCCCTAGATATTGAACCTGGCCTTTGTTGCTGCTGACTACAACTGGCAGAAGGGTTGCACAAGTAAGGTATAAAAAGATGGCTTTAAGAACATAACTTTGGGGAGCATATCTTCTGTGTAAGGTGAATGCAATATCGCCACACAGGACTGCTCTTTGGAGACTGGTATCGCATAGAACCTTTTTCCTGTACCATATTAATAAACCAGATAGACACTGATTATTTGGTCTCGAGCATATTGTATAACAAACCAAAGTGTGGTCAAGCAATTCATTATACAATTTATCTACACCTTGATGAAGATGGCAGCACTGCATGTCCCAAACAGAAAACAACAAGGGGACAAGGGAATATAGAGTGAAGACTGAAGGTAAGAATGCAGGGAAATAGGGCAAGAGAATATCAGTGAGGGCGGAAGACTGAAGGGAAAGGGAGGAAAAATCCAGTAGAGTAGAGTTTGCAGGAAGGGGTTGACAAGAGGTTGGCATAAGAGGAAGATAATAAAGCCTTCCCTGAGTGATTAGAGTGAGACACCACCAGGCTGAGTGCAGGACCGATGTATAAGAGCTTTTTTCTACTCTGAAAATGGTCACACAAATAGGGATGTATGGCTTCTTCATTGGGTTAAAAACAGAACAATTAAAAAGGTAAACCAAAACACAATTTTTAAAAAAAATCATGATATTTAATAGACTAAATTTTTTTTTTAAATCTTAGTTTTTGCAACATCATTATACACATGTACTTCACCAATAACTGTTTATGAAGTGCTTTGAGATCACATGAAAGACACAGCATAAGAGCAAAGTTACACTAAAATGCAGGAATTACTTAAAAATTTCTGAACCTACTGTAATGGATTACTTTAAAATTCTCTGTTGGGAGCCTCTGGATTGTGGAAAGCTGCTCTGACATGTAAAATTTAAGTTAATAATTCATTAAAAAATAAATCAAGGATCACCAAGTGATCACTCATCTCCTAAGCTTACAAAATGCAAAAATCCTTCCTCTTTACAGTACCCGGTGTCTTATTAGTAACTGGATTCCTCTCCAAATTAGACTAAGAATTTACTTATAGCAATTTAGAAATATGTTTGATTGTAGTGGCAAAACAACTGACTTGTTGCCAACTAGTCTGAGACTTCACATCACAGACAGACTTCCTGAACACGATCAGAAAACCACCAATAACAGATATCATCAAATAAAACCGGGAGGATCCTCATGGTCCTGTGCAAGTAGGGGCATGGAATAGTTGAAACGAGGGAAAGCAAACAGCTTCTAGGACAAGGTAAGAGAACCAACTTATTTTACGGTGAAATGAACACTCAAGACCAGGAAGTGCTGTTTTTCTCTGGTTTAAATATTATATTATTATACAACACACGTACCATTTAGCCTCCTCTGGATTGCTTCTTCCTCTAAGGTGATGATGTACATCTGTTCATCCAGGTCTTCAAGGATCTGAAATTAGAAATGCAAATGCTAATTGATATACACATTCATTTACATGCGATATCTTGCTTGTCTGAATTTATTAATCTACTTTTTGAATTAAAACCTACTTTTTAAGAAAATATAAACATTACTGGTACAAGAAGGCTGCATAAAATATTAACACAATGTCTACGATTAAAGATACTCACAACTCCAATTATAATCACATGGTTAACTTTCCCATAAGCTTTCCTTTTGGTCTGAAACTTTGTTTAGTCTCAGTCCAAAGGAATTTGGGAGGAAGGGAGGCTAGGAGGAGTTTAAGCTAAATGCAGTCATTTCAATTACACCAAAAAAAAAATTTTTTTTATATCATCTTGTGCACAAAAAATCAAAAATGGCCAACAACTTATCAAACTTCACATTTGACTAGACTACAATAAGGAAGAATTGCAGAGTTTGTAAAAACAATTACTGTAAAGTTTACATGACAAAACAGTTTTCACAGAGTCTGACATTTCAAAAGT
This sequence comes from Malaclemys terrapin pileata, assembly GCF_027887155.1. Classification (NCBI taxonomy): domain Eukaryota; kingdom Metazoa; phylum Chordata; order Testudines; family Emydidae; genus Malaclemys; species Malaclemys terrapin. Next base: position 267,763,063 of record NC_071506.1, on the reverse strand, counting down.
GGCAAAATTGCCAGCGAAGTTATGAAAAAACATGCAATTTTAGTCACATTGTTAGGTTTCGTGTATCTACAGAGCACTTGAGCTTAAAAAAATTAATAGGTGTGGAAATGCTTAATACTCTCCAGTGTCACAGATAGGGTTTTACCAGTCATTTTACTCCCAAAAATACCAGGCAATGAAATTGAAAAAAATTAATGCTCTCCCACTGTCATCTCCATGCCTTCTTTCATGCAGCACTCATGTATAGTATAAGCTTTCCTGAATTCACACATAAGGCCACTACCACATCCACACATAAGTCCCTCTTACAGACTCATTTCTGCCATGCTGCCTATAGTGAACCAAGTTCCCTAGTACCATAGGCGCAGACTTCTGCTCGCACCAGTGGGTGCTTGACCCATCTCTGCCCCCAGCCCCGCCCCCTCCAGCCCCTGCCCCGCCCCATTCCAACCCCTTCCCCAAAGTCCCTGCCCCAACTCCACCCCCTCCCTGCCCCTATTCTGACTCCTTCCCCAAATCCCCGCCCCTGCCCCGCCTCCTCCCCTGAGCATGCCACGTTCCTGCTCCTCCCCCTCTCTCCCAGAGCTTGCTATGCCACCAAACAGCTGTTTGGCAGCAAGCGCTGGGAAGTAGGCGGAGAAGCGGGGACGCGGTGTGCTCAGGGGAGGAGGCGGAGCGGAAGTGAGGTGAGGTGGGGCGGGGTGGGGAGCATAGCTGCCGGTGGGTGCAGAGCACCCACTAATTTTTCTCTGTGGGTGCTCCAGCCCCGGAGCACCCACAGAGTCAGCGCCTATGCCGAATACATGAATTCCCTATTGCTTTTCTCCCTCCCAAACTCTCTCATTTGTTCTTCGACTGTGAGAAGTGTTTGGAAAGTATCTAATACATAGTGGGCATTACCACAAATAAAAAATATCAATTCTTGTAGTGTTTAATTCAACCCTAGTGCATACAATATATTAAAGCTGGTCAGTTAAGTTGGAAAGAACAAATACCTCCACAGAAAAGTTTTATGAAGAGCACAGATAACATGCTATGAAATCAAGACATTCTATTTCTTACCTATTCAATATTTCTATACTAATTATGAAAACTTGGCGGAATTAGACATCAAAGTTACTATCCATGTTATATGATTGCATAAATTCAGTGATTCTAGAATAAGTAAATACATATGGTTTACAGAATCAGGCATTATAAATTAAAACAGTCATTTAAAAACAAAAACATGCAAAATATTTTATAATCAATCCCAATAGGAGCAACTCAGGCCCTGATTCTAAGAAGACTTATGTAAATGCTTAAATTTTAAGCATGTTAGTAGTCGTCTGATTACTAAAGTTAGCACATGTATAAATCTTTGCTAAATGGGGGCCACATTGTGTAAAACATGGGGCATTGGTTTTAAAGTGCAGATACCAGAAAGTTTTGCAATCCAGTAGCACAATCAATTATCATTGTTTAATATGTGCAAAAAATTATTTTGCAAAAAGAAATTTGTCTGAATATGGCTATGTTACTGTACCTTCTATTTTAAAATATTATCAAAAGTGTAGAAATATATTGTACTTACTGTTGGCTTCACCAGCAACTGACCCATCACTGTAAACATTCGTGACAGCCCCACTGGCGTGCATACTGCGGAAGAAAAGATATAAATAACCTTGATTAGAAAATGTACAGTAATTATATCGACATTATGAACATACCCTTCCATATAATTGAATACTGTGCTTTTTCTGCTACATTTTGATCAGACTTCTATAATCCACCATCACACAAGAAATATCACAGATATTACAGAATATTGAACAATCCCCTGGGCCTAGTTCTGAGATTACAAACTGGTGATCCAAAACTTTTTACCAGCATGGAGTAGAATGTCATCAAAGAGCCCTTCATTTGTTTAAGCTGGCTACTCTTTACATATCTGCTGCCATATACTTTGAATAAATGGTTAACTGCGGCTTTACAGAAATACATGAATGTAGATTTGCTTCCTATCTTATTAAGCTGATAATAGCTTCAGTAAATTTCTCACAAATTTTTAAAACCGCCTCTCATTTCATACACTACTAATGAAGACATTACCACCAAAAAGCCTTTTAAACTAACAAGTTAGGTGGTTCTTAGGAATGGTGTTTGCACACATTTTGGTAAGTATGACCATTAGCTGCCAGTTGTAACAGATCTCCAGTGTTGAAAAGTCATGAAGAACACCTTTGCCTTCAAACTGTGTAGAACACGTGAGTATGTGGGAGATGGTGGAGGTGATGATTTGGAAAGTGGGAGAGGCGAAGACCTAAATTTATGACGTTCATTATTAGAAAAGGCATTCTTGTTTAACAAGAAGGTATAGAAGAATGAAATGGATTGTTCCTTTCCTTTTACTCTATTTTTATTAAACAGTATTTCAGTACGAACATTAAGAGTTATGTAAAAAATTTCAGACTTAGTGCCTAAAATCAGACAGCTAAATCCAAAGTTCTTCAGGTCTGATGAAGTGACAATTGCTGGCCCTGTCCTTTGTAGTAAGCCAATTAAAGAATTCGCACAATGGCTGTACACTTTTCATCTAAAACTCAGACAAAACTCATGACAGTCAAAGGGAGAAGGCCACTCTCCCTTTCTTAGTAACTGCAGGGAAACATGGTTCAAATGATAAGGGAACTGTGGGCTCTCACTGGGATCTATAGCTTTACATCACCATTCCCCTCCAATGGGGGAGAAAGTCATACTTTAAGTGGCTCTGGCTGATCAGAGGTAGTGACTGGATGTACAATAGTCAAATGATCCACCACTAAGACTGGCCAGGACCCAGGTCCAGGTCACAATGGCCAGTGGTCAGGGATTTTCCTTTCTGGGTATATAAGGAGACCTTTCAGGTGCAACAGGAGGGAGAATTGTCTAATGACTGTAGCATGAGACTGAGTTCTGGATCAATTCCTGTCCCTGACTTGTGCAATGTCGGGTTTTTCCCCAACACTTTGTAAAAATGTGATACCTTGTAAGAAGCATGAGGATTAGTTCATTTCATTTGAAAACTGCTTTGAGGTCCTGAGGTCCTAAGATGAAAGATACTAATTCTATTGGCTTACATATTTCAGGAACCAAAAGTTTGAGGTATAAGTTTTTAAAGAGAAAAACCTCCATGGGAACACAAATCAACCACTAGCAAAATAATTTAGAAAAAATCTAAGTGAAAAAAGCACTTGGGAAAGTGTCATAATACCTCTAATTCATTCTTTTTTCATCCTCAAGTTATATGCAGTAAATTCACCTGAACCTCCTATGAACTAAAAATATTACTTTTCTTCTACAATGGTCAGGAAAATACTTACAGAGAAGTAATAAACATCCCATCAACGATATACAGGAATATAAATAAGGGAGGTAGAATTCCCAAAGATCTGTAAAAAAAAATTTCAACACAGTGATAGCCTATTAAATATATGCTGTTTATGCTCTATTTGAATCTATTTACTAGTAGTTAGCAAATACTAAGAAAATTTAGTTTTGAGACTGACTGGCTTAAACTTAGATCTTTCCTTAAGTTAGAACAATTTAAGGAAATTACTTTTTCAGGATTGCACAATAAGATTTAAAAAAGTAAATAAAAAATTAAGCAGTTTATAAAATTGTGAACAACAATCTCCTTGACACTTTGGGAAGAAAAAAACAATATCTTAAAAACTTCTTGAAGAACGTACTTCTAACATTAGGTATGTAGACACTGTGAGCAAGAAAGCTGAATTTCTTCAGTATACCATAAGAATCGTGTAAAAACACTAGCTGAATGCAAAAATCAGGTGCTGATTGGGAATGGGTTACATTTGTTCAAAGTAAAAAAATTAGTGCAGTATGGGGATTTACTATAAATGAATTTTAATTGAAAACATCAACTTCTATGCTGTACACAGCTAAACTTATTTTTAAAAATATTCCATACCATACAAAGACTCCATACTGGTAGCATCATTGTCAATGAGAGCTGAAGCCACCCACACTATTCCAAGGACAAGCAGCCCAAGAAGAATAAGCATAACAAGTGTTTCCAAAATACGTGCTCTGATCCCCTAGGAAAAATAAAACATTTTCAATATATTCAAATATTCTGAACATAAGGAAAATTAAATAAGAATTATTATACAATTTCACACACACATACATATTTATATATATATATATATATATATATATATATATATATATATATATATATATATACACACACACACACACACACACACACACACACACACTTTAAGAGCCCATGCAAGGTATTTTTACACACAAGGGAAAAAGCATCTAAGGGCTTATAACTTCATACTGCCTAGACTAGCTTTTTCCCTTAAAACCATAGAAAATTGTTTAAAATTACTTAAACTTTACAGTTCTCATTAATCTCATTATTCTATAAAAAATTCTTTATACCTTATGATTTTGCTAGGACAGTTTTAAAAGATGGATTACTTTTCGAATACTTTCAGCCAACAAAGTGGATTAGCAAATTTTTATCTATGATTCCAATCAAAGGAATGGAAAGCCAATTATGGCAAATAGCCAAATAGTCCAGCCAACATTAAGCCCTGCATAGGTACAATGCACCAATCTACTTAAAATAGTCTTCCACTGTAATTGCTTCTGCACCATTCCTCACAGTCTACAGAGCCCTCAAGTGTACAGTTAGAGTACTACTCACTATCTAGCCACCTATTGTTGCTGCAGTTATATCAATTACGTCAGATTTCTAATGTGCCCAACACTGGGTGGAACACTCTTCATCTCGAACAAACATACACCACACAAGCATATAAAAAGATCTCTATGATACATACACGCACAAAGTATAAAAGGCTATATTAATGCATTGTTAAGTTTGCAAATTTAAACAGAATATACAAGAGAATACATTTAGCAGTCTACTCAATAATAAATGTTAGTATTACTATGAGAACCTAAAATTTTTCTTTACACATCCCTAACAATGTAAGTAGCCCTGCAATTACATTAACAGCTTTTATATTTAATTTTCTTGGTTTTCCTGAAGAAACCTTCTCCTTTGAGGATTTTCAATACAGGTCCCCCTCTACCCTCAATCCTGCTGTGGTCACAGCTTGTCTGAGGGTTCTGCCTTCTGTTGTCTGCACACGTGCATCCCAAGTGTGTGAACCTGTATTGAAAAATCTACTCTAAGAACTAGTTACCAGTGAAAAAGAAACAGCTACTCGCCTTCCTGTAACCATTGTTTGAGACATGTTGCATATATCCATTACACCATATGTGTGCATATGTCTTGTGCCCATGCCAGAGATTTCCCTAGCAGTACCCGTAGTGGCAGCCCCGCACGCATCACAATTGCCTTGTGCTTCCAGCTGAGGATATAAAAGCTGGATCCATCCGAGGATATAAAAGCTGGATCCATCCCACCATTCCTTCAGTTCCTTCGTGCTGGGATCCTGATGATAGACTACAATGGGTTGGGGAAGGAGGGTGGGTCATATAATAGACATGTGCAACGTATCTTTAACAACAACAGTTACAAGAAGGTGAGTAATCATTTCTTTTTTGAGTGTTTGTATATGTCCATGGATTGGGGCTAGGAGTCTCATCATAAGAGGAGTTGTACGAACGCTTTTCCCCATTCACATTTTCCCTTGATGGAGTTGTACATTCATAGTGTCTAGAAACCATATGGATCAAGAATCATGTTGCTGCTCTGCAGACATCACAATAGGGATATTGTCCACAAATGCCATGAAAGCAGGAGTGCTCTGACCAGGTCTAGTAAAAAAGATTATACCTCACCCACCTTGTCTCTCTAATATTCTGGGACAAACATGGCTACAACAACACTGCATACTGATAGGTTCACAGATGACGAGATACCTTTGGCAGCATAGCACATGACAATGTAGCTGGTATCCATTTAGAGTGTCATTTAGCTGTAATAGGATGACCTTTCATTCACCTTGCATAGGATATGAAGAGCTGGGAAGAAATTCCACAGGACTTTGCTCTGTCCAGGTAAAAAGCTAAGGTTCACGGCACATCTAAAGTATACAATTTTTATTCATCCCTGTGAACATGTGGCTTTCGAAAAAAGACCTACAAGTAATAGACTGATTTAGGTGGAAATCAGATACCACCTTGGGAAAAAAAACTTAGGGTGCAGCCTAAGCTGCACCTTCTCCTTGTAAAATATAATATATGGGAAATCTGTTACCAGTCACGCGAAAGCTCTCCCACTCTTCTAGAAGAGCTGATGCCCACTGAGAAGGCCACTTTTGCTAAAAGGTATAACAAAAAGCAGGAAGCTAAGGGCTTAAATGGATGATCCACATAAGGGAAGACAGGACTAAATTCAAGTCCAAAGGTGGAGCTGGATCCCTGACTGGTAGAAACAGCCTAATTTAGTAATCTGGTTGTCATAAGATTAGAGAAAACACTTACTGTAAATACATAGGTAAAAAGCTGAAATTGCTCCCAGGTGTGCCTTAATGGAACTAACTACTAGACCTGACTCTCGCAGATGTAAAAGATGATTCAAAGAATTCTAGACTATGGGCTATGTGGGAGAGTCACTGTGGCTAGCTGCCCAGATGGAGAAATGCTTCAATTTAAGAATGTAAGTAGCTCTTATGGAAGGCTTCCAACTATTAAGCAAGACAGTCTGGAGTGCCACTGACCAGTGCCCCTCCTTTATATTTAACCATGGATGAACCACACCAGAAGGTGTAGCACCTGAGGCGCAACATTTGCCCGAGATTCTGGGATATCAAGTCTTTTCTTAGGCTACATCTACACTACGGGGGTCGATTTAAGATACGCAAATTCAGCTACGTGAATAGCTATGTATCGCAGCCGACTTACCCCGCTGCGAGGACAGCGGCAAAATTGACCTCTGCGGCTTCCCGTCGATGGCGCTTACTCCCACCTCCGCTGGTGGAGTAAGAGCGTTGATTCGGGGATCGATTTCCGCTGGTGGAGTAAGAGCGTCCCGAGAGGTCGATTTCTACCCGCCGATTAAGGCGGGTAGTGTAGACCCAGCTTAGTGGCAGACGCAAGGGTTCTTAGGTGGATAGCCTCTGCAGGTCCGAGCACAAGGCTGCCTTGGCCAGGCTAGAGCTATGAGGATCATTCTGCCTCATTCTTGCTTCAGCCTGACAATAACATGGGGGAAAGTGTCACACATACAGCAAGCCTATGCCCCACAGGAACAGAAAAGCATCCAAGATGAACTGGGATTGTGACCTGCTCTTGGACAGAACTGGGGACATTTCCTATTTTGTTGAGCTGTGATCCACTGTCAAAAATCCTCCTAACCAAAACATTAATCCTAGAACAGCTATGTTGAGAAACCATTCATGATCCAAACTGAAGGACCTCCTCATGTGGTCTACCAAGCTATTCTAAACACCCAGCAGGTGAGATGCCTTGATGGCCTGGCCCTGAATGTGTGGCAGGAACTGTTGCCATGCTTGGAATATTGCATGCAATTCGAGAATGTTTATATATAACCTTGCCTCATGGGTGTTCCACAAAGCCTGAGCTTGAAATCACCCAGATGAGCTCCCCTCCACGTCGCTGAAGCATCTGTCATCAAAGTCATGGAGGGAGAAATGGAGATTTCCCCTTACATACTGTCCTGACTCATCCAACAATTCAGAGACAGTAACACTCTGTCTGGGATGAATACTAACTTATCCAGTTTGTGAACATGAGGGTGGCAGATTGACTTGAGCCATGTCTGCATTCCCCAGAGGTGCAGCCTAAAGTGAGGGGTCACGTGTACAAGCAGCCATGTGACCTAGGTGCCTGAGGCAATTCCTCACTGTGATTCATGGGTGTTCTTTGAATGACACACAGAGGTCCGCTATAGACAGAAACCTGGGATGAGGCAGGTAAGCCCTGGCTGAGGTCGAATCCAGGATCACCCCAATGAACTCGTCATCTCTTTGAAGAGATGACAAAACTGGCTTTTCTCTGTTTATTTTCAGGCACAAGCTGCTAAACAAATGGAGAATTGGATAGATACTGGTCCCTACCTGATGACAGGAGTGATCCCGTACCAACCAGTTGTACAGGTATGAATGCCCTCCAGTGGAGACAGGCTGCCACCACAGCCATATTTGGTGAAAACCTCACTGATGACAATAGTCCAAAGGATGCAATGGTTAACTGGTACAGTTTTTCCACCTATCATAAGCCTTAGGAACTGCCTTTGGCCAGGGCAAATTGCCACATGGAAGCTGACATCCTATAAATTTAGGGCAGCATACCAGTCTCCTAATCTAGAGAGGGCTAGAAAAGAAGCAAGGGAAACCACATGGAACAGCAGAATATTCATAAATGATCTGGAAAAGGGGATAAACAGTGATGTGGCAAAATCTACAAATAATACAAAATTACTTGAGATAGTTAAGTCCAAAGTTGACTGCAAAGTTACAAAGGGATCTGACAGAACTGGGGGACGGGGCAACAAACTGGCAGATGAAATTCAATGTTGATAAGTGCAAAGTAATGCACATTGGAAAAAAGAAATCCCCACTGTACATACAAAATGATGGGGTCTAAATTAGCTGTTACCACCCTAAAAAGATCTTGGAGACATTGTGGATAGTTCTCTAAAAACCATCTGCTCAATATGCAGCAGCAGTATAAAAAAAACCAACAACAGTATATTAGGAACCATTAGGAAAGGGATATAGAATAAGACAGAAAATACCACAATGCCACTATATAAATCCATCCTATGCCCACAGCTTGAATATTGAATGCCGTTCTGGTCACCCCATCTCAAAAAATATATATTAGAATTGGGGAAAGTACAGAGAAAGGCAACAAAAATGATTAGGGGCATGGAACAGCTTTCATATGAGGTGAGATTAAAAAGGCTTGGACTGTTCATCTTGGAAAAGAGACTGCTGAAGGGAGACAGGATATAAAATCATGAATGGTGTGGAGAAAGTGAATAAGAAAATGTTATTAACCTCTTCATGTAATACAAGAACCAGAGGTCACCTGATGAAATTAATAGGCAGCAGGTTTAAAACAAACATAAGGAAGTATTTCTTCACACAGTACACAGTGAACCCGTGGAACTTGTTGTGAAGGCCTCTAGCAGGGTGGTCACCTCACTCCTGCCTGGAAGGGCTTAAAGCAGCCAGGGAGAGGGCTGTGGCAGAGAAAGGCTGGGCTGATGGGGAAAGCAGCCACAGCTGAAGCCAGAGCAATCAGGGCCCAGATGGCCCTTATAAGAGGGCAGTGGGCCAGAAACACAGTCTCTCTCTGCTATCAGAGAGAGAGGGGCCTGGCTGCTGGGAAGCTCAGGGTACCTAGAGTGAGGCAAGGCTGGAGAAAGGCCAGAGGGGCTGGGGAGCTCCAGGCTAGCAACTACCCAGGCTGCAGGGCCTTGTCCAAGGCCCCATAGAGGTACTGGGTTGCAGAGAAAGGCAGCAGGCCCAAAACCCCCTTGCCTGTGATGAGTGGATTATACTGCAGTCTGCCCCAGGGAGCGGGGGCTAGTTGGTGACTGTCAGTAGTCTATGACTGAGGCGAGGTGGGGATAGGGGGGTGGGGGTTCCCCGGGGAGGGGAGACCCTAAAAGTGAGGAGTTACTGCCAGGGGCAGCACCCCAGATAACGGGGCACCGGAGTCCAGGGAGGGATGCAGGGGCCCAGCAGTAGTGGGACACCGGCCTGCAGAGGGTGCTCCAAGGCTGGAAAATGAGCTAATTCCCAGGACACCAGCAGGAGGAGCCGCAGGGGTGAGTCGCCTGCATTGCTACATAGGAGCAGCCCCATTTGTGCCCTGGTTTCTTCATGCTCCCACCTGAGGCTATAATAGGAGGAGCTTTCCCAATCCTCCTTCAGTTCCTTCTTACTGTCCGTGGTCCAGTCGGAGCATATCTGTACTTTCCAGCCTTGTCCTCTGTGCTTATAGTTAGCCTTTTTAAACTGATGGTGCTTGGTCTGCCCTTTGATCATCCTTTTTTCTTTATTAGTTTTTTTTTTTTCCTTTTCTTTTATTAGGCTCTGGTGGCCTCTGGTCCACACCTATCATGTAGAACCTATGCCAAGGTGCCCTGGCTTTAAGCCCTGCTCTAGCTGTCGTAAACCAATGTCTGTTAGTGGCCTACACTCTCACTGCTTAAAGTTTTGGGTGAGGGTCATGTCAGAGATAGTTATCCAATCTTCCGGGACTTCAAATCTAGAATGAAGAAGCAGAGAGAATACCACCTTAGATATAAATTTTCCTGGAGGCTGCTCTTCACCCAGCATCAGAATCCCCTTGAATGGTAAAAGGGAGATCACTGACCACTCCCTCTAGGAGCGTTCTGCTGGTCTCGCCAGCGGACAGAGACCATAGGAGATCCCTTTCATCAGAGCCATCCTCTTCGAGGCATAATAGCTCTGACCACTCCTGTCCTCTGAAGCATAAGAAGACCGCATCTACTTCTCTGAAGCCCTCAATATGGAACTTCTCTGCAGCAGAAGGCCATTTTGGCACTGATGGTAGAGTGCACTGTTTGGCTTGCTGCTCCCCAGAACCAGCTCACAGTGGCTCTCTAAGAGCCGACCTGTTGATTTTCATTCCCATCTCAGGACTACTGAGGGCAGCTACTTCCTTGGTGACATCAGTAGATCCATTTTATCGCCGCTTATGGAGGAGCAACAATCCATTTTGATGCCAACACCACCAGAGGCCTATGTGGCTGTGAGAGATCTATTGTGCCTTTGGTACCACCAACACTGCTGATTTTGGGCAAAGATCCTCTACCAGCACCGTTGCATGTTCCGTGATCATCGGCACCAATGTCAGGGGCTCTGGTGGCCCCATCAGTCTCAGGTTTGGTAGTGCCCTTATTGGCCTCTTTAACAAGGTTGTCTGGGACCCTGATACCAGCTTAGCCTCATCACATAGCACTGATAGCTAGGAACCTTTCAATGCTGCCGTTAGTACCACAGTCTTGACGTAGATCTAGATTCTGGCCTCCAAGGACTCCTCTTGTTTCCTCAATACCATGGCTTTTGGAGTAATCTTACTCCTGGTCAGAGTCCAAAGTGGGTTCCCGGGTCTCTCACTTCAGAGAGTCCAGGGCCTCCTCCAGAATCTGTTCCTACTCTCACAGAAGACTCTCTGTCAAGAGCAGATCCAGGGATTGGGAAGCCTGATCTAGACTCAACTGGCCTCCTGTATCAGCCTCTTCATTGGATGCATTGAATGCCTTGGGGGATGTCTCTGGCATCGAGGTTGATATCTTTGCGTCCTCATGGAAGTAGACTGCCAAGAAAGAAGGCTTCCCCGACTGGTACCAAAAGACCACAAATGGTCTTTATTGAACAGCAATTGGGTTTGAAGTTTTTTAAAATCTGAAGATTTCCTACTGAAAGTGAACAGTAGCTGGTTTTCAATCTCCCATAACTAATTGGGTGTGTTAAGACATTCTTTTAAACCAAGGAATAGCCTATGTTAAGTATGAAATTCGAAACGTCAGCGTTAAGTTACTGGAGAGCAAAAACTTTGAAAATTTAAACAAAATTTCCATGCAAAGTATTTACCTTTGAACTCTGACTACAGTAAATATGCAGGACTTGATCCTCAGTTGACGTAAATTGGCATAGTTCCATTGGTTTAAAGGAGTTATACCAGTTTAAACAGCATAAGATTTGGCCCAAAAGAGTCACAGATGGAAGGGAGTAGTTTTGGTAAAGTTATGACTCTCCATTTGTACTCTTCAGGAGGAGAAGTATTAGAGGCAAAGCATGTGGAATACGATGAAGCTTCATTTGATTGTGAGGGGAAAAAAATCATGAGATTAGAGGGAAGCACAGAGCCCTTGAAGGAGGCATTCAAGATAATCTGGTTTTTAGATCTTGAGAGGGCATTCCAGACTCCTCTTCTAAACTCTTGGATTCAGGGGGAAAAATGGCCTAAGACTTTTTTGCTTCAGAGAGACTTAGTCAACTCTAGCTGAAACATCTACCTATTACTAATGCTCTATGAAGAAACAGGCTCAAGTTTCCTCAGCCTCCAAATTTCATGGGAATTAATTCTTCTTGGACTTGTGGAAAAGATCTACTCTTCAGGGTTGAGAGGAGGTTGCTCTAGTGGACCTTAAAAGATTAACAGAAATCTCCCCTTCCCTCTGAGATGCAGGAGGATGCTCAAAAGAGTATCAAAACAAGAATTATACTACAATGGAGGTCTGTAGAGTATAACTCTAAGTGGTACACCTGCAGTCGATCTTTTTCCTTTTAAGAGAGAATTTCTTAATTCTAGTTGAAGCAGTGTTCAGTTGAGTGACTTTCCCAAAGTCTAGGTGAGATTAGGGTATGAATTAGAGCAGGTGTCGGCAATCTACGGCACTCGAGCCGATTCTGAGTGGCACGCTGCCTGCCCGGTGAGAGGAGGAGGAGGAGGAGGAGGGGCGGAGGAGCCGGAAAACGCCACGCTGGGGGAAGAAGCGGGGGAGGAGGGAAGCCTGGCTGCCGCAGGACCAAGCTTCTGCCTCCTGCCTCCACAGGGGAGAGTGGGGGAAGGGGGTCCTGGCCCCCCGCCCCAATCAGCCCCCCCGCCCACTGCTCTCCCCTGCGGGGGCAGGAGGCAGAAGCTTGGTCCTGTGGCAGCCAAGCTTCCCACCTCCCCTGCTTCTTCCCCCAGCTTGGTGCATTCCGGCCCCTTCTCCTCCCACTCCCTCTCCCTGTCTGCAATGGCCCTTGGAAGGGGGAGGGGAGGGGGAGCGGAGCAGAGCCGAGCGGCAGCGTGCTCGCTGCTCCGTAGAGAAGGCAGAGAGAGGTAGGGACGGGCCTTGGGGAAGGGGGTGGAACAAGGCATATCCCTCCCAGCCCCCTGCCCTGAGATGCTCATGGCAGGGGGCTGGGAGCACCCCCACAAGCCGAGCATCCCAGCCTTCTGCCCTGCACCCGCCCCAACCCTCTGCCCTAACCTCGAGTCACCCCCAACACCCAGCCTTCTGCCCTGCACCCCCACACACCCCCAGCCCTCTGCCCTGACCTCCCCACACACACCCTGCCTTCTGCCCTGCACCTCCACACACCCCAGCCCCCTGCCCTGACCTCAAGTCCCCCCAACACCGAGCCTTCTGCCTTGCACCTCCACACGCACTCCAGACTTATAAAGAGAGACCTTCTAAAAAACGTTAACATGTATTACCAGCACGCGAAACGTTAAATTAAAGTGAATAAATGAAGACTCGGCACACCACTTCTGAAAGGCTGCCTACCCCTGAATTAGAGCAAAAGAGATGAGACTTAATCTAGCTGAAACTGAAGTGGTTACGGTAAGGTGTGGAAAGCAGCTATAGGATATGGCCAACATTATATTGACCCTCAATTAAAAAATGTTCATCCTTCACTTGTGATGAAAGTCTGAAACGTGGGGATTGGATCAGAATCCCCAGCTGCTATAGATAAACAGCAATAGTGCCAAGATACTTCTTCAATCTGCATCTGATCAGGAGGTTGCATTCTTTTTATCCAGGCCCCACTTCAACGTTTTCCCCTCTTCTAGAATTGAATTCTCTGCTTCTCACATCCTATTGACACTTGCTCAGACTCAGCAGTCTATCTGCCTGATGAGCCTTCCCCAACAATTCCTCAACACTTTTCAAGGTATATTGGACCGTTCATGTATATCAAAATGAGTGTCCAAGAATGCCAGAATATTTTGTTGCACTCTTAGATCACACCTATACTCTAACTTGTGCCACCAAAAATGTTAGGCTACAAAGAAGTGATACATTTGTCATGGCCAGTTTTAAATAGTTTACTCCAGTAGGCAGAAGGTAATTACTGAATATACAAGAAGTTTTTTGGTCAACAAGAAGGTGGCTGTAGCTCACAAAAGTTGAAGATGTTAATCAAAAGTCCCCTGAAGAGCTTTAATAAAGACCTGACAGACATTCATATGATAGCATGAGAAATAACAAAACACTGCTGTCAATAAACTTCCTGGTAGGAACTAGTGGAAGATCAAATATTTGCAATCAGTTGAGCCATTGACAGATTGTAAGAAACAAAGAGCAAGATCAGAGGCCCACACAGGTATTGGGGTTGCAGAGGGGCAGCCTGAGGGTGGGTAAAGGCAGCCAGTCCAAACCCTTTGTTGCCTGTGATGATTGGCTGATAGACTGCAGTCTGCCCCAGGGTGCGGGGGCTAGATGGTGACTGGCAGTAGCCATGACTGAGGTGACGTGGGGATAAGGGGTGGGGGTTTCCCTGGGAGGGGAAAACCCAGAGAGTGGAGTACTGCCAGGGGTGCAGCACCCAAGCCAAGGGCACCAGGCTCCGGGAGGGACACGGGGGCCAACGACAGGCGGGACACTTTGCCTGCAGAGGGCGCTCCGACGACTGGTGAGCTAATTCCCGAGACGACCAGCAGGAGGTGCCTCGGGGTGAGTCTGCACCTGATTTCAGACTGCAATTGGAACGTGCGACAGAAAGGCTGCCAAGGCCACTGTGACCTTGTTGAATGAGCTGTGACTCTGCTTGGTGGAGAGACATTAGCCAAATCATAACACGTGCACATACAAGATGCGATGCAGGAAGAAATTCTATGGGTGGGGACTGTCTGCGTTGCCACCATTACAAACAGCTGGGAGGATTTACAAAAGCATCTGTTTCTGTCCAGGTAAAATGTCAAGGCTCTTCTGACATCCAAGGCATGCAAATGCTCTTCCTCCCTGGTCACATGTGATTTTGGATAGAATACAGTCAAATAAATTGGCTGGTTAATGTAGAGAAAGAAAACCACCCTTAGAACAAACTTCGGAGGAGGAGGCAGGTAAACCTTATCCTTAAGAAAGATCATATATGGAGGTCCCAACATGAATGCCCCAGCTCCCCTACTCTTCTGGCCGAGGTAATGGTCACCAAAAATGTCACCTACAATGATAGAGGCAGCAGCGCACAGGTAGCCAATGGTTCAAATGGGGGTCCTGTGAGCCTTGACAATACTAAGTTTAGATCCCCTGGAGGAATGGGGCCCTGCAGTTGAAGGTATAACTTGACTAAGACCTTCAAAAACCTTAAGGATATATCACTGGAGAATATAGAGCAACTGTCCACTTTAGGATGAAACGCTGAAATAGCAGCCAGATGTACTTTGAAGGAACCAACCACCAAACCTTGGAGTTTCAGATATAATAAATAGCCCAGCAGTCTATAATAAGTAGACTAAACAAGTTGCTTCCCCAATCTGGAATAGAAATACTTGTCATACCAGTCTGACAGTTTTCAGTTCTCTGATATGGATGTGTAAAGAAAAGTCCTTTGAGGACCACAGACCCAGCATTTGTAAAGAACCTAGGTGGGGTCCCCATTCCAGAGCCAAACCATCTGTCACTAGCGTGAAAATTGGTTGTGGGCAGGCAAACAGAATGCCTACCATACTTTGGCTGGATCTGTCCACCAATCTAGGGAGGTGAAGACATGGGAGGGCACTCTTACCACCGAGTCTGATAGATGGTGGCTTGGCAAGTAGATAATGCCAGCCAGCCTTCACAGTTCTGAGTCATACTCTGGTGTAATGAACCATGTAGATGAAAGATGAGGGGGTTTGGGTCCAGAGAGATGGAGAACAGTATGTCAATCTCAAATGGCCCATCAAAATGCCTACTTTGCTGTTTCTGGGGGTCTTGACAGCCTTGGAGCTGGAGCCAAAGCAGCATGAGGGGGAGGCCTAGGCCTATAACCCCTGGATTTTTTTTAATAGGTCCTGCTGAGGAGGAAGAGCTGAATATTGGTGTGACTGTTGTGGTCAATAGTGCTTCCTGACCAGGGCAACATGCATAGAACTAAGGACTTCAAGGTGGCTCTAGAGTCCTCAAGTCCATGGAGCCTGCTGTGCATCTGGTCTGAGAAAAAAGAGAACTACTCTCAAATGGCAAGTCCTGGACAGTAATCTGGACTTCATAGGGAAGAACATAAGACTGCAGTCAGGATGATCTATGCTTGGCCACTGTGGAGTCGATGGTTCTAGCTGTCAAGTCAATTGCGTCCAGACCCACCTGCAGTGAAGTTCTCAGGACCAATCTGACCTCATTGACCAGGAAACCGAACTCCTGCCTAGCGTTCTCAGGAAGAAGCTCCTTGAACTTTTCCATGGTACCCCACAAATTGAAATCATATCATCCCAACAGTGCCTGTTGGTTAGTGATATGCAGCTGCAACTCCCCTGTCAAATAAATCTTTCTGCCGAATAAATCTAGCCTCTTAGAGTCTTTTGATTTGGGGGTGGCAGCTTGATGTCCCTGTCATTGCATCTCATTAGCCGCTGTGATGACTAATAAGCCTGAGGGTGGGGGAATATAAAGGTACTCAAACCCTTGGGAGGGTACACAGTACTGTCTTTCTGCCCTTTTAGAGGTGGAAGGTAAAGAGGATGGAGTCTGCCATAATATTTTATTGGCTCTAGTATTGCCTCATTAATTGGCAGAGTGACCTGGGAGGAACCCACTGAGGATAAAATGTCAACCAGGCAACGTGAAGACTCCCTCACCTCTATACACCTTTAGACCTAAGTCTGCAGCCACTTTCTTGAACAACTCCTGATAAACTAAGTTCAGCAGAAGGAGGTGAAGTCATGCTGGATGAAACAGCCTCATTGGGAGAGAACAAAGAAGATGACAAGACTGGAGGGGGGCGGAATCTCTTCTAACAGCTGTTGCTCTGGCTCTGTAACATCCTCTTGGTGGTTGGTGCCAGATTCTGGGGATGGAGCTGCTTGGTGCATAGAGTCCACTCTTCTAGATGAGGGCACTGAGTACACAGGGTGTTTGGAAGAACTGGAAGCTGGAGGAAAACCTCAAGGGTTCCAAAATGGCCACTGAAAGGGCAGGACTCATTGTCCCAGCCACATTCCCACAGCAGGTCCCGTTGAAGGGTCACAGTACTAGGTGGAAGAGAGGATCTTCACGGAATCCGGTGGGTCCTGCTTTGGGGTTGTGATACGTAAGATCTGATCTCTGAGTCCGATGACAAGGATTCCCCTTCCTTTGACCATGGCAGGGCTGATCCAGTCAATGCCAGTGACTGGTGCTGAGTCCAACAATGGATAGAGCAATATCATCATAGCAGGCTTCCCCTTGGACAGTAATGAAGGACCTCCTGTCCAAGAAGCAGGCAACTGTGGTACTGGAGGTTGAATCTCTGGCAGAAGTGGCAGTGGTGCTCATCAACTGGACGCCTATATGGAAGGAGATATCAGCATCAAAAGGCAGAGCAAGTTTCTTGCTGCTGCAAATGCCTCCAGTGGTAGTTGGCACCAAGATGGTCTCTTGTTGCAGTGCCAAAGAAACTGACTGTGACTTCCGACACCAGGCTCAACAGTGCCCCTTGTGGAGCTGGAGCCTTTTTTTGTCCTAGATTTGAACTCCCTGTACATTTGACACCGGTCCACTTCAGGCAGCTATTGTGCGGGTCACTCACTGGCACAGGTTTGGAGCCACAAGCACACAGCTTGAATCCCAGTCATCAGGGCGTACCTCAGTACTATGAATAAAAAAAACCCAAACAGGGAAAAAAAACAAGACTGAAAAACTTTTTTTTTAAATTTCTGATGGCCATGTGCTGGGTGAACTGACACCAAGAGTGGAATGGACATGTGCAATCACTTGAAGAACTACTAAACCAGGCAGGCATTCCTTGTGTAGAACTGAAATTAAGTAAAAGATTTTACATTTCTAGTGGTGACGCCTTTCTCTTCACCGACCCTCTCAGCCAGGTAGCACCTCAGTCACAGTTTCTGGTTTCAGGCATCTCGTGCTTTCCCTTCCCCTTTTATCTCTCCCATAGCCCTTTTATACTTTTCCAGGTTTCTTTGATGTGCCTGACTAATCATAACTGACATTACCCCAGAAGTGCTATGCCTGCAGAAGAGGATATAACCATCTGTCTTTTCACACTATATTCATTGTACATTTTTAAAGTCTTTCACTATTACAAGCAATGCCTTTGGGTAAACAGGTTTGGTATTCCTGTTTTGCCTGTTCCTTTTTTAACCACTTAAAACAGTTCCTTTGAAAATAAATTCATACCATAGTTGTTCATCTCATCCACTTTCACATTTTATCTGCCACTGCAATAACAGCTGCCATTTTTGCTAACTTTAATGACCATGATTTACAAGTCAATTGTCTTGGATGGAGATTTCAACCTAAAACCAGCTTTTAAAGATACAGGGTTTACAAGCGCCCGTTTATTCTAAACGTTAATTCTACACTATCACATATGACTCATGAACAGATTAATACTCAAATTTGGCCCAAAAATGCACAGAACACAAGCAAAACTATTCAAAAATAGCTCACTGAGTACATTTGTCAGAAAAAACAATAATCTGACAAAGTGCACCAATTCAAAAGTTAAAGACTGCATATGAAACAATGGAAAAAGGAACAGTGACTCTTTCCTAAAAACAACAACGAACAACGAGGAGTCCTTGTGGCACCTTAGAGACTAACAAATTTATTTGGGCATAAGCTTTCGTGAGCCATAACCCACTTCATCAGATGCTATCCCACAAAAGCTTATGCCCAAATAAATTTGTTAGTCTCTAAGGTACCACAAGGACTCCTCGTTGCTTTTGCTGATACAGACTAACATGGCACCACTCTGAAACCACTTTCCTAAAAGTACTTCCACAACGTCAAAGAGGACTTCCTCCAGTTTACAGTGACAGGACAGCAGAAAAGATACTGACATAAGAGTGTATCTGAATGATTCCTGAGTTTGGGCTTGCATGAAATTAATGTAACAAAAATAGGTATATTTGCACTTAGTGGCCAGGTGCAGTGCAAGTGTATTGTGCAAGTCACTGTCAAAATTTTGATCTACAAATCTAGTGAGGTTCCTTCAACTTGTAATTAGTAGGGAGCCCTGGAGAACTCATGGAAAAAAATTAGCAGGTGCTTAGGCAAGCTCCCACTCCCCACCCCCTCCCGCCTGCTGGTGGCCCTACTGATCAACTCCTCCCTCTCCCTCCCAGTTCCTCCCACCCCCCATGGATCATCTGTTCTGCAGTGTGCAAGAGGCACTGGAAGGGAGTGGGAGGAGCAGGGATAGGGTGCACTTGGGGGAGGGGGCAGGAAGAAGCAGAGTCAGGGTGGAGGCTTGGGGAAGAGGTGGAGCGGGGGGGTAGGGACTGGGGTTGAGCACCCCCAGGGAAAATTGGAAGCCAGCACCAGTGGTAGGGAGCAATTGCAAAAAGCAACATTCATCAATAACTCAGTCAATGGAATAAGCTGCCCAGAACATTGCATCAAATGCTTCAGATGACATAGCAAATAGACCGCTGTGCATACTAACTGACACTTGGTAGTTTTAGAGATGTGTTTTGTTTTCCGCCAGCTTTATTCATATATTTTGATGCTCTGGATGACTGACATAAAAGACCCGAACATTCAAGATGTGAATAATTTTCCCACTTGCAGAGTTCTCAAATTTAATAATTTATATAAAATTATAATAGATCGTCTCAAGAACTATTTCCCCTCCTATTCATCATTGCTGAACATCTCTGTAGAAACTACACTAGCTGCTTATATGAAAAATAATGTTAGGAAAATACGAATGTATTTTTAGCTGTTAAGTGCTTTGTCCTTTTGAAAAGTTAATCAGGCTGTCTAATTTTGTTCTGCATTTAATCTGCCCATCCCAACTGTTAAATTTCTCTCAAATGGAAACAAGGAGATCCAGTATCCCATAATTTGTCTGCTCTTCACAGATCCCCAGGAAAGTGGTTCATGAATCATAATCTGGGAACTTGTTTTACAGGATACAAACTCTCTTTCATTTTTAAGGTAGCCTGCTTGGAAAAAAGTAAGAATGGACTAAAGTGGACCACAACTGACTTACTGTTTTACAATTAGTTAACAGCATTCAACGGCACTTGTTGCTACAATAACCCATTTCTGAAAATGGGTGATGTAGTTATGCCCAAATCAAACCTGGCTTATAGAATGCTGAACTGAGATGCTACCAAAAAAACAATGTTTATAAAAAGATAGTCCCAGGATGTTTACACAGATGAGAATAAGGATTCACTTTGCATTTATTTTGTCACCTGTAGTAAATTAAAAGAAATATGAAATCCAAAGTAAAATGTGCACTGAGCCAAGTAAACATTATATTATGCATCTAAGCAATTTATAGATCAAAACGGCATACAGAACTTACCTCCCTTAATATACACATATATATGGAGTGCAAAATTCAACTCAACCTTAACTGAACAACCAGTGCTTCCTTAATGTTATAAATCCAGAAGATCAGAAATGTAGATCAGAGTCTTTTGGTTATAGAGATATATAGAACACGTTAAGGATGAATGAACCTAGGCCTTAATTTGTGCCAGGGTTTGCCAGGGCTGAGCCTTGGCACCTCTAGGCTTGGCAGTTCATAGCCCTGGCACCTCTGGGCTTGCTGCATAAGTTATGAATGTAAAAAAAATTGCTTGAGCACAGTCACCTACTTGCTTGAGCCCCAGTACCTCTTTCATTACAAATTGAGCACTGGATAAACCAAGTTTCACTGTATTTATGTATGCTAATTAATTAATCCAATTCAAAGAAGAGCAAATGTGGAAGGAAATGTATTTACTTGAGTTTCAGTAAAGACTGGCTACATCACTCCACAGTACTTCTAGCAGCAGAGCCCCCAAGTGGCTGCACCCTACATTTAGATGCAGGGATGGCGGCCAAAAGTAAAAGGGTTGGTGGAAAGATGACAAAAGGACGTAAAATAACCGATTTTATATATATGCAAGCTTTACGAGCAGAGCATTTCCATCCTTTGATGCCAGGATTTTTGGGTGAATTTTTGCTCTTGTTTAAGTATTGAGAAAATTACAGTCTTCCTTTTTGTTAAAAATCAACTGTATAACATATATAACAATATCAGGGCTTGAAACCACCATTTACCAGCTCAGTCAGGAAAGAGGAAATTCTGAATGGCTTAATGAAATGCACCATATATAAAGAAAAGGCTCCTGCTGTGAGGAAATGAGCCTGCAGGTCTCCCTCTCCACTACTGTTGGTTCTGATCCTATAGGCTGGGAAGATGTGGGGAGAAAGATAGCTCCACTATGCTAGAGTGTTACGGAAGAAGATCTGGAAGTTGACTGAGTAAGTGAAAGGGAAACAGTGAAAGTAATGGGGTAGTAGATAACATGGGATAATACAGTCAGGAACACCAGAGTTACGAACTGACCAGTCAACCACACACCTCATCTGGAACCAGAAGTACACCATCAGGCAGCGGCAGAGACCAAAAAGAAAAAAAAAGCAAATACAGTACAGTACTGTGTTAAATATAAACTACTACTAAAAAAAAAAAAGGAAAACAGCATTTTTCTTCTGCATAACAAAGTTTCAAAGCTGTATTAAGTCAATGTTCAGTTGTAAACTTTTGAAAGAACACCATAACGTTTTGTTCAGAGTTACGAACAACCTCCAATTCCTGAGATGTTCATAACTCTGAGGTTCTACTGTAGATCAGAAGCATGAAGAGGAAGGAGAGAAATTGTGCTGTTCAGATTTAAAACGTTAGCTCTGGCAGTCATTTCTCTCTCACACACACTAACACACATACATGAGGGAGCATTTGCCATACGTTCCTGGACATCATCAGCAGCAAGTTAATGGGTCAGGGTCAGGCCATCCTATGCAGCAGGGCTTGAAAGGGGCCAGGAATTTTTCACCTTTGGGTAGTAGGTTTCATGTTCTTAAGATAGCAGGTCAAGTTTTCATCTCTGAACAATACTATAACATATAGTATACTACAGTTGTGTCTCCACTTCCTAACTAGATCTCTCTCCAAAGAGAATGTAAAGGCTTATATAGCTAGCACAAAAACTAGGATTGGTTGGTTGGGGTTTTGTTTTGTTTTAAATGGTTATCCCTGAATTTATGTTGAATTTATAGACTAATTATATTACCTTCCGGATTCATAGATGGTAATTATAATTACAATGAGTTTCTCAGAGATCAAACATTCCTAAAGGGGCTTATGTTGAACATCTGGGTGATCTATTCTTTAAATGAAAGGCAGACTTACACTCACCCAATCTGATTTCATCCTTCAAAATAAAAAGTTGCTGTCTGATAACACTACTATTTGTTGTCTCATTACATCTATATTTTTTACTTTGTTGAAGTGAATTCAATACATAACTCACTCGTTTTTTCTTTAGTGACTCAAGAACAAATTTGAGATGTCCCCTTTAAAGCCTATAAAAATAGTTGTCACTCAGTAGCAGAAGTATTCCATCCTCCAGCTGAAGGAAGACAAGTGTTGCTGCTTTGCTTTCCTAAACCCCCCCGCAAAAAAAAAAAAAAAAAACCCTGAAAACACCTGTCAGAATATTTACTTTTTTTTTAAGTTTGTCAACAAAACAAAGTAAGCAACAAAGGCTGCAAGGATGGGAAGCAACTTCAGTGCTCTTTAAGGAGACAATAAAACAAAGCCAGAGTTGACTGAGTGGTGGTGGCAGCAACAGAAGAGAGAAAATATATAGATTATGTGCTACCTTCTTTCCACAGCAGAGCTTCATATGTTGTCAGTGGGAGCTCTACACAAAAGATGAAGTATGGAATGTGGCCCGAAGCAGGAACAAGGAAGCCTATCAATGGCTTGTTCCACTTCCAGTATAGCAAGATATGAAAGACCTAGCAGCAGCTAAATTCTCTCTCCTCTTCAGGTCTCAAAGAATGGTCCTAGATGTTAATTTGGGGAGAGAAAGGATTCCCCCTGCAAGTTCCACTATTTAACAGTTGTTTGTTATTTTTTAAGTTAGGGGCACAAACAACTTGTCCATTCCCTTTAACTGCATTTCTTCCAAGAACAAAAACAGTTATGCATGTTAATAAAGGATTTCTGCTAGCACAGTAAACAGTGAAAACATTAATGGTGATTTTAACTTGTCATTAGGCTTCAGAATTAACATCCCAGGCAATTCACAACTTTCAGAAGTAGGTTTCAGGCTGTCTATAGAGTTAGACAAACATCTAGAACTGAATTTCCAAATGGCTCTCTTTGCAGCCATAAGAGCTAGAAGCTTTAAAAAAAAAAGGGTAATCTAAACTTTGTAGAAAATGAGGGATGCATAATGAATCAGGTGAGTCAGTCTGAAACATGCATAAGGGCATATTTTATGGAGACAGGGTGTAATTGAGGCTAGGGAACACCGCACAGCCAATGGAACTCACAGAATTACAAATCAGATGCACTGAGAAGGAAGATAAACTCCTTACCAGGGACACTGGGAAAAATTAAATTGACATATGTATACTGTATGCTTCACCTTTTTCCCTATTTTACTGTTATGTTTACTTCAAAAAGGTTCAGGCTGTAGGCTCAATATCTGACCTACATTTCCCTCCTCCCTCTCCCCCCACCCCAAACACACACACAGCATATCCGTTTCCAAATTATCTCTGTGCTTTAGGCCATAATTAATGCTTCAATGCTTCTTAAAAAAATTAAAAAGATGTGAATACCAGCAGCCTGGCACTCACCAACAGCCCAGTATTAATTCTAGTACTCTGTGTAAACTGGAAAAAAAAATTCTAGAAACAAAGAATATTTCAGGATTCCAAGGTATGATTATAAAGGAGAGCTTTAGATTGTATTCTCATACAAAGGGACCTTATCTTCTGTTTTGTACAGCCCCACATAAATTTAACACTTACACTTTGACCATTTTAAAAATAATAAATTTACAAATTTGAAAAAAAAATGCATGAGATGTTTAATCCCTGTCCTTCCTTACCACTCCAGCACTGGGATTATGTTTTCACGGTTTCATTTTTCCAGAAATGCCACTTTCAGCAACGGAAGTTTCAACAAATATATCAGCATTTTTACATAAATTTTAGTTTGTATTATGGGCAGCATTTTCAAATCAATCTGCATTCTCTGTATTCCGATTTCCTGGACCCATCTGTTAACACTAGCCAAAAAGGATTTGAACAATCTGTCATGAAAAAACACCCAGATATCCACAATTTGA
Organism: Malaclemys terrapin pileata; assembly: GCF_027887155.1. NCBI lineage: Eukaryota > Metazoa > Chordata > Testudines > Emydidae > Malaclemys > Malaclemys terrapin. The sequence goes on along the minus strand of NC_071506.1, from coordinate 267,739,030 downwards.
AAATAGGCAGGAAACAAACATGCCTAAAAAGTAATTTTTCAGATGGAAATCCTGCTGAAGCATAACTGGCAGCCAACTTTACAATCCTGTAGGAATGATGGACATTACAGACAAGAAAGTCATAAAGTATAATTAGTAACAAGGAAACCATCTCTCCTCCCCCAATAAATTTGTGTTCAATAGGATTACTATTATGTCAATTGAAACACATTAAGACATGCCTAATACTAAGTGTATTTACAGTTAATACCTAGAGGCTAGCTTTTCTCTCTCCATATTAGGAGTGTATGTTTTTATATGGAAAGTTCTGAATATATTTTTTAAAATGCAAATTTAATACTTCTAGAAAAAAGTCAAAATGTGAACAGGGGTAAAGCACTTTTTTTCAGGTTACTGGAAATGGAAAGTGACAGACCATTTTAATTACTGATTATTTACTTGAAATACATTAGAAATGTTTTGGCCTTTTGATATCTTCTAGGAAAGAAAGCAAGAATACAAAGCACTCAGTTTCTGTGATTCAAAGTATAATTCTACTGTGGATCATATAAGTGTAAAAATACATGACACTGCACACGCTCTCATTATCATTAAGTTAGTAAATTTAGTGCATAAAGGCAGCCATGATTGGAGGGTGGGGTTGTCTAAGATATACACACATTTGGAGCAGATACTGTCTGTAAATTAGTGAAAAGCATAGAAGGAGCTTTTATCACCACCATTAATCAGCAGCAGGTCATAATATAGACAAGAAACCTGCTGACTGCTCATCTTCCATTAAGAGTCAGAAGCAGTAGCTGGAAGGCCCCAACGGGGAAGCTTCTGATCAACACTACTCTTACATGCACTGAAGAAAAAGATGTACCAGATGTCAGGATAACATACTGATGTAACCTTCAAACAGTAGCATAACATTGAGCCAGTGTTTTTCTATACCATTCAGAAAAAATAGATCAGTATGTATTGTAGATAAAAGGTCACTTCCTTTCAGTCATTCAGAGAAGGAGCCCTGTTACACTAGTTTTGATTCAAATTCTAAACCAAAAACAACTGAAGAATTAGTTTACACACAAAAGGATTTCAAAGGACAAAATGTGTATAAATATAAGGAAAATATTATTCCAGGAGTTTTGTAAGTTTTAACTCAGATAAAATATATTCTGTCCTCAACCCGCCCAAAAAATAAAGCAGAAAAAACTTTTCATGGTTCAACTCTTCCCTATAAACAGTTTTGCCTGAAGAAACGTTGAAGATAAAAGAGAGGCACAAGGGAGAAAAATTAAAAAGCATAGATTCTGAGATTTTTTTTGGTATGATCAAAAAATATTCTTACATTATTGAAGGCACGGGGAAGGCATTTATTTCTTTGCTGGAACACTAATATGGGCGTCATGCCATAGTGATTATACTGGCTAGATTACTAAATAATTTATTTCTGAAAATTACTGTGTGATGGGAGTTAGACAACTAAACAGTTATTAGATTATAGGATGAAATGGTCTATTTCCCAAACAAAATTCCAGTCCCCAAATACCCCATTATGCAGCTTCTATTAACTTGAATTTTTTAACCTGGTCAATGGTAGTACAGAAAAATGTTAAGTATCAATGAAGTAAAAATTACAATGTACTGCACACAAAGTCCTAACAATAAGCCAATATGTTTCTATGGTGCTGAATATTTAAACATGATTCTGCTTCGACGTCTTGACCTTTTGCAAGGTAGGTAAACATTACTTTATATACTATGCCCTGACCTATCAGGAAAGCCTGGGAAACATTTCTACATTCATGTCACATTTAAAATAAATATCCAAGCCCATTGTTTTCATTTAACAGAAAGGATCTCTCAGAACATTAAGATAAGGTTTGTTCAGCAAGACATTTAGACTGCAACAAATATACATGCAGACATCTGGAGAAGATAGATAGAGGCACTAAAAAGACGACTAAAATACAAGCAGGTATTAGTTATTTTAGGGCATGAACTAACTCCAACTTGCATTTTTCGCACCTGTCACATGTCTTGTGCTTGGTTCATTAAAGTGTAGAGAAAGAAACAACTTAAACATTTTATGACCAGGTCAGGAGAAGCACTTTGAAGAATCTTTGTTCTGGCCTGCATGTAGATATAGTGCAGGAGTGCTTTCCTTTAACAGCAAAGGAGAAATACTACTCACCGCCAGGTAGCAAGGAAACATTAAATTTAGCATACTGATATATTACTTACGAGGTCATTACCTTATAAGAGGAAACTCTTAACTACTCGGAGTAGTTGAGCCAAAAAACAAAAAAAAAATATCAGTGGTTTTAGCTTTGGGTAACACCCTTTCAATCTGTTTCAGAAATATGAAAAAGTCAATGTTACTTAAAATTCTACATTTTGCTTCACCAGAATCTTATATAATCTTCAGAAGTTGGAAGTCAGACATTGAGGTGATTAGAGCAAAGTCTCCTTACCAATGCAGGATCCAGATAGAAGATGAAAGAGTAGTTTAATGTCAGAGACATTTAATCACTTAGTAGTAGTATCTACCCAAAGTGTCTTTTTCCCACCCCAGAGACATTTTAAATCTCCGTGTGACGCTGTATGGAATCTGGGGGACACTTTAGGATATTATGAATACCAATATTGTAAAATTGCAATGAGTTATGCCAGATATGCCATGTAAGATATCTGCAAAATGTTATGATTTGCCAAACATGAAAATCTCATTTATATGTTTGTCTCACTTTTGTATTATGAGTTATAGATACGTATGTACGTCTGTATTTCAAAACTTGGGCTATGCTTCTAGATGTCACCCCCCAGACAGTTTGGGCGTCAGCTCTGTCTAGCCTGCTTGATGGCCCATTAAATAAATAAAATAATGGAGATATCCCATCTCCTAGAACTGGAAGGGACCTTGAAAAGTCATTGAGTCCAGCCCCCTGCCTTCACTAGCAGGACCAAGTACTGATTTTGCCCCAGATCCCCAAGTGGCCCCCTCAAGAACTGAACTCACAACCCTGGGTTTAGCAGGCCAATGCTCAAACCACTGAGCTAGCTATCCCTCCCCATTAAGGACCATCAGCTATACGACTGATCCATTGAGAGAAGGCAGAGGATACACCTTATGACTCAGCAAGGCATGCATGGGCATGCCTATGGACAGAAAAGGCTTCCAAGCCATGTGCTGGGCAGCTTGTGTTGGAAACAAAGGAAGCTCAGGCCATATGTCTATGGCTATAAAGACTATAAAAGGCAGCTGCATCTTCTCCATTTTGCCTTCAATCCTGCTTCTTACCTCTGAAGGAACTTTGCTACAAACTGAAGCTCTGAGCAAAGGACTGAATGACCCATCCAAGCTGTGGATGTATTCCAGAGGGATTTTCAAGCCAGCAAACTCACCAATACTGGTAGGAACCTGATATATGGACTTTGGAGTCTTTGTATATATATGTGACTGCTTTACCATTTAACATCTCTCTTCTTGTTTTTGCTTTGTAACAAAACTTTAGTTTTAGACACTAAAGGACTGGGTGGCAGCATAGTATTTTGGTAAGATCCAAACATATACTGACCTGGTCAGAAGGACATTTTGTATATGTGAGCAGAGTTTTTAAATAACTTCTCACTGTACTGGACCTAGGTGCTGATTGGGAGCCAGAGAACTGGAATGCAATAAAGGGGGCTGTGTGATTTCTTTTTTGCTTCTTGATAACCCGTGGGGGGAGTCAGAAGCACAGTTTGTGACTGGTTGGGGAGTTTAACTTCAGTGTTACCTACCAGCCTTGGGAGTATCTGATCTCCTTTTTGCAGCCTGCCCTGACCTTGGCATTTTCAGTGAGGGCTACCCCAGGCACCACCAGTCACACTCTCTACACTGGAAAGTTTGATTCAAATCTAATTATTCTGTTTAGCAAGTTCAATATATTTTGTAGCTTACGCACATTTTACACTCAATACCAACCCTAAATTTCATATATACAGAATAATTTCACTACCAGCAAATTATTCAATAAATATAGTTACTGTAGTCTCAAGTAATGACAACAAGAAAACACTTGTTCGTAGCCTGGAATGTTCAAGTTATGCTTTCAAGTCTTTTCATTTGTCAAGGGATCTCTGGTACAAAACATGGCTTGATTCTCACCAAGTAAATTACCATTTCCTAACATTTGCAACTGCGAACCTTTGGGATCAGGTGGTTATGTTGGTGCCTAGTCAGATGATAGCTGCAGGTAATCAGACATACAGAGTTAAAGCAGAGTTAAATCTGAACTCTTGCATTCATTTTGGAATGAGACAATATCATGATGGTGTAATTTAATGGAAGCACACTTGAATTCTAAGAAAATCAGTTACATCCCCAAGATGTAAAGTATACTCTCTTTGAAATTTGTGGACAACAGGTATTGACAGCAAATCTGAGTTTCCAAGGGAACAAAGCAAACCCACAATTAAAGAAACTCTTACTAGGGTAAGATAATAAATGCTCTAGGTAATAGCTACAAACAGCCAGCAGGACACTATGATTAAGACTAAGATTTTGTCACGGACAGGTCATGGACAATAAACAAAAATTCACAGAGCCCATGACCTGTCCGTAACTTTACTAAAAATAACCAGGGAGCAGGGTAGGTAAGGGGGAGGGACAGACAGGCCGAGCCCCCTACCATGGCAGAGGGCACAGCCCTGGCTCCAGAGGCAGCAGGCCCCCCCGGGACACACAGCCCCGCTCTGGATCTGTCCACAGCTGTGGGACAGAGGTACGCAGCCCTGCTGCAGGCCCCGCCAACCCCGGGACAGCAAGGTTGGGGCGCACGGCCCCCGGCTGCATCCCCCAGGGGAAGCCACAGCGCTGGGGCATGGGGTTCTGGCTGCAGCCCCTGCTCCAAGCCCGGGATGCTGCGGGGACATTTTGCCAGCTGTTGGGAGGGGAGCGTTGGAGGGGAAGGTGCTTGTAAAAGCAGCACAGGGGCAATCTTAGGTATTTTATGAAGGGAAGGGGGCTTTGCTGCCTCGCCTTGCCCCCTGCTGCTCTTACCATGTAACTTTCCTAACAAAGTAATAGCAGGTTAAGTCCCAGTGATCATCCAGACAGGCTTCTGCCGCTTCCTGCTGTGGCAGGGGGTGACAGCTGCGCTGTGGGGCTGCGTCGCATGGCCCGGCTGCAGCCCCTACTGGAAGGCGGCCCCAGCTGCAGAGCCCGCCAAGCTCTGAATGCCGTGGGGCTGGGTGGCACGGCCCCGGCTGCAGCCCCCACTCCTCCAAGCCTGGGATGCTGCAGGTCTGGGTTGCCTGGCTCCGGCTGCAGCCCCCGCCAAGACCAGGACCTGCTGCAGCCCTGCACCCCCCAAGCCCGGGACACCATGCGGCTGGGGCACATGGCCCCAGCGGAAACTGCAGGGTCCTCCTGGTTCCAGCCCCAGTTGCAGTGCAGGGGCACACAGTCCCGCCTCCGCCTCCTGAAGCCCTACAAGTCACGGAGGTCCAGTAAAGTCACGGAATCCATGACTGCCATGACCTCTGTGACTAAATCGTAGCCTTATCTATGATCCATGTGACATATATTAACACTGTGCTGCTTCCAATCATGCTGACTAATATTGACTAATTGTTTCCTTGTATTCCTGTCTGTCTGTATCCATCTGTTGTCGCTTGTCTTACACTTAGATTCGGGTAGGAACTGTCTTTTTGTTCTCTGGAATCCTGTTCTATGACTAGGGCTCAGACACTATGGTAATACAAATAATCATGAAGCGGGCAGACAGGCAATAAATGACTCAAAAAATAAAAACATGGAACCCACGACATGCCAATCACTGACCTCACTAATCTGATCACATCTCTTTCCCCCTCCCTTTGTCTTTTGATTAAAACTACTTTGATTGAAACAGTGCAGGGACTGTCCGCCTCTGCATTTTGAAAGCACATCACATATTTACCACAGTCTAATTAAAAAATAAAAAACTGGTATAATGTTTTATCATTGCTGAGTCAGAAGTGTTATCTAGTTATTAGTACAGAGCACTGAGTTTAGGAATCTGATTCTACTCTACCAATGAACTGCTGTGTGGCCTTGGGAAACATAGCTTAATCTTTATGAGACAAGGTGGGTGATGTTATATCTTTTATTGGACCAACTTCTATTTTGAGCTACACAGAGGATGAAGAGCTCTGTGTAGCTCAAAAGCTTGTCTATTTCACGAACAAAAGTTGGTCCAATAGAGGATATTACCTCACCCACCTTGTCTCTCAAACATCCTGGAACCAACAGGGCTACAACAACACTGGATACACTACCACTTAGGTTGGTATAACTTATGTTGCAAAGGGGTGTGAATAAGCCACCCCCCTGAGCGACACAGTTATACTGACCTAAGCGCCGGTGTGGACAGTGCTATGTCGGTGGGAGAGCTTCTCCTGCTTATAGAGCTGCAACCACTCATTGCAGATGGATTAATTAAGTCAATGGGAGAGCTCTCTCCCATCGGCTTAGAGCAGCTACACTAGAGAACTTGCATCAGTGCAAGCTCTCTAGTGTAGCCATAGCCTTAATCTTTGTGTCAGTTTCCACATCTTTAAAATGTGAATATGTATTTCAGAAGGAAATGAGAATGTCAACTTGTTTAATGCTTGTAAAACTATAAGGATATGCCACCTACTTAAGAGACTGATAGGAAGTTAAGAGAAAATATAAAAGAACCAAAATGTAGGACGTTACAGCCAACAACAGTCAGATGCAACATAACCACCTTATTGTTGCAGCTGGTTGCCTTTCCATATACTGTGTATAACGTGAAATGGTAAATCCAGAACAGGAAAGTTTTGTTATAACCAGGCAGATACAGATAAGACAGCTGTTAGGGGAAAAGCCCAAATACAAAAAACTTTGAGGACTATGGATCTTAGTGAAAGACATCCTGAAATGTTCAGAGTTAGAATCTAATATTTTATATAAAAAGAAGAACAGGAGTACTTGTGGCACCTTAGAGACTAACAAATTTATTAGAGCATAAGCTTTCGTGGACTACAGCCCACTTCAGTCCACGAAAGCTTATGCTCTAATAAATTTGTTAGTCTCTAAGGTGCCACAAGTACTCCTGTTCTTCTTTTTGCGGATACAGACTAACACAGCTGCTACTCTGAAACCTAATATTTTATATATTTCTCTTAGTTATGTCCTTTTATTATGAAATCATGTTCACACAATTAAAAAATCCCTTTTACATGTCACTACAAAAGCAGTTTGAGATACTTGGATGAAAAGCAGTACAATCACATTCATTTGAGGTAAATGGCAACTTCTGCTTACAAAAAAGATGACATGCAAGTTTAACATTTTGGGTTGAGTTTCTTTAAAATAAAATGAGTAGAAAGCTTGTAGAAAACCACAAAATCTGAATGTTTCTGTATTCTCCCCCTCCTCAACACTGAGGAAAAGTAACAAACAGCAAGCTATGCCAAAGGAGACAGCTGTAAACCCAGATTTCCATTTAAATACTTTCACATAGGCTTGTGGGCTAAACATAATATTCCATATTTAAATAAACTACATTTTAAAAACTAGTTACTTTATTATAAAAGTAATAAGGAATTATTTAGATTACTTAGCAATGCTTGGTATTTTATATAAAAAGCAAGTTAGATACCAAGTGAAGCAAGATTCTTGGTTTAAACTAAAACTATATGAATTAATGTTGATTCTGACATGTGTGGAACACGTAGCAAATACTACTCCTGAGACTTTAAGACATGTGTCTTTCGTTAGCAAAAAACACAGGAGAATGTAAAGGACATTCAGAATGCTCTACCTCAGACCAAAAGTATTTACAATTAGATTACTGATGCTCAAAAACAAGTCACTTCTATTGTTAATCTAAAAAGGTGCCATAGTCCATCTGAAATACTGTGATACATTAAAAAAAAGTTATGAGGGCACAGTCAACTAGAGTAGAACCCAAGTTCCATGAGATGCTGTTACTGCTAAGACAGTTGCTTTACTGCACAAGCAACAGAGGAAAACTAAATATATAGAAAGTCCACTAACAATGTTGAACAACACACCTGTCATTTTAATGTTTATTGTTAATTTATTCTTAGTATTAGACCCTAACTTACAGAAGCATACAAATAAAGAAAACTCCAATAAAGGTAAAGGTGACATTAAGTCTATGCTGGAAATCAACACTGGAGGTGGGAAGAAGAAAAAATGGATTCATAAATAGGCATTTTGGCTAGGTTTGTGAGATTACTGAGAAAGTTAATATTTTGGAATTCACCAAAACCTGAAAAGCAAGTTCATGTTTTTCAACACATTACATATGAGCACATTGTATGTAGCAGATGTTTGTAAAATTTCAGGTGTTCAGGTTGTAAAAGATATAGCTGGTGAGTAGTGTGAAAGCTCAGAGATTACCATCCCTGGCATGCTGCACTAGAAAATAGTTAAAGATATAGGAATAGATCCCAAAACACTCTAGTTTTATAAATGGTTCCCATCTACCTATGTGCAAGAGCAAATCAAACAGAGGCTCCCAGCAGGGACACTGGTAGAAGGTTAAAAGATGTCCAACTATATTATAATTTTATGTATGTTTTTAAGTAAAAAGCATGAGAACATTTAGGGAGTTTTCTCTGTAAATATTTCCTTCAATTAGCCATTGTATTTCCCATCCTCTTTCTCTAATGAAGAAAGTTAGTTTTATGGAACATAAGACCAGCCTGTCATATCTTGGTTTTCTAACTATGCAATACCAGTTTGCCACCTCTCCCCAGAAACAAAACAAACAAATAAATTTTAACCTGCTTATGGCTAGCTATAGACCTGATCCTGCAAGTTATTCTGCCTGGGGAGAATTTTTGTTTCCCCAAGGAACCCAACTGAAGTGGAGTTCCACACTGGTACATCCATGCAGAGTAACTTTCAGGACAGAGGCCTTAAATCTATAGTCTATTACTCTGTTTGCTTATCTAGGTCCTAATTAAGAAAGCCGTTCCTTATTCATGAAAGCAACCAGGCAACAATTAGTCTTTTATCACATTACACTCTGAACCACAAGCAATGTCAAACGCTATAACCATTTGTTCATTTTCCCCAACCATCTCAGCACAAAAAATTGCAACACAGGTTCATCAAACTATCAGTCTCCTTATGTTGAAACCTGTCCTGACACACGTCTACCATGATGCCCACATGTGAGTCAACCAAGACATTTTATAGGACATTTATTTATAACTACAAAAGAAAATGTTCAAACATGCTAACTACATGCTTTTGCTCAGTAACCCCATAATTTCATTTCTGACTCTATAACCCCATCTCTAATTCATGCTTATTTTATCCTTTTAACTTACATATTAAATTAGGTCTTGAACCTGCAGAAACTTAGGCATGTTACTCACATGTGTAAGACCTACAGGATCATGATTCTAAATTTTAGACTCTTCTAGACAAGGACCTCATGTAATTTATATGTATTGGGAGGTCTCAAGTAAGAGTCCAGATACTGTAATATAAAATATTTACCCTTCAACATTCATGACCACATCCATCTTTGAGCTCTATCTAGCCATTTCAGGTTCAGTTAGCTACTAAGACAGACAGAAGGCAGAGTGTGCCAGCTGGAGCCATTCAAAAACGGCAGGACGACAGGGTAGACAACACCCTCTACTACTTATATACATAATGGTTACCAATAGAGTTTGTTACTAAATAAGAAAAGATCTCTGGTACTACAACATTACCCATTTATATTTTTCTTGATTTTTTTGTTTATTTTAAACACAAGAAGAGAAAGGGCTTGCCTTCCATGCTCCCTCTGAGATAAATGTGGAAAAATTTAAAGTTTGCAAGGAGGGCTGCAAAGAGAAGAAATGTATTAAATTTAAAAGACATCCTGAAGATAATTTCTAGAATATTTTGTGGAACTATTCATAAATTAAGATTTATGTGACTCAGAAGTTTAAATATAACTATAAATTAACTATACCTACAGGTATTAATGTATGTTGAAACGTCTCATCTTCCACTTCCTCCTACCTCATAAGATCCTGTTATGCTTAAATATTGGAGGGGTCAAATGAGCTCCACGCTATGAATTGTAAGCCACATTCTGGTTTCAAATGTGCATGCACTATTATCAGTGACTTCAATGGAAGCAATGTGTGTATTCAAAGTCAAAGCATGGCACCATGCTTATTGCAAGATCTATACTTAAACACAGCCCTTAACTATCCACATTGTGTTTATCTTCAAATGTACCGGTTACGTGTTTGTCTAACAACTATTAGTTTTAAATATGCTCTTATTTTAATAGAAAAAACTGATTGAGCTACTAGAATCTATTTACCAAATCAGAACCCCAGAATAATCAAGATCCTCTTCCTAACCAAAAACTAATAAAAAATTTTAAGCAGTGTGATTTTAATGACTTAGGGTTTTTTTTTTTTTTAAATTGACCTGATATCTGAACTTAAGATGTTAGCTCATGTCAAAAATACCCCCCTAAAAAACAAACAGCTGCCTTTGATGTGACTGATTAAACAACTTTTGTCTCTGGTACTACTAATGGAATGAGTAAATGGGTTGTAATATAATGTAAAATAATTCAGTTACATACCAGTAAACATTTCACTGAGATCAGAGTACTAAAGATTTAGTTCATGCTGAATGATTTTATAGCCAAATAAATATGAGCTTAAATGCCAAATAAACACACACTCCTAACAGTGCACCTCACAGCTATTTGGTAAGCCATTATTCACAGTGGCCTGTGGGTACCGCAGTCAGAGGTTAAAGCAGACATAAAATGTGAAACAAAATGCTGCTTCCAAATAAAGTTCAAGACCCTTCTTCCAACTCAAATAATTTTTTCTGGAAAATAGAGTACAAAAGTCTAGTAAAATGAATATTAAATAGATTTTATTTAAGGGTGTTCTCGTATCAGAGTTAAACTTACTTTCAGTGTTATTGTTTCTAGTTTTAGCTGTAGCAAAATTATAGTAGAAGTGACCATTTTCCCTATAATGTTTTTTGTTGTCTGACCTGCGGTAATATTTTAACTGTGAAAATTTAACTGATTTTAAAGATGACTAAATACTTCAAATGAAATCCATCAGCTGCAATTATGGAAGCCTCAAGGAAAGCGCTAAAGAACATAACAAATAGCTTTACAGTACTCCTACACTCTATATAATTAATCCAGTGAATCCTACTGGTACATAAAGCAAAAACTTGGAGCATTCCTCTGTTTTAAAAATAACTAAGGGTGTGACTAAAACAGATTCCCATTCCCTCTCCCATTAAAAAAAAAAAAAAAAGATAATAAAGTTGAAAGGTAAGGCTGACACTCTTCTCCAAAGTTGTTATTTTGTGGTTTGGTTTGGCTGAGATCTCCAATAAAGCAACCTATGGACTGCAAAATGTAAGCAGCAGAGATTAATAGCCTCAAACTGATAAATCACTTTATTTTGATGAAAGAACAGGAGTACTTGTGGCACCTTAGAGACTAACAAATTTATTAGAGCATAAGCTTTCGTGGGCTACAACCCACTTCTTCGGATGCCGAATTTAATGTTAATACACAAATTAACATAACTTAGAAAAGGGTCCTTGCTTTTAATGAGTAATAGGAAAAACATGTTAGTTGCATATTACACCTTCTGAACAAGTTGCAGTGGACTGCTTTTCGGAAGGTGGGGGCAAATTAAAAAAGTGATTAAATTAGATTTGTTAATCTATATTTGATTTTCTGAGCTTAATTTTAAAATACCTAAAATGCAAAATATAGGTCCCTATTTTTGGCTTTGTGTTTCAAGCATTTTAAAATTTGTGCTCTTAAAACTCTTCCTGCCCATTAACAGTAATGACAAGAGGACTATGTTCCTTTTAAAATTTACATTTGGACTGGAATCTATATATCAAATTTTTGTTAATGTTTCAAAAAGAACCAAATTACATAGCTAGCACAAATAGGGCTTTACAGTACTACAGAAATTCTAGCAGGCACTTACATAAAGTGCTGCTGTTGTAGCAAAATGTTTTGGACAATGGTCTGTCTCACCGATCTTCAGTGCAAGAATAAACTGCTGCATTTTTTAGATGCATTCTTATTAAAATAAGCCTCATTGAGGCTTTGGGGGGAGATATTATTTAAAGAGGGGATGGGGCACTAGCTGACACATAACAATAGCTGGTGAAATATTACTCTATTTTCTGTAATAAACACCAAGATCAAAACATTATGCAAGTTAAATTTCCTTGAAAGGTTCCCAGCAGGAGTTTTCCTTTTTGTTTGTGCAGTACACGATTTCCTCTCACCCACCAAAAAAAAAAAAAAAAAAAAAAAGCCATACCAAGAATGTGTATGTGCCACTAACACTAAGCAGCACTTCCTTAATCACTCATTTCCAACAATTTATGGATGATCAGTGGCAAAAACGAGCAAAAATAATGAAAGAATGCAATGAAAGCTCACTGAGACAAACTGGCTTGGACTTCCTACTCATTTCTCTGTCTCTTTAAGATGGGGGCCTGATACAAATTAGCCACTGGGGGGAAAAAAGTCATCTGGTCATAAAATACAGTACAGGGTCACTTTTATGTAAGTTTGCCAAAAGGGACATAAACCAGGACAATTTCAAACTGTGACACAGGATAGAAGTATATTAAAAAAATCTTTGTTCCTCCTCTATTGTGCTGTCATGTTGCTCAGCTTTATAGACATTCCGAGCACCAGCACTGGCCTCTTCGCTTCCACCTGGTCTACCTAATTAATTAAGCAAGGAAGTTACCTCAAATTTTTGTACTATTTGCTTTTATTATCAAGCACTTCTTTTGATGTTCTAGGAGTTAACCTCTTAATCCACAGACTCTGTGTGCTGTGTTATGAACATTTTGGGATGTCTGGATAATTTGGATAATTGGTCAGGATGTTGCTGTCGCTCATGTTAAACTTTATGCCATAACTTCAAGTACAAAGATTGGTATTAAGGTAAAGTACACCATAAAGACTTTAAAAAGTCTACAATTATGATTCTGCAATACCTAAATATCAGTTTGTCACTGTGACAAACAAAAAGTACACCATTTAGAATTTCTTACAAGTAAATTACTCCTAACATCTTTGTCTTTAACTTCAAAAATGAAACTCAAATAAGTTGAAGTGAAATCAAAATAAGCCATAGTATAAAGATCAAGTTAGAGCGGCTATCTACTCCTCAAAATGCACACCCACTTCAAACATCAGTATGTACATACACTCAGTTCATAGTCTGCTGGCACACCTGGAAGCTTTACTACTGTGAACTGTAGATACACATTCTAAGACAGATTCAGATATTTCATGTCTCTTTTGGGGAGGCAGATGAAGGGAGGAGTTGAGGAGACATGACTGACAGCAACTACTCTACTCTACACAAGTGTTCTAGCATGACAGATAAACAGTGATAAACAACACAGAGTGAGCATTGTCTCAACAAAAGATATCTATAAGCACAGTCTTCCATCAGAGTAGGCAACTTCTTCAGAAGAAAGGGGAGAGAATTTAAACAAATATAAGAAAGAATGTTGTTTTAGTCACCTGCTCAAATATTATAAACACTGTCAAATTCATGCAACTTGTGTAGCTAAATAGTGTAACATTCTGGTATTCGCACTGGCCATCATGAGACATACCGCAAAGTAGCCTGACAAATGGTGTAAGTTCTTTTTTTTATTGAAAACCAATATACATTCTAGTATTGCTAGCTTTTTACAATTATTTTCCTACTGTCTAGAGCTACAGTAAAATAAAGAAGAACATAGAGAAGGCTACAACTGCAATAAAATGGAACCACACTGTAGTAAGGAAGAGAAGAAAGGCCATTTAAGACCTTTAAAAAAGGACATAGTCAACCCCCTTAGGCCTAAAATGTCCTGTTTGAATTAACATAGTGGTTTAATTAAAAACTAGGCAGAGAATAATGTTTAGTTTGATTTTGAGTACATGCACTACATCCGTCCATGGTGAGTAGTTAATTTCCGTATCTCCATCTCTGCGCAATACGCAAGTGGCTGTTTTGTTTTGGTTTTTTTAAACTGTTGCCCAGGGGAATCAATAGGAGTCTATAAGAGGGGCCATGTGCCATTTAGAAGGTATACTAGCAACTAAGGGGGGAAAACCACAGTAAATTAGTGGGTGGTTTAAAAAAAAAAAAAAAACAACAACAACAATCTGGATTAATCTGATTTAAACTGAAAAAAGGTTGTAATATTTCTGTATCAAAATCATTAAATAGGAAAGTTATGCATGATACGAATAGTGCCAACAAACCTGCTAGCTACGTGCTATGCCACAACTTCCAACGTAACTCTGGCCAAGGGAAAACCCTCAGTGTTAAAACACACACATCAAAATCCAAATTTCAGCACAAAAGCACGTATATAGACAAGTGGGCTTTTATAGACATGTGTTAAAGGCTAACATACCTGTACAAAATCACAGAACTGAGCCCAACAAGGCAAACAGTTCAAAGTTAACTAAATGGGGATAAAATTAATTTAGTGCTGTACTACTCTACAGTTGGGTGAATAAAAAACAGTTATCTACCTTTCGTAACTGTTGTTCTTAGAAATGTGTTGCTCATGTCGATTCCAATTAGGTGTGTGTGCATGCCGCATGCACAGTAGCCAGAAGGTTTTCCCCCTACCAGTACCCATCAGGTCAGCTCAGGTACCCCCTGGAGTCGCACCTCCATGGTGCCGTATATAGGGCCCTGCCAACCCACAGCCACTTCAGTTCCTTCTTGCCAGCACTGCTCGAACAGAGGGGTAAGTAGGTGGGTCCTGGAATGGACATGAGCAACACATCTCAAAACAACAACCGTTATGAAAGGTGGGTGACCGTTTTTTCTTCTTCGAATGCTCTCTCATGTTGATTCCAGTTGGGTGACTCCCAAGCAGGAGGCGGAGGCAGAGCTCATGGATTTGTTAATTGGAGCACTGCTCTGCCGAAGGCTGCATCATCTCTAGCCTGCTTGGTGATGGCGTAGTGCAAGGTAAAATGTGGATTGAGGAAGTCACAGCCCTGCAAATTTCCTGGGTTGGAACCTGGGCCAGGAACGCCGCTGATGCTGCCTGCGCTCTCATAGAGTGCACTGTCAGCGGGGGGGAGGGGGAGGAGAAGAGGGGGAAGCTATTTTCACCAATCATAGCATGTCTGGATACATAATGTAATCCATGATGAAATTCTTTGAGAAGAGACTGGGAGCCCCTTCATTCTGTCTGCTGCTGCACCAAATAGTTGGGTAGATTTCTGAAATGCCTTCGTCCATTCGATATAGAAGACTAACACCCGGCGAACATCCAAAGAGTGAAGTTTTTGTTTGCGTGTGTCTTAGGATGAGAGGCTGGAAGAAACAATGCCTGATTAACATGAAACTGGGAAACAACCTTCAGGAGGAAGGCTGGGTGTGGCCAAAGCTGAACCTTGTCCTTATAGAAGACTGTGTAAGGAAGCTCAGATGTTAGGGCCTTAAGCTCGGACACCCTCCTCGCAGATATTATTGCCACCAGAAACTCTACTTTCCATGAGCGAAAGAGCAAAGAGCATGTCGCGAGTGGTTCAAAAGGGAGCCCCCATTAGTCTGAAAAGAACAAGGTTAAGGTCCCAGGCTGGGATCGATTATTATACTTGAGGATATAGCCTGTCAAGTCCTTTAAGAAAGCATCCAACTATTGGACTGGCGAAGACCGACCAGCCTGGCACGCCTGGGTGAAAGGCGGAAATGGCAGCCAAGTAGACTTTTATTGATGACATAGAAAGCCTTTGCTGCTTCAGGTGCAGAAGGTAGTCCAAGATAAAAGGTACTGTCGAGTACGTAGGAGATGTATGTTTCTGCGATGACCGAATTGTGACTCTCTCCCATTTGGTGGTCCCAGTAGACGGTTTCCTACTGCCAAGGACGACTTCCCTAACTGGATCAGAGCAAGCAAACATTGGGTTTAGCTATGGAGCTTCTAAGCTGTGAGGTGGAGATATTTGAGGTTGGGGGGCTGAAGACAGCCATGGTCCTGAGTTATCAGGTCCAGGAGCAGTGGTAGAGTGATTGGAGTTTCCACTGACAGAAGAGACGTGTACCAGTGCTGACAGAGCCAGGCCGCAGCTATCAATATTACCGAAGCTTCGTCCCTCCGAACCTTGAATAGTGCCTTGTGGACGAGTGGAAATGCGTAAAGGAGGTGGCCTTTCCAGGGAAGAAGGAACGTGTCCGCGATTGGGCCCAGGCTGTGATTCAGGAAGGAGCAGAACTGCGGACACTTCCTGTTGTGTCAGGAATACCCTAACAGCACACATTTACAAAGTTTTAGTCCATGTAAATGCTTATGGTCTCATCCCAAGAGGCTACTAACCTTACAGTAACTGTTGTTCTTCAAAATGTGTTGTCAGCACAGATTCCATTCTTGGTACGCATGCACTCCATGTGCGTGAGACTGTATTATTTTTGATTTGCAGTGTCCATTGAGGCACTGCTCTCTGGAAGCTCTTCCAGAGCTGAGGGAGTAAATGGTGGTGCAGGCCCACCACTCAATTCCTTCACCAATCCAGAATCGCACAGGAGCAGGACTCCAATAAGGAGGATGATCATGGAATCTGTGTGGACAACACATCCCAAAGAATAGCAGTTACTTTAAAGTAAGTAACCATTTTTTGAGATGTGTTGTCCACAGAGATTCTGCTCTTGGTGACTCATAGGCAGTTGTCTAATTGCTTGGAGGCAGGCAAGAGGACTCCTACTTGAATAGTGATTATAGGACAACCTTAGCAAAGTTAGCATCTGATCTGGAAGCCCACACTAGAGGATAGTGAGAGGTAAATGTGTGGACTCAGCTCCAAGTTGATGTTCTACATATATCAGATACGGGAATGCTACCCAAACAGGCAGTAGGGCAACTTGGAGCCCCACAGAAGGAGATCCAATACAAGTAGGCAGATCTTTCTTGGCTAGCTAATAAGACCTTATGAAGTTAAAGACTCACTTACACAACCTCTGAGTGGAAAAAGGTCTGCCTTCCACTTTGTCAGCAAATGCCATGAATAGCCTAGATGTGTTCCTGAAAGTTCTAAATACAAAATAATACTCCCATTACATCTATACGTGAAGCTTTGCTTACCCAACTTATAATAATTCTTGAGAAAATAAACTGGGAGGTGAATGGACTGATTTATATTGAATTCTGAAAACACCTTGGGCAGGAACTTTGGATGAAGTCTAAGGGTGACTATGTCCTTGTGAAACAATGTGAGGAGTTGGGGGAACACTAGCCATGAGTGCTTGGATTCCCCCTACCCTCCTAGCTGATGCAATGGCCCCCAGAAAGGCTGTTTTCATTGATAAGTTGGAGAAGGAGCAGACTGCCATGAGCTTTAAAGGGGGCCCCCCCATCAACTCAGCTAGTACACTATTAAGGTCATACAAAGGAGGGAACTTCCTAAATAATGGAAAAACTATGGATCAGTCCTTTCAGAAATTCTCACTGGAGAGTATGAAAATAGAGCGTGGCCCTGGATAGGGGAGCAGTTTGCAGACATTGTGACTAGACAGACTCTTGTGAGGTGATGATAGTCCTATTGCTGAGCTTCCCAAAACACAAAACCTCTTCCATTTCATCTTCTATGTGAGCCTGGTCAAAGGCTTTCTGCTTTGAAGCAAAATGTTCTGAACCTCAACTCAGCAGCTTATTCTGTGGACATCATCCAGCCAGCCTCCAGGCTGTCAAGTATAATGATGCATGGTCCTGGGATTTGTTCTAGGACACTATGTTGGGAAGAACTGATAAGGCAATTGGTGGCTGTCTTGATAGGTTCACCAGGTCTGAGTACCAGAACTGCCTGTCCTATGCTGGGGTTATTAAGATTATGAGAGCTACATCATGGCTTAGTTTCCAAAGAACCTTGAGTAGTATCAATGTTGCCAGACGAAAGCTGGACTTTAATCCCTGTATCCACATGATGAAGAATGCATCTGTCTGCCTCCGTAACAAGGAGAGGATTTCTTGTGGGACCCTGACCATCAGATCCATGCTCCGCCTGCTAGTTAGTTTTCTTCATGGCAACTGCTACGGCCATGGTCCTTGCTGCTCTTCAGACACATCCAGCACAACCCAAAGAAATGTTCTGGCAGTATGTTGGCCCTCTGACATGAATGTCATCTCTTTCTGATGCTCTTTGGGTAATTTTTCCACAAGATTTGAGAGCCTGTCCCAATTTAACATTTATATGTATAAAACTTCAAAAGCAATGCTTGGTTGTTTGCTACCCTTACTTGGTAGCCAGATGCTTTAACTTCTTCTGGACCACTCGCACTTCCAGTGAGCCTGGTGAGAGATGATGATAAAGTACTCAAACACTTTGGCTGGTGCCTGATACCTCCTGTCATCTCTCTTGGATGTAGCTGGCATAGATGCAGGCGTGTCCCAGATTGCTTTGGCAGGTTCAAGTAAACTCTCATTTAGACGCATAGCCCCTCTAACTGGTGAAGGATAACCAGAAGTTTAGGCTATTTCTCCTGGATAACCTCTAGCAGAAAGTCATGTGTTTCTGCCATCCTTTTCATTAGGTCTTGAAAGACCTTGAACTCATCCACCGAGGCCATTGCTGGAGGGTTGACAGCCTCATCCACAGAAGACGACAATATGGCAGGAAGTGCTGAGTGCTCCTGTTCAGACCAGAGATAATGGCCACCACTGTCCTCTTCTTAACTGTCTAAAAGCTGTGGATGACTCAACTGAGAAGTTTGGGGAGGTTGGATATATTTCCTGGATTGGAAGAGGATTGGCTCTTGATGCTGGTTTTCTGGAGTTGGGATTCATACCCCAGGACAACCAATATAGCCATGACTTGTTCAAATAGTGAGAGGAGGGATACAGATCAGGGTGTTCCCTACGTTACCCTGAGCTCTTCTTAGCACCCCGACCAAATCATGTCTAGACTCCCTTCCAGACTCCTACTATGCCACCCCTGTGGGAGATGGGGCATGAGAAAAGGAAAAGTCTCCACTATGTTCTGCTGAGGAAGAAAAAAAATAAACATCCTCTAGGGGAGGAGCAGTCCTGTCAGGCATGTCTTGTTTAAAGCATGGGGATGTCAGCACTAATAAGACACAACTGGAGATGTGGTGATTGAGGAACTGCAGATTTCATGATAAACTTCCTTAAGCACTCCAGGAGAGGCGACTTGGTACCAGGCCCACTGAAAGATCACTTGGTGCCGCAAACTGTTTTAATGCAGAGATGGTGAGCACTGAAGCTTCTTAGCATCAGCAGGTACCCAGGGAGGTAGCTGATGTCAGTACTAAAAGAGAAGTGCTCAGTGCCAAGGCTCTGGATACCAAGTGCTGTACCGAGTTGTGCTGATGATTTGGCCTCAAGGGCAGTGCAGTCTTTGCAGTAAGAACCACCATCTAGGCCATCTTGCTCTTTGGCACAGCGGTGCCAGAGCTGGTCTCCAATTTACAGCTCTTGATAGAAGCCTGGGGAGAGTTATGGCTTTAGTGATTCCTACTTGGGAGTTCGAGAAGGTGACCGATGCCTAGCTCCTTCCTGCCCTTTCAAATGCCTGCCCTTTCAAATGCAGCTGATGAAGGGATCTATAAGAACAAGTGGCCCAGGAGCCCAGGAACAAGTCACAGCACACACAGGCAATAGGAGGAAGCAACTGATCTATCTGGTGAGGCTTCTCTGGTCTCTCAAGGTCAGAGGCGACTTGCATGGACTTCTCAAGGAGCAAGAACTTGAGTCTTGCTTCCCTTGACTTCTATATGCACTTCAAGGAGGAATGCAATATAGAGTACTGCTTCAGTACGTGTCCCTCCTCAAGGCAAATGAGACATCAGGAGTACCCATCACTAACAGACATAACCCAGTCACAAGAGGGACAGTTCTTAAACCCTAGTAACATGGTGTCTGCCATGTTTGAAGTATCCCTGTATCAGGGAAGAAAAAAAACTATGAAGTTGGATTTTGTTTTTGTTTTAAGTCCATGGGTAAAGGAAACCTAATTCAACTAACTATGCTAACATTAACTATGACTAAATCTAAAGTTAAATCTCACCCAGCAAGAGCCAGAGTCACTGCACATGGTTCCATCTTGCAGCCACGGTCGGTAAGCGGGAACTGAATGGTAGTTGAGTCCACAATACTCTTCATGACCTTGGCTATAGGGGGCACAAGAGTACCCAGGGATGCTGCTGTGCAAAAGAAATCCAATCTTGAGCACATGCACACCAAGAGTGAAATCTGTGTGGACAATCACCTCAAGAAGAATCTTTTGCTGCTCTGAGCAGTTTAAATTATACCATCTTTATTATATTATTGTAGATACTTCCTTTCTATACAAGTTTTGGTATTTATTTTTACTTGGGATGGCTGTATAAATTATTCAAAAAGCAATGATATTATAATACCAAATATGGTATTATTACAAAATTAGGTATTTGGGGCTGCATTCTCTCCTGCAGCAGAGCTCTGCTCAGCACAGAAGGATAGATGGGATATCAGGGAACAAGACAAGGTTCCCCAATTAAGAAGTTCATCTGTGACCCTGATCCAACTTAGAGCAGTTGCCGGGGTCCTCTATTTGTGCCACTAGGATAGGATCCTAAATTAACCCTATGTAAGCAGGGGACTGGCATAGCAAAGCTCTGCTCTGCCTCACCCCCAGAAAGGAAGAGGGCTGGTAGGTGTAAGCTCCAGATTTGGTACATCTGTGCAGCAAGAAGTTCCCCTCCTACAACAGGGGAATTTGCACCCAGATCCCTTTATGCCACCTGCGTGATGCAAAGAAGCCACAGCTGTTGCATTCTAATGCAAAACTAACTGTGTTTTCACTTGCTTTTATATCAACAGACCAGCATATTTGACTGTCACATATTCTATACATTTAGGCAGTTAATCTGTTTTAAGACAGCTAAGATCGTTAAGGTTTTGTGTTAGAGTACAAGTATGATGTAGCTAGGGTGCATATTGCTTTTTGGTATCAGCTGAAGATGGAAGTGAAACCTTATGGAGTGAGGGAGTACATTATCAATAGTACTGTAAACAATATAAAGGTGGAAAGGAATACTTCCATTCTGAATGGCTTCCATTCTTTTAAAGTTGGGGGGGGGGGGGAGATGAACTGCCACAACTTTAACTGTTACTAAACAGTTTTTGTTTGCCAATTTCTTGGGTTTTCTATACAGCATTGGTGTACCTCAGTGGACACTTCCCCGGAGTAAGAGCTGTACCTACCTGGGAATCGGAGGGAGAAACTGAGCTGATGGTCCTGCTCCTGACTACCTCAACACTCCTGAAAAGTGTGTGTGGTTGTGATGAACAAGTAAATTCTTTATAACATTTTATTCTTGTTTAAAAGGTTAATGAAGGTATATATCAGGAACAATCCTCCATGCTTAGATGGAGGATAAGACATAACCTGTCAGTTGGAGGGAATCTCTGTGAAAGAGACTGCATCCATTACTGTCTGAAAAACACTGTAGCCTCTCACACACTTCTGGAAAATGGCTGTGGCCTGGAGAACAGGCTTCCTGTAGTGCTCCCACTTCCTCTGGGCCCTCCATCATCACCAGTATGAAGATACTTCTCATCCCACAAACATGCCAATGTGGGACACCTGTAAATGTGACTGCTGCTATCTTGGCCAACAGAGGACTAAACTGATGATTTCCAGAGCTGAAGGAACGAAAGCCTTTACAGCCTGTGATAAAGAGTCAAACTCTCAAGATGACAGCTGTCACAGACCTGCATCCTCCAAGGCAGTGATTCTTAACCAAGGTACATGTATCCCTGGGGGTACTCAACTCATCTAGATCGGTGTTTCTCAACCTGGGGGTTGTGACCCCTGGGGGAAGGTTAGGAGGGTTGCAAGTGCAGGGCCAGCATTGGGGCTGGTGAGCAGGGCAACTGCCCAGGGCCCCATGCCACAAGGAGCACTACAAAGCTAAGCTACATGCTTCAGCCCTGAGCGGCAGGGCTTGGGCTTCAGACAAAGGCTCACAAGTGAAAAACAGGCTCAAGTATCGCACTGAAATGTAAGTACAATATTTATATTCCAATTTATTTATTTTATAATCATATGGTAAAAATGAGAAAGCATTTTTTTCAGTAATAATGTGCTGTGACATTTTTGTATTTTTATGTCTGATTTTGTAAGCAAGTAGTTTTTAAAGTGAGGTGAAACTTGTGCTATGCAAGACAAAGACTCCTGAAAGTGGTACAGTAATCTGGAAAGGCTGAGAACCACTGTTTTATGGATTAGGCACAGAGGGACACATAACACACTACTAGTCACTAGTTAAAACAGAATACTGGTGATCACCAATCGTGGATTCTATTTCTGGCTCTGGAAGAGGAGTGTGATTTATAGTGGTGAGAGATGGAATAATGCAAAGTACTTTAGTCACTCTGAATAGCAGTATAGTGTAGTGAATACTCGGGATCTGTACCTGCATTGACCTTGCATAAGCTTCCTGCTAGCTTATTTATAAAGACAGGGTGAGGGGAGAGTTCAGAAGCTCTTTCATAGTTGTCTTCAAGGCTGGGGTTCATGGTCTTACTAAACTGCATGAGAATTTAAACAACATTTAGGAGAAGCAAAGGAAAACGTCTTTCTTTCTCCCCATCACCCTTGCTGGATGTGAGTTATGGTGTTCATGCTACAGTAGATTTGTCATCAAATTAAAATTGAGCAGGTTCACATTGGCACACATGTTTTCCATTATGGCTGAAGAGTTATAAAATACTCTATAGGCAAACACTATATATGTATAACTGATATTCTAGGAATCAGCACAAGGTACAACAATATAGACATGGGACAGGTCCTGGAGTGATTTAGATTTATTTCAAAAGGGGTACAAAGAAAGACAGTGAAGTAAGAAGTTACAAAAAGGGGCGATGTTTAGACTTATTCTCTGTATGGATTCATTTTTCACCAAGTGACTATGAAAATTCAAAGAGAGCTCAAAGTTTATATTTTGTGTATAGTCTTTTCCCATTGCAATGAGATTTGTACAATATAAAGATTTAAAGCTCCTGCTAAAACTCAATTCTAACACTAGCTTAACTATGGTACAGGTGCTGTTGCATTGTAACATCAAGAATCCTGGAAGTTTTCTCCACTTCTATGTGCACTGCTTATATCTTAACCTCTTCAGGGCAGTCCTTGATCTGTATACTATGTCTTGTACAACACTGAGCACATTTTTATTAAATAATTTAATAATTACATCAAACAGCAAATAAGGAGCATATACAGATGTGCCACCAAAGTTATAAGGGCTTCTCTACACTTGAAACTCTACAGCTGTGGTGCTTCAGTGTAGATACTAACTATGTTGATGGGAGGGATTCTCCCAATGGTGCAGGTAATCCACCTCCCTGAGAAGAATCCATCAACCTAGTGCTGTCTACACTGGGGTTAGGTCAGCTTAACTATGTCACTCAAGGGTGTGGATTCTTCACACCCCTGAGCAACGTAGCTGGCTTGATCTAACCGTTTAGTGCACACTAGGCCTAAGAAATTCAGTAAAGTATGTAATTAGGTTACCACAATAAAACAAGTTCAAGGAAACTAGCCCATAACAGTGGTCCAAGCTGTACAGAAGCCAATAAATTATTTTGCTACTGTATGCTGTCATTTGCAGTCACACTCTAAACGAAAAATCGTGATTTGCGTGATGCTATTGTAATTACGGCTTTGGGACTTGGTATTTATGCATTAATAATTCTACAAATAATATATTTACCTACCTTTTTTAAGCCAGCAAATCCTTCTGATTCCAGAAAGAAGAAGGCAAAGGGCATCAACACAAATAAACAAAGATTGGAAAAAAGGGAAGCAAGATTCCACAAACCTGAAACAAATAAGAAGAAAATATTTACATTACTTTTCAAAACTGAAGACTCTTTAAATAATACTTATTAAAATTCCTGAAGTCGCTATACTGCCTTTCAACTAGGTAGGCTTTATATAGGTAAATACAGAGCATGTATAATCATTTATATTTATATATAAATTAAGATCTGACATATACATAAGATTCATATAAACCATCACTGAAAGGCAGCAACCTCAATGACTTTTGGCTTAAAATTTAATACTGCCTTACCTAATTGAAACTGTTGGGAAGTTTTGAAGACAGACTGCAATAACTAAAACTGTATTTGTCTACAGTATCCTTTCTTGTGAAGAGTGACCAGGGATTTTTAAGCTATAAAGATAGTTCTTTAAAATTTATTAATACGTTTCCAAGGGCCATATTTACAAAGGTGTTTGGGGCCTAAGCAATGAGTGTGTTAGACACTTAATTCGGGCACTTTTATACATCCGAATATGTACTTACCTGCATCTTTACATGCTTAAATGCCTTTGTATATTTCAACCCAATAGCCTAGTGCTCAAGCAGCTTCCTGAACACCAGCACAATACTGATTCTAAGGAAAGTGTCACCTGCTGAATGACTAACCCCATTTCCTGCAGAATACTGGGTTTTTCTTTGAAGTGTTCCATTTGACATCAAATAGCAACCCTGAATTGCTTAGTTTGTGAAACCTGAAGAGATTATACCTCAAAATGGTACAGTTTCATGCTACACATCATTTTTAAGCTGTCTATACACAATAATAATTTCCAGTACACGGTCTCATCCAGCACGGATTCTTGGAAGGCTCAGTTCTACTCCCTCTCCTATTCTTCCCTTTAGAGGGGACTGAGGCACAACATACTTTAATGCCAGCAATACACAGATAACACCATCTCTGCATCAAATGCAGATATTGCCATTTTACCCGTGTCTAACTGAAATCAGCAGCTGGCTAAAACAGAACAAAGGCAAGGCAGAGGTGGTGATGGTTAGAAGGGCTGAAGGGATTACCCTAGACCTCCACTTGGGCATCTGTGCAATAATCAAGATTTTGCAAAGTCTCAGAGATCTTCTGGACAAAGTCACTGGTGATTAGACACATTTCTCCACTACTCTCATCTCCAGCTGGGCAGGACACTGTGTTCCTCCTTCTCATGTTCTGACTTACCCACAGTCTACCCAGACTACAGTTACCAATAAACTTGACTACTACTAAACACATTGCACTTGGGGATGAAAACTGAAGCCACAAGGCAGCTGCAGTTGGGTCTCATTTAAGAAACACAGGCCGAGAGGAAAACCTTACTCCAGGTTTTTGCATGCTCTCCAACCTCCACCAATACAGCACACACTTCAAAATCCTACTCTAGATCTCCCAAGTCCTAAATGGGCTGGGGAATCAACTCCCAGGAATGGACTATATTGTTCCACAACCCAGTATGAGAGCAATGATCAAACAGAGTGTGTCCAGAGAGTGAGGCTTCCAGGGACAAGAATCTTTATGGCACACTCATATTTGAAATGCCATTCCTTAAGTAACAGATTGAGCTCAGATCTTACCACCTTTATAGTGACATAGAAAAGTAGGGCTGGAAAGGACCTCAGGAGGTCATCTAGTCCATACCCATGTGCTGAACACAGGATTAAGTCTTCCTACAACAAAAGAAGAGTGATGGCATGAACATCATAGTGATGTTTAAAGTGGGGAGCTATGGAAAAAAGCTCAGTCTTTTGAAATGGGTTTTTAGATTTTATTCTCAATTTTACTAGTGCCAACACACCACAGCAATGGGTACACTAAATATACACACTTCAAATGTGAACTACTGTATGATAGAAACATAACTCAGTCTTTCAAACATACCTACTCTCACAGTGGTAATTTCAAAAATGAAAAATTAACATTTTTGATGACGTTTCAACATTATAATTATTACCAGAAGTCTTCTGTAAGATATTTTCAGTATACTTACTTGTATTTACTACACAATGTTGTTATATGGTTACTGTTTTATTTGCAATGAAACAGAAGAGCTTTTACTGAACAGTCATATGGAACTTAATTCCTACATCAGTTGCTGTAAAAGGCAAACTTATTTTACAATGATTTTCATGATCCCATAAGTATCATTGTACAAAGCAAAAATGATTTTTCCATACATTTCAAATGTTTATATTAGTGGTTCTCAACCCGAGGCCTGCGGACTGTGGCCCAATCAGCGCATAGCTGCGGCCCATGTGCAATCCTCAGGGTCATTCAGGTAGTATATATATTATGTGGATACAGCCCACATAACAGAGAGAGCTCCATATGTGGCCCACAATGGTAAATAGGCTGCGAACCACTGATTTATATTTTAACATGAAACTAAGCTAGTGTTTTAACAAAACAGATAAGACATTGACTGAGCCCTTCTAACCAACAATGGCTTGCTCTCAGTAGCATTTTCAGTCTGACAGCTGATTATATGAGGAGAAACAATATATTTCTTACCATAAGAAGTTACTCACCTTGCGCAGTAATGATGGTTCCTCAAGTAGGTGTGCTTGCCTCCCTGCGCTGCTGATCAGAGAACTTTGGTAGGAGTGTCTATTAGGCCCGCACATGAGTTCTCTCTCCTCGTGCAGCGCCACGAGGCTAGCCAGCATGCATGGGCTAACCCTCCTCAGTTTCTTCCCTACCGCACAATCAGACAAGAACTCCGAAGTAGAGGGAAGGAGGGCGGGTTGTGGAGCACCCAGAGACATATCTCGAAGAACCATTGTTACTGCACAAGGGGAGTAACTTCTTCTTCAAGTAGTGTCCCTATGGGTGCTCCACTGTGGGTGTCTCCTGAGCAATTCCCCTTCTGGAGGGGCAGGACTTCGGAGTCAGTGCTGTCATCTGTAACTGAACTATTGAGGCGAAGAGGGCATCAGAGGCAGAGTCCCCAGTGATCATATGGTGTTCTGCATAAGTGTGGACTGACACCCATGTCGCCGCTCAACAGATCTCTGAGATAGGGACATTCTTGAAGAAGGTGACGGATGAGGAGATGGACCTTGTGGACTGTGCACGAACAGAGCCTGGAAGGGTCAAGTTGCAAACTTGATAGCACTGTCTGACGCAATTCGAGACCCACTTGGAGAGCTCTTGGGCTAATACTGCTGAGCCCTTGGATCTTTCCACAATGGAGAGGAAAAGCCTAGGGGACTTCCTGAAGGCTGTTGTCCTGTCCAGGTAGAAGGTCAGAGTTCTCCTGACATCTAGTGTATATAAAATATAGCTTCCCTGTTGTCTTGGTGCGGCTTGGCATAGAAGATTGGAAGGTGAATCAATTGATTCATGTGAAATGGGGAAGTTACCTTAGGGATGAATTTTGGATGGGGTCGGAGCATAAACTTGTCCAGAAAAAATACCATGTAAGGGGAATGTACCATCAGAGCCACAATCTCTCCTATTTTCCTGGCCGAGGTAATTGTTATCAAGAAGGGAGTTTTCATTGATAGGTACAGCAGTGAACAGGTGGCCACGGTTTCAAAGGAAGGCCTACTCAGTCCTTTCAGTACCACGTTTAGATCCCACGAGGGGGTAGGGAGTCGAAGTTGAGGCAAGAGATTTACTAAAACCTTGAGGAACCTCGTAAGTGGTTTGGTGTGACAGAACTTAGTACCCCTCCAAAGGTTGGTGGAAAGCTGTTATAGCTGCCAGGTGAACCCTAAGAGAGCTTAGAGATAGGCCCGACCTTTTTAGGGTCAAAGCATAATCTAGGATCTGTGGAAGAGTTGCACATGTTGGGGAGATTTGTTGGGACATTCACCAAATCTGAAACCTGAACCATTTTTGCAGGTAAGTACATTGTGTCGAGGACTTTCTACTGTGTAATAGAACCTCTTGTACCGCTCTTGAACAGGAGCTTTCTAGGTGTTGGAACCAAACAGAAGCCATGCCCTGAGGCGGAGAATCCCCAACATGGGATGTAGGGTACATCTTCTGTCCTGCGAGAGGTGTGGAATGGCCGGGAAAGGATTGGCAGGCACATCACAAGCTGTGACGGTACCAGGTCTGTCTCAGGAAATTAGGAGCAATCAGGGAGCTCCATCCCTGTTTATTTTCAGCAGGACCTTCAACACTAGGGAAAATGGGGAAAAGACATAGAGAAGGTCCCTGTCCCAGGGAAGAGGAAAGCATTGCCCAAGGAGTGTTATCCTATCCCCACCCTGGAGCAGTAGTGTGGACATTTCTGGTTCTGGTGAGTGGCAAACAGGTCTGTGAACGGTGTCCACCGTCGTCTGAATAGGTCGTGAAGTACTGTCGAGTGTATCTCCCACTCGTGGGAATTTGCGACTAAGATTGTCTGCTATCAAGTTTTGTGCACCCAGGAGGTAAGCCGCGGACAGTGTAATATTGTGGGAAATGCACCAATTCCATAGCCTCATCACTTCTATACGTAGAGAGGGTGACCTGGCTCCCCCTTGTCAATTGATGTAGTACATACAGGCTATGTTGTCTATTAGGATCTTTGTGTGTGATCCTGTGATCAACAGGAAGAAATGGGCGCAGGCGTTCCTGATCACTCTTAGCTCAAGGAGATTGATGTGAAGGGATATCTCCATGGGTGACCATTTGCCTTGTGTTGTGAGG
This sequence comes from Malaclemys terrapin pileata, assembly GCF_027887155.1. Classification (NCBI taxonomy): domain Eukaryota; kingdom Metazoa; phylum Chordata; order Testudines; family Emydidae; genus Malaclemys; species Malaclemys terrapin. The sequence continues at coordinate 267,710,517 of NC_071506.1, read as the reverse complement.
CCGTTTAGATGTATGACTCACTCTATGAATGATGCGTTGGTGGTGAGGAGCAATGACAGTAGAATCTGCGAGAAGGGGATCCCCTTACAAATGTTGTCTGGGTCCTTCCTCCAGTCTACGGAGTTTTTGATTCCGGTAGGTGGTGATAGAGATTTATCCAGCCTGTCCTTGTTTGGTCGGTAAACCAAGTTCAACCACATTTGGCGGCATTGCAAGTGAAGCCTGGCATGCAGTATCACCACCGTGTCCACTGCAGTATGCCCCGAGAGTTGGAGGCAAAGCCCGGTTAGTATCTAAAGGCTACTTTGAAAGGTGTCTACAAGTGTGATTAAGGATAGGAACCTGTGTGGATGCAAGAGGACTTTGGCCTGTAACGAGTGGAGGTTGGCCCCATGAATACACTGGGGGGGGAGGGTTGACTTCTGGATGTTGATCTGTAGACCCAGTTCTGTAAACAAGTTCATCATCGCTTCGATGACTTGGTGAGCCTTTCTGAGAGATCGGGCTCTGAGGAAATAATCATCCAGGTAGGGGTAGACCATTATCCCTTGGGAACGTAAGTAAGTGGCTACTACTTGGAAAATACTCTCGGAGAGCTGATGATAGCCCAAAGGGGAGCACTCTGTATTGGTAGTGGTCATGTCCCAGAGTGAATCTGACAAATCATCCGTGAGCCAGTAGGACTGAGATATGAAAATAGACGTCCTAAAGGTCAAGGGCCGAAAACAAGTCTCCCTGTTCCAAAGTTGGAATGATAGTTGATAAGGTGACCATCTTGAATTTTTGAGCCTTCACAAACTTGTTGAGAGGTCGGAGGTCAAATATGGGTCTCCAACCTCCCTTCTTTTGGGGTGTTAGCAAATAATAAGAGTAGAACCCCTTAACTCGTAGATGTTTAGGTACTGGTTCTATGGCTCCTAACTGTAGGTGATGCTCTACATCTTGTCATAGTAAAATCACGTGACAAAGGGCCCTGAAGAGGAGGAACAGGGAAGGGGGATGTAGAGTGGGTAGGGAAGTAAAATGAATGGAGTAACCAGTTTGAACAATCCTGAGGACTCATTGGTCTGATATTATGCATTCTCAGTTACTGCGGAATGCTGCCAATCATGACAAAATGGGTCTGGAACGATAGTTGGCTGTGTTGGTCAAGAGGAGTGGTCTAATAGCACCTCAACCTACCTGTCAAAAGTGGTGCTTAAACAGAGAGGGCTGGGACAAAGATTGTGGACCAGGTGGTTTGTGTTTAGGGAATTTCCCTTTCTTTCTTTGTGGCTCGTAGTAATGTTGAGGTTGGTACTGAGACGCATGTAGTCTATACTGGGATTGGGGATTAAATCATCATTTTTGTCCAAGTAAATAGATACCCAGTGACCGGATGGTAGCGCTGGAGTCCTTCAGGGTGTGAAGGGAGGCATCAGTCTTGCAAGCAAAGAACTTTGTGCCCTCAAAAGGAACATCCTCAACAGTGGACTGTACCTCTTTCAGGAAGCTTGACAAATGGAGCCATGATGCTCATCGCATCACCACAACCATGGAGATGGACCTAGCCACCATGTTTGCTGCATCAGTGGCAGATTGCAGTGATGTTTTTGCCACTAATTGGCCCTCCTGAATAATGGCCTTAAATTGGTCACAATAGCTTCTGGCATGTTACCTGCACCGATCGCTCCTGTAATGAGCAAGCCATCACTGGCGATGTGGACTTGTGCACTGGGAGCGTCTTTTTAGACAAGTGCTTACTCCTATCCTTCGTTGCCAATGGCTCGATGCCCATGCCCATCAGGTCCATGGGCCTGTGAGCGGTGTCATTTGCTGTCAGTTTCCGTAAGCCATGGGTGCTGGACTGAGATGCTCGCGGTGCCCGCGGTGCCGATGATACCGAGATGGTGATTTCTTACAGTTATCTCAGGGTTCACTGTGGGGACTTCCCTCTCTTTTTAGATGATTTATGAGGTCTCTTCCAACCCTACTCTTCTATGATTCTATGAAAGAAGGCTGTGATGGTTAAAAAATAGAAATGGTTTAGAGGGGAAGTGAAGGCAGCTATAAAAATTGTTATCAATGGAAGAAGACGTCATAAAATCAACACTGATAAAGTCTGCAAATGACAAAAAAATGGGGAATGGTAAATAATGAAGAGGACAGATCAAAGATTCAGAATGATCTGATTGCAGGGTAAATTGGGCACAAACAATATGCATTTTAATACGTGTCATAAACCGTGATGGGGATGGTCAGTCCTAGTGATGGGAGCCATGGCAGTCAGGAGCTAGGAGGCCAGAGCCAGAATCAGGAATCTAGAGTGGCATTGGAGTGAGAACAAAGCTAGAGCAGGACTAGAAGCAGGGCTGGAGCAGGCTAAGGCCTAGGGAGTCTGTTGTCACTATCAGGCAGGAGAGAATTCCAAGCCCTGGAGTGACATTAAGCAGAGAGCTGCTGTTCCTCCAATAAGGCTTATATATCTGATGGAAAGTCATCAGACCAGTTCCCGGTTTGTGGCCAATAGAGCCAATGAGATCATGGGATGCATGAAAAGGGGAATCTCAAGTAGGAGTAGAGAGGTTATTTTACTGCTGTATCTGGAACTGGTGTGACCGTTGCTGGAATACTGTGTCCAGTTCTGGTGCCAACAATTCTAGAAGGCCTCCAATAAATTGGAGTGGGTTCAGAGAAGAACTACAAGAATGATTAAAGGATTAGAAAACAAGCCTTATAGTGACAGATCAATTGAGCACTTTGAGTCTATCTGAACAAACGGATTGTTAAGGGGTGACTGGGTTATAGTCTAAAAGTATCTACATGGGGAACAAATAATTATTAGGCTTTTCAGTCTATCAAAGAAAGGTATAACATGATCCAAAAGCTGGAAATTGAAGCTAGACAAATTCAGACTGGAAACAAGGTGTAAATGTCCGACAATGAGGGTAATTAACCATTGGAACAATTTATCAACGGTTGTGGTGGATTTTCCATTGTTGACAATTTTTAAATCAAGATTGGATTTTTTCTAAGAGATTTCCAAAATAATTTATAGAGCAGAAGTTCTATGGCCTGTGTTATACAGGAGATCAGACTACAAGATCACAATGGTCGCTTCTGACCTTAGAATCTATCAATCTATGAAAGAGGTGAGATTTGCATTTAGTTCTGATCAAGGTAAGTGAAAACTCATGGCGATTGGGGGAGGTCCCCGATGACTGGAAAAAGACTAATGTAGTGCCCATCTTTAAAAAAGAGAAGGAGGAGGATCAGGGAAACTACAGGCCAGTCAGCCTCACCTCAGTCCCTAGAAAAATCATGGAGCAGGTCCTCGAGGAATCAATTCTGAAGCACTTAGAGGAGAAGAAAGTGATCAGGAACAGTCAGCATGGATTCACCAAGGGCAAGTCATGCCTGACTAACCTAATTGCCTTCTATGATGAGATAACTGGCTCTGTCGATGAGGGGAAAGCAGTGGACATGTTATTTCTTGACTTTAGCAAAGCTTTTGATATGGTCTCCCACAATATTCTTGCAGGCAAGTTAAAGAAGTATGTGCTGGATGAATGGACTATAAGGTGGACAGAAAGCTGGCTAGATCGATGGGCTCAGTGGGTAGTCACCAATGGCTCGATGTCTAGTTAGCAGCCAGCATCAAGTGGAGTGCCCCAAGGGTCAGTCCTGGGGCCAGTTTTGTACAATATCTTCATTAATGATCTGGAGGATGGCATGGACTGCACCCTCAGAAAGTTTGCAGATGACACTAAATGGGGAGTAGTGGTAGATATGTTGGAGGGTAGGGATATGATACAGAGGGACCTAGATAAATTAGAGCAGGGATAAGCAACCTATGGCACGCGTGCCGAAGGCGGCACGCAAGCTGATTTTCAGCGGCACTCACACTGCCCGGGTCCTGGCCACGGGTCCAGGGGACTCTGCATTTTAATTTAATTTTAAATGAAGCTTCTTAAACATTTTAAAAACCTTATTTACTTTACATAAAACAATGGTTTAGTTATATATTGTAGACTTATAGAAAGAGACCTTCTAAAAATGTTAAAATGTATTACTGGCACACGAAACCTTAAGTTAGAGTGAATAAATGAAGACTCGGCACACCACTTCTGAAAGGTTGCCAACCCCTGAATTAGAGGATTGAGCCAAAAGAAATCTGATGAAATTCAACAAGGACAAAGTGCAAAGTCCTGCACTTAGGATGGAAGAATCCCATGCACTGCTACAGACTAGGGACCGAATGGCTAGGCAGCAGTTCTGCAGAAAAGGACCTAGGGGTTACCATGGACGAGAAGCTGTATATGAGTCAACAGTATGCCCTTGTTGCCAAGAAGGCTAACTTCATCTTGGGCTGTATAAGTAGGGGCATTGCCAGCAGATCGAGGGATGTGATCATTCCCCTCTATTCAACATTGGTGAGGCCTCATCTGGAGTACTGTGTCCAGTTTTGGGCCCCACACTACAAGAAGAATGTGGGAAAATTGGAAAGAGTCCAGCGGAGGGCAATAAAAATTATTAGGGGGCTGGCGCACATGACTTATGAGGAAAGGCTGAGGGAACTGGGATTGTTTCGTCTGCAGAAGAGAAGAATGAGGGGGGATTTGATAGCTACTTTCAACTACCTGAAAGGAGGTTCCAAAGAGGATGGATCTAGACTGTTCTCAGTGGTAGCAGATGACAGAACAAGGAGTAATGATCTCAAGTTGCCGTGTGGGAGGTTTAGATTGGATATTAGGAAAAACTTTTTCACTAGGAGGGTGGTGAAACACTGGAATGGGTTACCTAGGGAGGTCATAGAATCATAGAATATCAGGGTTGGAAGGGACCTCAAGAGGTCATCTAGTCCAACCCCCTGCTCAAAGCAGGACCAATTCCCAACTAAATCATCCCAGCCAGGGCTGGTGGAATCTCCTTCCTTAGAGGTTTTTAAGGTCAGGCTTGACAAAGCCCTGGCTGGGATGATTTAGTTGGGGATTGGTCCCGCTTTGAGCAGGGGTTGGACTAGATGACCTCCTGAGGTTCCTTCCAACCCTGATATTCTATGATTCTATGATCATCTTTTTCCACCACTGTAATTTTTTTTTTAATAATTTTCAAACCACTTCCCTCCCTCCCCACCCCAAACACACACCTTACTCCAGAGATGAGCAAACTATGGCCCGCGGGCCACATCTGGCACACGGGACCCTCCTGCCCGGCCCCAGAGCTCCTGGCCCAGGAGACTAGCCCCCGGCCCCTCTGCTGCTGGTCCCCCTCCCCCACAGACTCAGCGCGCCAGTGCTCTGTGCTGTGCTGTGGTGTGGCTGGCTCCAACCACAGCCGCGCCGCCAGCCACCGGTGCTCCAGGCAGCACAGTAAGGGGGCAGGAGGCAGGGAGTAGGGGGGGTTGGACAGAGGGCAGGGGAGTTTGGGGTGGCGGGCCGGGGGTGTGGATAGGGGTCGGGGCGGTCAGAGGGTGGGGCACGGGGGGGTTGAATGGGTGCAGGGGTCTCGGGAGGCCCTCAGGAAGGAGAAGGGGTTGGATGGGGCAGCGGGGGGCAGTCAGGAGCAGGGGTTTCAGGGACCGTCAGGGAGAAGGGGTGGTTGGATGGGGCAGGGGTCGGGGGGGGGGGGCATTTAGGAATGAGAGGAGGGGTAGGGTGGGGGTTCCAGGGGCAGTCAGGGGACAGGGAGCGGAGGGGGGGTGGCTGAGGCAGGAGTCCTGGGGGGGCGTCAGGGGGCAAGGAGCGGGTGGGGGGCATAGGAGGCGCGGGCCGGGCCACGCCTGGCTGTTTGGAGAGGCACAGCCTCCCCTAACCAGCCCTCCATACAATTTCCAAAATGCGATGCGGACGTCAGGCCAAAAAGTTTGCCCGCTCCTGCCTTACTCCCTTCCTTTGGCTGGAATGGACTGATTTAAATCCTATTGTACAAGTTGATTGCTGGTAAAGACAATGGACTTGCACAAAAAATTAAATGTAGCCCTAACTTGCAGCTACAGAAAACAGAATTACACAAAACCCCAAACACACATGAAACAACATAACGGAGGCAGACAGTCAAATGCTAAAGAATGTGTGTGTGCACCACATTCCCAAGAGTGAATGCTCCATGACTGGTGGCAGGATTGTCTCTGTTGAGGGGCCCTTGCCTTTGGAATTTGCTTTTCTTCGTTCCCCAGGAGTCTGACAGCATTTGGGAAACAGCAGCAGGAGCCTCTCAGCCACTCTTAACTGCAAGTACTGGGTGAGAGGAAGCAGGTTTGCATAGTCCCTTTCCCCGTAAGTAAACCAGTGAGCATGAAGTATTATTTCTCCTGTTTCCCATATTTATACAAAAGTGGAAGTACTATGCCAGTTTGTGAGGTTGTTTTTATTTGGTTTCCTTTCACTGTGTGCACTTTACGTGGCCTTATTTTAGTTACCTAGAAATCAGATAGAAAAGTTGAATTTGGTTGGTTTTGTTAGTCAGCTGTCAAACTTTCAAGAATTATGATAGATGTGTACTTACTATGCACAAGAAAAGTAAACAACTGACTTACAGAACAAGCATTTGCAACATAAAAACATACACTAAACGCCAGGTAAATTTCAGAAGTATGTTCTTTTGTGTCATTTTGTTTAAGTGGATTCTAGAATGGTGACTTGAGGTTAAGCAAGATGATGATTTTTAAGAAGCTGAGATTTAAATATTTGTACACTAGCAGGGTTGATGGGAACTACATCCTTCCCTTCTGGGATATTACTGGCATATTAATATTTATACACATACATCTCCCCCCATTCAATAAATATATTACATTTATATTATACATAAGATTTATTGTGGGGCAAAACCTGAAGAAAGTAAAATTACATTGGTATAGTCAAGTGGCCATTAACAAGTCCTGTCCCGCTCCCCCCTTCTCTTCATTATCACTTCAGTTTTGTTTTCCCAACCCACATCCCAATCTGGTGGACTAACTTGAGAATACAGCAGTACAATATAAACTGAAAAGTAAATAGTTATGATCCCACTGTACTGACTGGGTGCTAAAGTTGTATACAAGATACTTTGCAAGCCTTCATCTATTGGCAGAGTTAACTTTAGTTGAATATTGTACAGACTCAGTGAAATCTCAACGTACAAGGCTTTCCTAATCAGCCCACTCAGATGCTTTTTTGTATTTCTTTCTATTGATTTAAGAGGAAATTTTCCATAAAACAAGTTTTAACAATTCTGAAAGAAACAATTCAATCTTGCACATTTGGCAAACAGCTTAGATATCCCAGCACTTTGCTTCCTGTTTATGTGCAAGTTTCATTAAGTTCTACCGCCATCTGCTGGACACATTTAAAATAGCATAAATGAAAATTTTACCATTTTTAAGTACATTTTCAGGAACTGTTGACAGTTCCACTTTCATTACACAAAATTACTCATCTTGAATATTATGAACTCTCTGCCTAGTTATATATATAGTAAGAGGAGACTTTTTAAAAGTCACCACTAATATTAAATAATTACAATGATATACCAAGGCAAGAATCCAGCAAAACAGGGAGGAGCTCACAATAGGTTAAAAAAAATGTACCCACTGTTAATAAAAATCATAGAAGTGGATAATTAACATATCAATACAAGAAACTACAGTGCATCAATGACAACATTTAGGTTCTGATTTATAAAGGCAAAAGTTAAAAAATGCAGCCTTAACTTTGTTCCTGTGTGAAGAGATTACAATGAAGTCTTCAATTATAAGACAAAATAGTATTTATCAAATGCACAGTAGCAACTTGGAGTACTGTATATTATTGTGTGCACCAGGTGAAGTCCACTAGAGACTTTTCTATGAAGTGGATAATAAATCAAACATAACACACTACAGAACAATTTGAAGAGTAATAGTGGAAAAATTACTGGAAAGTACAGTCTGAAGCTCAATTTGTTTTGTAGTTGACTGCCTCATCCTCTATATAACACCTGAGGAACTCAGTGCTATTGTTTCAAAAACTGAACAGTACTTGGCTGTTAAATATGTATTTCAACAATTTAGTCAAGAGAATTTGTTAGTCTGCTATATCTTTGTTTCATTACAATACTTAAAATAGTATAAATTTACAACAATGAAACAGTATTAGATATCAAAAATTGTATGACAGGTTTCAGGAAAATGATACATTATACTATATTTGAGAAATAGGGAGTGATCCTGTATCTAAAGATTCTTACATTGCGTACACAAGGGGACAGAATTATGGAAGTTCAGGCGATCATTTCCTGACTTCAGCACTTTAGAGTGCAATCTTAATGTTCTCGTAGTTATTTTTTTTTAAAATAACAACTTCCTAATTACTTTTGAAAGAAAACAGAAAAATTTCATAATGTGACTAGGCATCTCATACACCTAATAAAGTCCGCATGAGGGAGCCCATCTCCAGCAAGCATTATAAGCTGTGAAGCATTTACTTTGCCAGCTGTGTAATAAATAAGATATACTCTCCCATGGCTTGATCCAAATTACACTGAAATACACAAGTCTTTCCATTGACTTCAGAGGCGTTTGGATTAGGCCTCACTAGGTACTTTCACTAAATTTTGCAATATACAGCTAGCTTAGGTTCTACACGAGTGCATTTACTACTTTCACATCAATCATTGTTAAACTATACACACATAGTGCACTTAGTATATTTTAAGCACAAAGTGAGATTTTCAAAACTCATTGCTTAGGGCTGGTCTACACTACTGCAGTAAATCGATCCAAGTTATGCTACTTCAGTTACGTGAATGGCGTAACTGAAGTAGACGGTAACTAGATCCACTTACTGCAGTGTCTACACTGTGCTGTGTTGACGGGAGACGCTCTCCAGCCAACGTCTCTTACGCTTCTCGAGGAGGTGAAGTACACAAATCAATGGGAGAGCACTCTTCCACTGATTTAGCGTGTCGTCACCAGACCCGCTAAATCAACACCTCTGCATCGATTGCAGTAGTGCCGATTTAGCTGGTAGTGTAGACATGGCCTTAATAAAATCAAAACAAAATATTCACTGGAAAATTCAAAGGCTCTTCTCCTAAAGGAGAGCTATTTCTTGCCAAATTTCAATTTTTCAACCTCAGCCATTTTGGTGCTACAGGTCCTCTAAAAGAATTTTTAAATTATAATTTTTAATTATATGAGGAAGTATTTTTCCCCTGTTCTCCTATACAAAAGTGGCAGAATGACTTTTGCTCAAATTTTTCACAACATTTCACCTTCAGCCAGAGCAGGAAGTATTTGCTCTCTGACAGGATTATTATTTTCATTTAGTATTTAGTAAAACTTTAAAAAACTATGTGGCTGACTGGTCACACAAAAGAGGTAGTGAAGGCAAGAGCTGCTTTACATGGTATATTCCTGTTTCCCTTGGGAATTAAAATCCCCCTTTTTTTTTTTTTTTTTTTTTTTTTTAAGAATAGGGTGACAAGGAATGACTGTCTTAAATCTGTAAAGTATCACGTGTCAGTAGAGACATAAAATTAACCAAATCTAGGTATCATAAGGAAGAATTTCAACTAGTTTTGGAAAAGTGGGGAGAGAAGAAATGAAGGAAACAAAGAGAAAGGGAATGCTGCCTTAATATATTCCAAGAGACAGAGTATTTAGTTTGCTGCAAATTTCTTAGAGGTTCTGTTTTGTGTTTGTTTGTTGTTGGTGGGGAAGGGGGAGTTGTTTTTTTAAAGTTACCATACAATTAACATACAAAAGCAAGATAGATGATGCCAGAGAGATAGGTGAACAAAGTCTAAGTCAGAGTACAGAGCTTAGAGAAGGGATTTGAAGAAGGGAAAGGGTGGGATGCTTGGCATAGAAGAAGAGGGAAACCATTCCTGATGTAGAGGTGAAAAGGCACAGTAATAAGTGGGTGAAGGACTCAAGAATTAAGAAGGGGGTTTAAAGCAAGGCACAAGATGATGATCAGGAGGAAATGGAACCAACATGTAGGCAAACACAGCCAAGTAAAACTTCAGGCCAGCATAGCTAATCTTCTACACCAAGTCTCACTGCAGGAGGTCACAGAGCCTAGGCAATGCCTGGCAACCAAAAGCATCATATTTGTGAGCCAGCTGTATTGCCTCAGATTGGGTGGCTTGGTGCAGCTAAGAGGAGCACAAAGCAAGAACCCCTCTATACTGGATGCATGGGGCTTAGTTCTGGGATTTCTAAATTCCAAACCTAATCAGGTCCCATTACCTGACCATACTATATCACTGCCTGTCACATGCAGAGGATAGAGATACTGCAGGGAAAATGCAACTGCCTTAGTTAGATGCAGAGCTTGGGGTACATGTTCAGAGACAATGGCTTTCAACATGGAGCAGAAAAAAGCAGCATAAGTGACTCAGGTTAGTGGAACATATGGAAATTCTCAATAGCAGGAAAGAACAGCTTGTCTCAAATTCACTTAAGAGATATAACTTAGAGAATTTTTCACTTGACCAAAGAGCCGGGAAGCCTTTGTTGTTAAGCCTACACCCCAGGCTTAACCAACTAGAAAGTTTACCTTTTGAAATATTGGGACGCTTCAGAACCACATATCAATTTTAAGCCTCATCACTGCATCTTCACGGCTGAGGATTTTAGGGAGATTCCCAAACCTGAGCCGGCTTTTGTAGGGGACAAATCTGAGGAACTGTCACAGATCGAAGTGTCATTAGAGGAGATTTTGGAATTAATTGATAAACTTAACATTAACAAGTCACCGGGACCAGATGGCATTTACCCAAGAGTTCTGAAAGAACTCAAATGTGAAATTGCGGAACTATTAACTAGGGTTTGTAACCTGTCCTTTAAATCAGCTTCTGTACCCAACGACTGGAAGATAGCTAATGTAACGCCCATATTTAAAAAGGGCTCTAGAGGTGATCCCGGCAATTACAGACCGGTAAGTCTAACGTCGGTACCAGGCAAATTAGTCGAAACAATAGTAAAGAATAAAATTGTCAGACACATAGAAGAACATAAATTGTTGGGCAAAAATCAACATGGTTTCTGCAAAGGGAAACCGTGTTTTACTAATCTAAGGGTACGTCCAGACTACCCGCCGTATCAGCGGGTAGCGATCAATTTATCGGGAATCGATATATTGCGTCTCATTAAGACGCGATATATCGATCCCCGAACGCGCTCCCCGTCAACTCCGGAACTCCACCGGAGCGAGCGGCGGTAGTGGAGTCGACGGGGGAGCCGCAGCCATCGATCCCGCGCCGTGAGGACGGGAGGTAAGTCAGAATAAGATATGTCGACTTCAGCTACGGTATTCCCGTAGCTGAAGTTGCGTATCTTACATCAACACCTCCCCCCAGTGTAGACCAGGCCTTACTTACTAATTAGAGTTCTTTGAAGGGGTCAAACAAACATGTGGACAAGGGGAATCCAGTGGACATAGTGTACTTAGATTTCCAGAAAGCCTTTGACAAGGTCCCTCACCAAAGGCTCTTACGTAAATTAAGTTGTCATGGGATAAAAGGGAAGGTCCTTTCATTGATTGAGAACTGGTTAAAAGACAGGGAACAAAGGATAGGAATTAATGGTAAATTCTCAGAATGGAGAGGGGTAACTAGTGGTGTTCCCCAAGGGTCAGTCCTAGGACCAATCCTATTCAACTTATTCATAAATGATCTGGAGAAAAGGGTAAAAAGTGAGGTGACAAAGTTTGCAGATGATATTAAACTGCTCAAAATAGTTAAGACCAAAGCAGACTGTGAAGAACTTCAAAAAGATCTCGCAAAACTAAGTGATTGGGCAACAAAATGGCAAATGAAATTTAATGTGGATAAATGTAAAGTAATGCACATTGGAAAAAATAACCGCAACTATACATACAATATGATTGGGGCTAATTTAGCTACAACAAATCAGGAAAAAGATCTTGGAGTCATCGTGGATAGTTCTCTGAAAATGTCCACGCAGTGTGCAGAGGCGGTCAAAAAAGCAAACAGGATGTTAGGAATCATTAAAAAGGGGATAGAAAAGAAGACGGAGAATATATTATTGCCCTTATATAAATCGATGGTACGCCCACATCTTGAATACTGCGTACAGATGTGGTCTCATCTCAAAAAAGATATATTGGCACTAGAAAAGGTTCAGAGAAGGGCAACTAAAATGATCAGGGGTTTGGAACGGATCCTATATGAGGAGAGATTAAAGACGCTAGGACTTTTCAGCTTGGAAAAGAGGAGACTAAGGGGGGATAGGATAGCGGTATATAAAATCATGACTGATGTGGAGAAAGTAGATAAGGAAAAGTAATTTACTTATTCCCATAATACAAGAACTAGGGGTCACCAAATGCAATTAATAGGCAACAGGTTTAAAACAAATAAAAGGAAGTTCTTCTTCACGCAGCGCACAGTCAACTTGTGGAACTCCTTACCTGAGGAGGTTCTGAAGGCTAGGACTATAACAGCATTTAAAAGAGAACTGGATAAATTCATGGAGGTTAAGTCCATTAATTAGCCAGGATGGGTAAGGTATGGTGTCCCTAGACTCTGTTTATCAGAGGGTGGAGATGGATAGCAGGAGAGAGATTACTTGATCATTACCTGTTAGGTTCACTCCCTCTGGGGCACCTGGCATTGGCCACTGTCGGTAGACAGGATACTGGGCTAGATGCACCTTTGGTCTGACCCAGTACGGCTGTTCTTATGTTCACTGTCCAGCACACTGTCTAAAGTAGAACTGGGTACCTCTGCTTTTTGATAACTCAGCAAATAGCTATCTTTTCTATTAGCAATTTGGCCCCTGACATCACAAGGTATGTTTTTTCCTCCATTAAAACATCTACATCCAATGACAATCGCTAATTCCTCACCAAGATGCATCTTCAAACTGCAGTATGTTAGCTGCTCGGAACTATATTAACGATATATCTGTAGAGCACTAAGCACGCTTACTATTATTTGAATTCTGGCAGCGCCCAAAGTGCTAGACACTGTCAACACACAGGGAGACCAGAATCTACCTTGACCAATTTCACTTTAACAAAATACCATAATAAATGTGGCAAGATCAAAATATATAATTTTATATACATGATTTACTTTTAAAAATAAAAGGAGCTAAAAGTCACTGCTTCTCAATCACTGTCATTGTAGTTGGCAAGTTTCTTGTACGAACCACTAGCCGCATTTGAATAAATAAAAACACAGATTTTTACCTCCATATTCCTCTTTAGCTCACTGAACATTATAACTACAGGTGAAAGAAAAAAGTCTTATTACACATTTCCAAGTTACTTAGCTTCCTGTAAAAGCAGTTCTTATACTACACATGTTTCTGTATTCAAGAACAGTAGCTTTTGGGTTGCCTTCCTTAGTCGACACAACCTTTGAAATGCCAGAATGGTGATGACTTGTAAACTTGCTGCTGTGCATTAGATTACAAATGCCTAATTTATCAATGGCATACAAACCAAGAACATTTACAACTTTAAGCCATTATACCAGTAAGTATATAAAAACAAAAGGATCACTCAAAACCAGAAATGCACTGGAAGTGGTGTTATCTGTTAAAATGTGCTTTTAATTACATTATGCAAGTACTAACCATGAATTAGAGAGCCATTTAACCACTGAATATAGTAGTTTTGTGGAAAAGAAAGCAGGATCTCATTGCTGATTATTGAAAAAGGTAGAAGCAGGACGGCACCAGCTGAAACTGCAAGAGTGAAGGTACTCAAAAACAGCCTGGAAGTCAAAGAAATGTATCATTGTTACTGCCCATAAAATAACATGTTTCAAACAACAAAGTAGTTAATCTAATTCATGGCGCTAATTGGAAAAATGTATTAATTTACACTACAAAAATGCACTAATTTTGAAAGGTCATATTTACAAAAGTACATGCCTACATATTTATTTTTCAGATATCACATGGTTTACAGAATTATCAAAATTATATAAGGTAAAAATAATTCATTCTTGAAAAAAAGATTAGGATTTTTCTTCTCTAGGGTTGGAATACATTCATGATCCAAGCTCAATTAAATATTTCGACATATACCTTTGGATAATATACCTTTCCTTAAGACTACTCAGGAAAGTGGTGAGATTAGGGGAAGGAGAGATTGAAAGATACCACTTACTTATTCAAAATGAATTAATGCAACTATTAATCACTAATAATGTCAACAGGATCACATCTGAACATGACTATTTAACCATGCAATTGTAGGTTTACTGCATTTCTTTCCATACAAAGTATGGACCCATCATAATTTGATGGGCTAAAGATTATTTTTGTTGGCTAGATAATAGAATGAAGGGAAATCTCAACTAAAAATAAAATAAGCGTTTAAAATTTTGAAGGGAAAAGTATACTGAGCTGAAATACTCCAAGAACAATTTACAATAAATACCATTTTTTGGCTTTTAACAGAATTATGCCCTTTTCAGGAACACGCCACCAACCAAAAAGTTTATTAAAGTGTAAGTCTGATACTAAAATGGAACTCTATAATAATTTTCTAAACTGCATAACTGAAAATTAAGATATATATTGGACTAAGATGCTTACAAGGAAAGTGTCAATAATGATATTGTTTGACTGTAGAATTATTTTCTCCTACCCCCATCCTCTCACAAAGAGTCCATTTCTACCAACCCTTACTCATTCCCACAGTTATTGTTTACAAAAATACTTCCACTACAGTGAATTTGACAATTTTTATGATGAAGGGTTGTAGGATCAGGCCAGTATGTAGTAAGTGCTTAAAAGATGATTAAATAATTTAGGGCCAAAATTTGTTGTACCACAAAGTGGTCCTAAATGGAGGTATAGCCATCCAGAATCCTATAGTGTTAGTTTTCTTTAACCAAAATCCTGATGATTACTATATGTGAAGCAGTATCAACATGTGTGTTTGTGAAGTTAAAGTTTAATTAAAAAGATAAAAAAGCATTCACAGCTGATGAACAAGAGAGTTTAAGATCATTAGAATAGAAGGCAGCTTATATTACATGTCTACATACAATGAGCAATTCTTATGGCTTCAAAATTAATGAAAAAAGTTAACATTAAAATTTAACTAGTATAAAAAATATTGTCTTGTACACAGTTACTTCTTACCTTATTAATTTTACAAAAAACAATATCACTTGAAGATTCCAAATCTGAAACTGAGGTACTGCAGGTACAAAACAGACAGCCTGGCTAAAAGATGTACATTTTCTCACAGATGCAACCTAGTTAATCTATGTTGCATGGAGAATTGTAGCGGTGTTGGTCCCAGGATATTATAGAGACAGGGTGGGGGAGGTATTATCTTTTACTAAGCCAACTTCGGTTGGTGAGAAACACAAAAATATATACTTCACCCACCTTGTCTATCTAGTTAATCTGTAATTTATAGAAGGAGTTCCTCATAAACCCATAGTGTAACCCCCTGAAAAGTAAGGGGGCTGGAATAGACCACAGTCAACAAGGCAAAATAAAATAGTCTACGCCTAAAGTCTGCAATTAAGTCTTTCCTCTCCCAGAAAGTCCTTTCACTGATTACCCACAATCTCTCAAAACTAGACAACAGAGTTTGAAAGTCTTAGTTATACTTATTTAATATTTCACATTGTTTCTCAGATATGTTTTTCAGTTATACTTAAGTGATTTTTTTGGATTCAAAGCTGGTGTCATCCACTACTGGTAGGGGAAGTGTGGTTTCTAAAAAAATGCAGCAGTATCTTCATACTTTCACTATGAAATAAGCAACATGTCCCTCTCTCACAGCATGCCTGTACTGCTGCAGAAGTGCCACTGCATAGCAAATAGCACTCTACCACCAGCATAAGGGAGCGTGCTGAGCAATTTCAAAACTGTTTCATAATATCTTCAAGCCCACAACAAATTGCAAAAAAACTATTTCAGATTTGTAAAGAAATAGGGTGGAAGTAAAAAAAAAATTGTTGGCTGCTCATCAGCAACAAAAGATTTTATCTTTTACAAATGTTTTCTATTTAAGAGGAAGGAAACTAAAGTGACACGGACACTGTTAATCAATTTAAAGAAAAATTCAATAGCAAGAAATGCTAAATTGCAGGAATACATCCTGAACTCAGCTAAGAACTTAGTTCCTGAAGCCTAACAATGGAAATAAAGCGAAGCCAAACAGCAGAAAGTCACACCTCAGGAACCTTTCCCAAACATGATTTGACTTTTTATTTGGGGCGGGGGAGGGTCTAGTGGCAAAGAGAGCACAGAATCGGGAAGCTAAGACATATGACTCCATACAGTGGCAATCTTCAGAGATAATTGAAGAAATTGATTATAATAAGCCAATAAATCAGAAAAGGGTACAGTGCAAAGTCAAGGGACTCTGTGAACAAGACTTGCTATTTAAGATCTTTTTTGAAAAGTACTTCTTTTAAGGAGATGAACATTTAAATTCATCAATATTATCAAATCCCACAGTGATTACATAGGTGTGTTTTTGTGAGTGCATTTGTGTGCTTGATGTAACGGTCACAAGTGTTACATATTATGTTTTTAAAATACTGAACAAGACAATCCCTTTGATGCTAATTATTCAGTGAAATGTTTAAGTATAAAGCAGATCATATGAAAGTTTAAATGGACAGTAAAATTAATTTATTTTTAGTTGAAGTTTGGTATGATTATTATCCTGATTTGACTTGCAACAGAGGCCTCATGGGATTTCTCCAAACAGCAGAACAAACAACTGAAAAAGCTACATTTAGTTGTCCTTAAGTGGAAGCAATGGTTAAAAGATATTTGGAAGGGAATAATTTGGGTAATTTTTACCATTAATATATATATTCATAATATATATTTTTGGCAGCAACAGAGAAGATTTTGCCTCAAGAAGGAATATTAATAAGTGTTACATGAAAATAGGATAAATGCATAAATAATGTTATGCTTAAATTAAATGTATAAAGCCTTCTCATCCTCAGTCTTGAGTCATTTGTATGGGTGATTTGATCTTAGATCAGACAGGAGGAGTAACTTTGTCTAATGTTTTTGGTCCTTACAGCAGATAGCCCTGGTCTTGACCTGAGCAAAATTCCTTCTGGTACCCAAGTGGGTTAAATAAAATATATATATATATATATATATATCACACTACAGAACACCATTAAAGCCTAACAATGATTGGTTGTCAAAAAACTCCCATAATACTTGTCAGATCAGAAAGCGAAACCATGAGTCAAATGCTATATCTACAAACACTTGAACATCCATTTAACATCAAAAACTGAAGGTGAGAATAACCTGTCTACATCTAAACTTTAAATTACTTTGCTATGACAAATGTGGTCTCTTGTTTCAGTTATTTAGACAGCTTATTTAGAACATTCTAAAGTTAATCCTCTACATTGTCCACAACAAAATAACTACAACTCAGTCCCCAGTAATGCAAGGAGCTCTACCCAGCTGATCACCCCTATGTGTGCATGGAGCCCCAGTGACTTCCCCAGCGCCTGTGAGTGGATCAGTACATCTGCTTGAAGGTGTGTGTGAAAGTGGGCATGCAGTGGCTCTGAAGAAGAGAATAAAACAAGAAACTAAAAAGAAGTACAAGAAAAGGAGGTAAAGAGGTCTTTGGAGAGAAATGGGGAGAGAAAGAAGATAGAACAGGAGACAATATAGGGGGGAAAGGAAAAATCTATAAAAGGAGGAGGGTGGCAAGAGAAGAAAAAGAAGAAACACCACTTTCAAAACACTGAAAGAAGGAAAAGTGGTGTAAAGCCAGACATGGGAAAGAAGGTGTAACAACAACAACAGAATACAGTAAAGTTACACTTTTAAATTGCAAAGGCATGGTCATTTAGGGGCATGCCTAGCTATGCATTTTTCACCTAGGTTAGTGGGTTCAGTCCTTGTGCTATTCATATGTAAGTGGGGGGGAAACAGTGTGTGAATGACATAGAAGAGGGCAAGAGAGAATGGAGTGCTGCTAACTATTGTGATTTTACTGCAAATACCACAGTAGTAAATGTTTTTTCCTAAAGCTGCAGCTCCTGGAGTCTTGTTACATGGGAATCTCAGCTTTCATTTATACATAGTTTCTAGCCTTCACAGCTGTAGAGAAAAGCTTGAAAACATGAAACTCTAAAAGACGAACACCAGAAGGCAAACAAAGAGAATCCTCAATTTGCTATTTTTTAAAAATCTCATGGTATTTAAGCTAATTACATGATTTTTGAATGAGTGGGGTTAGCAATATTAGGAATGGGAAGAGAGGGATAAAGTGAATAAGGGAATAGGGAGAAGGAAGAGAGGGATCTGGACAGAGGAGGAAGGAGAAGGAATAAATGAGGCGGGGGGAATAGTGAATAAAGAGAGGGAAAATAATGAGGACAGTTGGACTTAATTTAGGTGAGGGTCAGAGTTAACTAAGGCCTTGTCTAGACTATTCAGTTTTGTCGACAAAAGCCAGCTTTCGTTGACAAACCAGTGGAGGTGTACACACTGAAATGCTCCTCCTGCTGATGCCAACATAATAAAATCACCTCGTCGAGTAGCATAGAGCTTTTTGCAACATAGTTACAGCAACGAAGTGTCAGTGTAGACAACTCACTTGATTACATCACCCTAATTGGCCTCCAGGTATCCCACAATGCCCATCACAACGCAGTTTGAACTCTGCTGCCCAGAAGATGCACAGGTCGGCGCCCCTCCCCGGGCCCGGGAAGTTTTGAAATTCCTCTTCCTATTTGCTTGGCGTGCACAGTTTACACAGCATCTTCCTAGCTGATCATGCCGGCTTCCTGCAGCAGACGCTCTCCCTTTTAGAGCACGCCAGAGCTGTTGGATCTGCTGTGTATATGCGGAGAAGAGGCTGTGCAGTTGCAGCTTTGCACCAGCTGTAGGAATTTCAATACCTACAGGCTGATTGCTAGAGGCATGCATGAAAAGAGGCACGAGAGGGACACACAGAAGTGTCGGGCTAAAACCAAGGTGTACCAGAAGGCAAGGGAGGCCAACCGTCGTTCAGGTGCGGTGTCGAAGACATGCTGCTTCTATAAGGAGTTGCACGCCAACCTTGGTGGCGACCCCACCTCCACCACCAAGAGCCCCATGGACAGTTCAGGGGGACTGACAGCAGCATCCAGTGGACTCAACCCAGACGAGGAAGTGAAGCTGGAGGATGAAGTGGAGCACATGGCAGGGTCATCCAGAGGTGCAGCGAATCAGGATATCTTTTCCACTCCGAAGGGGTCTAGCCAGTCCCAGCACTCCAACTCTGGCGCACAGGATGCAGGAGAGGGGAGCTCCAGTAAGTGCTCATTTTGCTTTGATACTGCACCGTGAGAGATTGAGCTCTGACGTACTTTGTTATATGGTACAGGAGGGATAAGGGCCAGAAATTAGCAACAGATCCTGTCCATCTATGCAGTGGGGCCACGGTGGAAAAGTTTGTTAAAGTACACAGAGATGTCCCCGGAATTCTCCATAGTGATCTCTAGGAAACTTTCCTGTTAGGTATTCTGCAATCCTCTGCTGAAGGTTCCTTGGGAGAGCTGCCTTGTTTCTCCCCCAGCTGTAGGAAACTTTGCTGAGCCACCTGACAATTATTTCTGCAGGAACCAGAGCAGCACACAGGCAAGCAGCATACAGAGTCAGACTGAAGCCACATGCATGCAGGAGATGCACCCTTGCATCCTGGGTTACCCTTAGGAGTGAGATACCCTAGCCCAGGCCTGCACAACATGCGGCCCGGGGGCCACATGCGGCCCGCGTGGGCTCATTGTGTGGCCCGCGGGGGTTGAGTAGATGGGCTCACTGTGCAACCCGCGGGCGGAGGGGGGGGTGAGTAGACAAGCGGCGGGTGAGGGGGGTTCGGCAGCGCTGGGGAGGTTGTTTCCGTGGGGTGGGCGGTGCTGGGGGCGGGGGGGTTGGCGGCGCTTGGGGGGTTTCGGCCCTCAGTTGTTTTCTTTGGAGTAATATGGCCCTCACCGCTTTACGAGTTGTGCAGGCCTGCCCTAGCCTGTGGAAAAGGGTACCATATTCAGAATAGGCTCCCTAACTACTTATAGTAACCCCCTTTACAAACCACCCTTTGTCCCTTCTTGCCCAATCCCCCTTGCCCACCCAACTCTCCTCCAAAACTCACCGTATTCGGGACTTGTGCTGGCCTGTGTGCTAGACAAAGGATAGTGAGAAAGAGGTGTGTGTAACACTTTTGTGTTTCATGGCTGTGAGCGCACTCATAATACTGTCTCTATTCATTGTTTCTTTGGCTTCTGCAGATGTGCCCTTCAGGAACCACTCCTCCACAATGGTAGAGCACCTCTGTCAGACCTCCCTCTGGGGGGAGGGATAGCTCAGTGGTTTGAGCATTGGCCTGCTAAACCCAGGGTTGTGAGTTCAATCCTTGAGGGGGCCAATTAGGGATTTGGGGCAAAATCAGTACTTGGTCCTGCTAGTGAAGGCAGGGGGCTGGACATGATGACCTTTCAAGGTCCCTTCCAGTTCTAGGAGATGGGATATCTCCATTAATATATGTAGACAAGGTGCCAACCCAGATGGAGTAAGGAGGATATGTTTCGTGAAGTCCTGCAGTCAACAGATGCAGCACACAGCGAAACAGGAGCATGGAGGGAGACAATCAATGAAAGACTCAGGCTGGACAGCCAGGAAAGGACACAGGGGCAGGAGCGGATGATAAAGCTCCTGAAGGGCCAGACAGAAATGAATTTCCTCATGAGCCTGCAACCTGAGCACATCCATGCCCAACTCCCCCTCCAACCACTACAGAACTCCAGTCCATGCCGTCCCCAAACGCTCCCATTGCATTCCTCGCACGCTCCTGGTCCCTCAGAGTACCCCATGCACTCCACGCCTAGGGACTGGTTTCCCAACAAAAGCTGTCGTTACACCCAGCTGTGAGTATATTTCCACTTTCCCCATTGGCATCTTCTGCTCTGGAAAGAAAGTCCCAGCATTCAGATTTCTATACAGTCCAGTGCTCCAAAATATCATGCACCTTCCCCGACCACCCCGCATTTATGTCAGTGAAACAGCTCCGGTGCTCTACCAGCGCATGCAAGACCATGGAGAAGTGGCCCTTTCAGCTGATGTACACCGTCACAAGATGATCGGGGGCCAAAATTGGGATATGCGTTCCATTTATCATCTTACTGCAGTTAGGGAATCCCATTGTCTCAAAGCCATCAATTATTTCCTGCACATGACCAAGAGATACAGTCCTTTGTACCAGGAGGTGATTATTGGCCCTGCACACTTGCATCACCGCACACCCCCACAGTAGACATTTGAACTCCAGAGTGATTCATGACTGACCAGTAGCAATCTGGAGTTGCCAGCTTCCACACAGTGATCGCCACTCACTTTTCCACAGTGAGGGCAGCTCTCATTCTAGTGTCCTTGCGCCGCAGAGCTGGGGCAAGCTCTGCATACTGTTCAAGGAAGGTGATTTTGCGCATCCAAAAGTTCTGCAGCCACTGCTCATCATCCCATACACGCATCACTATGCAATCCCACCACTCAGTGCTTGTTTTCCGAGCCCAGTACCACCATGGCAAGCTGTTCCGTGAATGGCAGCAGCAATCTTCAATTATTTGTTTCCATGGCAGAAAGCAGGGCAGGCATGTCCCGATTCATTCTGTTTCACAGTTCATGAAATACTGCAGGACCAGCCATGTAGTGTTCATAATACGCATCACCAGAATGATCAGCAGCTCAGGATCCATGCTGTCAGGCAGAGATGGCGAGTGCACAGTTTACAAGAGCTGTTGAAAAACTGTACGAAACGAAGTAGGAAGCCCACAGAATGATGGGATTGAAAGAACTACACCTCTACCCCGATATAACGTGAACCGATATAACATGAATTCGGATATAAAGCGGTAAAGCAGCGCTCCGGGGGAGCGGGGCTGCGCACTCCGGCGAATCAAAGCAAGTTCAATATAATGCGATTTCACCTATAACACAGTAAAATTTTTTGGCTCCTGAGGGCAGCGTTATATCGGGGTAGAGGTGTACATCATGTCCCCATGATGCACCACGACCTGTTTCCAGAACTCCCAGCAGCAGAGGTGGACACAGGGTGTCAAGTTGCACAGTGGGATAGCTATCCACAATGCAACACTCTCTCTGTCAATGCAAGAACAATGACTGTGGATGAGCTCAGCCGACAAAGAGCGTTGTGTGGACATGCTCAACCGATGTTATTAGTGACTTATGACAGTCAACATAACTTACATTGACTTAACTCGGTAGTGTAGACATGGCCTAAAACTAATAAGGAAAGTGAATAAAGAGTTTATGCAAATGGCGAATTAGATAATTGTGTTCATAACCTGCCTCAGCCTGCCATTCTGCATGCGTCCATTACGACCTATGTTCTAAACTACAGGTGAAAAACTAAATGGGTGCTCCTAGAAGCAGAGGTTTTCCCCCACATAAGGCAATGCTCTAAAATAACTGTTTAAAAAAAAAAAACTAGTGTTTTTCTGCATATGTGCAGTAAACACTATGCAGACAATTTTGCCTATTTACACTTTACATTATGGCAAATTTAACTGTATCAAGGAACTAAGAAATGTACATACGAAATTCTGTTGACAATGGCATCTTCATCCTCCTGCTCATCTGAAAAATAATTTATAGCAGATTTAGTTTATACAGCTACCTATATAAAGAAAAGATGAAAATAAGTTACTAAAATAGAAAAACTATAGGTCAGATCAAAAATTTTGTATTACTAAATCCAAAACCATTATTTTTGTATTCTGTAGTAGACATCCATTTTGTAAATTAATGTTACCCATTTCCATTAGTTTTCTTGCAAGAATATTTTTCTTAATAAAAATTAATGCTGCTTTCCCTCTACCTTTACAGTGCCTTTGCTGGTTTCTTAATCTCTTCAATCAAGACAATTAAAGAGCATTATTTTGCTCAGGACTAAAGGTATGTCTACACTGTGAAGTTGTCAACAAAACTTTTGTCTTTCACGGGTACTTAAAAAAGCCCCCCCGCGAAGGAAAAAAGTTTTGCAGACCCAAGTGGCAGCATGAACACGGCTTTGACAGCAGGAGCACTCTCCTGCCGACAAAGCTAACGCCACTCGTATGGCTGGAAGTATTTAGTCGGCAAAAATGCCGACAAAGAGTGTTTATACACACTGACTTGTCGCTAAAAGCTGCATGGTATAGACAAGCCCAAAGGGTTACCTCTTTGATGGCCTCTAAGATTAGATTAGTGCATTTGGAGGATAGTCATGGCAGGAAATTCCTTTCTACATCACTACTCTTCCTTAAAATTACAAACAGCCTTCAAACAAGTTGAGGGAAAAATGGGTTTGAATACATCATAAGAATACAGGCTAAAGATATACAAGAAACACCCAGTACTGGAAGAATAGTTGTGAATTTTATATGCAGTGAAAAACAGTACACACACACACACATACAACAAAGAAAAATACATCAGAACAATAGTAATAACCTGTCCTTGACAACCAGAAGTGATACCATCACCTCTCACCTAGTCTTAATTCCTCCATGAGCCTCTGGGTTTCTCTTCTGGCATTTTAGGGAATTTTCCTTCTCTTTTGCCTTAGGTATTCCTCCTATTTATGAAGGGCTACCACCCAGCTTGGAATCTTTACTTCTTTCTTGTTCTCCTCTATAAGCTTATGGACAGCCACAGCCAGAGCTCCCTTTTTATGATGTGGCCTCCAGAACTGAAATTCCACTTTCAAGTTAGTTTTTTTCCTATCCCCTTCAAGTTTTCCATGTTGCCCATCCTGCATTGTCAGTTATTTTCCAGGCAAAAGAATGCACAAAACCGGTCCACAGCAGACCTGAATACATTTCCAAATTTGGATGTGTCTAGTAACAGGCTTGCTTCACACTGCTACAAAAGAATTCCATGCAAGTAGCAGGTATAGCCTCTGTGCTCTTGCCAGGGCAATCATTACATCAGGACCTGGTCTCCCAAAATTAAACAAACAGTTATTTATGCTTAAAAGAAAGCCATGGCCCAATCCTCAACAGCTTGTGGTAGAAGTGGCAAGCAAGTTAATAAAGGAAAAAACTGAGTTCTTCTGTCTGAGATGAAACTATTACAATTATCAAACAGCTCATTGGTACCACTGTGAAATCATGACTGGAGTTTCCAATTTTGATTGCTTATTCAGGCAACTTTAATTTTCTATAAATGTATATCTTCCTATGGAATTAATATAAAAATAATTCAGCTTGTGGACATTTGGTAGGTTCTTTTGATTGTTGCAGGAAAGTGTTTTGAGTTAAAGAGTCCTTTGTGTAATGGCAGAAATGCTAAAGTTGACTTCTACTTGCATGTAAATTAATAAACAATTAAGTATTTAGAACTGTATAGCATATTCTTAAATTTCAACAAAAAAACTGACCTAAAACAACTGTCTGCAAACTGTTTCCTATGCAGCATCTCTTAAATGAAAGGATTTTTTAAAAGGACACATGAAGGAAAAATTTGCAGGAAGTTGTAGGGATCTATTTTATGCTTTTGCAGCACATGGAATAGTCATTTGTTTGCTCAGCTACATGAATCCAGTCAGTATGTTGTTACTGTCCTTAAAAGCGGTATTGCAAGTACACAGACACAATCAACTCAGAGGAGCACTAGATAGTGGTCTCTGGCTGACTAAATTAGGCAGAAAAGGAGGGCAAGCCTATCAGCCTTTTTGTGCTTTCACAACACCCACTTAGAGAGATACAGTAGCTTGTAAAAACAGTAAAGGAAAGAAATTACTACACTGTAAAGACTTGAAACTGAAAGAGATCTACAGGGATCCTAGTGAAGAGATTCAGCCAGAGTGGAAGCCATCTTCCAATACTCAAGCTGCCCTTTGGCCAAGCCTGGTATCCATGATACAAAGTGCAGCAGTCACAGACTAGTAAACCCTTCTTCTGAATGAATCCTAACAAGAAAATTCAGGGCTGTAGAGCAGTGCTAAGTAATTGGCCATGTTTGCCCTCTTGCCCTGGCTACCTCAACTGTTAAGAGAGGCGTGCATGTAGCTGGCACCATCCTGAGGGATAGTTTTCTCAACTGCCTTTGAGATAGGGGAAGTAGTGAATAGGATGTTTCAACCTCATGAGCTGCTCCCTCCATCCTGAGCCCTGTCGTGTCCCCGATCCCGCTCTGTGGAGATGGGGTACAGGAGCAGGGAGAGGGGGACACCCTGACATCAGCACCCCTCTTCAAGGAATCTACAGACTTGTATCGTGTAAGACAATGGCATCAGCAGTTAGGATGAGGCTTGAGGCCTATGAACTTTGGCATAGATAAATTTAGGTAAACCATAAGTTTTGGGGAACTGGAAGTAGAATGTAAGGGGGAATTCTGTCCATAATGACATCTGTCCATAATGACATCAACATGAACTAACCTCAGTTTCTGGGAGGTTTTGGATGGAACATCTGACCGCAAGAGTATCATAGCAATGAATTGATGTATAAGATAATGGGGTGAAATCATAAATACACTAACCTATAGAAGAAGGACACCTTAACATTGGTAAGGGGAGGAAATACAAATAAGGAAGCGGGGAGAAAGCCCTACTGAATAGGCATTAGATATGGTAACATCAGTGTAACATATTATAAAAGTGGCATCCCAGAGCAGTAGGACAGGGAGAGATGTAGCCCTTGGGAGGGGCCAGGATGATGGCCACTGATGAAGATGAGGAAGGTGACAATGATGAGGAAGATGATTAACATTTTAGGTTGTTCTGCAAGGGATGGTGTGAGTATGGCTGTTCAGATGTACTTTTGTATTATCTCTATCTAGTTTACTGAGTTAGAACGTGTGTGACTTTGCTAAATGTATTATAAATTATTTGTTTGTAAATATAGAAGAGTTCCTATAGTTTGAGTGTTGCACCTGTGCACATCGGGGTTCCTAACTATATAATAATTTTAATAATATGGGACTGATCTTGGGACAAGAACCTATTTGGCCTTAAAGTGATAACTGGGGATTTTTATTCATAATCTATAGATCAGGCTACACGTGAAAATGCAGTTGAGCATCTTAAAGTTCAAAATGTAGTGTTAGGAACCCAAGCTGGGGGCTGCTTGTAGGCTTCCAATTCAGATTCATAAGAACTCAGGTGAGAAGAAAGCAGAAGGGAGCTGAAGGCAGGAGGAGAAGGTGACAGCTTTGAACTATCCCTTCTCTCCCCTCCCAAATTTGGTCAAGTGACATTTAAAAATAATATATTTGGTCAGCGAGGTGACAAGACTGGGCATCACTTCTCTACAGCAATGCTCTTTCGGAAAAAAAAGTTATACCCACTCATTTTTTAAATGGAAATAAACATCAAAATTTGAATATTTAAAACTACTTACCTGCTTTCCTTTTGTATCTTGTGATTACGAAATAGGAAACTATGTAGAGAACAGCAAATAGGAGAAAACAGATCTGAAAAAAAGAAGTTTCATTTAATTAGGTTAATGAAAAGTCTGGATTATATTATGCATTTATCAGCTCCCCAAAATTGAAATTAAATTCTGATCAAACAGCAAGTAAGATTATATACTTAAGATTTCTCCAGGTGGTTTAGGGCTCAATTAATAAATGCAACTCAGTTTACTTTGTTGATTATATCAATTTGCTACATTTTTCAATAAATGCTAATTAAACTCCAAATAAATTCAAATGCTGGGGTCAAATTTTAAAGGGTTAGTACATCAATTCATTTCCAAAAATCCAACTTTAATGCATGAAACTATTGCAGGTGAAGAAGTCTGATGTCTTTCTATTCCTCAGCAGGTATCAGTCAACATCACAAAGCCTCCAGAGAATTTGAAAAAGTTCATCAAGATCACTGGTCCCATGCACCAGAAAAGCCCATGATCAATTTAGCAGAACGCTGTAAATCCAGATTACATTTCACTGGCAGAACTGTATTGGGAAGCTTATATGAGATCTCTGCACACAAAGCTTGATCCTACTCATTGGTTATCCTCATCACCTTTATGAGCAACCAAATTAACCCAGAATTGGACAAACAGAATCTGAGTTCCTGCCGCTGTTCCAAAAATGGAAGTCAATTTTGAAAGTTAAGCATTATTTGTAGAGCACAAATGTTAAAACACACTTTTGCTAAAAAAAATGTAATATAATTATCATATATGGAGATATACCTATCTCATAGAACGGGAAGGGACCCTGAAAGGTCATCAAGTCCAGCCCCCTGCCTTCACTAGCAGAACCAAGTACTGATTTTGCCCCAGATCCCTAAGTGGCCCCCTCAAGGACTGAACTCACAACCCAGGGTTTAGCAGACCAATGCTCAAATCACTGAGCTATCCCTCCCACAATGTAGTACTTCTATGTTCTATAAATGTTACTTATTGTGTTCTTTGTATCGGTTTGCCTGTGACAATAAAAAATATAAATGCTATTTAAACTTAATGGCTTAATGTACTTTGTCAGTGACTGCAATACTGTTCTTCATATGTACTGACATATTATAATAGCTCCTTAAACCAACTGGCAATGTGTATTAAAAGTGAGTTTGAAAGTGTCATGAAAGTGAGTTTGAAGATCCATAAACTTCAAGGCACACTATCCCTTTAGACATTCTAGGGCTGTTACTATTTATTTTTGTGAATATGTATTAATAAACACCTAGCTAAATCATAGCAGAGACAGTTATCCAAATGAATATTAAAAGAAATATGCTATTAAATGTAAATTGACTCATATAAAGTCCACTTTGCTCCCGAACCCATAAAATAGTTTTTGAAATGGATCTACCTGTGTCTATAGGGTTACCATATCTCATAAATAAAAAAAAGAGGACCCTCCACGGGCCCTGGCCCCGCCCATTTCCCCAGCCCCGCCCCAGCCCCAACTCCGCCCCTTCCCCACCCTAACTCCGCCCCCTCCTTCCTCCCACTCCCAGCCAGGGAGAAAGGGCTGCCCCAGTGCTACCAGCTTCATGGTTTCCCGGGCAGCCCCCAGACCCTGCGCCCCCAGCCGGCGCTTCCCCAGCGCAGCTGGAGCCCGGGAGGGGAAGCGTCCAGCCGGGGGCGCAGGATCTGGAGGCTGCCCAGCAAACCGTGAAGCCGGTAGCGCTTGGGCTTCGGGCAGCCCCCTTGCCTCCAGACCCTGCACCCCCAGCCGGGCACTTCCCCTCCCGGGCTCCGGCGGCTCTGCATAACTTACACTGTATAAGTTACACAGAGCCGAAGAGGAGCAGAGCCCCCGCGGCTGGAGGCTCTGCTCCTCTTAAACAGAGCCTAAGAGCCGGGCTGCCCCAGCGCTACCGGCTTCGGGCAGCCCCCGTGCCTCCGGACCCTGCGCCGCCGGAGCCCGGGAGGGGAAGTGCCCGGCTGGGGGCGCAGGGTCCGGAGGCACGGGGGCTGCCCGAAGCCGGTAGCTCTCGGGCAGCCCGGCTCTTAAACAGAGCCGAAGAGTCGGGGAGGAGCAGAGCCGCCATTTTCCCGGACATGTTCGGCTTTTTGGCAATTCCCCCCCGGACGGGGGTTTGACTGCCGAAAAGCCGGACATGTCCGGGAAAAAAAGGACGTATGGTAACCCTATGTGTCTATGATATTTATTAGCACAAGGAATCCGTCTTGCTTAGAGCTGAGCTTTAACTTGCACTATTCACCGACTGAGGTCTGGGAAACAAATCTGTCCTGCAAAGACAGACAAATGCTAAACCGCTTCTACAGATAATCAGTTTAACACTTGCTGCCTTTAAGAGTACTATCATCTTAAATCTAGAATGAAGAAAGCTATTAGAGATGGGAGAACAAAAAAAGGGCACAGAAATCATGTTGGGATGAAATTTAAGTTATTTGACCTAATCCAGTTCAAAAGGGAAAGGAGGATAACTGTTTTATCAGAAAGGATGCACAATCAAATAAAATCATGACAGGAAATATTAATAAAAATGTAACAGAAAGAGAAACTCAGCCTATGTCTGGTTACAGACCCTTCATAGGAGAAATGGGCTACTAGGAATTTATACCAGGTTCACCACTGTGGGATCTAGGTGCCTGTAACTTTTCTATAGACCTCTCACTCCCTTTTAATTGCTTGTATGTCCTCTGTGACCCCGAGTGACCATCACAAGGACAGCCCTGGGGGCTAAAAGTATTAACTCCCCACAGTATTTAGCAGGCACAATCAACTGCTTGTAAGGTTTCCCAGAACTTCTATTTTTCTTATATAGGAACTTTCCTATACAATCTTTCCTCCTAAAAAGAAAAAACAAACAAACAAAAAAACCACACCCACAACTTACCCTGTTTCCCCTATCCAGGATTTCCCTGAGAATGCAACCCCTTAGGCTCTCTAGGGTTGTGTCTGCTCTTTATTCCATTGCAAATGCTTGCCTGCTGCTACCGCTGATGGCTGCCCCAACCACTGGGATTGGCTCCTCCCTTCTTAATTCCTGGAGGCCCACTACCTTCCTCCACTAAACCAGGGCTGGACATAACCCTTCCCCTTCAGCTGTTCCTCTGTCTTCACAACTCCCTTATGGGACCACAAAGTAATAGTCCTTTTTGCTGCAAGTTAATATATTAACTACTTTGGACATAGTCAATAAATCATTACCCACAAGCATTCCTGCTGGAATGAAATCCAACACAGCAACTTTTAAGATGCCTTTTAGATCTTCCCACGCCAAGGGAACTTTAGCCAAGGCACAATGCGGTTTTAAATTTTCCAAGTGCCGGTAGTTCAACACTTCCCCTAGTGAGCATGTCAGATTTCCTTACCATGCCTTCTCAGACCAGAGAAATGTGGGCTACAGCATCTCTCCAACCTTAGTATTCCTTGTCATTCACCGTGGCAATTTTTAATAAATTCCGTAACAACCTTCAATGGATCAAAATTCATCAGGATCTCTCCAGACATCTTGGGAGAGGGGAGTTCTGTTTTTGTGACAACCACATTAACCTGAACTGCACAGTGTGTAGGCTTACTTTCCCTTTGCTTAGGGCAATTGTCCCTCAGGTGTTCAGTGGAGTTACATATGTATCACCTTCTTGAACAGTCCTCCAATGAAGGGGGTCTATGAATGTAATTACTATGAGAGGGTCAACTGTGGTAAGGTGAGAGCCTGGGCTCCCATTTGCCCTACCTTTTCCCAGAAAAGGGAAAGCTTTTGTTCTGAAGACCTGAAGAAGAGCTCTGTGGAGCTCGAAAGCTTGTCTTTTTCACCAACAGAAGTTGGTCCAATAAAGGATATTACCTCACCAACCTTGTTTCTCTCATTTTTTTCACTAGTCCTTTATCTGCAATAATTTAAAGGTACAAAAAAAAAAAAATCAAACCACTTTGCTCAGTTCAAAAGTTTGACAATTTAAAATTAAAAAAAAAAAAAAAACTTCTCACCCTCAAGGAAAATTTAAACAAAGTTCTAACTGGAAACCAAAAAAAAAGTAATACTGCCCTTGTATTATGACAGTGTTCACAAAAGCCCAATATAACTAACAAATTCAAAAATTACTCCAATATTAATTCAACAATTAGAAAATTTATTCTTTTCAATTAAAATATTTGATTTAAATATAATCAAGGTATATGGAATGTTAAACTGGTATAAAAAGAGGAAGGAGGACACTTCAGTCTCTTAACACTATAAGGTATCAACAGATGGGCCCCAAAATTGCACAGATCTGTGCAGGCAGACCTTTATTCCCATGGGAGTAAGTATGATTCAACATGAACGTAAGGGTCCACGGCAAGGAGTTTATTGCAGGATCAGAGCCAGGGCCACCCCTAGCCATCTGGTTGCCCTACGCAGCCCCCCTGCGGGGGAGAAGGGGTCTGTGTGGGGTCCCAGGCCGCCTCCCCCCCCCCACCAAGGTCTGGGAGGCAGGAGCTGGGGGGGGTGCCACCTTTGGGGGTTCTGCAGGCCCAGAGTGACCCGGGGGATTAGCGGGGGGCCAGGAGCAGCCCGCTCCGCTTCCCTTGCCCCGGCCCCAGCCGAGTCGCTCGGGGGAGGGGATTTGGGGGAAGGGATCCTCCACCCCACACTCACCAGCTGTGGCGGAAGCAGAGCAGCCCAGCCCCAGCCCTGCTCTACTCCGCCAGCTCCCAGACGCAGCGCTCCACTTCCCGCCGCAGGCGAGTGTGGGAGGCGTCTTTCCCCAACCTCCCCGCACTCCCTGGGAGCTGGTGGAGTGGAGCGGGCTGGGGCCACGTGGCTCCACTTCCTGCCATTGCCGGTGAGCACGAGGTCGCTGGGGGAAAAGGTGGAATGGGGGCGAGGCAGGGGTGGAACAGGGGGAAGGGTAAGAGGCAGGGCAGAGGGAGTTGTCCGGGGCCTCAAACCCCCTAGGGACAGCCCTGCCCCTTGCAATGGGCACAGCCCGTGGGGGGGCCGGCCGAAGGGATAGGGCTGGTCGCCGGGTCTGGTGCTGCCATGTATGCAGCACACAGCTGCCTAGGGCACCATGAAATTTGGGGCAATTTGGAGCTCCAAGCAGCTGCGTATGCCTAAGGACAGCCCTGATCAGAGCCTTAGTTGTCAACATACCTCTTTACTCCCCAAGTGCCATGCCAAGACTTTTAGGAACTTTCAGAAGCCAGGGCAGGGCACAACATGCTCACAAGGTTTCTTTACTGTAGACTTTTCCCACTCTCGTATGCAGTGTCCCTTCCCTCCCTACCCCCCCCCCCCACACACACACCCCAACCAATAGCTAAAAGTAGGAAAAAGATGGAGAATATTAATGGCCAGTATCAAATAAATATCACTTGTCTGCAAGATGACCACCACTAATTGGAAACCCAAAACTATACATTATACGGCTTAATCATGTTTGTAAAACAGCAATTCTCAAATAAAAGATGCTATACAGTACTTCTAATCTATATTCCCTCTCCCCCATAGTTTATTCCTATTGATATGCTATTTACATTTTGAATATTTAAATTGCTGTGTTGAGCAAAATGACTATAGTTTTCAAACAATGAGGGTCATTTTAAATAATTTGCCAAGGGAAGTCACTGACACATCACTACAACTGCTCACCTGAACACTGTCAAATTACACAGATCATGAAGGTAAATGGAAGTCAACAAAAAATAGATAACAAGGGAGAGATTAGAATAGAGGACAAACACAGATGAGTAAAGCAGCCTAGAACAAAAGCCATACTCTCTCCCAAAGAAAGCAGCAGCAGCATGTTACACTGCAATGCAGGAAACTAAAGCTCAAAAAGAACCCGAAGAACTACGAAGAAAGGAAACACTTTTCCAAAAATACTGACTTCTTAATAGTCTTCCTAGTATACAAGTTTCCTTTTAGTGGTTTACACATATATACTCTCATATCCAGATGTTACCACAAGAACTCCTGTTAGTGGGACAGTAAGAAAAGGAAAGACTGAACACAGATTGAAGAACACTTCTACTGTAGCCACTTGGAATAGAAAATTGCAGCTATTATATAGAATACACAAGTGTCTTTCCTTTTAAGTAAGAAAAACAGCAATGAGAGAAGTGAGGCAAAAGTTAGTCTACATGACAGTACTGTGTAGTGTAGAACGTTTCAGAGAGTTAGTGGTACTCTCTGAATGTATTACATACAAAAGAGGTTAGCATCGATAGTACAAGTCCTACCATACCCACTCCAGAAAAGGAGCTGTGAATATCGGTCCTCCAGGTCTGCGTTGAAAGATTGCAGGGAAGCAGCCAATCAGAGCATAGCAGTCTCAGTTAAAAGCAGCTGCAGGGGCGAGTAGATCAGTTCCTGGCTGGGACCACAGGAGTAAGGGTGCTCCTGGCTGGAACTCAATAGAAAACCAGAAGATGGGTTCTGGTGGCATTGGCATTCGATGAGGAAGAAGAGGAGTTGAGAACTTCAGTCCTGAGGTTAGGCTGAAGAAGAAGGGGCTACATGAGAAGCAGCCCAGGATTAGCAGCAGCAACTATTAAATGCATCAACATGTGGCTGCTGTTTGTAGGATCCCTATGTTGGGACCTGGAGTAGGGGCAGACCAGAGTCCCCCCTCCTGGCAGAGTGTTCAAAGCCCCGAGAAGGGGACAAGTTTGGGGCTGGAATGTAAAGGGCTATGGGACAGAGCTGAAGATCCTGCAGAGTGCCCACCATTTGGTGGACTTTGTTACCCTGACAAGGGAACTGGACTTGGAAGAGTGATCTAGCTGGAGAGCTGGGGCAATTAGAACCAATAAGGCAAAGAGTCTCCAGGGAGAAAGCCCTGGGGACACTGCTCTATACCAGAGCAGGCTTGGACTTAAAGCTAGCCCAGAAGGGTCTAAGAACCGAGCTCAGAGACAGGACTAAAGACATTAACAAGGACAAGGACAAGGGGACAGGCCCTGTTGGACTTTTTACCCCGGAAGAAGTTTGTTAGCGCATATTGACTGTGTGACTTGGCCATAGGGCTGAGCCACTGAAGACCGATGTGATAAGGTTAACAGCCAACAAGGGGAGCAGAGAGTGTGTGTGCAGGTTCGCACCCAACTGACAAGGTGTGTTCATGAGAGGTCAGTGGTCCCATCACAGTATCCTTACTTAGATTACTGAGGAATATTAATTCAGCTTTTCATCATACCACATCCACTCTAACAGCTGACCAATCCCCTCTAAGTGGCTGATTCCCCTTTCTCCCAGCTCCATGACCTTCCTGTAAGCCCAAGAAAATACCTCCACCTGTTCCATCAGTCTCCCTTCAGGTTCCCTCTTCGGCCCCTGAGGACATACATTGGATTGACCCATTTTCTCTTGTCAGTTCCTAGGTTCCGAACAGGTACTTGAGAAGCTAGATGCATAGAAGTGTTCACTAGGAATGGTTTCCAGCACCAGAGACATAGGGAAAGCCAGGATTCCAGGCAGAAATCCATACTTGCTCTACCTCCCAGCTGCTGGAAACACTGCTCAATCCCTGGACTAGTGCCCTTGTCAGTGCCCTTGTCAGAAGACGGGTTTCAGGAGTCATCCACTACAAAACTAAACAATTGCTTGAGTTTTAAACTTGCCTGTAGCAGTGCCTTACTTCAATCTATTGATAGAGCTCAAGACCACTGAACCTGAGGCATCTCATTTTCAAAAATAAGTTATTTAGTAGCCATACAAAATGTAAATAAGTTAATATAAAAACCCCATTTTTGTTTCCTTATTTCTTCTCTCAATTTCTCCATTCTCTCCCCCACCCTCTATTTCTCCTTCATTCTTTCAAAATTGATACTCTTGTCCCCAAAAACCCTTTTTATGACCATGGTAGTACCCCACGTATCAGTCCATTCCCTTTGTACATAAGTTCTCCCACACTGCTAATATATTCTGTACAAAATATTAGTACATTCTAAAACCACATCCCTATTTGACAGCTTTTCATACCATAAGTTAATTTCCTTAAAATGCACAAAACCAGCGTTTTTATAATGTTTTTATGGATTAAATAAAACTTGCTGATAAACTTTTTCTTAGCCAAACATGTTATGCATTTAAAACTAAATAATTTATTAAACAAAGAAAGTATCCCTAACAGTGAATTGAATTGATTATTTCTGGTCCCTATATCCTTCAAGATCTTAGAATAGTAGATCTCATCCTTTTACGTCTCGCTTCATTCATAGATTGGAGGAAGGAAAATAAGTGTTTCTGTTTTATCAACTGAAATGAAGAAGATAGGCTCTTCTGCAGGTGCAGGTGCAGAAAGACTGCTGCCACCAAAAGCACTTCAACACACTCTGGGTCCAAGCACTTAACCAGTCACTTCCACCAATCACTAGTAGCTTGACTTTCTTTAAAATTTTGCAGCATAACACATACTGCTTAAATATTTTTTGTATTTTATTTGTTATTTTAGTAACTATTATAAGTTAAGGCCTTAACATAGATTATCCATTTCAAACAGTTTTTTTAAGTCAAATAGTTTTCAAAACCGATTATTTTGAACTGAAATTATTGGCAGTGAATGTCTGTCCATTACAGTTTACCTCCTACTCTCTAGCTTGTTTGCAGGAAAACAGCCACCTCCATGCAGGGGTTGTGGAGTGCCATTTAAAGTCAGGAGGGGCCATGGCTCACCCCCTCCCAGGAGCCCCAACCCTTGAGAAAGCCCCTGCCTTCTACACCCAATTCCTGACTCCCTACCCTTCCCCGCTGGCAAGCCGTGAGTCCGTCCACCCTGTTTTCCAGTCCCCTGTGCGGAGAGGAGCAGAAGCCTCCGCCACTGCAGTTTTGGCCTGTTAAGGGCCCAGCACACATTGTGGGACCTGGGTGCCACACCAGCAGTGCTCCCAGCCATTGGACCTGTGCATCATAGCTACAGGATTGATGTGTGGCCACCAGCACGCCACAACTTACAGTTGCTATTTGCCAGAGGTTTTTTTCACTTATAAAAATGAAAACAGTGGCACATTACAACCGAGAAGGCAGTAAAAAAAACAGACAGCCAGGTAGCAATCCTAACTGCTTAAAAGTGGTCAGGTCACGGCCCAGGTGGCCTCCTAGGTTCTGCAGCCTGTGCCTACATGGAAAAAGCACAACCATCCAAAATAAGCTGAAACTACCCCAAGTTTTCAGGGACTAAACATCTCTCCCTAATTACTTATCCAAGACCAATACTTAGAGAAGTTTAGAAATTGCAGATGTATTTGTACTGGTCAAAAATGCAGGCAATCATAAAATGTGGGTGGCACTTTAAATGTAAATATTTGTTACTAAATGTTAAATTTGTAAAATTTCACAATATTTCCACAAAACTTAAAGTTTATATTCATAACTCTATTGTGGCTTCCCCTCTCTCTGCAAAACTGTTCCCAGAGCCCCATGCTGTTGCCATTTCTATGTTCCAGAAGCATTACAAGAATGAATATGCATCCGAAGAAGTGGGCTGTAGTCCACGAAAGCTTATGCTCTAATAAATTTGTTAGTCTCTAAGGTGCCACAAGTACTCCTGTTCTTCTTTTTGCGGATACAGACTAACACGGCTGTTACTCTGAAAGAATGAATTAAGTAGCAGCTCCTCATGAATGTGGAAACAAGAATTGCTTATGTTGTCAAAAGCAACATAGGACTCAGACACCCCTTCAAATCTGCAGGGAAAGGGAGGACAGCTGAGGTAGTTAAGTTTAATGGAATTCAAGAGTTTTTACAAATTTTAACATTCAGTAACACACACTGAAGTATTTTGTAAAAAGTTTTGTGATGACCATGTTTGAAAACATCATTCTAATTATCATCTTGCTTCCTTTTGTCTCTGCCTGCCATGAAAATTCCATTATGGTTTTAAACAAGAATACCACCAGGGAGAGAAACGGGGCAGTTGTCCTGGACCTGATCTTTGGAGATCTGGAGTGGGTAGCACCAGCAGTGCCCTATCAGCAGGTCTATGGTGCTTCACTACAATCTCTCATTCTACAACTACCAACTTCTGCTGCCCATAGAGCGCAAATGCCAGGAGAAAACATCGCACAGCATAATTCATACAGCAGAAGTATCCTGAGTGTCTGACCATCCTGAGACACAGTAATCTAGTGAGGAGGGGGGGAAAAAAAGAGATGCCAAAAAAAGAGAGGCATGAAGAGTAAAAACACTGAATTTTCTGACCATAATGGCACTTGTTATCAAAATTTAATCATACTTCTGTTGTAGCCAAAAATAAATGCTGCATACTGCTGGGAATGCCTACATTTGGAGAGGTTTTTATTTTTATTTTATTTTTTTTTTTTGAGAGTCTCTTTCTACCATCTTTGACAGAAAAATATTCCATTAAGATGGAGGGAAGTAAAAAAATAGCAAAATGAATGTTCTTCACGCCAATTAACTAGCCCCTGCTGTATACGCATTGCCATAAAGCACTTTTGAACTAACTTTTTCAAGTGCCTCTTTCCAAAGACTAAATACTAAACTATAGCCCAATACTGTTTCAAAGTTTGCCTCAACTTGCATAAAGCTATAACAATTATCACAGCTTTTGTTTAAACTTACTCTGACAACTGATTATTCACACATAATACACTTTATGGAACTTACTAGTTTCCACAAAATGTTAAATTAGCACCAGTGTTGCTATTCGGTTTCTGACCATTACTTCTATGGCTACAAAATCATCTTCTTCCACAGGTTTTTCCCTGCAAAATACACATGAGCCATTGTTTTTATATTGCCAAGAAAACTTCAGGTATAAGACAGAGTTAAGCCATTAAAAATTCAAAATCTATTTTGCTTTTCCACATGGAATTACAAAGGAATTTTGATTAAAATAAACACTGTATAGAAATGGAACTTCATAGCTAATCAGGAATGTCACCTTGCATGTCCTTGGAATACTGGGTCACAATTCTAACCACAACATTCAGGGAGACACCCATGATCTGCCAAGCATCACAGAAAAAAGGATTCTTACAAAAAAATCTTGGGGATCAAAGAGTATTTGCTTAGAAAGTAAATGCTAAGAAAATCAAAGAGGCTAAAATAGCTCACGGCACCAAGCTAACAGTTTTGGCTTAGAATGAACAGTGAACAGCACCAGAGGAAACTGGAACAATACATTTTGTTGTATAAACAAATCTACTAGGATGGAAAAAAAACGTAATTGTTCGGACAAGCCAAAAACTTAGCAGGAACTTGATCAAATTTTACAAAGCTGTGTATAATCACACCATGTTCTATTCCCTTAAGTAAGGACAGGAAATAGCACAGACTTCAGCAATAAGCATACTAAACTAACCATTAGTATCAAACTAGAGTGGAGCACTGCCTAACCTGCACAATCCACTATAATACTTCAAACAACATCTACGTGAAGAAGAAATTACAGACTCACCCATATCTCGCAGATGAGCGAGAGCATTTTTTTTCAAAAAGACAGCCAATGTTTATTTAAGGGTAAAATCCAGGGCCCACTGAAGTCAACAAAATACATATTGACTTTAACAAATTTCACTCTTGGCTTCTAAACTTCCTGTTTACTGAATCAGGTTAGTCATGTCTCAGCCTTTCCCTTTAAAAAGTTATGTACCTGTGTTGTAAGACCACATTAGTTAGGGCAGGGGTTCTCAACAAAAATTTTGGTGGCCTCAAAGTGCAGCCACCAACTCTTGCTGGTGGCTGCACTGACACTTTTTTCCTAAAATACGTAATTAACTTTAGGAAAAATAAATATGCACATGTACACATCCAAATCGTAAATTAGGGCTTTATTCCCCCCCCCCTTTTTTTTTTTTTGCAGACTAAGTAATAAAATTAATGCTTTGAAAAGTGATATTTATTAATAAGTGTTAATATCACTTTTCACAGTACACTTAGTAGTTACATGGGAGGCTGTGAAAAGTGGTAAGTGATATTAACAAACATACACATATCTTTTTTCACAGCCTCCCAACTAGCTAGTGAGTCTGCTGTGAAAAAGTGATACTTGCATGTTTGTGAATATCATTTTCTCAACAAGCCTCAAGACAAATTAAGCCCTGGATAGGGAGGTTGGAGAGGGAGGCAGCAGGTGCCAGGAGCAATATTTGAATGGATATGGGGCCGGGGGAGGCAGTGGGGGACCCAGAGTGATGTTGGGGATGAATGCGAGGCCAGGAAGGCAGCGGGAGCCAGGCGGGGTAGTGAGCCCTACCACAGCATGGCCAGCACTAGAAGTCGGCACCCTCTATGGCCAGAGCCCAGAGCAGGAGCTACACGGCTGGAGCTGCATGGCCAGAGCTGGGGAATGGAGCTTGCTGCTGCATGGCCAGAGCTGTGGGTTGCTGCCCAGGGCCAGTGCCCAGTGCCACACGGCCAGAGCCAGGAGCTGAGTGCCGAAGCCCCGGCCACGTGGCCGAAGGCAGGGGTCAGCGCCTGGCACTCGCTGCTGCATGGCCAGGGGTCAGCATCCAGGGTCGGCTCCCATCACCACACGGCTGGAGCCTGGGACCAGAGCCGAGGGTCGGCGCCTGCTGCAGTGCAGCTGGGGATCAGCACCAGGGGCCGGGAATCAGCGCCAGGGGCCGGGGCTGTGTGGCCAAAGCCAGGGGTCAGAGCCCCAAACCCCATGACTGGAGCAGCGCGGCCAGAGCTGGGGCTCAGCACCCACTGCCGCGCAGCTGGAGCCAGGGCTTAGCACCAAAGCCATGCAGAGGTGGGTCAAGGCGGAACATCTAGGAGCAACAGGGACGGGGGGGGAATGGCTGGTGCTTTGTCACCCCTTTCCCCCCCCCGTCCCCATCACTGCACGAAGGCTGTCATGGCCACATTAAAAACCCCTGGTGGCCGCATTTGAGAAATGCTGAACTAGGGAATAGTTTAGACTGCTCCAACAGCTTTTCTGGACAACAGGTCATTATGCCAGAACAGCAAATTAATTTGCATTACAGTCATCAAAGAGTCATGGTGAAAAGAGTCAGCTTTGTACAGAAGGCCACTTCCTGGTTGCTGGTTTTCAGCAGCCAAAAGGAACAGAGCTTGCAGCGCTCCATAGGCAATTCTGGCAATTATAGGCCAATAAGCCTAACTTCAGTACCAGTCAAATTGATTGAAACTATACTGAACAAGTATCACACAACAACTGGCATCCTTGATGACAGTCTAAGAGAGAGATCAAGAAATGGGTGTAGACCAGTGGTTCTCAAACTGGGGGTTGGGATCCCTGAGGGAGTCGCGAGATTATTACATGAGGGGTCGCAAGCTGTCAGCCTCTACCCCAAACCCCGCTTTCCCTCCAGCATTTATAGTGGTGTTAAATATATTTAAAAGTGTTTTTAATTTATAAGGGGGGGGGGGCGGTCGCACTCAGAGGCTTGCTACATGAAAGGGGTCACCAGTACAAAAGTTTGAGAATCACTGGTGTAGACTCTACTACTCAATCACCAGAGAAGCGATCCCTTTAAGACAAAATAGTATGTTGACAGCATAGAAAGGTTTGCATTATTATTCCCTATTCACTAAATAAATTATTTTATTATCTCCATTTGGTCAATGCAACAACTTTCACAAACATGAGATGACCAAGAGCTGGCATGACATATCTCTGGGACTTACGAGGGGGTGGGGGGGGAAGACGCACACCATTCATTACAAAGGGCTGAGAGCCTTTCATCTGGCATTTGAAATGATTTGAAGTTCACAAGCCTAGCAAGGGTTGTGGTTCGATGGCTCCCGCGACGGAGAGGTCAAAAAGACAGGATAGGTCAGATCCCATGAGATTTCCAGCCCCCACAAAAACAACAAGGAGTCTGGTGGCACCTTATATGCCCAAATAAATCTGTTAGTCTTTAAGGTGCCACCAGACTCCTTGTTGTTTTTGTAGATACAGACTAATACGGCTACCCCCCGATACTTGACACCAGCCCCCACAGGAATTCTGGGGTAGGCTTGAGGTCTTGTGGGATATGGCTCAAGATTTGGAGCCATTATAAGAGCCCAGTGCACAAGGCCACTTCCCGTTTGCTGGTTTCCAGCAGCCAAATAGGAACAAAGCATGCAGTGCACATGGACATAGGCAGCAGTCTGGCAATGATCAAACTCTGGTTGACTGTGCAGGGCACATGGTCCCAGCCCTGCAGCTGGCCAACCAAGACACAGTAGGGCAGCAGGAGGGGCTAACAGACCCATTGCAACCGCCAGATGCAGGAGGACGTGTGTTGCCTATCCTGGAGCAGGAGGCAAACAGAAAGGTCAGGAAGGGGAAAGAAAAAAGCATGATGTCGGGAAGGGAACTACATACTAAGTATCCAGGAATAGGGCAATTCATGGAGGTGATTCAGTCTGATCCAAAATGGACTGCAGCTCAGGAAAACAGTCAGGCACAGCATGGGACACCCCGGTTCCTGCAGTAGAGTGAGTTCACAAACAGGCAAGAGAGAGGGAGAGCAGGCAGCAGGGCATGGTTGTTTAGCCCTGCCCCCAAATGCATGTGTTTGGGGTTTAGCACACTCCCAACTCCTGCTGTCTCAGACACACAGTTCTGGTGGGAGCAACAGGGTGGGCTCCAGGTAGCTTCAGAGTCAGGCCTGCAGGGGCACACAAGTGGGACATGAACAGAGGAGAGGTCACAAAACATGCCCCATGGCTGCCAGGGCTTTGGAGCTGTGCTCTGGCTCTGCTCCAGCTCCAGGCAAAAACCTGCAGCTCCACTACTCCGGAGCTGCTCCGCGCTCCAGCTCCAGGCTCCGCTCCAAAGCCCGGATTTTGACTGCAGGTACAGGGGACCACAATGCCCAGAGCCCCCAGTGGACAACCCTCCAGCCACCGGCTCCTCAGATGGTAGCCTTACAGATTCCAGTATCACAGCTGCTGGCCCCATAGCCTTTAATGCAGCAATCCAGGAGGTCCACTAATGTGGATTTGAATGTAGTCTCGTATGCAGCTGCTTCAGATCAGTTGGGGGCCCATCCTTCAGTTAACACAGGAGAAGATATGGCGAGCAGATTACATGGACGTATTCTCCCTGCAATTCAGGGAGAGCCTATATTGGAGGAAAGGAATAAAGTGGAGAGGAGAGAAAAAGATAGTATAAGGCGCCCAAAGACAGAGATGAATTGGGACAACAAGCTTATAGCCTAAATCACCTACATGGGAATGATGGGACAGCTATAACCAGCAATGCATAGGCCCATGTTGAAGTACTAGATATTTTATGCAGGCTGTATAATACTTTTTGAGGCACCTCAGGGCTCTGGTAGGATAAGCAATTTAGAATGAGGGAACCCTGAACCACTTCTTGTGCTGGAATGAAACCAATCAGGAACTATGGCTGTAGTGCCCGGCTTGGGGGTGCCTGTTACAGGCCCTTACATCAATAGTGGCTATATACTGGTAAAGTCAGGGTGTGAAAAGGGGGACAGGGCGAGGATCAAGGCACCCACACCTGGCCAGCCCAGGCTTTCATGCTGGGCGTACACTGAGACAGGGAAGTGTTTCCATGCATCCTGTAGGTTTGGGCATGAATGCAGGCATTGTGGAGGCAGGCACGAATATTCAAGCTGCCCATGTTTTAAGCACACCTTCCCCAGAGGATGGGGGGAGCAACCCAAGACAGCGCAGAGCAGGGGCAGGGCCAGAATGGCTGAAAAAGGCAATATCTCCAATTAACTTGGGTGTTTTAGCCACCTTTTAAGGGATTATTCCAAGGAAGAGGATTCTATATATTTGTAGGAGGGTTTTGTTCACTATCCCATAGAAGGGGAGAGGGTGCACAAAATGGCAAATGTCCCTTTAACAGATGCGAGGTTAAGATTCAAAAGTAGGTTGGTTTGGGCAGAGTCTGTCCAGCAAATGCTGTTGCCTGATCTCCATATCTCCCCTGTGGGCCTTGTCCCTAAAAGTTCCTGGTGAATATCATCTCTTATACCCAAAAGAGAGAAATCGGTGAACAATGCAATCAACCCCAGGCTGTTCACCATGTGCTACGCATTATTCAACATTAGGCACATGGCACCTTATACTGCCTTTTTGCCTTGCTTGCAAAGAACGACATTAAGTCAGCCTTCTGCCTTTTCCCAGGCCACCCAGATGACTGCGACCTCTTTCATGATCAGCTTTATGTGCACAGAACAATGCCCATGGGCTGTGCTATTTCATGGGCAATCTTTGAAAAAATTCAGCACAAGGCTAGACTGAGCAGTCAGGCGGTGTGCAGGACGCCAACAGGTGACACACTATCTGGACAATTTTCTGTTTTCAGGCAGGATGAGTGTAAGGGGCTCCTTTGGGATTTTCAGGAGCTGATGGGCAAATTGGGTATTCCCCTAGCTGATGAAAAAAATGAGGGACCTGAGAACACATTTATGTACCTAGGTACGGAGCACAACACAGTCCAGGGGTAATCCCACCTAAGTTGGGACAAATTCATGGCACTAAAAATACATATGGTTGTTAGAGTCAGCAGGACCAAAAACATTTGTCTAAGGGATCTCCAATGCCTGTTGGACAACTTGAACATTATATGGAAAGTCATAGCCTCCGGGCATGCCTTTTGTGAGCAGTTTGCTACTGCTACTATTGAGCTATGGGCCCACACCCCTTTATGAAGGTCACTACAGAGATGAAGAAAGACCTGGCACTGATTCCTCACTCACTGTAACAGGGTGTCTGTATGGAGGGATGTTTACATGATCAAGGCTGACCTGCAAGTCCTCTCAGGTGCAGCAAGCAGGATAGATTTTGGCTTGTATTTCAGGGAGCACTGGTGTGCCCACGAGTGGCCCCAGGAATGGAGGGAGTCGAGTTTTGAAGGACATCACGTTCCTGGATTTCTTCCCCATTCTGGTCACTATTCAGGATGGGGAGTTCAAGGACAAGAGGATGAGGTTTTGGTGCAACAATCAAGCGGTTAGTCACTTGGTGAACTTTCAGTCCGCTAAATCTGCCAGGATAATGAGGTTTGTGAGGACTTTCGTTCTCCATTTTCGCCAATGCAACATTCCTTTCACTGACAAGCACGTACGTGGGCTTACCAAAGGCATAACTGATGCTCTCTCTCTCAACAGCCAGTCGACAGATTCAGAGCACTAACATCAGAGGTCACAGAGGTACCAAACCAGATGCTGGCAGCCCTATGAAATCTTGGTTGCTAGAAGCAATATCCACAGCCAAGGGATCATCGCACCATGCATCTGTTTGGCCTACATGATGGCATTTGAGGCATTCCAAGCATTCAGCGGGCTGAGAGTCTCCCCAGGGCCCATATCTCCAAAACCTGGCAGTTCATGATCTCACTGCATAGGCAATGGCTGGCACCACCGACAACAGCTAACCAGTTAGCTGTGGTGTCCTTTGACTGCGGGTCTGTAGGTCATCTGGACCCCTGTAGGGGATTCATGGCCCATAGGATGCTGGAAGGTTGGGCACAGGCTGCTGGGACACGGAGCAATGTCAGGAAACCAGTGACCTTGCAGGTACTAAGCCAATCAGTTTAGGTTCTTCCTTGCATCTGCCATTCACGGGTGGGCAGGTGTGAAGTTGTACTCTTCAAGGAAGCCTTTCTGTTGGCTTTCTTTGGGGCCTTTCAGGTCAGTGAGCTGGGGCCTTCAGCCAACAGAGACTCTTCAGGGCGGGCTCCCAAACTACATGACGTGCAGTGGGAAGGTGATTCTCTATAGCTCAAAGTCCACAGGTCAAAAACAGATCAAAGGCGGTTCAGCGAGGCTGTTGTTCTGCACCGTTCTGGTAAGATGAACCTGCATCTGTACAGGAACTGCACATATATGTGGCTCAATGCCAACCCAGCGAGGGGGGGTCCCCTGTTTCTACACAGTGACCATTCCTTCCTAACCAAATTCCAGTTTGTGGGAGTCTTTTAGAAACAGCTCTTACTCTTGATCTTGCCACCAGGAGAGCATGCCTCCCACTCTCTCTGTACAGACGCCTCAACAGTGGCTACCCAGTTGGGCATGGGTGAGTCAGAGGTCCAGGCTATAGGACACT
Source organism: Malaclemys terrapin pileata (assembly GCF_027887155.1). Taxonomy (NCBI): domain Eukaryota; kingdom Metazoa; phylum Chordata; order Testudines; family Emydidae; genus Malaclemys; species Malaclemys terrapin. The sequence goes on along the minus strand of NC_071506.1, from coordinate 267,666,193 downwards.
GGCAATCCAGGGTGTGTAATTCCTACAGCAGGTGTCTGAGGGGAAGGTAATGCAGGCGGTGGGCTGTAAGCACCACAGGTTTTCATCATGTCTGCTTCCTCCCCCATGTCGATCATAAAGAATATATTGCAGCACACACAGTCGAGAATAGGGATTTGAGAGCACAGCATTGTGCACTGGGTTTACAAGAGAGCACGTAATTTGGAGAGAGGCTCACAGGTGGACATTGGAAGGGATGCGATTCTGTATTGGCATGGCAGACAGGGCATATCCTGGGATCAGCTCATGCTCTTCTTGCATGGGCTGGCACCCTGGGAGGATACGCCTGACATCATCATTATCCACCTAGGGAAGAACAACCTGGGAATGTGCTCCAACCTCAAACTGATTTTGAAGGTTAAGCAGAATATTGGACTGCCGGTGAACACATTTCCCAGTGTGGGGATAGTACTGCTGGAGATGTTGGCCCGCAAGGTTTGGCCAACTGCAGTACACCCACAAAAAGATGGCCTACAGGAAGGACCATAGAAAGTAGAAACATGGCTACAGTCCCGAGGTAGCTCTATTATCAGACATGGTCACGAAGCTCAGAGTATGACTGAGCTTTATGTAAAGGAAGGAGTGCATCTCTCTGATATAAGTGCAATATGTTCCTAGATGATTTCGGTATTGCGTGGCCAAACTTCTAGTAGCCCATGCAGGGTGGGATGGAAGCAGCCCAACTGATGCTGGTGCCTCGTGGCAGGTGCCCCATGCAGGAACGCCATTGATTTAGGCTCCAGATCCAAAAAGGTAACATAGTGGGCATCCCAAGGGCATCTCTTTATGAGATGGGAGTATCATATCTAAGCCCTGCAGCAAACAAACTGGGGCAGGAGCACTACCTGTGGGACTGCCCCACCAATGTGCTTGATGACAGTGCTCTCTGGGGGTCGAAGTATCCTGTTGCCTCAAGCCCTGGAAGGAGGAGGGATGCTAGCAGACAAATGGAAGTGCCCTTAGACTCTCCTAGTGTGATGATTGGCTCCCCCGATGGTGGGAGCCCACAAAAATTGGCAAATGATCAATGGGGTGCGAGTGACTGCAGTGGACTGTCCCCGGAGGGGTACCTTGGAGGTAATTTGACTAATAAATTTGTGGCATGGTTAAAACCCATACCACATGTGCTTGCCTTCTTCCATGCAGTGAGTACACCAATCCAGGGGAAGAGAGAACTCCTTTACTAAAGAAAAATTTGATCATATGTCAGTTTTATTTTACCTGTTTTCAAAAATGAAACATTTAGAACAGGCCAATTATAATAGAGAAATTATTAGATTAAGGATTTATTTAGGAGTTTTATCAAACCACAGAACTGTAATCTAGGAATTTCATGCAGCTGTTTTTAAAAAAGAGCATCAGAAATTATTTCATTTCTTTCATCTACAGGAAGTTTGTTGTTTCCCTTCCTAAAGCATGCTATTGGGAGAAACAAGAACTACGCTTTCCTGACACAAAACAAAGACTATTTTTATTTATATCACACAATCTTTAAAACTGCTAAAATACTAGCAGATTTGGTAAAGTTCACTCACTTGTATACTGTCACATAATCCATCAGAAATTCACTCCATTATAACACTATGTAACTAATGCCAAACTCTTCCCTTAGTTATATCACTGCCTCCTACCCTGGTTTAAATTTATGTTATATGCACACATCAGAAGGTGGAGCATATTATCTCAATTGTGGAGATAACTATGCACAACTCACTGTTAAAATACTGGAAAGTGGTGGTATTTAGGTTACAGTACAGTTCCTGATGTGGATGTTGTGTGTATTGCCTTGATTAGCAGGGGACAAGACTCAGGGTAACAGGAGGGTGCACAAGAGTGTTACTGTGTACTTCATTTAGCTTCAGGAAGCATTGGGGAGATAAAAAGAAATTGGGCTAAAATGATACTCACCATATACTTCATAACTGTTAAGAGGTATAGGAGGCTGCAGGTAAGCTGGGGATACACTCTCACTTAGCTATAGATAGGGACTACTTTTATTTCTATACTTCTAAAATGCATTTATGAGACGCTCTGGCCACACTGTACATGAATTTAACAAAATACACATGAACTACTTCTACATTATCCCTTCTATCAAAACCCTGAGAAAACAGATGGTCTTGCATAATACTAAAGATCAATAAACTGGCTCAAGAATATGAAAGACAAGGTGGACGAGGTGGATTTTTTATTTGACCAACTTCAGCTGGTGGAAGAGACAAGCTTTTGAGCTTTACACAGCTCTTCTTGAGGTATGGAAAAGGTAAACAGCTAAATACAAGGTGGAACAGACTGTCAAGCATATGGAGTTAAACACTGCAAGAAACCACATAAAATGAAGTGGGCAATTAACACCTCAAGAATGGCTCAAGAATAGAAAGTCCTTCACTGAGAATACTTTGCCTCAGTTATCTAAATATAGGTACCCCTAGCAAGATCATCAAATAAACTTAGGCTATGTCTACACTATGGCTTTTGTCAGCAAAATTTATGTCGCTCAGGGGTATGAATAAACCACTCCCCTAAGCAGGGGTGTGCACAACGAGGGACAAGCAGGGTACGGGGACCACCAGTCAGCGGGGCACAGAACGCTTCCAGGGTGTGGAAAGTGAGCTCCGCTGACACCAGGCCAAGGCAGGAGATCCAGCTCCTCCGGGCTGGGCGGGAGAGCGAGCTCCACCAGGACGCAGGAGGAGGGGAAGAGAGCCAGCTCCTCCGACCCCAAGGCCGAAGGAGGGAGAGCCAGCTCCTCGAGCTGCACAGAAAGTGCCCCTCCAAAAGTGGCCAGTTTTTTATATCTGTGCACGCCCCTGCAAAACGTAAGTTACACCAAAGTAAGACCTAGTACAAGAGCTAAGCTACTGCTTCAGGGACATTTACACGTATAGGTGAGTTAATCTTTGCTTAGTTTTTGGCAGGTTTTGGGCATTTACAGGCACTGTATACTGTCACACTGGGCTGTACAGGGAAAGGTAACATGGAGTCATGGTTCCAGTCTCAGAACGTGGGCACCTTGACGAGGCACAAGAGGAAGCATCACATGTGGGAGCAAAACACAGGCAGGGCACTGGTGGATAAGGAGGTACACAGGAGCCCAAGGACTACGTCTACACTACACACCAGTGTCAGTGGCATGTAGTGTACATGTAGCTATATGCTGCAGCAAAAAGCAAGCTGCTTCCACAGTGCAGTGTGTGGCTACACATGTCAATGAAAGACTCCAGCAACAGGGAGGCACCGGGAAAGGTTCTGCTGACAGCCTTTCACTGAGGGGAGGAAAGGCTCTGGTAGGGGTGAGGAAGCTGGGAACCTCCCCGTGGCAGGCAAAGGCTCCAGCAGCAGAGAGCTCCCCAAGCTTTTTCCTGCTGCTTCTCCCCAACCAGAGCCTTTCCCCACTTCTGGAATCTTTCCCTCTAGTGGGGAAAGGCACTGGCAGCAAGACAGTACACTGCTAAAAACAGCAGCCTAGATAGGGCAGCACAGCTTGGACGAGTAGAGTCGCCATAGGATATGTACTCACATACTGACCCATACTTTTCACGCATGTCTTTACTTGCCTAAGTCATGCCTCTTTGGCTACGCTGCTATTTATACCCATGATAGGGGGACTACATGGGTAGAGGTACACTATATGCCGCCAAAAGAAGAGGGTAGTGTAGACATACCCTAGGAGTGCAGATTAAAGGAAACATAGAGGGGTCATGAATGGAGCAAGGGAGAGAGGGCAAGGAAGGTGGGTGCCCAGGAAACTTCAAGCCTTTCTCTATACTGAAAAAATCCTCATCCCCTGTATCCTCATTTCCCCGCCACTATTTGCTATTTCTATACCCCACACTGATGGAAGTCTCACTATCACATACATCTCCTACAGATTCGTTAATATGTCGAATAGAGGAGCCATGTTTTGTGGGCCTCAGGATCTGTTGCAGTAGGGACCCCCTCCAATAGACCTTTTGCACCAAACTTGGTTAAACTTTTCGCGCTCACTTAAGAAAAACAGGAGAAAATATGTAACTTGAACCAGCTTCAGTAGAGTCCAAACACCACCCACAACATATTAAACTTTAACAAAAAGTTCTACACCTTTTTAGAAACTATGGAAATGAGTACTTAAGGGATCCAGTCAGGTTCCCACTGCCAAATAATCCATTCACCGTCATCCCACCCAAACTTAATATCGCTGTCTAATAAAATTGACAAATATGCCATCACAAAAAGCAACAGAGGGTCCTGTGGCACCTTTAAGACTAACAGAAGTATTGGGAGCATAAGCTTTCGTGGGTAAGACCCACGAAAGCTTATGCTCCCAATACTTCTGTTAGTCTTAAAGGTGCCACAGGACCCTCTGTTGCTTTTTACAGATTCAGACTAACACGGCTACCCCTCTGATACATGCCATCACAAGTTACTAGATTATGAAATCATATTCTTATTCAAGGGATCAATTTTCAAATATAATCTAGTAATGTATATATCTTTGCATATATGTTTGCAAACTTTATAAGAGTGGTATGGGTCAGTATGAAATGGTATGTTTCCAGTACATAGCATGTACCTTTGACTGTAATAGTCTGCCCCCACTTCACAGTACTTATGTATGCACCATATACTCCCACATGTGGCTGGGGGAGAATGAGACAGTACAGAGTGAGATCCCTACCAGAACCCTCTATCTATGTGTATTGTGGCATCTGGTTGTTTCCAGAGGCGCTTGGGGCAGTTGATACCACCCATATGCTCAGTGTATTTCTGTGTTTGACTATGGGAGAGAGAGGAGCATGGGACAGTACTGGGGATGGCATGAAGGGAAATTTTAGGGAGGTACGAAAGGAATGTATGCTCTCTGTACACACTGTGTACTCCTACACTTGGCTGAGGAGAGAAATGAGAGCAGTTGTAGGACAGCATGGTAGACGGGTGACAGGACACATGTAAATACTGTGTATTCCTATACTTGACTGGTAGGAGGCATGATGCAGCAGCATGAGGGTGCAGGTGGAGTACAGAAGCATAGGGATGCAATGTATCCTCTGTACATTATCACTTATCTGTGGAGTTAAGAGTTAAGGTTAAGAGATGCAACAGCAGAGAGGGTGTTATGGGGGCACAGGTAAGCCTCCCCAGGCACACCATGTACTCCTGCACCTGGCTATAATGGATAAGAGTCATGAAACAGTATCAGAGGAAATACAGGGTGGCTCATAGGGTAAGTTGGAGTGGCACCATGGGTAAATAAATAGGTAGTATTATAAATGGAGGGCAGTATGAGGTGACAGAGTGTGATATGGGGCAGTATGAAGGTAGGGAGGAATAGTATGAGAGGATGTAGTGTGGTAAAATAGGAGAATACAGAGACGGAAGTGTGAAAATGGGATATATAGGGCAGGCAGGATAGTGAGGACACTATGAGGGGGTTATAGAGTGGAACAGTGAGGGGCACTATGAGTAGATTAATGGGGAGGTAGGATGGTGGTAGGTTACAAGGCAGGCAGGATGGTCTGGGGCAGTGTTAGGGAGTTCACAGGCAGGCAGGATGGGGTTGAGGAAGAGTCACAGAGAGGGCTGGATAGGCAGGATAAGGATGGGGATTCCAGAGCAGGCAGGATGGAGAGGAATGGTATGAGGGGTGCTCCAGGGCAGATAGGATGGGGAGCACAGGGGGGTTCCACTGTGGGCAGAGGAGCAGGGGTGGGATGCAAAGGAACAATATACAAGGGGGTTCTGGAGTGGTCAGGATCGGGGGGTTGGTATGAGGGGGGAGGTTCTGAGACAGGATAGGGGTAGGTATGGGGGTGATTCAGGAAAGGCAGGGGGTTTGACAGCAGGATGGGGTGAGGGTTCCAGGGCAGGCAGGATGAGGAGTGGATGGGATCAAAAAGGAGGGCAGGAAAGGGGTCGGTATGAAGGAGGTTGGGGGGGATGTGGGGGTGGTATGAAGAGGGATTCCGGGGGGGGGGGGGAGGATGTGGGGGTGGTATGAAGGAGGGTTCCAGAGGAGACAATATGGGGGTCAGAATAAGAGGGTTCCAGGGCAGCTGGGATGGGAGGGGTTCGGGGCAAGCGGGATGAGGGGAAGTGGCATAGGAGCATTGGGGGGACAGGACGGGGGTCGGAACGAGGCGAGTTTCCAGGGCCGGATGGGGGGACGGTGTGACAGGGCGGGCGGCATGAGGGGCAGGATGAAGGGGGGTTACAGGGCGGGCTGCATGGGGGGTGGGGGTTCCGGGGCGGGTCACCCCCGTACGCACCGTGTACTCCCGCACTTGGCTGTGGAAGTTCTGCTCACGAATTGTCACCTCGTCCGCTTCCATCCTTCATACTCCCGCAGCCCCGGCTCGCAATGGCGGCTGCGGCCGCCGCTTCTGCTCCTGCCCCTCCAGCGGCGGGCGGGAGACCATGGCCAGCCGCAACGCCAACTGCTCCCCGGGTCCCTGGCGGCGAGCGAGGCGACAGGCGCCACCGACAACCCCAGCGGCACTCGCTATCTCCGGGGGCTGTCACCGTCCGGCGGCGGAGGAGGGGAAGGCCCAGCCTCTCTGGCTGCGTCACAGCGCGGCAGAAGCGTCCGCTGCGCCACCATTAGCCCAGCCCCCGGCCGGGGGCGGGAGAAGGGCGGGGCTAGCCGGGGCTCAGGGGGCGTGGTCAGAACAGCCCCGAGGGCGCGAGACAACGAGAGGCGGGACCTGAATGTCCCCAAGCGCCGAGGCCAGGGAGGAAGGCGGAGCTAGTACGAGCGCAGGGGGCGGGGCTAAGAGGAAGGCGTGGCTAGCACTACCCCGAGATGAGGGGGCAGGGCAGCGGGCGGGGTCAGCACTGACCCAAAAGCGGAGCGGGGCCCAAACGGCCCCCGGGGGCGGGGCTAGGTGAGTAGGCTGCGGCCGTTCGGAACAGAGGGGTGGGGAAAGGCGGAGCTAAACTATAAAAGCTGGGCGCAGGCGCGAGCGGCGACAGTTACGGGGCGAGGAAAGGGAGCAGTGGGGAGGCGTGGCGTGGCGTGGCCCAGCCCAGAGTCTAGTCTCTGATTGCCACGGTTGTAGCTGATGAAGTGGGTTCTAGCCCACTAAAGCTTATGTCCAAATAAATGTGTTAGTCTCTAAGGTGACACAAGGCCTCCCCGTTGTTTTTATGTAATGTAAAGGACGTGGCTCAGTGGTTAAGATGCTTGATTACAAACCTGAAGGTTGTGACTTTGAGTCTCACTGAAATGCCACCTCCAATTTACCCTGCCATAGGCACCGACTCCGTGGGTGCTCCGGGGCTGGAGCACCCATGGGGAAAAATTGGTGGATGCTCTGTACCCACAGCAGCTCCCTGTGGCCCCGCCCCTCTTCCCTAGCTCACTTCCGCCTCCTCCCTTGAGCATGCCTTCCCCACTTCTCCCAGCGCTTGCCACCGACAAACAGCTGTTTTGCGGCGTAACAAGCGGTAGGAGGGAGGGGGAGAAGGCGGGGTGCGGATTTGGGGAAGAGGTTGGAATGGGGGTGGGGCAGGGGTGGAGTCAGGGGGGCGCAAGCACCCACTGCGCCAGGAGAAGTTGGCACCCATGTACCCCGCTGCAAAAAGGTATCTGATCCATCAGGTTAGGGCAGTCAAAAGCAATTGGATGTGATGCTGGCCACATTGCCCCTTCACATGTAGGGTTGCCAGTTTTCTATTTGCTGAAAACCGAACCCCCTTGCTTAGCCCCCTTTCAAGGATTGGTATCAAATTCCAAGGGAAAGACCTACAAAATAACGTGAGAACAACAAACATGTTAAAAAGAGCAGGCTCTGAAAAATAGGTGAGCCCTGAGTTATTCCCTCACTGCTATTTACATGTAAAAATTCATCCCTAACTACTGTTCACTAATGAACATAAGAACATAAGAATGGCCATACTGGGTCAGACCAAAGGTCCATCCAGCCCAGTATCCTGTCTACCAACAGTGGCCAATGCCAAATGCCCCAGAGGCAGTGCACTAACAGGTAATGATCAAGTGATCTCTCTCCTGCCATCCATCTCCACCCTCTGACAAACAGAAGCTAGGGACATCATTCCTTACCCATCCTGGCTAACAGCCATTAATGGACTTAACCGCCATGAATTTATCTAGTTCTCTTTTAAACCCTGTTATAGTCCTAGCCTTCACAACCTCCTCAGGCAAGGAGTTCCACAGGTTGACTGTGCGCTGTGTGAAGAACTTCCTTTTATTTGTTCTAAACCTGCTGCCCATTAATTTCATTTGGTGGCCCCTAAGTGCAAATGTTATAATAAAAACTCACTGTCAGATCCCTACAGATCTGGTAGCTTTCAGGAGAGTAGTACTGGAAAATATGACAGGTTTCAGAGTAGCAGCCATGTTAGACTGTATCCGCAAAAAGAACAGGAGTACTTGTGGCACCTTAGAGACTAACAAATTTATTAAAGCATAAGCTTTCGTGGGCTACAGCCCACTTCTTCGGATGCATATAGAATGGAACATATATTGAGGAGATATATATACACACATACAGAGAGCATGAACAGGTGGGAGTTGTCTTACCAACTCGGAGAGGCCAATTAAGTAAGAGAAAAAAAACTTTTGAAATGATAATCAAGATAGCCCAGTACAGACAGTTTGATAAGAAGTGTGAGAATACTTACAAGGGGAGATAGATTCAATGTTTGTAATGGCTCAGCCATTCCCAGTCCTTATTCAATCCTAAATTGATTGTATCTAGTTTGCATATCAATTCCAGCTCAGCAGTCTCTTGTTGGAGTCTGTTTTTGAAATGTTTCTGTTGTAAAATAGCCACTCGCAAGTCTGTCATTGAATGACCAGACAGGTTAAAATGTTCTCCCACTGGTTTTTGAGTATTATGATTCCTGATGTCAGATTTGTGTCCATTAATTCTTTTGCGTAGAGACTGGTTTGGCCAATGTACATGGCAGAAGGGCATTGCTGGCACATGATGGCATATATCACATTGGTAGATGTGCAGGTGAACGAGCCCCTGATGGTATGGCCGATGTGATTAGGTCCTATGATGATGTCACTTGAATAGATATGTGGACAGAGTTGGCATCGGGCTTTGTTACAAGGATAGGTTCCTGGGTCAGTGTTTTTGTTCAGTAATGTGTGGTTGCTGGTGAGTATTTGCTTTAGGTTGGGGGGTTGTCTGTAAGCGAGGACAAGTCTGTCTCCCAAGATCTGTGAGAGTGAGGGATCATCTTTCAGGATCGGTTGTAGATCTTTGATGATGTGCTGGAGAGGTTTTAGTTGGGGGCTGAAGGTGACAGCTAGTGGTGTTCTGTTATTTTCTTTGTTGGGCCTGTCTTGTAGGAGGTGACTTCTGGGTACTCGTCTGGCTCTGTCAATCTGTTTTTTCACTTCAGCAGATGGGTATTGTAGTTTTAAGAATGCTTGATAGAGATCTTGTAGGTGCTTGTCTCTGTCTGAGGGATTGGAGCAAATGCGGTTATATCTTAGAGCTTGGCTGTAGACAATGGATTGTGTGGTGTGTCCTGGATGGAAGCTGGAGGCATGTAGGTAAGTGTAGCGGTCAGTAGGTTTCCGGTATAGGTTGGTATTTATGTGACCATCGCTTATTAGCACAGTAGTGTCCAGGAAATGGATTGCTTGTGTGGATTGATCTAGGCTGAGGTTGATGGTGGTTACATTGATGTTGATTACAAACATTGAATCTATCTCCCCTTGTAAGTATTCTCACACTTCTTATCAAACTGTCTGTACTGGGCTATCTTGATTATCACTTCAAAAGTTTTTTTTCTCTTACTTAATTGCCTCTCAGAGTTGGTAAGACAACTCCCACCTGTTCATGCTCTCTGTATGTGTGTATATATATCTCCTCAATATATGTTCCATTCTATATGCATCCGAAGAAGTGGGCTGTAGCCCACGAAAGCTTATGATCTAATAAATTTGTTAGTCTCTAAGGTGCCACAAGTACTCCTGTTCTTTTTACTGGAAAATATATTCTTCACTGGTTGGAGTTTCACCTCATTCTGTATACTGAGGACCTGAATATGCTGCAGACTATAACCTGCAAGATGGATCCACAGAGGATGAAAGTCATCAGAGCTGTTGGGTCTATCAATCATTTAATCTTTGCCACAGCCATCCAGTTCTTCATGTACTTCAGTACCAGATATGAACTAGGTACAGAGCTTGCATATACACACTACATGTGTTCCTCATAAGATCCTTTAATGCTCTGCCAGACATGGCTCAGGTTAGCTTAAAGCAGGGGTCTCAAACTCAAATGACCACGAGGGCCACATGAGGACTAGTACATTGGCCCGAGGGCCGCATTACTGACACCTCCCCTCGGCCCCACCCACACTCCACCCCTTCCATGAGGCCCCGCCCCTGCCCTGCCTCTTCCCACCTGTTTCCTGCCCCCATTCCAACCCCTTCCCCGAAATCCCCACCCCAAGTCCGTCCCCTCCCTGCCCCACAGGGTGCAGAAGGGGTATGGGGTGTGGTAGGGGCTCAGGGCAGGGAGTTGGGGTGTGGGGTGCAGGAGGGGTGAGGGGTGCAGCAGGGGGTCAGGGCAGGGGTAAAGGGTGCAGGAGGGGTGCAGCAGGGGGCTCAGGGCAGAGGGTTGGGGTGTAGGAGGGGTGCAGGGTGTGGCAGGGGGCTCAGGGCAGTGGCTTGGGGTGCAGGAGGGGTGTGGCAGGGGGTCGGGGTTCAGGGTGCAGCAGAGGGTTCGGCTGCAGGAGGGGATTGGGGGGCGGGCTCCGGCTCGGCGCGCACCGGGGGCAGGGCAGGGCAGGTTCCCTGCCTGCCTGTCTGCCCTGCCCCGCCCCCGCGCCGCTCCGGGATGTGTGTATTGCTGTTGCTTCAGGCACCGCCCCTAGCATTTCCCATTGGCCGGGAATGGGGAACCGCGGCCAATGGGAGCTGCTGGGGGCAGTGCCTGAAACAACATCAACACACACACCAATGTGCCCCCCCTTCCCCACGTTCCGGCCGCTTCCCGACGCGGGGGCAGGGCAGGCAGGCAGGGAGCCTGCCCTGCCCCCGGTGCGCATCGGGCCGGAGCTGCTCTAGGTAAACACTGGAGGAGGGTGCGGGGGCCATGAGGAGCGCGCGGCCTGCAGAAAATAACCTCGCAGGCCACATGCGGCCCGCGGGCCACGTGTTTGAGACCCCTGGTTTAAAGTATTTTACACACAGTGCCACCTAGTGGCTGAACTATATAATACAGTTTAACTTTGTATTACATCTCACCAACGCGTCTGACGAAGTGGGTATTCACCCAAGAAAGCTTATGCTCCAATACATCTGTTAGTCTTAAAGGTGCCACAGGACTCTCTGATGCTTTTTACAGATCCAGATGAACACGGCTACCCCTCTGATACTATCTTCCCAATTGCTCTACGTTCCTATCATTTATATTTACACTAGTGGTTCTCAACCAGAGGTTCTCATACCCCTGGGGCTACGCAGAGGTCTTCCAGGGGGTACATCAACTCTTCTAGATATTTGCCTAGTTTTACAACACACTACATAAAAAGCACTAGCAAAGTCAGTACAAACTAAAATTTCATACGACTTGTTTATACTGCTCTATATACTATACAGTGAAATGTAAGTGAAATATTTATATTCCAATTGATTTATTTTATAATTATATGGTAAAAATTAGAAAGTCAGCAATATTTCCGTAATAGTGTGCTGTGACACTTTTGTATTTTTATGTCTGATTTTGTAAGCAAGTAGTTTTTAAGTTAAATGAAACTGGGGGGGGGTTTACGCAACACAAATCAGATTCCCAAAAGGGGTACAGTAGTCAGGAAAGATTGAGAGCCACTGATTTACACTATCACACTGTCTTTGCAGTTCAGAATATACTAGTCTGTTAAGTGTTTCTGAATCATGTCGAGTTTCTAATTACACAATCCAAATGCATAACAGCTTGGTCAGCTGGCTGTCTATTAGTTGCAACCACTTGGTGTGGTCGGTTTGGAACCTTTGAGTCTTCTGTGTTCTGTATCCACCATCTGTAGTGTTTGCTCTGTCAATTGTTCTTTCTGAGAACAAACTGTAAATGTTGATGGTTTCTGCTGAACTCTCCACTATTGGACTTGATCACATATGATCTGGGTGGTGAATTATTTTTCTCTATGACAGCTGGAGTTGTCCATTCTTTTTCTCCATCCAATTTGATATGAACATGATCACCAGTTTCTAGACCCAGTATTTCTCTGAGTGTTGTCTATTGTAAAAGCATTTGGAGGCTCTTTTATCTGATTTGGCTACTCTCTTCACGTCTGGCCACCTTGGAGGTAGAACTATTGTTCCAACTTTGGAAAACAATCTGTTATCTTCCCATCAGAAGGTGTGATGGACTACATCCCATAGCTGCTATTGGTGTTGATCTATAACTTAAAAGAGCAAGGAATGGATCTTCCTGCTGTAGGATTTTCTTGGCTGTCTGTGCAGCTATGTCACCCTCTCCATTCACTTGTGGGCAATGTGGGCTGCTAGTAATGAGTTAAATTCTGCTGCAGTGAACTGTGGTCCATTGTCCATCACTGTTACCCAGGGTTTTGCTGAACCCAAAGATCTTGGTAATTTTATTCTTTGGGAGGCAGTGGCAGGAAATAAATCAATGGGGACACGGCAGTCCAGATGATAGATAGTTGATGTTTGTCTGCTTGCAAAAGTGCTTTCACTCAAAGCTTCTACTTTATTTATTCTCCAGCACTTACACACTTCTGCAACAGGTTAGTAGAGCACCCCATATCACCCCCAGATTCACATTTACCCAGTGTCTTGAGAAGGTCTCAATTGGATAACTGTAGATGTCCAGTGGTTGGTTTTCCATCTGCAGGGGAACTTGAGAGGTGTTCAAGTATCCACTGATCCCAGATTTCTTCCTCTTTTTATACTCATTTTGTTAGTATTACATAGCTTGTTCATAAAAAAAAACCTTGCAGAGCAGAAACTGTGTGTGGAGTTCTCCACCCTGTCAGGCGGGTAATTTTCCACCTTTTAACCAGCTATTTCATATAGCAATAGTTAACTTTCCATCTTGCAAAACCGCATCCTTCAGAAAAAAGCTCAAGTCAGGAGGGCAGAGGGTCACATTTACTCCTTGTGGTCACTGACTTCCCCCATCCCATCCCATCCTGGTCTATTAGTTGTGCTAAGGCATCAGAAACCCTTACTTTTAGCTGCTTTCAGCAATAACATTAACAACTAGTATTCCAGGAGTGGTTTAGGCATGTTACTAGATTAACAAAATTTCCTCTTTACATCACTAGTTGTTCTGGAATACCAAAGTGAGCAAAAATGCACTTGAGTTTCTTGATAACACTGTGACATGTTACGTCTTTCGAGTACATTATTTCTACATACCTGGAAAACAGTCCACTATGACCAGGTAATGATGTCCTCTGAATTCACATAAATCTGCAGCTACTACCTTCCAAGGCCTCTCTGGTAGGAGTGTTTGTACACTATATGGTTCAGCATTGTCTCTTAAGTTGATTTGTACTGGATCTCCTTTCAAAATACCATAAAATCTTCCTCCAAGTTCTTCTACCTTCCTCACTAGGACCATCATGGCTGCCACACTGCACCTGAGAAGGTTGTTGATCTTTGATCACATGCACATACATAGCTTTTGTCATTGTAAGTTGTTTCTGTGGTGAACTGGTCCATACTGCTCAGAATACCTCCAGGGCTAGTTAGAGCTGTGTCAGGTGACTTCAGCTCTGGGAGGGATTGAAGCAGTGGTATAGCCAGGTTCTAAGAGCAGGGGGAGCAAACATTAAAAAGGCACCCCCATTTGGCTCCTCCTCTGGCCATGCCCCCCCATGGCTCCTCCTCCGGCTCAGGCCGGGCAGCAAAGAGCCAGAGGCTCCCGCCTATGCTGACATCCCCGCAGCCGCCCCTTGCCCCTCGCGCCCCCCTCTAGCCGAGCTCCTCTTCTCCACCCCCTCACCCAGCCCATCCCTTGCTCTCCCCCCACGCAGGGAGCCAGGCTGGGGCGGTGGCAGCGGCCACTACTGGCTAGGAGCTGCAGGTGATTCCCCATGTTGTTTGTTGGGCTCTCCGCCTCCTTCCTCGGCAGCCATCGCTGTTTACTCGGACAGGAGCCTGGAAAGCCACCGGGCAGGAAGAGAAGCCGCCAGGGAATCGCTCTGACCCGCAGCCATGGCACAGCAACCCCTAGTGCCCAGCGGGGCAGGAGCTGCCGGGAGAGCCGCAGGCCGGGCCGGACCAGACGCCCCTCACCATGTCACGTCCCGCCCCCTCGCGCTACCGGCAGCGGTACGGCGGGGTTAACATGGATCTGGTGCGAGGCCAGCATGTAGATCCTGCTCAGAGCGCGGGACCGTCGGTGCCACTTCCCGACAGCCGGGGCGGGGGATGGGGAAGCTAATGGTGTCCCCCGGCCAGCGCAGCCCGGGGCCAGTAGAGGCCGCCCATGGTGGTGAAGTGGCCTGCCCGGGTGCGCTTCAGGCATCAGCTGATCACTCACCCCAGGGCTGCGGGTTCCCTGTGACCCCTTCATCTCCCTGCACCAGCCTGGACTTGGGAAGAGAGATGGACGGAGGCAGCCACCGGCAGCCTGCAGCAAGCACAAGCCGTTACTAACTAAGGCGCCCCTTTTAGAAAATGTGCTGAGGGGAAGCGGCTGCTTCCCCTGCACCCCGCTAGCTATGCTACTGGATTGAAGGTGATTGTAAGTCCCTTCTGAGATGACTGTGATGTCAGTACCTGAGTCAATTTTAAAGTCAACAGTCTTACCATGAATATTCAGTTTCACTCTCCAAGCAGGTTCTGTGTCATCACAAGTGATAGATCTTAGAGACAATGGCTCTTGATTGTCCATAATAAAAGTCAACTCCCTGACTGCTTTGGTGTGGCAAACAGCTGCAAAATGTCCATATTTTGTGCATTACACCATGCACCTCTGGTTGGACATGCAACATCTCTTAGGATATGATTTTTTCCACATCTTGTGTATGTGGGCTGGAATCTGTCCATTTTAGTCTGGTAGTTCTCTCTCCTTGCCTCAGGGGTTTTATGATGACTTTTAGCACTTATACTTCATCTGTTAACAGCTTTTAAGCTAGTATCTTTCAAGTTTGGCAAGTTGCTCTTGGTTTTGCTGTCTCACCAGCTCAGACTACTTTGCTATTTCAATAGCTGTGGCTAGGGTTAAATCTCTTTTTCATTGGAGCTGCTGTGAAAGGTTTTTATCTGTTAACCCAATAAACAGCCTGTCTCTGATATTTGCATTCCCCAAATCAGTTTTCAGCCAATGTATTCAGAGCTCTTATAAAACATTCAACATTTTCCACAGGTTCTTGAATTCTCTGATAAAAACTTGTTCTTTCATAAACCACATTTCTCTAAGATATAAAATATGCATCAGACATAGCCAGAACCCTTTCATAGTCATCTTTGTGATTCTCTTCAGTAAAATCGAAGTATTTAAATATATGCTCTGCTTGCTTTCCTATAGCATAAATTAAAGAAGATACCTGTATATCACTAGTTTCTTTATGGAGTTTGTTTGCAATTCAAAATCTTGCAGAATACTGCTTCTAGTCTGTACATTGTGAAAGTTTGTCAAAGCTGAAGTTCTCTGGGGCATTGAAGAGTGGCATGTTGAGATCCTGCAACCTTTGTTCTGTTTTTCCTTCTGTTTCCACTCTTTGTAGCTGTTTTCCTGCTGTTTCTGTTATTAGTTTACTTCTGACATCATGTTATGTACTTCTTTACCAGATATGGACTGGCTACAAAACAGGTTTATACACACCACATGTGTTCATCATAAGATCCTTTAATGCTTTGCCAGGTATGGTTCAGGTTAGCTTAAATAAGGTATTTTACAAACAGTGCCACCTCTGGCTGAATACTATAACACAGTTTAACATTCCATTACATCTTTGTCCCAATTAGGTTTGATAATTGCAACACATTCTATTTGCAACACAGAAGCTTCAGTTGCTATAAATGCTTCCTTCTGCCTGATTAATGGAGTAGGTTGTTGTGAGCATATTTTGTATCTCTGTTTAACTAAAGACCATCACAGAATTTATGTAATGTTGTAGGGAAATTTGGGGTTATAGATACAACAGAATAGGGAACTCCAAATCAGCCATTCCTAGTTACAATACACCCAGGATTTTTATGTATAAGCTGGCAGCATGCCGAGCAGGGAGAAAAAAACTAAATTTTACTTGTCTGGACCAGTATTTTGATCATCCAGCTATGCCTGTCAAAAGGACTTTATTTATAAAATGATGTGGTTCCAAGGGAGAAGCCATGATCTATGGGGCCCATCAGTGGAAATGGGGGACACTTGCAATTCCTTGCAACTGTTAGCAAAAGTGCCTCAGTGGAACAAGCAAGGACTCCTTCCTCAGTTTTTCTTAGGGCATCTCATGTAAGATGAAGTCTGAGATTCTCCTTCCTAACAAGTGAGAGTTTCCAGATTTGATTCTTAGGAGACAGTAGGTAGCATTAAAGCCTAGTAATAAGGGAAGGGTAATAGGGGAGAATAGTGATCAGTCTGGAACAAATAAAAATCGAGAAAGAAAAAGTAAATAGAGAGTGAACAAATAGTGGTGTACTAGTTTGATCCCCAGTGTTTCTCACAGTAGCTTTACTGTGTCTCTTTAACATCTCTCCCGCACATTGGGCTGAGCCCTGTACCACAGCATTACAAGATCCCATTTTCTCTTGACTGCTCTTTGATAATTGGCAACTCTCACAAATTCACAGACGTGTTGAGGAAATGAGGTTTAATAAATTGATGCTTTCTGAAATGATTTGCTACTCAAAAGATTTTCAGTCACCCAAGTCTGTCACAGGCGAGTGGACAAACTGCAGGCCTACACAACTTCTAATGTGACATTGGCAATGTTGCTTAGAGCTGCAAGAAAAATATTTACACATATCACTGTCCAGGACTAACAGTGAGCGGAGCTGAACATTTGCACTCTAAATTACACACAAATGCTACACCTTGGGTTCAATCTTCCAGTGCCCTCTGGCTGCTTTGCACTACTCCCGTGCTGCAAAGCACCCATAACACCTGCTTAAATGTCCCTTGGAAGATTCCCATCTCCCTAGGAGAATCCTCAAGTAGTACAGTACCATGGTAGCAGCTCGTACTCCACCAAACCACCTTCTGGCACAAGGGGATGTAGCTAGGGGCGGCTCCAGGCACCAGCGCACCAAGCGTGTGCCTGGGGCGGGAAGCCACGGGGGGCGGCCTGCTGGTCGCTGGGCGGCAGCAGGCGGCTTTCAGTGGCATGCCTGCGGGAGGTCCGCCGGTGACCAGCGGACTGCCCGCAGGCGCGCTGCCAAAAGCCGCCTGCCTGCCGTGCTTGGGGTGGCAAAAAACATAGAGCTGCCCCTGGATGTAGCTAGTGAAAAGGGGGCCTCTTGAGGATATGGATAGTTGGTGTAAGTTAGAGGAACCTTCGAGCTGTTCTGTCTTGTAGCAGGGACCACACTGGTTCCCCCAAGCCCCAGATTTTGGGGGCCACAAAGATGGCCTCCTTTGTCCCTACCATCTTGAGTTTGTGCCAGACACAGCCTTGCCAGTCCTGCGAATCTGCACCACTAACTCTGGCCTCTTTTTTAAATTTATTTTTGCAGTAACCATTCAGAAAAATACCTTAATCTTGCTGTGGTCAGAGTTAAGGTTCTGTGTTTGAACACAATTTTGAGTACCTGGGTGAGTGCATTGCTATATGTCAGGCAAGGACTTTGTTGTGGAGGTGAGGAGTCTGAGAGTTCATTTGGGTAGAATGATGTTGAGGTGTTAAGGAAAGTGAATGAAGGTTGGTTTAACTAGTGATCTGTCTCGGTTTTTAATGATTGTGTTGGTAGATTTGCACTTGAGTAACCTTACATCTAAATTTAGGAAGTTTTTGTTTGGGGAAAATTACATAGCATTGCAATGGTCCATTGTACATTACACAACATATACACAAATATGTATGTCCCAGAGAGACTAATATCTACTCAACCAATCATGATGCATAGGATGACAGTTCAGGCAGGTGAAAGAGCAGCAGTATCATCAGTGAGTCTAAGAAACTGAATAAAATTAGTGAATTTTAACTAAACTGGGGCAAGTACCACAAATTTCTACAAGCATTTGCTTTAATTGAAAAAAATTGTTTTGCTTATGTTTGTGTTCCTTTTGTATTCATGCATAAATTAGGATGCAGGATCAAATTCTTACCTTGTAATGACCATGCTGACCACATGCAAGTTATTTCCCCCATCATGAAGGTATAGTCTAATAATGTGACAATTTTCTCTTTGAAAGCTTTTCTCATTTTCATTTTAACACTGGAAACAGGACCATGCACAAAGCAGAGTCTTGTTTTCAGCTTAAAATTCAGACCTTGAACTATATATTTTGCCTAGGCAAAGAGGATTATGCACCATCCTTTCCAGTTGTTTCCTGCATAGTTTTGTATTCCCCATACAATAATCAGAGTCTCGCAAACATCCATGTAACCTAATGAGTTCAGTTTTCTGTGTTTCTCAATTTAGAAGATAGTAACATATATCTACAATTTACAAGACAAAGTATTAATCCAAAAGGCATTATAAATTATAGATGACAAAACTGCCCTTTGGTCATTTCACTCAGCAACAGTGATTCACAGCTAGATTTGTAACATCATTACTCTTAAGAGGCTTTAAAGTGTTCGTATCATCATTTTACACCCAATCAACTCTTGCAGATATTGATAGATTAGACATTTATATCCATGGAGGAGTCACCCAGTTTTGTGAGATCCCTTTGTAACTTCTTGTAGTTTGCTTTGGACTTAACCTTCGTCAGTAATTGAATATCATCTACAAATTTTCCCACCTCACTGTTTATCCCTTTTTCTGGATCATTTGTGAATATGTTCAACAGCAGTACATATCCCTGAAGGACCCCACTATTTACCTCTCTCCTCTGTGAAAACTGACCATTCATTTCTACCCTTTGTTTCCTACATTTTAACCAGCTACTTATCCATGAGAGGACCTTCCTTCTTATCCCATGACTCCTTACTTTGCTTAAGAGGCTTTGGTGAGGGACCTTGTCAAAGGCTTTCTGAAAGTCCAAGTACACTATAACCACTGGAAAACCCTTGTTTATTGACCACTCCCAAGAATTCTAATAGATTGGTGAGGCATGATTTCCCTTTACAAAAGCCATGTTGACTCTTCCCCAACATATCATATATGTGTATATATGTGTGTGACAATTCTGTTCTTTACTATAGTTTCAACTACACCTCTACCTCGATATAACACAACCCGATATAACACAAATTCTGATATAACGCAGTAAAGCAGTGCTCCGGGGGGGGGGGCTGCGCACTGCGGCAGATCAAAGCAAGTTCGATATAACGTGGTTTCACTTATGACGCAGTAAGATTTTTTGGCTCCCGAGGACAGCGTTATATCGAGGCAGAGGTGTAATTGGTCTGGTACTGACTAGACTTACTAGCCTGTAGTTGCCAGAATCGCCTCTGTAGCCCTTTTAAAACAATAGTGTTACATTAACTTTCTGCTAGTCATCTGGTACAGAGGTTGATTTAATCAATAGGTTACATACCACAATTAAAAGTTCTGCAATTTCATATTTGAGTTCCTCTTTCCTGGCAGCCTAAATTTAGCCTCTGGGTCCTCTCTCCCACTTTTCCCTATGTCATTGGTACCTACACGTACCATGACCACCTGCTCCTCTCCAGCACTGCATAAATGTCTCGAGGGGTCCACAACCTTTGCACCTGGTAGGCAATTCACCATGCAGTTCTCCCAGTCATCACAAACTCTCCTACCTATATTTCTAATAATAGAATTGCCTATTAATATTACCTATCTCTTCCCAATACTTGGAGTTCCCTAGGCCAGAGGGCATCATCTGGAAAGAGGGTCCCAACTATAGGACCATTTCCCTACGCTCCAGCTTGATGTTCTCTTTCCATGAGACTTTCATCCTCCTCACCAGGACAGAAGCTGTCAGACTGGGGATTGGACCTCTGTGCTATGTCCCGGAAAGTATTGTCTATGTACCTCTCTGTCTCCTTTAGCTCCTTCAGTTCAGCCACTCTGGTCTCAAGAGTCCATGCTTAGTCTCTAAGGGCAATGAGTTGCTTGCACTGAATGCACACATATGCCACCTGCACACAAGCCTAGTAAAGAATACATGATGCATTCAGTGCAATAAACTGGATAGTCCCCATTCTGCTGCTGGACTTCTGCCTGCATTAATTTTACTCTTGCAGGATTTTTGTTTGTTTTTGTGTGTATTTTCTCCCCTTTTGGGGGTTCATTGGCCTAAGTTTAGAGAATGTTTAGTAGGTGTATCTGGCTCGTATGCTTCCTCTCTAAAATCTCTTGCGAAACTCCCGTTTCCTGCTTCTGTTCATTAGCTCCTCAAGGGTGCCTCACAGGTTGCAAAGTGGGACACAAGCCTACAATATAGCCAGCAAGTCCCAGGAAAGCCCATACCCATTTCTTGATCGTGGGAACTGGGGTCCTCCTCAGGGCCTCCAGTTTGGAGCAGTCAAACTTTAAGGAGCTGCCATGCTTCCTGTGGTAGGTAGGAGGTGAAGTTGGACTTCTGATTCATGAGGACTTTGGTAGGTAAGTCCACCTGGGTGAAAAATAGGACTAACTCCCCAACAATGGCTTCAGCAGTTATTGAGTGGAAGGGAACTGCCTCAGGCAGAGGGTTGTGTAATCCACTACAACCAGGATATACTGGTGCCCCCATGCTCTTTTTTCCAGTGGTCCCACTATGTCCATCCCTACCTGTTCAAATGGTGTATTTACAGTGGTAAGGGGACCAAGGGAGACTGAAGGTGTCCTTTAGGTGGTACCTGCTGCCACTCAGGGCAGGACACACAAAAGTTCATCACCCCAATTAGTACTTCTGATGGCAATGTGGGGTTTGCACCGCCAAAGCATTCCAGCTTTGTCCCCTGTGTTCAAATATACTCAGGCCATGAGGGAGGTATGAGTGTCCCGGTGGACAGAGGTCACATGTACCAGGCCATTTTCCAATAGCTCTCTAGGATCCAATAGGGTCTCCCAGACTATGTTTGGGAGCACCCTGAGTCTTTTAGCCCTAACACTGTTCAGCCCCCTCGGGCTACTGAAGCTACAAATACTCAGCAGAAGTTCTCATCTGTTCTGCCTGAGAGGCCCCAGCACTGGGATACTCTCTCCTCACCAGCCACTTCCCTGACCCAGTGATCGCTACATTGAGTTTAAAACAAATACAATTTATTAAACAGCAACTGTAAACAAATAAGAGAAAATTGAAGAAGTTAAAGGATCCAGGAACCCTGCACTATGGGCCTGGGGAAGGCCATAAACAATGGTCTCTGGGACTCAAGAACATTTATTTTATCCCTTACACATCCCAGGCCTTCTTTCCAGGACCTGGCTGCGATGCGGTGATAGTGCAGGTGAGACACCTGCTCTGGGGTTGGCTACACACCCTCAGGCTCTAGGTGGCAGGACCCTTTTCCCCACTATGAGGCCTCCCATTGGGGTCACTCTCTCCCTCTCCCCTCCGCCCCACCCCCGCATCTGGCTTCCAAGGCCCTCTTGTCTGGCAAGGATAAAGAAGTTTGAGGCGCAAGTGGTGTTCTCGTCCATCCTCCCTGTGCAAGGAAAAGGCCGGGGTAGAGACCGTCGAATCGTGGAAGTCAACGAATGGCTACGCAGGTGGTGTCGGAGAGAAGGCTTTGGATTCTTCGACCATGGGATGGTGTTCCAAGAAGAAGGAGTGCTAGGCAGAGACGGGCTCCACCTAATGAAGAGAGGGAAGAGCATCTTCGCCAGCAGGCTGGCTAACCTAGTGAGGAGGGCTTTAAACTAGGTTCACCGGGGGAAGGAGACCAAAGCCCTGAGGTAAGTGGGGAAATGGGATCCTGGGAGGAAGCACAAGCAGGAGAGCGCAAGAGGGGAGGACTCCTGTCTCATGCTGAGAAAGAGGGACGATCGAGGAGTTATCTTAAGTGCCTATACACAAATGCAAGAAGCCTGGGAAACAAGCAGGGAGAACTGGAAGTCCTGGCACAGTCAGGGAACTATGATGTGATTGGAATAACAGAGACTTGGTGGGATAACTCACATGACTGGAGTACTGTCATGGATGGATATAAACTGTTCAGGAAGGACAGGCAGGGCAGAAAAGGTGGGGGAGTTGCGTTGTATGTAAGAGAGGAGTATGACTGCTCAGAGCTCCGGTATGAAATTGCAGAAAAACCTGAGAGTCTCTGGATAAAGTTGAGAAGTGTGAGCAACAAGGGTGATGTCGTGGTTGGAGTCTGCTATAGACCACCAGACCAGGGGGATGAGGTGGACGAGGCTTTCTTCTGGCAACTAGCAGAAGTTGCTAGATCGCAGGCCCTGGTTCTCATGGGAGACTTTAATCACCCTGATATCTCCTGGGAGAGCAATACAGCGGTGCATAGGCAATCCAGGAAATTTTTGGATAGTGTAGGGGACAATTTCCTGGTGCAAGTGCTGGAGGAACCAACTAGGGGCAAAGCTTTTCTTGACCTGCTACTCACAAACAGGGAAGAATTAGTAGGGGAAGCAAAAGTGGATGGGAACCTGGGAGGCAGTGACCATGAGATGGTCGAGTTCAGGATCCTGACACAGGGAAGAAAGGAAAGCAGCAGAATACGGACCCTGGACTTCAGAAAAGCAGACTTTGACTCCCTCAGGGAACAGATGGGCAGGATCCCCTGGGAGAATAACATGAAGGGCAAAGGGGTCCAGGAGAGCTGGCTGTATTTTAAAGAATCCTTATTGCGGTTGCAGGAACAAACCATCCCGATGTGTAGAAAGAATAGTAAATATGGCAGGCGACCAGCTTGGCTAAACAGTGAAATCCTTGCTGATCTTAAACGCAAAAAAGAAGCTTACAAGAAGTGGAAGATTGGACAATTGACCAGGGAGGAGTATAAAAATATTGCTCAGGCATGCAGGAGTGAAATCAGGAAGGTCAAATCACACTTGGAGTTGCAGTTAGCAAGAGATGTTAAGAGTAACAAGAAGGGTTTCTTCAGGTATGTTAGCAACAAGAAGAAAATCAAGGAAAGTGTGGGCCTCTTCTGAATGAGGGAGGCAACCTAGTGACCGAGGATGTGGAAAAAGCTAATGTACTCAATGATTTTTTTGCCTCTGTCTTCACGAACAAGGTCAGCTCCCAGACTGCTGCACTGGGCAGTACAGCATGGGGAGAAGGTGACCAACCCTCTGTGGAGAAAGAAGTGGTTCGGGACTATTTAGAAAAACTGGACGTGCACAAGTCCATGGGACCGGATGCGCTGCATCCGAGGGTGCTAAAGGAGTTGGCGGATGAGATTGCAGAGCCATTAGCCATTATTTTTGAAAACTCATGGCGATCGGGGGAGGTCCCAGATGACTGGAAAAAGGCTAATGTAGTGCCCATCTTTAAAAAAGGGAAGAAGGAGGATCCGGGGAACTACAGGCCAGTCAGCCTCACCTCAGTCCCTGGAAAAATCATGGAGCAGGTCCTCAAGGAATCAATTATGAAACATTTAGAGGAGAGGAAAGTGATCAGGAACAGTCAGCATGGATTCACGAAGGGGAAGTCGTGCCTGACTAACCTAATTGCCTTCTATGATGAGATAACTGGCTCTGTGGATGAGGGGAAAGCAGTGGATGTGTTATTCCTTGACTTTAGCAAAGCTTTTGATAGGGTCTCCCACAGTATTCTTGCCGCCAAGTTAAAGAAGTATGGGCTGGATGAATGGACTGTAAGGTGGATAGAAAGCTGGCTAGATTATCGGGCTCAACGGGTAGTGATCAATGGCTCCATGTCTAGTTGGCAGCTGGTTTCAAGCGGAGTGCCCCAAGGGTCGGTCCTGGGGCCGGTTTTGTTTAATATCTTTATTAATGATCTGGAGGATGGTGTGGACTGCACTCTCAGCAAGTTTGCAGATGACACTAAACTAGGAGGCGTGGTAGATACACTAGAGGGTAGGGATCGGATACAGAGGGACCTAGACAAATTAGAAGATTGGGCCGAAAAAAACCTGATGAGGTTCAACAAGGACAAGTGCAGAGTCCTGCACTTAGGACGGAAGAATCCCATGCACTGCTACAGACTAGGGACCGAATGGCTAGGTAGCAGTTCTGCAGAAAAGGACCTAGGGGTCACAGTGGACGAGAAGTTGGATATGAGTCAACAGTGTGCTCTTGTTGCCAAGAAGGCTAACGGCATTTTGGGCTGTATAAGTAGGGGCATTGCCAGCAGATCGAGGGACGTGATCGTTCCCCTTTATTCGACATTGGTGAGGCCTCATCTGGAATACTGTGTCCAGTTTTGGGCCCCACACTACAAGAAGGATGTGGAAAAATTGGAAAGAGTCCAGCGGAAGGCAACAAAAATGATTAGGGGTCTGGAGCACATGACTTATGAGGAGAGGCTGAGGGAACTGGGATTGTTTAGTCTCCAGAAGAGAAGAATGAGGGGGGATTTGATAGCAGCCTTCAACTACCTGAAAGGGGGTTCCAAAGAGGATGGAGCTCGGCTGTTCTCAGTGGTGGCAGACGACAGAACAAGGAGCAATGGTCTCAAGTTGCAGTGGGGGAGGTCCAGGTTAGATATTAGGAAAAACTATTTCACTAGGAGGGTGGTGAAACACTGGAATGCGTTACCTAGGGAGGTGGTGGAGTCTCCTTCCTTGGAGGTTTTTAAGGCCCGGCTTGACAAAGCCCTGGCTGGGATGATTTAGCTAGGAATTGGTCCTGCTTTGAGCAGGGGGTTGGACTAGATGACCTCTTGAGGTCCCTTCCAACTCTGATATTCTATGATTCTATGATTCTAAGGTCTCTCTGTGCTCAGGGTCCCCTCCTCGTTCTTCCCAGGGCCCCCTCCTCGCTCTCCACTCTCAGCTCCAGTATTACTTATGGCTTGGCCAGCCTTCTGCTATCCCGGATCTAGCCTCACAGCTACCCACTGCAGCTCAGCCCTTGCTTATTGCCAGCATGGCTGATCTCCACTGTTCCTGCTCCCGGCTCCTGCTCTGCCCCCAGCTCAACTCTGCCTTTGGGCTGCTTTTCTGGCCCCTCTGATTCTAGCCTGCTGCTCTCTCCCCAGATTAGCTCTGGCCTGCTGCACTCCCCTGGACTCTGGTCTACTCTGCTCCAGGTCACACAGAGGATAGGCTCTTGGGCTCGACTCCCTGATTGGCCTGCCATCCCTGTCAATCCAGCTGACTTGGAGTATTGCCTTCTCCCCATTAGACCTAGGACCTTTCAGTCTCAGAATTGTGACTCCTCTTTGGACCTTCCCCCTTCTCCTGGTATTGGGAGAGACAACCAGTAAGGGGCCAACAGCCCTCTTACATATAGCACCCCCTGCCAGTCTCTAAGTTGTGGCTACCTGCTTGGAGCAGGGCAGTCCATGCCATAACCTTCTGTCAGTCTCTAAACAGTTAAATAAAAAACTCAAAAGCTGTTCCAGGAAATGAACAAAACCTCAAAGGCAAGCACTTAGCTACACCACTTGAAAGCAAGTCCCTGGGGTTCTAAACTATCCATGAAACGCTGCTCCTCCTCTAACCCAGGCCTGGTCTACACTACGACTTTAATTCGGATTTATCAGCTTTAATTCGAATTAACCCTGCAACCGTCCACACAACGACGCTATTTATTTCGATGTAAAGGGCCCTTTAAATCGATTTCTGTACTCCACCCCGACGAGCGGAGTAGTGCCAAAATCGATTTTAGCAATTCGAATTAGGGTTAGTGTGGCCGCAATTCGATGGTATTGGCCTCCGGGAGCTATCCCACAGTGCATCATTGTGACCGCTCTGGACAGCAATCTAAACTCGGATGCACTGGCCAGGTAGACAGGAAAAGCCCCGCGAACATTTGAATTCCATTTCCTGTTTGCCCAGCGTGGAGAGCACAGGTGACCACAGATAGCTCATCAGCACAGGTAACCATGCAGGCTGATAATCGAAAAAGAGCACCAGCATGGACCGTGAGGGAGGTACTGGATCTGATCGCTGTATGGGGAGAGGATTCAGTGCTTGCAGAACTTCGTTCTAAAAGACGAAATGCAAAAACTTTTGAAAAAATCTCCAAGGGCATGATGGAGAGAGGCCACAATAGGGACTCAGATCAGTGCCGCGTGAAAGTCAAGGAGCTCAGACAAGCCTATCAAAAAACAAAGGAGGCAAACGGTCGCTCCGGGTCAGAGCCGCGGACATGCCGCTTCTACGCCGAGCTGCATGCAATTCTAGGGGGGGCTGCCACCACTACCCCACCTGTGTTCGTGGATTCTGGGTCGGGGATAGTCTCATCAGCGACGCCTGAGGATTCTGCCGATGGGGTAGAGGAGGAGGAGGAGGAGGAGGAGGATGAGCTTGCAGAGAGCACACAGCACTCCATTCTCCCCAACAGCCAGGATCTTTTTATCACCCTGACTGAAGTACCCTCCCAAGCCTCCCAAGCCAGTACCCAAGACTCTGACCCCATGGAAGGGACCTCAGGTGAGTTTACCTTTTAAAATATAAAACTTGTTTTAAAAGCAAACGGTTTTTAATGATTACTTTGCCTGACTTTGCATTCGCGGTCAGTTCAGCTACTGGAAAAGTCTGTAGCTACTGGAAAAGTCTGTTAACGTGTATGGGGATGGAGCGGAAATCCTCCAGGGACATCTCCATGAAGCTCTCCTGGAGGTACTCCGAAAGCCTTGCCAGAAGGTTTCTGGGCAGTGCATCTTTATTCCCTCCTCCATGGTAGGACACTTGACCACGCCATGCTTGCAGCAAGTAATCTGGTATCATTGCCTGACAAAGCCTGGCAGCGTATGGTCCCGGTGTTTGCTGGCATTCAAGCAACATCCGTTCTTTATCTTGTTGTGTAATCCTCAGGAGAGTGATATCACTCCTGGTAACCTGGTTGAAATACGGGAACTTAATTAAGGGGACAGAGGTGGCCGTTCCTACTGGGATGTTTGCCTGTGGCGGAAAATAAATCCTTCCCTGCAGTTAGCCAAGCGCAGATGGGAAATTGGCCCTGAGTTTTTCGCGTTTGGCTAGCAGGGATCTTCCCTGTTACCAGCCACGCGGTGGGGGGAGGGGTACCGTGATCATCCCAGAGAATTCATGGCGGGAGGGGGGCGGCGGCGGGGGGGTGGTTAGTTTGGTGCCTGCAGGGATCTTCCCTGATACCAGCCACGCGGTGGGGGGGAGGGGTACAGCGATCATCCCAGAGAATTCATGGCGAGAGGGGGGGGGGTGGTTAGTTTGTTTTCTGGTGCTGCTGAATGTTAACAGAAAAACCGCAGCACTCTACTTGCCTGAAGGGGCCCAGACAAGCCCCCCCACACTGCCCCCCCCCCACAACTGGCTGAGATTGGCCAGGCTTCTGCAGCACTCTACAGGCTATGCTTGGTATGTGGGAAAGGAGGGTGCAGAAGCTGTAAAACAATGGCTTACCATGGCCGCATGCAAGCCGAATTCTGTTGCCCAGACCTGTGATCTCTAGCAGCAAAGCCACAGGCACTCAGCATTAAGAGGCAAAATGCGACCTTGCACAGAAATCACATGTGCTATGTAATGTGAACAGTGTTGGTCACCGTGAAAGAGTATAAGCATTGTTCTGCAAAATGTAGCTTTTAAAACAATTCTCTCTTTTTTCCCCTCCCTACACCAGCTGCAAATTCCTCAAGCCTCCCTCCTCCATCCCGAAGGTTATCACAGATAAGGCGTCGTAAGAAGAGAACGCGAGAGGACATGTTTTCGGAAATTATGGAATCCAGCCGCAGTGACAGAGCTCATGTGAATGAGTGGAAGGAAACAGTTTCAAAGTATAGGAAAGAAGTCAGTGAACGTGAGGAGAGGAGGGACCAACGTGAGGAGAGGAGGGACGCTCGAGATGAGAGGTGGCGGCAGGAAGACCAGAGGATGAAGGATGCAACGCTGGGGCTGCTCCGGCGTCTGGTGGAGGTTCAGGAACGGCTGCTGGAAAACAGACTGCCGCTTCAGCCCCTGTTCCACCCTCCCCCCTCCCCATGTTCCGTATCCTCCTCACCCAGACGTGTAAGAACGCGGGGGGGGAGGCTCCGTACACCTTCCCATTCCACCCCAGTAGACAGCCCAAGCAAAAGGCTGTCATTTTTTTAACCTTTTCTTTGTGGCTTTTTCCTTCCCAGCAATCCTCCTCCCAAATACCACCCGGGTTCCCTCCTTCTTTTTCTAATCTACTAATAAAGAATAAATGATTTTTAAATGATAGTGACTTTATTTGGTTTGAAAGAAAGCTGGGGGAAGGGGCAGGGTGGGTTCCTTACAGAAAATCAGTCAGTAAAGGGGGAGGGTTTTCATGAAGGAGAAACAAACAGATATTTCACACGGTAGCCTGGCCAGCCATGAAACTGGTTTTTAAAGCTTCTCTGATGCACAGCGCTTCATGGTGTGATCTTCTAATCGCCCTGGTGTCTGGCTGCGCGTAATCAGCAGCCAGGCGATTTGCCTCAGCCTCCCACCCCGCCATAAAGGTCTCCCCCTTACTTTCACAGAGATTGTGGAGCACACAGCAAGCAGAAATAACAATGGGGAGATTTCTTTGGCTGAGGTCAGAGCGAGTCAATAATGATCTCCAGCGACCTTTTAAACGGCCAAATGCACATTCTACCACCATTCTGCACTTGCTTAGCCTGTAGTTAAACAGCTCCTGACTCCTGTCCAGGCTGCCTGTGTATGGCTTCATAAGCCATGGCATTAAGGGGTAGGCTGGGTCCCCAAGAATAACTATGGGCATTTCAACATCCCCAACGGTTATTTTCTGGTCCAGAAAGTAAGTCCCTTGCTGCAGCCCTTTAAACAGAGTAGTGTTCCTGAAGACGCGAGCGTCATGAACCCTTCCCGCCCAGCCCGCGTTGATGTTGGTGAAACGTCCCTTGTGATCCACAAGTGCTTGCAGCATCATTGAAAAGTACCCCTTGCGGTTTATGTACTCGGTGGCTTGGTGCTCCGGTGCCAAGATAGGGATATGGGTTCCGTCTATTGCCCCACCACAGTTAGGGAATCCCATTGCAGCAAAACCTTCCACTATAGCCTGCACATTTCCCAGAGTCACAAACTTTCGTAGCAGCACCTGAGTGATTGCTTTGGCTACTTGCATCACAGCAGCCCCCACAGTAGATTTGCCCACTCCAAATTGATTCCCGACTGACCGGTAGCTGTCTGGCGTTGCAAGCTTCCACAGGGCTATCGCCACGCGCTTCTCGACTGTGAGGGCTGCTCTCATCTTGGTATTCTGGCGTTTCAGGGCAGGGGACAGCAAGTCACAAAGTTCCATGAAAGTGCCCTTACGCATGCGAAAGTTCCGCAGCCACTGGGAATCGTCCCAGACCTGCAACACTATGCGGTCCCACCAGTCTGTGCTTGTTTCCCTTGCCCAGAATCGGCGTTCCATGGATAGAATCTGCCCCATTAACAACATGATCTCCAAAGCACCGGGGCCTGTGGTTTCACTGAATTCTGTATCCGTGTCTGTGTCCATGTCCTCATCATGCTTGTCGCTGCGCTGCCGCCGCCGCTGCCTCCTCGCCTCGTTTCTCTGGTCCTGGCTGAGCATAAACTCCACGAGAACGCGCGAGGTGTTTACAATATTCATGACTGCTGTCTTGAGCTCAGCGGGCTCCATGCTTGCCATGGTATGGAGTCTGCAGTGTTCACCCACCCAGGAAAAAAGGCGCAAAATGGTTGTCTGCCGTCCGTTGCTTTCATGCAGGGAGGGAGGGAGGAGGGAGGGAGAAGGTGAGGCTGTACCCAGAACCACCTGCGACGACGTTTTTTGTCCCATCAGGCACTGGGATCTTAACCCACAATCCCAATGGGCGCGGGAGACTGCGGGAACTATGGGATAGCTATGGAATTGCTACCCATAGTGCAACGGTGCAGAAATCGACGCTAGCCCCGGTACTTGGACGCACACCACCGAAGTAATGTGCTTAGTGTGGCTGCATCCATTTCGACTTTATACAACCTGTTTTTCAAATCCGAATTATCTAAATTCGGATTAATCCCGTAGTGTAGACATACCCCCAGTTTCACCAGCTCTGCAGCAGTGAGGAGCAGGCAAGCCTTCTTAACTGACCTGCTGGCTCCGGATTGGTCAGCTTTTCCTCCTGGCCCTTTTAGGCTGTGGAGGACTAACTCTCTTTGGTAGCTTGGCCTGAGAAGGGGTGAGTCAGGTCACTGATCCCTCCAGCAGGGGGCACAAAAGGCCTGATAGCTTAAGGAACCATTTCAGCTAATTTTCTTGGGCTCTGGATCACCTGCCAGCCAGGACCAGATCAATGTGATCTGTGCTCAGTCTGATGGTGCTTGGATGGGTCTTGGAAGGCCTCTGAGTCCTGAGGCATCCTAGGAGATTTCCTTAGAGCCCTGAAGGTCAGTCTCAGCCTGAATGTAGTCCCATCTAGTGTGTATTGCAGTCGCCAGCCTACTGCACAAAAGAACTGGCAGTGGAAATTATATCCAAGATCTTGAGGGCAAACACCCTGTTCTTAGAAAACAGATAGGATCTCAGCTTTCCTTGGTGAGATTAACAATCACTCAGACAGGGCCTGATGAAATGCATCCTAGAATACTCAAGGAGCTAATAGAGGAGGTATCTGAGCCTCTAGCTATTATCTTTGGAAAATCATGGGAGACGGGAGAGATTCCAGAAGGCTGGAAGAGGGCAAATATAGTGCCCATCTATAAAAAGGGAAATAAAAACAACCCAGGAAACTACAGACCAGTTAATTTAACTTCTGTGCCAGGGAAGATAATGGAACAAGTAATTAAGGAAATCATCTGCAAACACTTGGAAGGTGGTAAGCTGATAGGGAATAGCCAGCATGGATTTGTAAAGAACAAATCGTGTCAAACCAATCTGATAGCTTTCTTTGATAGGATAACGAGTCTTGTGGATAAGGGAGAAGCTGTGGATGTGGTATACCTAGACTTTAGTAAGGCATTTGATACGGTCTCGCATGATATTCTTATTGATAAACTAGGCAAATACAATTTAGATGGGGCTACTATAAGGTGGGTGCATAACTGGCTGGATAACCGTACTCAGAGAGTTGTTATTAATGGTTCCCAATCCTGCTGGAAAGGCATAACAAGTGGGGTTCCGCAGGGGTCTGTTTTGGGACCGGCTCTGTTCAATATCTTCATTAACGACTTAGATATTGGCATAGAAAGTACACTTATTAAGTTTGCGGATGATACCAAACTGGGAGGGATTGCAACTGCTTTGGAGGACAGGGTCATAATTCAAAATGATCTGGACAAATTGGAGAAATGGTCTGAGTTAAACAGGATGAAGTTTAACAAAGACAAATGCAAAGTGCTCCACTTAGGAAGGAAAAATCAGTTTCACACATACAGAGTACGGCAGAAAGGGATCTAGGGGTTATAATGGACCACAAGCTAAATATGAGTCAACAGTGTGATGCTGTTGCAAAACAAGCAAACATGATTCTTGGATGTATTAACAGGTGTGTTGTGAGCAAGCCACGAGAACTCATTCTTCTGCTCTACTCTGCTCTGGTTAGGCCTCAGCTGGAGTATTGTGTCCAGTTCTGGGCACCGCATTTCAAGAAAGATGTGGAGAAATTGGAGAGGGTCCAGAGAAGAGCAACAAGAATGCTTAAAGGTCTTGAGAACATGACCTACGAAGGAAGGCTGAAAGAATTGGGTTTGTTTAGTTTGGAAAAGAGAAGACTGAGAGGGGACATGATAGCAGTTTTCAGGTATCTAAAAGGGTGTCATAAGGAGGAGGGAGAAAACTTGTTCACCTTAGCCTCTAAGGATAGAACAAGAAGCAATGGGCTTAAACTGCAGCAAGGGAGGTCTAGGTTGGACATTACGAAAAAGTTCCTAACTGTCAGGGTGGTTAAACGCTGGAATAAATTGCCTAGGGAGGTTGTGGAATCTCCATCTCTGGAGATATTTAAGAGTAGGTTAGATAAATGTCTATCAGGGATGGTCTAGACAGTATTTGGTCCTGCCATGCGGGCAGGGGACTGGACTTGATGACCTCTCGAGTCCCTTCCAGTCCTAGAATCCATGAATCTTTCAGGACCTTATCCAAAATGCAGTAAACTGCATGGAACTCAGTTTATCTACCTTGAAACAGGGAAGGTCTGAGTTGACCTACCTAAAATATGAATTTGAAGCTGTAAAGGTTTCTAAATACTTCAAACGTAATCCTTAGACTCACTGAACAACTTCTTTTAAAAAAAGCTGAGAAGACAAAAGAAAAAGAAGCAGTATGAATGCCATTATATCTGTTGTGAAAATTAAATGTAATTTAAATGTAACAGAATCTCAATCCCCATCTCCTCTTCCAGAAGGTTTAGATGTCTCCTCTCTAATACATTCTATTTGCCATCACTAAATATATTGTATTAAATGATTTAATCTGATGATTGTTGAAATTTATAGCATGCTTTTTGAAATAGTGTAATGTTTTTCAGGAATGTTCCTGATTTCCAGTGCATGCTATGATTCTTCTCTTTACCATCAATAATGCTATCTGCGGAAATCTATCTTTATATAAATTAAATATGACATCCTTCCTAATTTGAAGTAGAGAGTGATTTTAGGAAGTGATGTTAATGTGAATTATACTGGAGATACGTTTAAAAACATGTATCCAATAATTTACAAGTTTAGAACAGTCCTAGATATGGCTTGAGTTGGGTAGTATGAATATTACAGAGTTAGTTGTGGTAAGTCTTCATTTTGTATTACTCTAATTTCTTTAATGTTAAATATGTTGATTATAGCAGTTTGGTATTCATGGAAGATTTAATCTGCATACAGGCTTTATTCCAAGTTTCATCCGTCCAGTTCTTTAACCTGTCTCTAAATTTTCTTTAATTTTTGTTAAACTTGTTTCTATCTGCATGTTAAGTTCTCAGTCCCCTCCATGTCAGTCTTCAATGTGGGGCATTTCTTGTCTCCATGACAACTAGAGGCAGTTGCATTTTCCGTGTGAGCCTTTGGAAGACCTCTCCAGAATTCTCTGCCTCCACGCAGCACACACAGTAAACTCCAAATATCCCTTTGGATCAGAGCTTTCACAGCATTTTAAAAGATTTTTAAGTAAATGTCTCTCAGTCTCTTCACTGGCTTAAAGGTTTTTCTCCTCAGATTGAAACTATTAAAAAAATCTATTGGCTTTTTCTGAGGCAGATTTGAAGGACAACACCTCTCCTTTCCTCTCCCTCCCTTAGACACGGCAGACAAAGACAACTGGCCACAGCAAGCATATGGGCAAGGGCCATGCTGAGACAGTTGAGCAGGCTGCATCAAAGTTCCCTCACTGAGACCAGGCCAGAATGAGTCGTATGGAACCATGGATACATTTTTAAAGCCTTCCCCCTCCCCCACCTCTCACATAGGCAAAGTCCCCTCAAAGAAACCAAGAGGAAGATTATCCTGCTCCTAGACAGCCTGTAGGCAAGAAAGCCACAAAGCGTCCCCACTTCTCACAAGCTGTTTTACCTGGAAGACCTCAGCTGTCAATGAAAAGTGCCAGCTCATGCGACCTTCCTGATACCTTTCTGATACTCATGCTGCACCAGAAGTCAGTCTGGACACAGGAAAAGGGAACTTGCTGTGAAGTGATTGATAACCCCTTCCTTGGGAGATGGGCCTACCTCCTCTCCTCTTCCAGCCTCCAGGGGTCCCACAAGAGGTCACAGAGAGACCATTCTTTTCCTTAGGGAGACATGTAAACTGTCTTTTCAATCACCACCCCCCTCCCCAAGAGCCCTTTCCCCTTTCTCTCAGGGATTTGGCCCAGGGAGTGGTGAAGGATCTTGCTCACAATCAATTCTAAAAGGAGCAGTACAAAGTCTTAAAACCTCTTATGAGAATCTCCTCTCTAAATCCTCTAAAGAGAAGGAGAAATCTTTAAAGGTGGAGCTTTGACCAAGATACCTCAGACTCTCAATTAAGCTTCCAAGAATTAAACCTGAATGGGGGGAGGGATCCTAAATTCATAGGTGCTTGTGTTTTTAGAAAATGAAAGACACCAAGAAACCTTGCAAAGTAGAAGTGCTCTGTAATTCTTCTTCACCTGGTTTGAGGATATGATTAAGGTGGAGTGGGAATTTCCTATCAAGACCTACTTGTACCTAAGAACTAAAAAGGTCTTCATTATTCTGGCTAAGGTTGAGCCTGCTGCAACCTCCTCAGTAAAGGGCATAGTCATACCAGCTGGGAGAGTAATTTCTTTCAGACCCATAGACAGGAGTATAAGATCATCACTCAGACTAAACTTGGACACAGAAACCTCAGTCCTGAATATTTATTTATTTGGCGTATGCAATCTGGTCAAGCCAAGCCACAGCATTCCTATCAACGATGTTCAAGGCACGAAGGCCTTCAAGAAGTTGAGTCATTTTGCCATCCTCAAGAATGTGCGTCATGGATTGTAGCTGCCCACATTGACATAGTGGACCTCTCTAAAACGCCACTGAAATTCTGCTGCAGCACAAATTCCATGTCTGGTGCGAAACCAGTTGAGAAGGCCTTCACAGTAAATCAAACCTTGGTTGATATTGAGTGGGGTCTGAGACAAGATAATTATTTTTCACTTTCTCTGCGGACCATGAAGCTCACCACATGTCCTCTAGTATAAATCCCTCACCTGGTAAACTTATCCACAACAGGTGCCGTGAGGGCAGACGACCATGTGGTGGATTAAACAAGTCTTTAATTAATGATAGATGTGACATACCATGCAATTTCGTCATGAGCTTTGCTATATAAATAAATAAATAAATGGAGATATCCCAAGTCCTAGAACTGGAAGGACCTTGAAAGTTCATTAAGTCCAGCCCCCTGCCTTCACTAGCAGGACCAAGTACTGATTTTGCCCCAGATCCCTAAGTGGCCCCCTCAAGGATTGAACTCACAGCCCTGGGTTTAGCAGGCTTTCCTCTCCGCGAACACTAGGTGGAGCAATATTGCAGAGAACCAGTAACCATGGTAGAGGAGTAGATTTAAGTGTGCCTGAAATAATATGCTTGGTTGAGGTAAGTTGTACGTCGATCATCCTTCTGTGAGATGAGTGAGCCCATACTGAAACGCAGTACTCCACTGCTGAATAACAGTGCCAAGGCTGAAGTGCATAATGTTTGGGCATTGGTGCCCCATGTTGTTCCGGCCTGTTTTCCCAACAGGTTTTTGTGCGTTTTGACCTTAGTCGCTGTCTTTGTAAGATAGTGGGAGTTCTAGCCAACATGACGCATAGATAGACTGGGTATGAATCATGCTTTATTCGCTGACCATTGAGAACTATATTCAGCTCTCTGTCCGCTTGTGCATGATGTAAGTGGAAGACACTCGACACAGTCTTACTTCCACTTGGTATCAGGCACCACAGATGACAATAATTGGCCATAGCAGCCATATCTGCATTCAAAACACTCTCAAATATATCAAAGGAGTGTGACTGAGTGCCGAGGAATATGCCATCTGCATAAACAAACTTGTGAGACCTGGTATATGGTAGGTCATTCGAATATAAGTTGAATGACATTGGAGATAATACTGATCCTTTCAGGAGGTCATTTTTCTGGTGCCTCCAAGCACTTGTTCTATCACCAATATGCACATGGAAATGGCAATTTCTCAAAAACAGAGCCATTGCACAAACAAACAAACCTGGCATAGTTCTAGACAATTTCACCAAAAGGTCCATGTGCCAAATCATATTATATACCACAGTCAGGTCAAGAAAAACTGAACCAGTCTTCAGCTTATCTTGGAATCCATTTTCGATGAAAGTTGTAAGTGCCAGTACTTGATCACATGTACTACAACCATGACGAAAACCAACTTGCTCTGGTGCCAGCATGCCTTCCACAGATGGTGAAATTCTTTACAAAATCAGATGCTCAAGCACCTTAAAGCAAACACTTAGAAGTGAAATTGGTCTGTAGCTCAAAGGCAAATGTGGATATTTCCCAGGTTTCAGCAAGGTAATGACCTTTGCTTGGTGCCAGATTCTAGGCAGTTTGGATTCCAGCAGAACTCTCGAAAAACTGAACAAACCATTCCTGAGCAGGAAGACCCAGATGTTTAATAAATTCAGGTGCAATTCTATCATATCCAGCAGCTGTACACATTTTTAAATCATTTTAAATCCACTTGAAGAAATTGGAATTGCATGCTAACACGATATCCTTCCAAGTATTTTGTTGGTAAGCAATTTGGGGAGCCCAGAGACAAAGCAGTCACTGAGACTTTAGTCAAAAGAATAAGACCCTCCCTCCTTCCAGTGAAAGGAATCTTCTGACTACCTTATCTCAGCCAGGTGTTCCCTTTGAGGATGATGCTCCCCCTGGTTCCAGCACACAGATTACATATTAGGAGAAGGCCATTGCTGTGTTTCCTGAGAGTTAGAAGATGAAGGCTGGGACTCTCCGAAAAAACAATCAATCTCAAAAACTTCTCTTGTATTTTGAGTTTCCTCAAGTCTGGGCAAATCTCCACCCCAGCCTTGCAAGGGGTGCTTCACAGTTGGCCCTCATCTGAGAGTGAACCCTCTCTGAAAATAGGTGTTTGAGATAATCAGAGAAGGTTGTTCAATAAAACTCGCTCATTGTTCCTGGGACAAATTTATCTGTTCCCCAAAGTAAATTAAAATAAACCAATACTGTCAAGAAGACCCTGCAAAGCATCAGAAGACACACTTAGAATCAAGGGAATGCAGTCTTTATCAATTAGCCTTTCAGTGCATCGCAAGTCAGGGTGGAAGCCTGTTGACGAATCAGTTTGCATCCCAGTCCCACTGGAGAACCAAAAAAGAGGTACTATGTAAGAAAGAGACACTCGAAATTAGAGGTTGTGGTTCCCTTCTCTCAGAAGGGGCCATAAAGGAGGCTTTCTTCTCCTCAGCCACTGAGAGTAAAGCTGGTAAAGAAGATTGTGAAGGAATAGATCACAATTATTATAATCACCTTCATGTTAACCTTCAGGTCTTACTTCTCAGACTTGACTTAGATGTAACTTGGACCTCCTCTGAAATTCCCAGCACATATACACACACAATATAGTGCAATATGAACTTATCCTGAACCAATATCCAGTCCAGCCTAATCCTTCAAGTGGGAAGCTCAGGAAAAGGAACTACAGTCTCTCCTTCTAAGAAGGTGATAAACACTTTCCAACAGCTCAGAGGAAATTCTCAAATGATGTCTATGTGTCACTTGAGGTTTAGATGTTGATGGTACAAGGAACACACCTCAGGGCAAAGCCAGCTGAAGCAAAAGACATGCTAGTGTTTTTACAAGATGACTTAACCATAGGGCTCAAGGCCAACACTTTTTTTGGAAAAACAAGTCAGTAACTGCATGCATATTGTACTGTAGGAAAACTCATGAGAATCTCTCATTGCTGTCATACAACACATTCCTGAAGACCATCACTCTACTCAATCCTGTGGGAATATGCAGATTCTTGTCAGGATCTTGATCTGTGGGCTACATGTCCTAATAAAACCACCTTTCAGTTTCACAGTAGGTAGGGCCCTTCCTTTTCTCACTGAAAGTGTCTTGTCTTCTCATCACCATCTTCTTGTCCAAGGGTGATACAGAGGATTTTTCAGCTGCTCTCTGTGTGCTGAAATTCTGTTCAACACTAGGCACTGTCCAGCATCAATGGTGCTGATCTGTCACCATTAGCTGAAGCAGGGGAAAATAAAGATTTGGGCTATGTAAATTAGCAAAGTTGGAGTGGTGATAGTGAAACACAATGATAAAGTGTATATAAATATGTAATTTGTTTGGTAATTATGGAAATTTAAATAATTAATAAAGATAGTTTTAAGCAATCAGAGTGAAGGAAAAGAAAATGGCAGCCGCAAGGAATCAGAGCTGTGTAAACCAAAATACTGGCCTTAGAATGTTTAGCCAGTGGCAGGCAGGCAGACTGGAGTGAAAGAAAGATCACTCCAACACCTGAAG
The DNA here is from genome assembly GCF_027887155.1 of Malaclemys terrapin pileata. Lineage (NCBI taxonomy): Eukaryota > Metazoa > Chordata > Testudines > Emydidae > Malaclemys > Malaclemys terrapin. Next base: position 267,628,142 of record NC_071506.1, on the reverse strand, counting down.
GGAGGGGTCAGTCAGGTAGAACACAGATCTTCAAACAAGTCCAACTCTAAAGGCACAGGTTTTTCATCAGTCCACATTCTAAAGGGCTCAAAGCTGATTGGTGAGTCAAAGGCAGAGCACTGACAGGCTTTAGTCAGTCCATGTCAGTTCGTTGGAGACAGAGGAAGGCATGCCAGAGTGAAATAAAGAAGCAGATCAGAAGAAGAAAAGCAACTAAAAGAGGTAAAAATCATAGAAGAAAGAAGGCAGAAGGAGCAGTAGCAGCAACAACACCAAGTGTTGACAGATCAGAAGGACCTTTTCAGAGAGAGTGAAGACATCAGAAGAAGTAAGCCTAATGATTTTTAGACTCTAATTGAAGCATGTATGTATATGCCTGAGTTAATAAAGCTGAGTGTGAGTGTGTGTGTGCGCACGCACACGCGTGCCTTACTGTCAACATTCTGCATGTGACTGGCCATTGCATACAGAATGTAACCAATTAAAACTGTGTTAATTGTATAGTGCCATAATATTGGGTATTTGAATATTATCATATTGAATATTCGAATATGCATATGTGTTGATGGAGTTTGTGTTCTGATATATGCCAGTTATGTTAAGAAGATTTATGGTTTATTCTTCTTGATATATGTATTAGATTTATTGTATTAGGAAATACTATGTGTTAAATAAAAGTTATTTTGTTTTTGAAGAAATTACTGCCTGAGTGTTAATCCTTAGAGTGGAAGTCTGTATCCATGTCCTTCCAAGGGTTAACAGTGCTAGTCTGTTCTGGGGAATCCTTTGTTGGTCAGAGACAAACTTCCTGGTAAAACCTGGGCAATTCCTCTAGGGTGGGCCATCTCCTGTTGCCCACCAAAGCAGACCAAGCTGATAATTGAGTTGCTAGGGTAAGAAGGCCATTGTGGGGTGCCTTAGGTCTGAATTTTGGGGTAACAGGGGTTTCAGAGAATAGAGTGCTCCATAATCCGTAAGTGCCTTTTCAGTTCTACATAGGTAAATTGAATTGTCCTGCCTCCCTAGAAATGGTTTACTGCTTTGTATATCCCACTGTGGAAATTCTTTGATATGAAAGGGACTGAGAAGGAAAATTCTGTTTTACCTGTGAATTTTCATTCTAGGACTCTCCACGTCAGGCAGCTTGACGCTGAATTTGATGTCAAGGCTCTGCTGTAAATGGTTTGAGTTGAATAACACTTTTAAATCTTGTATTTAGTTAGTGTTATTAAGCTTGGAAGCTATCGGCCTGGAGAGAACTTCCTTAGGGGTGGTCTTAAATGCATGCTCACAGCAAAGATCTGGTCTGCCTCCAGTTGTCATGAGGATAGGGAATGCCCCACCATGAAAACTGTCTGAGCTGGAAGGTCATAGAAAGAAATTTCAAGGGTAAAACAAATTTTTTCTTTCTGTGCCCTCAATTCTTGCTTCATGGAACGGTACCTGATAGCCACCCATAGGGCTGTAGGGTGCTCCTACTGGGGCCAGCTTGTGCTTCCATCTCCTTTCATTTGTGCCTGTGCCAGGCCCCCAAACACAAAACTCTCTTCAGATTCCAAGAATACAGGAGACCATCTCCCAAGTCTAAACTCTCTGCAGGCCTCAAGAGGCAGAAACTCTCTCCTTGCCCTCTCTTGGGTCCATTTTTGTTTTTAAAAAATCAACAATTAAAATTAAATTCCCAGCTAGTTTTCAAGCCCACATAGCAGGCACTCCAATATCTAGTGCAACTAGTATTAGGTAGGAGTCATGCATCTTTTTATATGGAGGTACATGGATTTGTGCTGGTGTGACACTTTGGGGTTCAACCCAAACCAGTAAGGGGATGCATCACTGCCTGCCCTGAAATTCTGGGTGCCTTAAATGCTATGCTTCTGTGGGTCACAACTGGACACAAACAGCCAGCCTACAAGCATCCAGGTCACACTTTAGCTTCCACTGCCCAGTTATTTTGCAGAGTGACCCCAACATCCTTCCAATTCTGAACTTCCCCAAAATTGTCAGCCCTGAAGTGTCCAGTCTTCTCTTGGAACACTCAGAGTTCACTGTTTCTTTAAAGAGTCAGTAAACAGCAACTCATTAATTTCACTGGGGTTTGACAAACACTCGTATTTCAGTCACAGCACTGAACTGTAATTTATAGCAAAAGTAAAACAAGTCTATTCCACAAAAGGACATAGGATTAGAAGATACCAAATATAGGGAATAAAGACAGATATGGTTACATGCAAACAATATTAAAAATACTCTTCTAAGATTAAAACCTCATTTAACAAATTAGATTCTCTTGCTCAAAGAAGTGTTTCTCACTAAGTCTCTTTTCCAGCAGAGCTCAGCGTGCCCAGTCCCTTTGTCTCTTCAGGTGAAGGATGCAAAAACGGCTTTTACTCTCTCCTTATATTTTCCCAAGATTTATGGACCTTGCTTCAAGAGGCAGGAAGCCCTCCTGGAGGCTCAGCTTGCTGTGTCCACCAGGGAGCTCATGTCATGTTAATTTTTGCAATCTCCTCTCCCCATCGTGATAGCTAAGAGGCTGTCTCCCCTGGAACAGGGTGTGCTACTCATCGCTCCATGGTGCCTCCTCATGCTTCTCTGGGGAATTAGCTCTTCTCTGTCTGCACCCTGTCCTGAGGTCGCTCAACCCATTGCCTCGGTCACCCATTCTACGGCCCCTCTCTCGCTAGTCAGGAGCTGTAGCGCCTCTCCTTTGTGGCTTAGCCCTCCAGCCATGTCACAATTGTCCTCCCCTGTCGGGGTATCATCAGAGTCTCTTTCCACACAGTCTCAGGCAATCTCCATATGCACTGCATTGACTGTGCCACTCCCATAGTGGCTGGTAGGGGAACCCAGGCCTGCCCTCTTCTCCGGGTTCCAATCTAGAGACCTTCAAATCAGCAATTCAGGTCTATACTCTGTCAGACTTTACTGCTCCTTCCCTGGGCTGTTTCCTACACTGCCTTGTCAGGCTCCTACTCTCCCCCTTGTATCAGGGAGTGCGACCACAGGCTCACCTGATTGCAGCCCCTTTTTATCCTCAACTTGTAGGTTTCATAGAAGTTCCAGCTGTTTCTCCCAAGCTGAGCTTCATTCTCAGTTAGTATCATTGTCCCATAGCTCCCCGGGAGGTGCAGCCTATGGCTAAATAGCCACTCTTGCCACCCTAACCCCTTCAGTGCCAGTGTGGAGTGAACACCTCACTATACTCCCCCACCCTCTAGATCAGTGGTGGGCAACCTGCAGCCCATGGGCTGCATGTGGCCCGTCAGGGTAACCCACTGTCGGGCCGCGAGACAGTTTGTTTACATTGACCATCCGCAGGCACGGCCACCCGCAGCTCCCAGTGGCCGCAGTTTGCCATTCCCGGCCAATGGGAGCTGCAGGAAGTGGTGGCCAGCATGTCCCTGTGGCCCACTCTGCTTTCCGCAGATCCCATTGGCTGGGAATGGCAAACCGTGGCCACTGGGAGCTGTGGGCGGTCATGCCTGTGGATGGTCAATGTAAACAAACTATCTCGCGGCCCAACAGTGGATTACCCTGATGGGCTGCGTGCGGCCCGCGAGATGCAGGTTGCCCACCACTGCTGTAGATTGATGGCTTTGCTTACCTTTTATGTAAATGTACTTTAATTGTCTCTGCCTGACGACCAGACTGGTCAGACAAGCAAACACGCATTCCTTTATCTGGGGCAGACTGGGCTTATGCACTGCTTGTCAAACACACTTTAAGAACATAATTCTAGCACATATTTATAACTCTTTGTACACACCCCATACATAAACCACACAATGATTTTTGGGACAATTTGTATATGATACCTTACATGACATCTTTGAGATACAGATTATTACAACAGTGTGTTAGGTGCAGGCCTGACATGAGTTGCTGACATACACTAGTGAATTACCAAGGATCCTCTGTGTCACCGCTGGTCATGCACATGCATGGGAAGTGAACGATTGGGAAAGTCACCCAGCCGTGGTGGTGGCTGCCATACTATTTTTATGGGCAGCAACCTGCTCATGGGTAGAAGTCTGTGCTGCTAGCATAGTTGTTAAAATGGAACAGAATTTTAAAATTTTGTTCATTTCCATTTTATTGGGGAAAGAATAGCCTGGAGTGTTAAAACAACTTTTCAGCACCAAGATACCCCTTCAAATGGGTCCAGCATACATCCCATGGAAGATTTAATTGCATACAGGCAAGGGTTAAAGCCCCAGAAAACTCTGAGACAAATCCTTAACTGATGTAGTTGGGTCCGCACATGCTTAAAGTTGATACTACTAAAAAAAGCTGAGACTACTAGCGTTGGAAAGTGCTCCCACTGATTTCAGTCAGATCCACCTCTTTAACTGCAAACCCCTCAAAGCAGGAACCATTCTTATAATTATAGATGTGACTAGTGTCTATTTGTGGATCATGTCTTCCTTTCTGTGCTGTACTATACCAAACTGTTGGTGCTTAACAACAAATGTGGGACTGCTCACATGGCTAATGTGACTTTAGACATGCTTAAATCCAGCACATGCTTAAGTGTTCACAAGAGTGGGGCCTAAGAGCCCAGTCCTGTGAGGTGCTAAGTGCTCCCATTGACGTTAATGGGAATTTGGCTACTCGGCAGCTCCCAGGTGATTCCCAGCATCTTAGAGAACCAAACCCTAATTATGGGAGATGAAAAACAAATGGCAACGTTTAAATTATATCAAATCATAATCCAGTTATTCTACACTATTACACACATTAACATTATTTATAGGGTGATCATTTCTAAGTCTCATTTTGTGGGCTGAAGCCATAACAGTAATTGCATTTTAACTTGAGAAAGACAGATCAATCAATCTCTGGTCTAGATTCAACCAGAATATTTGTAAATGGCATTTCATTCATATCAGTGCCCCTCATGCTTTCAGTTTTTTGACATGTGTGAGTCATGTAATCCCAAAGTTAATGTTTTCAGCCTGGGTTGCTCTGTTGTGGTAATCTGCTAGCTACAACTGTGCAGTAAAATGCTACATTAAGCCATAAACTGTATACCTTTCTGGAAAAGGTAAGGCAGCACACGTTGTTTCTTTGGCTCTTCATTAGAGCCAGAAGACTCTAAATACATGGCTTCACTTGTTCCCTCAGAGGCAACCTCATAGACCAAGGGAGATCATAATGCAGCAGCAGGGACTTCAAGCTATCTGGCAGGGTTGTCAGCCATCACAGGACAACTGACTGCTATGCATCTACAGTCATCCTGTTCTCATAAACACTCTTAAATTAATGTCTCAAAGGCCTGGTAGCGTATCATCAGATTAATTTATCATGTAACAATGGTGAAGATTCATAGAAAGAGACATTTTCATCTAAAACTGAACAAACAGCTTTATTTGAAAAAGAAAACTTTGATCCCTCAATTTACTGTATCTCTCCTCTTCACTGGAGAGTTTTTGCCTAGAACCTTCCCAGTCTCATTCCTCCTTAGCTTTCTGCTATGATTTTAAAGAAACAGTGTGCATATTCTCTCACCTGTGCTATGCCATTATGTGGGCATGCAACTTGCCACATAATTCTCTTTTCAAAGTTGCTGCACAAATCAATGATGTAACCAGTAAAACACCAACTATGCTCCCTTCTGTTTTTTATCTTCTTTGCCAGAATGGGAATGGATTCCATGCAGCTAGGAGCCACTGGAGTCTAGAGAGGCATCCAGGAGAAGGTGCCTGCCCTGAGTTTAGTGAGCATCACAGGACCAGCACCTACCTTAGCTTCACATCATCCACAGATCTTAGGTAAGTGGGGAACCAGGCAGTCCTGAATCGGAAGTGGAAGCCAGGCAATTGGGAGCAAGGGAGAGGCTACTGAGGTCTGCAGCAATAAGGGAGGCTCGCACAAGAAGGAATAAGTTTATATCTGCAAAATTGCAAGGGTCCAGTTCTGCTCCCCACTCTGGCCCCTACACATTATTGTGGCAATGCATAGAAGTCATACAGAAGCTGCAAGGGGCCAGAGAAGAATTCCCCTTGCACAGAATCAGCATAGAACTGACAAGCACTATACGGTCTACCCTCAATCGCCCTGGTGTAGGGCAAGAAGGGGGTATATCCGTAGTGCTGAGCGCTACAGGAAATCTGGGTTGCTGAACAGCCCATAAGCAGCCCAGATAAGGCAGCTGTAAGTTAGAGCAGCTACAGTCCAAAACCAGAGGGCACAAACATGATGTAAAGACACCTTTGCGCCGCCCCACACACTAGGCTGTGCCTTCTTTGCTGCACCTCTCAAGAGGCAGAACACAGAATACCCCCATAGTGTTTAAAGAGCAGAAATTACCCTGTAGAGTTCAGAGTTCATCTATCTTACATATGCATCAGCCACAGGTCTTGAGGGGGTGGGTGGCCTGGCAACTCTGAACTGAGGGAGTAAAAGCTAACAAGGAGAGGCCAGGAGCCAGAGGAGAATGCACTACAGGAGGAAGGTGCACGTTTACTTAGTGTTTAAAGATTTGTATTAGTAAAATTTTAAGCCTTTTTGTCAACATAGAACAGGGCAAATCATGTTCAGCATCATGTCAGCTAATAAAGGTTTAATTCCTTAGGAATCTGCAGGCCAAGTGCCTACTATACTTTGACAACAAGGAGTCTGGTGGCACCTTAAAGACTAACAGATTTATTAGGGCATAAGCTTTCGTGAGTAAAAACCTCACTTCTTCGGATGCATCCGAAGAAGTGAGGTTTTTACTCACGAAAGCTTATGCCCTAATAAATCTGTTAGTCTTTAAGGTGCCACCAGACTCCTTGTTGTTTTTGTAGATACAGACTAACACGGCTACCTCCTGATACTATACTTTGAAGGCTTAATCATGATTAGCTGATACTGTTTGCCCCAGTCTACACTCATTGACTAGTCAGTTGTGGTCAGCATCGTGTCAGCTAACTTGACTCCTCAGCCTCATTTGAACACAATAAAATTTTGTAATGTATACAAATTCCTGTTTGCTGATTTCTATCAATGGCTTATTGGCTCTATCAATGGCTCTACCAATGGCCACGAAGGTAAAGTAGATGCTTTACCTGCAGAGCTCATTTAATTGTGCCAATACAGACTTCATAGAGTTTAAGGCCAGAAAGGATCATTTAGTCTGACTTCCTGTATACCAAAGGCCATTACATTTCACCCAGTTACCCCTATATTGAACCCCAATAACTTGCACTTGTCTAAAGCATAACTTGTTTGGCTAAAGCATATCTTCCAGAAAGACATCCAGTTTTGATTTAAAGTGGAGAATATGACACTTCCCTTGGTAGTTTGTTCAGTGGTTAATCACCCACTATTAAAAATTTGTGCCTAATTTCTAATTTAAATTGGTCTGGCTTCAACATACAGCCATTGGTTCTTTCATGTTATACCTTTCCCCACTACATTAAAGAGCCCTTTGGTGCCCAGTATTTCTCCCCATAATGGCACTTATATACTATAATCAAGTCACCTCTCTCCCTCTCTTTTTTTTACTAAGCTAAACAGACCGAACTCTTTAAGTCTCTCGTGGTAAGACATTTTCTCCAACCCCCGTATCATTTTGTGGCTCTTTTCTGCACCCTCTCCAATTTTTCAACATCTGTTTTAAAGTGTGGGAAATTAGCCCTTTTGAAGCACCAAGTATATATACTATTGGTTGGGAGTGCCATTTTTGCTTATATTGAATATAATGAGGTCATGATTACTAGTCCTTAGGCAGCCACTAACTTCTAGTCCAGCGATCAATTTATCTTTATTCATCATAATGAAGTCCAAATCAGAGTTGCCTTTTCTTTTGTACAATATTTTTTGTTAGAAAATTATCATCTGTAATTTTTATAAACTTCAGTGATGTTGTAGTACTGGCTGCATGAGACCACCAGCGTGTCTCCCATAGTGAAGGCCTCCCTGGTTTTTCTTTCCACACATTACTGACAGGTAAACCATCCTGTCCTGGGGTTTGATTCAGTGGTCTGTAAGTACCCCCTCCTTGGCTTTGTTAGTTAGTACACTGATCCATATACATTCAAGATCCTGCACTTCTGAACTATTAATAACTCGAAAACAGGTACTGAGGTATTTAATGTAGAGTGCCACCCTCATCTCTTTTAATCACTGTATACTTCCAGAACAGGTTATAGGCAGTGATTTTAACATTCCAATCATGTGAATCATCCCACCAGGTTGCAGTAATGCCACTTATTCCAATTTATTCACAATAAGATTTTCCAGTTTCTTTTGCTTCTTACCCAGTCTCCTAGCATCAAAAAATGTCTTCACGATCTGTCACATTGGTTCAATTTGTTTTCAATATGTTGAGTTTGAACCACATTTGCTTTCTTAGCACCCTCCCCTTACATTGTTTAATGCCCTCCTGGCTGCTCCAGCTAGTCTCCAACCAAAAGGATTAGCCCTTCTACCCTTGTGCACATTGTCCATTTGTACAGCCCTCTCTCATATTGGAATGTGGCTCAGTGCTGCACAGTCGACCCTGGTGGACATGCCTCTCTCCTAGCTCCCATATACCTGGCCCCCACTCCGCTCATTGAAGCACCTAAAACTGTACATTTATAAAATACCCAGGGGCCCCCACTATATAATTTAGGTGTTATGTGCTGTAGAAGATACATAGCCTCACCTGTCATCATGTTTGTGCTTTCTCTGAAACAGTGATCTTGATTATTTCTGTCTTGACTAGGTATTCTTCTCCTCTAACTTGTAAGCCATCCAGTATCTTCCATGAGAGTATTAGAAGACCCCTCTTCTTGCAAAAAGTCTCCAACTCTGCTACTCCACTGCTGATTCTGGAGCTGTATGCTTGTTCACTCCATTAGCTGGATCATGAATGATGAGAGTGCAAACATCCAGTCCATACTACCAAAGCCTGACTTCCCTAGCATTACTAACCTCATTGTCCAATGAAGAAATGGAGGGAGATAATTTGTTGAATCATATGTGATCATCCTGAACTGCTCCAAGATTTTTCTCATCAGTTTCACATCTTTCGGGAGTTAATCTGACCATAAAAACAAAAATTTGAGAACATAAAAATATATATTATTGCACTGCCAAACAATAGAAAACCCTTTTAGCTATTATTAACTAATTTTATTTTTCTCCCTTTAAATTTAGTATCTGAATCATTGTGACTAAGGCAATTACACTGTTAAATATATCAGGGAAGGCATTTCACAAATCCATCTAGCAATAACCTAAAACTTTTTTTAAGCTGGGTTTATATAATCACATTGTGTAATTTTGTCTTTGACAATAAGTAGTGCACTTTTTATGAAGGACTTTTATCCAAAATGCTAGAAATATTAAAGGAAATAAATCATTTTAATTATTACAATTAATAGAGGCAAGATTTATTCTTAAATCATGGATGTTCCTTTCTAATTAAATTCAAATGTGTTTAATACCTCTCAAGAGTGTTAAGATAATAAGTAGTCGTTTTTGGACCTTAACATCCTTGATCCCTGTCAATAATTATATTGGGTGACTAATAAAACATGATGCCCAGCATTTTTTAAAACTTTATCTTCCTTTTCTGTCTCATTAACAAAAATGAATAGGTTTTCTCATGAACAGTGCCTAATCTTGAGTATTCAATGTTGCTCAAGGACACTTCAAATAAATTCTATGGATTTTTGGTTACTCCTGTTCTCCTTGGAATATTCATATATAAACTACACTTTTAATATATTTGTTAACTGCCATGATAGGTTTCTCTTTACCCCGCACCTCTAATATGTATGCTTATTCATCGATTATAAGGCCAGAAGGGACTGTTGTGATCATCTAGTCCATGATAACCTTATTTTGTGATCCCACCAAATTTCACAAGCTAAACAATGCCTGATTGGATCAGTATTTGAATGGGAAACGCCTCAGAACACCTTCAGTTATGCCAAGTAGTTTATCTGGAAAATGCAAACATTATAAAAAAAGGGAGCATTTCTGTTGTAACAGGGGACAATGATTATAGCCAGATTTTTAAACACTGGCCTCAGTTTTTGCAGGTGCAATTTTGCACACACGATGGTTGTTCTGTCTTACTCAGAAGGCATGCCACTGCTCATTGAAGGTTGACCCTTCCTTGAGGCCTTAACTTCCTTACCGAGGTACATTGTATTGCGCTAGTCGAGCCTGTAGGTGATGATTGCATGGCTGGGTCCACATCCCACAGGAAGAAGCACAGCATGGAAACCTGCCAAAGATGATAAAGACCTGACCTGAAGAAGAGCTCTCTGGAGCTCAGAAGCTTCTCTCTTTCACCAACAGAAGTTGGTCCTATAAATGCTATTACCTCACCCACCGTGTCTCTCATATCCTGGGACCAACACCGCTACAACAATACTGCAAAAATTGAGATTATTTTTATTGCAATGTAATTTGGATGTTGTAAAGTAATCCTATGGAAAACACCATGCAATTAAGCCCTCAGCATCCACCTTATTTTTGCATAACAGCAGTATAACAGTCTTTTTCAAGATAGTTTCAGAAAACTGGAGTGCTGATTCATTCTACCATTTTTGTAACAGAAGCACTGATTTGGTACTTGAATACATGCCACTTGCCTACAAGGATTTAAGCTGTGTAAACTCAAAAGCAGCAAAACATATATTTTCCCAGTGTCTGGCGTATGCAATTTAAAATAGAATAGTGTAATACTCTAGAACAGGGAGCCGATTCTGAGTGGCATGCAGCTCCCTGCCGCGGTCCCGGCCCCCAGCCCACTGCTCTCCCCTGCAAGGGCAGGAGGCAGAAGCTTGGTTCTGCAGCAGCCAAGCTTCTTCCCCCAGCAGTGTTTTCCTGCCCCGCCTCCTCTCTGTCCCTGGCCAATCAGCTGATGGCCCTAGTGAGGGGGAGGGGGAAGAGTGGCAGCTTGCACCCAGCTCCGTAGAGGACGCAGAGAGAGGTAGGGACGAAGCCTGGGAGAAGGGGGTGGAACAGGGCATATCCCTTCCAGTCCCCTGCCTGATTAGCCCACGAGCTGAGCACCCCAGCCTTCTGCCCTGCACCCCCCCACCCCAACACACACCCACCCCTCTGCCATGAACCCCCCCATACCGCCCAGCCCTCTGCCCTGAACCTAGGGTGACCAGATGTCCCGATTTTATAGGGACAGTCCCGATTTTGGGGTCTTTTATATAGGCTCCTATTACCCCCCACCCCGTCCTGATATTTCACACTTGCTGTCTGGTCACCCTAACTGAACCCCCCACACCCCAACACACACCCAGCCTTCTGGCCGGGACCCTCACAGCCCCATCCCTCTGCCCTGAACCCCCCACACTCAGCCTTCTGCCCTGCACCCCCCATACCCCCAGCCCTCTGCCCTGAACCACCCCAACACACACCCAGCCTTCTGCCCTGCACCCCCACAGCCCCATCCCTCTGCCCTGAACCCCCCCACACACTCAGCCTTCTGCCCTGCACCCCCCATACCCCCAACCTTCTGCCCTGAACCCCCCACACCCCAACACACACCCAGCCTTCTACCCTGCTCCCCCCCATACCCCCAACCTTCTGCCCTGAACCCCCCATACCCCAACACACACCCAGCCTTCTGCCCGGCATCCCCACAGCCCCATCCCTCTGCCCTGAACCCCCCACACTCAGCCTTCTGCCCTGCACCCCCCATACCCCCAACCTTCTGCCCTGAACCACCCCAACACACACCCAGCCTTCTGCCCTGCACCCCCACAGCCCCATCCCTCTGCCCTGAACCCCCCCACACACTCAGCCTTCTGCCCTGCACCCCCCATACCCCCAACCTTCTGCCCTGAACCCCCCACACCCCAACACACACCCAGCCTTCTGCCCTGAACCCCCCATACCCCCAACCTTCTGCCCTGAAACCCCCACACCCCAACACACACCCAGCCTTCTGCCCTGAACCCCCCCACCCCAACACACACCCAGTCTTCTGCCCTGCACCCCCCCATACCCCCAGCCTTCTGCCCTGAACCCCCCCACCCCAACACACACCCAGCCTTCTGCCCTGCACTCCCCACAGCCCCCAGCCCTCTGCCTTGATCTCTGAACCCCCGCCACACACACCCCAGCCCTCTGCCCTGACCCCTGAAATACCCCCCCACCCCCCGGTCTGGGGTCCCAGCCGAAGGCCCTGATCAGCCCGTTGCTGGCCTAGGTGAACAGAACCCCAGGCTGGCAGTGGGCTGAGCAGGCTGGTGGTGTAAGATCAGCATTTTAATTTAATTTTAAATGACGCTTCTTAAACATTTTGAAAATCTTGTTTACTTTACATACAATAGTTTAGTTATATATTATAGACTTATAGAAAGAGACCTTCTAAAAACGTTAAAATGTATTACCGGCACGCGAAACCTTAAATTAGAGTGAATAAATGGAAGACTCAGCACACCACTTCTGAAAGGTTGCCGACCCCTGATCTAAAAGATGCACTCTCCTTTCGAACTGTGTGCACACAACCCTGATGAAAGTTGTGTTCGTGCATCAGGAGCAAATATAATCCACAATTTCAAAGCAATTTCTCCCTCCCTATTTTATGGAATAAAATATACTTACAGTTCAGTGGACAGATATTGTGTATATTTGGCACACATTTTTATATTTTAAAAACAATTTTTTTTCATACTGTATTATTGCTCTTTTTCTTCATATTTAGACTCAATTCTGCTACCATTGAACTCTATGCAAAACTTCAATCAACTTCAATGGGATCAAGATTGGGGCTTTATAAAGAAGAAAGAGTTGAAGTTTAATTATTATTAGGCTGTCCCCACGGCCTACTGTGTTATAGCTTGATATATATATACAAGACATAACACAGTAGGCTATGGGAGCTCTTTGATCTTTGTACAGCTGACATGTAAAGAAGCAGTCCTTATTTTATTTATTATTGTAATTATTTATTATTTTATTCAGTTCTTAGCATTGTGAGGGTGCCTAAGGATCCCAGTCATGGATTTGGGCCAAGCATTATATAAAAACATAACAAAAAGATGGACCCAAAACAAAAAATATATATCTATATCTATATATAAAAAAGAGTTTTGGGGGGGATTTAGGCATCTCCTCCAAAAAGAAACCACTTCTCTCAGTCTAGGTGAGACATTTAGACTGGTGGTTGAATTAATCATGAGAATTGGTTATCCAAAGTAAGTCATTACAATTGAAAAATTATGTTTATATGTACATCTGGGATATAGACTAATTGAGGCATCATCTTTATATTTTTGTCACCATATAAAGATACTTGGTGGAAAATATACATATGTATTGGAGAGTTATACCTAGTCTACCATACTAATACAAGTATAGAGCCAAATGCTGAAGATTTTACTCCATCGTTACTGAGTCCTTACTCTGGCAAAACTGGAATTTTGACTAAGTAAAAATGTAGTAAGGGCTTCAGGATTTGGGTCTCATAGCTTTTATTAAAATGAAGTAATAGATGGCACAAAGATGCCAGGATTTAACCAGGTTAGTGACAAAACACCAGTTTACATTTTCACTGTAATTAAGATGATGATGTATTACAATTTTTTATCCCCCAATTATTTTTCAAGGTGCTATGTAGTAATATTGAAATGGATACTGATTCACCCAGGTTGCTGAAGAATAAAATCCTGTAATGTGTTTGAGTTCTATTTTCAGAATAATAATATATTATCAATCTCAGGGTCCAACATCGGAAATAAGGGCAAGATTACTCTCATCCCATAATTGTTCACAGACATTACTTAATATAAGAAGAACAATCATGGCCCTCATTAATATATTAACCTATGGTCAGTCTAGCATCTAAGCAGGCATTGCAATGTGCTGTATGAGGCATTTAGGTTTAGAAGTGACCTTGAATCTCTCAGTTTCCTCATTACTGTTGGTTGGGATCGTTCCATGGCTACATTCCCAGTCTGCCTCAGAAGGGTGCTGGTCACATCAATCTTAAACACTGGTCCATAGAATAATGTTTGATGTTGGCTTTGAAGAAGTCTAATCATTCTGCTTAATCACTTCTATTTCTTCCTGAAGTCTGGAGCTAGTGGGCTGAGTCCTAGTTTTACATTCTTTTGAAATTTAGCCACAGTCTTTTTGTCTGGCATCAGATATCCAGAATCCCACACAAATATAGGGTGTGAGATACTCATGACATGTTGTATCAAAATTCACTGTTAGCATGAAGTAAGATAATTTCCATTTGCACTCAGGCCAACACTTCTAAAGAAAAATTAGAGGCAAGTTTATTTACATATTTAAATATGCAAATCAAACCTGACGAATATGTTGTTATTTGTCTCTTCAAGAGAGTGACTTACTCCCTGAAATTCTTGCTGAAGGAAGGGAGAAATTGAGCTCAGGTATGCAACATGTAGGGTTGGCGTAGGGAAATTTTGCATCCTGAAGCAGTTATTCTTTCTCCTTCTCCGAACTGACAGTAATAGAGATGAGCTTGTACTAAACTCTTAGAGTCTAACACCACTTCCAACTCTGAAGAAGTTCCGATCAGGTTCAGTATCTGAACCTTCCAGCTCAGTCCTGTCTCTAATAATAATAATTCTTGCACAGCACTTTTCATCTTCGCGGTGCTTTGCAAAGATTGTCTAATCAATCCTTGCAATATTGCTATGAGGTAGGTAAATGCTATTATAACTATTTTACACAGGAGGAAATTGAACCAAGGAGGTTAAGTGACTTGCTCAGAGCAGGCCAGTAATAGAGTCAGAATTAGAATTCAAGTGCTCCTGGTCCTGTGCTCAGGCTACTAGACTAAGTTTCTCTCAATATTGCAGTGGAAATGAGAGGAAACCATGATGAATTAACACAGCAGTTTTAACTAACACTGAACCAAATTCTGGATTTTGTTCTGTTTGTGTGGATGCCTAAGAAAGGAAAGGAGTTCTGTATCTACATAGTTCACCTCTGGACAGATAACCTTCATCACTTGTTGCCACCTTCTATTATACAAATAAATGTATGGACATTTATTTCTGTATGCTTTACAAACATTTATGCTTAGTCTCAGGGAGATGCATGTACAGGGCTCCCAGTGGCATGTCGTTCTCAAACTTCACTTTCTTCCCATGCAGACCTCTCAAGTATACAGGAATATTACACCTGAGTGATGAATGTTACTCCACCTGAGAGCTGGAATAACTCACATGCAGAACTCAGCATTAATTACGGGCATGGGAATGCTAAAATACCTCTTTGATCTTTGTAAGGCTGACATGTAAAGAAGCAGTCCTTATTTTATTTATTATTGTAATTATTTATTTATTCAGTTCTTAGCATTGTGATGGTGCACATATTGCCAGGCATTATATAAATACACAACAAAAAGATTAACCCAATTGTAATGATTTAAATTATTTATTTTCTTTATGTCTTTTCTTCCATTTCTTTTCTCAAGGGAAAGATTCCTGTTGACTTCAGTGGGCTTTGCATCAGACCGATGTACTGTATGGTTTAATAAAGATTCTGGAATCAAGTTAATTGGAGAAAGGACACAGCATTTTTATTAATGGCATGAACACTCCACTTTGTCTGAGTCTGCTCAGGCTTTCTGGGAACATTTAGTTTACACTGGGCATAGGAAACATAGGCTGAAACTTAAGCATTAACAGCCAGCCCCATACTAATATTGCATATTCCTATTTTCATAGTCACTCCCATGCTGGTAGCATGATACTTTTCCTTATAAGTGCTTTTCTTATTTTCATTTTAAAAACAATTAAAAGGGTTATATTAATTAAATAACAGTGACTGTGACTGGTTTTCATTTATTTAATTAATGTATTCATTTCTGTTTATTCTTGAGTTTTGCTTCCCCACCCCTAAAAACTGCCACGTCAAAATTACAGCCATAGTTATAGTTTATAGAAAATAAGGACTGACATTGAGGGTAAAATTGGGGCAGAGAATGACATATCCTATGTTAAAATAAGTTTTACAAATATGGAGAGAGGACAGAGGGAAAAGGAAATGTCCCTTGTTAAATATTTACCACTTGAGCTCTGATGAAAACCACACTATACGTGACAAAATAATACGATAAGTGTTCCCAAGGGTAGGTCAACTTTCAGCTTAGAGTTAAGTCTCCCACAGAGGGAGGAATTATATTTCTTGGCACGTACACATTAATTATATAAATTTCATACAGGAAATGCAAAGTCCCATAATGTGAGATTCTGATTAATGAGGCTCTCCTGATTTACTGTTGTGTGTTTTTGAACTGTGATATTTAAAAATCAGCTAATTTAAAAGCTAGTTTTTAGGTACAACCTTACTATTCCTACAGAATTTCTCTTAATAAAAGGAAAGTCATTCTGATTACACTTTTCCAGTTGTCCCTATGTCACATATTAGATAATCTATTTGTAGTTTGGGGCATAATAAAATAGAATTGGTAGTGGACTGCGGAAGTGGGTTCCTACTTTCCTCCAACGTACCTAAGATTTTTGTCTTCTAACTATTCATAATAATACTCTGCATTTCTTTAGCTCCTTCCTTCCAATGAAATAAAACAGTTTTATAAAGATTAATGAATTTAGATTCATAATATACCTCATGCAGTAGGTAAAATGCATTATTCTTTTTTTACATGAGAAACTGCAGCACCGAAAAGTTAGATGACTTCTCCCAGGCTGCATAGGCAGCATGTGGCAGAGCTGGGAATAAGACCCAGGGCTGAGATTTTCAAGAGTGACAATCAGTTTTGTGTACCTCAGTTGTTGCATATCTGACTTGAGACACCTTAGAGAGGCCTGTTTTTCAGGAAGTGCTGAGCACCCAGCCTCTGAAAATCCAAAGTTCCAGGCAACCTTGACATACATTTAAAATATTACTGTAGCACCTAGGCACCCTAGTCGTGGACCAGAACCTCGTTGTGCTAGGCATTGTACAAACAGAATGAAAAGACGGTTCCCAGGCCAAGGATCTTACAATCTAAGTATAAGACAAGAGACCTCAGATGGATGGACACAGATGGGGGAGTGCAAGGAATCAGCATGATAGGCAGTGGTCTCAACACACCGGCAGCCTAACTATTGGCAGGAATAACAGTTACAAAACAGAACCATTCAAAGCAGCCACACTTCTCTTTCCTTCTACCCTACCACAAATCATTTAATCCCCAGTCATGTGACCCAGTTTAAAACCACCACCACACTTTCCCATCAATGCCCACTGAAACAGACAGCGTTCATAGCACGTATAGGTCAACAAATTGAGCCTGTTTTGACACTTTATTTGGGGAGAGCATTCCGAAAGAAAGGGGCTCTTGCACAGAATGCTCTGAGAGCATGGCACAGGGACAGAGGCAGTCTCTCGTGAACTGTGGATCCCATTGATGACATATGCTACTATGAGAAGCTCTGGCTAGTTAGATAATTTCATTCTGGCACAAATCCTTCTGTGACGTTGCAGTCTATATGGTTTTATAAAAAAATGCTAATGAGTGAATATAATGTAACTGGAATATGCTTCATGCAAAAGGTCTCTTGTAAGGTATCATTACAAAGCTTATAATCTACTGAGTGTGATTATTCTATTTGTATAAATGTACCACTCTTGTAACTAGGAATATGAAATATAACTCTGAGGGCCTATTGTAATTATGCAAAGTGTGGGCCATTAATGGTGGTTTGGAATCTTAATGACGTCCATTAACCAGGACCATTGTCTGCAAATGGCTGTGTTTACCTGTAAGTCTTCCTGTATATATGTGTGCTGGCAAGTCTTGCAGTGACATGTGATCATGTCACCTGAACTGAAATCCATCTTTAACCTGGTGTCTTTCCATTGAGAAGGAGGGGGTGGGAACCCAGAGAGGGACAAAGGATTCCCGTCTTATGCAAAAGATATATAAAGGGGTGGAATAGAACAAAGGGGAAGAAGCCATCATGAAGAATCCCCTAGCTACCACCTAAGCTGGAACAAGAGCTGTATCAGGGGAAAGAATTGTGCCCAGGCCTGGAAGGTGTCCAGTCTGAAGAAAAAACTTACTGAAGCATTTCTGAGGGTGAGATTATCTGTATTCAGTTTGATTAGACATAGATTTGTGCGTTTTAGTTTATTTTGCTTGGTGACTTACTTTGTTCTGTCTGTTACTACTTGGAACCACTTAAATCCTACTTTCTACTTATTAATTAACTTTTTACTTATTAATTAACTCAGAGTATGTATTAATACCTAAGAGAGCAAACAACTGTGCATATCTCTCTATCACTGGGAGCCGCGATCGACCGAATCTGCAGATGCGGCAGGTAAACAAACCGGCCCAGCCCGCCAGGATGCTTACCCTGGTGGGCTGCGTGCCAAAGGTTGCCAATCCTTGATCTAATACATTGTAGTTTTGTTTACCTAGAGCATCTGCAGGTATGGAGCCCCTCAGCTCCCTGTGGCCGCAGTTCACCAATGGCGCGCCACTTCCCGCAGTTCCCATTAAACAAAGTAAACAAAACATAAACAAAACGTCCTGACCCGCCAGCGGCTCACCCTGACGGGCTGGGAGCCAAAGTTTTCCAACCCCTAAAATATAGGGTCGGCTTATGAAAGGGTCATACAGTTTTTGCTATTTTTACCTATCCATTTTAGGGGATCAGCTTATAAATGAATGGGCTAATGAACGAGTATATACAGTATATTGCCAAAGCTAAATGCCCATTTTCATTCAAATTTCTTAATCTAACATATCATTCAGTCAAAATATGCCTTCCAGACTTTGTACTGAAATATGAAGTGAGGAAAAAAACTCAGATATTGAGTAGTTTTGATTTCTCAGAGACTCTTTTGAGACACGGCATACTTTGTGAGAGTATCAGAGGGGTAGCCGTGTTAGTCTGAATCTGTAAAAAGCAACAGAGGGTCCTGTGGCACCTTTAAGACTAACAGAAGTATTGGGAGCATAAGCTTTCGTGGGTAAAAACCTCACTTCTTGATGCCTTGCATCTGAAGAAGTGAGGTTCTTACCCACGAAAGCTTATGCTTCCAATATTTCTTTTGTGAGAGTAAATATTCATTGGAAAAATTTACCAAGGGTCGCGGAGAATTCTCCATCACTGACAATTTTTAAATCAAGATTAGATTTTTTTCTAAAAGATATATCCTAGGAATTATCTTGGGAAAGTTCTATGGTCTCTGTTATACAGAAGGACAGACTATATGATCACAATTTTGAGTCATTACTAGTCCCCAGAATGCCAAAGCACATGACAAAACAGAAGGAGGGTACAAATTTTAAAGAGATGGCTGGAAAAGGCATCAAATGTTTACTCATTCCTTAAACAGCTATATTAGTCTAGCATCCCAGGCTTCTGGAATACAGATTATTGCCAGCAAAACTATTAATAGGATGCAAATTGCACAGGAGTTTTGCATTCATGCACAGAATAACAATTAATTTGCGCATAAAGATATAGTTTAAAATATAACAAAGGAAATGCTTTGACAAATTAACAGAACATCTTGTGCCACTGAAGGAGAAATGTATTATGCATAAAGGCCTTTCAATCTTGGAACAAGAGAGCTGCATTCTGAAGCAAGTGGCATGTAGGACGTATGATGTAATGACTAAAAATGGGAAAATGCACAGAAGGGACAAAAATCATCTTCTGGAAATTAATGAGACATTAAAGTTTCAGCCAGAACTGGATACAAATATTCATTCAGCATTCACTTGGACAAGACCTTATAGAGATGGGCCAGGAGCCCGGGTACAAAGAGTCCACTTGCAGGATACTTGCAAGGGATAAAAATAATACAAAGCTGGCAACTGGTCTTCTTGTTGGCAGTATCAGCAGTGACACCAAGGGCATGGATAGTGAACTCCCTTTATCCTTCAGGCTCTCTCAAATTAGAGGAACAGGCCCCACACGTGGGGTTAGATAATGTCTAGATGGAGCCTGAAACTCCTCTCCCACTTTTTTTATTTATAACCTTGAAAACAGAAAATGCAAGATTTCTGTAAAAGATTTCTTGCATGCCTGAATCAGTTCCAACTTAATAAGGTAACTAACAAAAAGCAGCAGGGACTCCACCCACCTACTGGGGCTGCTGTGTGCTGTCACCAAATGCAAAGATATTGTCTCTCTTCCTCCACGCTCAGTTCTCCCATTCCCTTTGCTGGAGCCCAGTAAGCCTGGAGAAAGCAGCCAGAAGGCTCGGGGACAGAGTGAGAGGACAGAGGCTCAGGAAGGAACAGCTAGGTAAAACAGTAGGCAGGGTCTGCGGAAGTGAGTCCTCCCCCTCTCCCAAATAATCCTCTAGGCTCCAACCTCAAGTTTGCACTACCTCTTCTGTTATTAGAGGCCTTCATTTTTCTGGTCTGTCCAAGTTGTACCTTTCACTGCTATTCAACCCACTTAAAAGGGGGGGTTATAATGTTACAAAGCTGTTGTGGTGAAGAGATGCTATAAATTGCTTTGTTTTCTCTTGTGAGTAAAGCTCAATCTCAGATTTTTCCTGAAAAGGCTCTTCTAAGTAAATCTAAGGCTCATCTTTTACTGGTATTGATATGGCGTAAGTTACATGCTCTGCACAATATAGTCTTATCTGCAGTAGGAAAAGTATCCCTTGCTCACAGTGGGCATCAGCAATGAGGGCAGTTGAACTGGTACTCAAAACAGATTGTTTGCACACGTAGACAAGGGCAACCTGGGTTCAGCAGTGTTTCAGAAAAGAAACAATGTTTAAACTGCTTTGGAGCTAGCAGTGGTTAACTCCAAACTACTCCACTGCTTGGAGAAAATGGGTGACTAGGTGGCCGAGTAGTTAAGGCAATGAACTGCTAAAACATTTGTTCTCTACAGGTGCGGTTTTAAAAACCAGGGATATAAATTGGCAGCTCCCTCATTGAGCCATAACCACAGGTGTGTATCTGGCATTCACAAACTCCCCTAACACCTGTCCCTTTTGCAGTGAGAGGGAGACCCTGTCACACATCTACGTAGAGTGTATCAGGTTACAGACCCTCTTCTGGTTCCTCCGCAATCTCTTACTGAGTTTCTGGCTGCACTTCTCCCCACACCGCTTGATCCTGGCACACCCCATCCAGGGTCCCACAAAGTTGCAGGATCTTCTGATCAGTCTCCTAGTGCTGTCCAAGACGGCCATCCACCATCCCAGGAGGAGGAATTTGGATTAGGGGAGGGAGATGTGCTCTGCAACTCTGGGGCCTATTTCTAATCCCTTGTGAAGTCACATCTCCTCCGAACATCATTTCTCTAGGTGGTGTCCACTGACGCCACAGATGCCTTTGAGGAAAAGTGGGCACTGTCATAGAATCATAGAATATCAGGGTTGGAAGGGACCTCAGGAGATCATCTAGTCCAACCCCCTGCTCAAAGCAAAACCAATCCCCAATTAAATCATCCCACAGATTTTTGCTCCATAGCCCTAAATGGCCCCCTCAATGATTGAACTCACAACCTTGGGGTTTAGCAGGCCAATGCTCAAACCACTGAGTGTCTCCTTCTAGGCCCCTGCTTTTCACCCTATACCTCCACTCCCATCCCTGTTTTTTTCCATTTGTTGCCCCCCCTATTCAGTTGTGATCTGGGTTCATTGCTCCTTCCTGCCCAGTTGAGGGAGGGCCTTTAGCTAAGGGCAGGCCTAGACCCCGGTCTCCCTCCCGGTACCCACAACAGGTACTTGGAGAAAGGAAGTCCCAGACTCCCGGTGCCATAGGGAGATGCTGCGCTGGAGGCAGGACCCAAGGGGCAGGTCAGTGGAAGATACAGGGCCGGTGTGGAGCGCGGCTGCAGAGATGGGGGGCGCGGCGGGATTCACGTGGGCTGCTACAGGCGGCCTGGATCCCTAGTACCAGGACAGAGGCCTCGGGCTTCTTCAGCCCTGGGTGTGAACTGGGAAGCGCTGCTGGAGCAGGGAGCTCCCAAGACCGGGATGTGGCAGCCCTCGGCCTAGAGACGGTCCCGGGCAGCAGCGCGTGGCGGCCTGGAGAGCGATGCGGGGCAGGGACACGGGGGGCACCGGGCCTCCTCCGCTAGATGCTCGCTGGGCGCTGGGCTCCGAGCCCCGCGCTCCAGTCCCGCCCCGCTGCCCCCCCCCCCCCCCCGGGCCGCCCCAGCAGGTGGCGCTGCTGCCCCAGGCCGCGGCCCAACGGGCCGGAAGGGGCTAGCGGCTGCCTCGGCGAGATGGCGGCGCCCAGGCGGTGCGGAGCGTGACTGTGGGCCCGGCCGCGGGGAGCATGACGCGGGCGGCAGGGGCCCGGGGTGGCCGCGGCGGGAGCCGGCAGCCGGGCAGGCTGCAGAAGCTGCGGCTGGCGGTGCAGGAGTTCGTGCAGGCGGCCGGGGACCTCGCCCCTCCGCAGCCCGGGCTGCAGCCCGCGGGGGGCCGGGGCAGGAGGAGCCGCCGCGAGCTGAGGAAGGAGAAGCGCAGGCTCAAGCGGAGCCGCCGCCGCCGCCGGCACCACCAGGAGCCGGACGCCGGCGAGGAGCCGGGCGCGCCAGGGGCTGGCCGGGGCGAGCAGACGCAGGGCGTGGGGCGATGCCGCCTCCCCGCCGCGGTCCCGGCCTCGCCGCCCCCGGGACACCAGCGCCCCCGCGAGGAAGCGAAGCGGCTCCCAGAGAAGGGCCCCAGCGCCGCTGCCGCGGCCTCTGCGCGGAAACGGGCCTTGCTGGCGGCCAACGAGGAGGAGGAGAAGGAGATCCGGCGGCTGGAGCGGCGCCTGGGGCTCAGCAAGCGCAGGAAGCGGGGAGCCTCCTCCGTGCCGCAGAGCTTCGCCCGGGATGGGCTGGGCTACGTGCTGGGGGCCCTGGAGCCCGAGGCCACCCTCTCCGGCCTGTATGAGGAGAGCAGCGAGGAGGAGGCGGCTGATGAGGGGCGTCTAGATCAGGATGAGGGGAAGGATGAAGTTGATAAGGAGGATCTAGATCTGGAGTCCCTAGATGATGATCAGGAGGGGGAGCTAGATGGGCAGGAGGAAGAAGAGGAGGGGGAGGAGGAGGAAGAAGAAGAGGAGGGGAGGATGGAGGACACTTTAGAAACTTCAGAGGAGGCAGATATGGAAGGAAACTGGGAGAATGAGCGGAAAGTAAGCGGAAAGTTGCCCATGTCCCCAGAGGATGGTGGCGACTATAAACCCTGTAAAGCCAAGACCTCCAGAGAAGCGAAGGTATGTTGGGGGCAGGTTTTGCATCAAATAGCTTCATGCTTTTCAAATGCAATTTTGCACCCTTCACATGAAGTTTCACTTCAGATCTGAGTTTTGTAAGGGATTGGAAATTGCCCTAGCCAAGTCATGTTATCTTCAGTCTTGTCACAGAGCCAAAAAGCCAAGTTAGACTGGCGAATTGGGGACAATTTTATGCAATGTATTACAGGGTGAAATTTCCTGACCCTATGGGGATAGGGCAATGCCCTGAAGCATGAGCATTGGTAAATCTTGAAATGTACATGGAGGTTCTTGTTCTGATTTTGCTGTCATTGTTTCACCATGCCAGTAAGACTACAGTAGGTAGTGATGGAAAAGACCTATCAGACCATTTATCCCATCCCTAATAGAGGATGTATCAGATACAGATGCACAATTGAATACTGTGAACACAGATGGTATATTTGGGGCCCAAGCACACTTTTTGGAAGGCTTGCATAATTCCTGTTGAGTTCTATGGGAGTTGTGCACTTGAATAACTTGGAGAATTGGGACCTTGATTTGAGTTGATCCTAAGTGATAGGCTGTTGCGTGTTTCTTTTTTGGATGCTGTTCAAGTTAGCTCCTTTAGCATAATTTTGTACTATTGGTGTTGCATTACAATAAAAAAAGCTTCATAGTGATTAGAAATAAACCTATGGTATACTTAATAAGCCCATTTCTTATACTTAATAAATAGATACTTTCAAATGAATATGAATTTATTTTTAAATAAGATTTTTTTTATAACATACTGCCCTATTTTCTTGTTTTTCTCTTTTGATAAGAGTCTTTACAATAGAGCTACGAAGTATGTTCCCCCTCCAGTGAGAAGAGTTGACGATACAATGGATGACAAAAAGAGGGAAGAACTTGGAAGACTGAAGAAAACAGTGAAAGGACTAATTAACAGGTAATATAACATGTTTGATGTTGTTTATTAGGCTGTGTTTACAGCAGCCACCGTTCAAGCCAGAGAGGGGAGTGAGTATGACTTCTTTCTTGCAAACCGATTTTTTTAAATAAAAGTCAAATTTTGTGCATGCCATCTTTGACAGTATCTTTTTTATTCTCAATTATGGAGAAAGTACATTTATAGAAGATGAAAAATCTATTAAAGAAGATAAGTTTTAATTGATAAGTAAATTTAAAACTTTGAGTTGAATTCCACAAACACTATTAGGTGTTGTCGGCCAAACATAATTCCATGGGCATCAGTGGGACTATGCATGGTTTAAAAAAAAAAAAAAATGTAGAATCAGGCCCTTAATTTGTGCAGTCTGCACATGAAAGAAGAGCATTAAAAAAAAACTATTAAAATTGCTGAGCCCTGAATCTCAGGAGAAGTGTGTATCTTATACTACTTCAGAATAGGTTTACAGTAATAATTGCGCATTACAATATGTTTATTTGTGGCTTTTATGTAAAAACATTCAGTTGACATTAATTTTAGTCTGTGCCAGTGGGTCTCAGACTGGTCTGCATACCAGTGGACCATAGTCTGCGTAATAAGGATTCATTATAACTACACTGAATAAATTACAAACATGAGGCTGAGTGCTCTTGGATTTTAGATACGGTATGTTACAGTCTGTTGCTCAGCAGGCACTGAGTACATCATCAACTCTTTGCGAATACTACTACTTCATTTTTATTGACAATATCTCCTAAGATGTGAACTAAATATTTGTGTATCTGAATTATTTTGATGAACAGGAAAGATCCAAAATCTGTTTCAAATATTTGTCCCTTTTTCTTTTTGAGCTACTAGTTGAATAAAAGATTAAAAATAGAACATTTGTTGTTTTGGATTAAAAGCAATATTACATTGAAAAAAAAGTGAGGATATGTACTGAGTAAGAAGAAATGGAAAGCTAAAGCAAACACTGAATTTTATTTCCTGATAGGTTGAGTGAACCAAATTTGGCCTCCATAAGTGGACAGTTGGAAGAGCTATACATGACTAACAGTAGAAAGGACATGAATGAAACTCTAACAGATGTTCTTATGAATGCTTGTGTTACTGCAGCCGTGATGCCAGTTAGATTGATGATGGAGCATGTCCTTTTGGTCAGCATTCTTCATCATACAGTGGGAATTGAGGTAACTTTTTGCCTGGGCTTGTTTTATTTTCTAATCATGTTGCACAACACTTTCTATGGTGCTTTATTCAGGTACTTTTTTGAATGTGTGGTTTCTGAAATTGTTAGAAAGTAAGTATATGGTATCCCTGAAATTACACCTCACTATATGGCAATCTGGGCTGACTTGTGGTCGCAGTTATGGTTTAGTAGGCAGGCTCTCACAAGTGACAAGCACTTACACTTGTTACTGCATCTGAATGAGTATTTTCTTCTATAAATTGTTGGTCACCATTATAAAGTGTAACTTATCTCATTGAGACCATTAGTGCCTTATATTCCTTCCTACATCTATCTGTGGTGTTGAAAAATTTCTTAAAGCTACTATATTTTCCATCTTTAATTACAATTATCCAGTCCTGTTCTATGACTACTTTAGAACATCATTCTTGAGTCCTGTATATCCAACTACAGAATTCATTAAAACCATTATAGAGTAAAAAATCTACCTGCATCTGAGGAGCCCCACTAAAGCCCGATCCTACATACACTAACACATGCATGTGAGTAGTCCCATTGAAGTCAGTGGGTTGGCTTGCAGCTATAAATGTTTGCAAGATCAGGGCATTTGACACACATCAAGCAACTTTTTGAGGGTTGGTTGTATTTTCAGGCTTGACCATATCAGTCAAAATAAACGTAAGCTTTGTCTACTAATATGAAGGACATGTTGGAACAGGTAATGTCAAAGGGAAGTTATTACAGGAGTTTAGATAATTTCACTGAAACTTCTGCCAAGAGACAATGAGCTGTTTCAGGATGCTGTTCCCATAAAGTCTTATTCTGATTCTGTAATGCAGAAATATAATTGAAAGAACCCATATAAAAGATATATTCAAGTAGTTCTTGCATCTGTAATGTGTTGACCTCGATGAGGTGGAAATATTTCTGCATTAGCTGTTTTTAAACCAAACTAAATATCAGAGGGGCACAATCATGTTAACTTTTCTATGTGCAACCTTTGCATTATAGAAAATTTATTTTTACTCCTTTTGTTGCTTTAAAGGGTGGTTCTTACCCCACATTTGACTTGAAAATTTTGGCGCTGTTTTAATAGTAACCCTCATCTTTTTATAAGTTTAAAACTATTAAATGTAGTCAACCAGTTTCTAGACTCTCGCATATACCATTGATTTAGTTGTGATGTAGACTTCAGAATCTAATTGGGACTACTTAAATGCATTATTAAGCACTTAAGTTTGTTCTTTGAAAAAGATACAGGATATTAAATGCACAAAACTGTGATAAGGTAACATTAAGGTTTCAGTTAAAATTGATTCAGAAAATGCAAAAGTTAAGATCCTGTAGCAATGTTACATGGCTATGTAGCAAATACATAATACTCCTGTTCGTTCTTGTTGAACATGCAGCTTGACATATTAGTGTGCCATAAAATGTACGCCTTAAACCATTCTGCAAGTGTAATGCAACCAAGTCAGCATTGCTGTTGGAACCTTAACTTATACACATTTCCTGACTGATTTTAACTGCAACATTAACATTATAACAACACAGTTTTTTAAATTGCGTAACTCATTTTTAAAAAAAATTATATTTGACAGGTGATCAGTCCACAATTTAAACGTATATATTTTGGCACACCTTTTTGTAGGCTCAGTTTTCTGTAAATAAATATAAAGAAGTCTGTCATTTTCTGGGTAGTTTTTCCCATATTGTATCTATTTAGCAAGTCGGAGTCTCATCTCCAGTAGGAAGTCAACAAGCAATAGTGCTAAGTGCACAACCAGGAGCCAGAAAAAAGTGCTTTTCTTTTTATCAGGCTTTTCCTGACCAATAATGTTTTTAATCTAAAATGTCAAGTTTTACCCATATATGGTTTATTTTTGTATGGCACATAAGTTGTTTCCTAGTATGAAAATGACTGAGTAAGGCTGCGAGTTTGTCATGGACGTCACGGATTCCATGACGGACGTCACGGATTCCATGACGGACGTGACTTCTGCAGCGGCCCGTGCGCCTGGCTCAGGAGCAGCTCAGGCAGCCCCATACGCCAGTCGCACGGGCCATTGCGGTGGCAGTCTTCGGCCACCGCACCTCCCTTACCCCCATGCAGCAGCAGAGTTTGGGGTTGGGGGACTGGGTGAGGCTGGCTCTGGGCGGCGCTTACTTGGGGAGCTCCCCGGAAAAAGGCGACATTCCCCTCGCCCAGCTGCTAGGCGGAGGCATGGCCAGGCAGCTCTGCGTGCTGCCTCTGCCTGCAGGCACTGCCCCCACCGCTGGGGTAGCTATGTGGGCAGGTAAGCGCCAGACAGAGCCCGCCTCACCTCGTCCTGTGCCCCAACCCCGTTCCCCCTCCCACACCCAAACTTTGCTGCTGGGGGGGGAGGAGGCACGGAGCCAGGTAGGGAACCTGCCAGCTCTGCCAACCCCCCCAGCACCAGTGGGGGTCCTGGGCCACGCGCTTCTGCCCCCCAGCACCAGTGGGTTTCCTGGGCTGCATGGCACCACCCTCAGAACATGCAGTGCCCCTGGGCAGCTCGCTCCCCCCCAAGTTTTAGTCAGGGGTATATAGTAAAAGTCATGGACAGGTCACGGGCCATGAATTTTTGTTTACAGCCCATGACCTGTCAATGATTTTCAATAAAATTTCCCGTGACTAAAACGTAACCTTAACTATGAGTAATAATGAGTACCATTAGTCTGGCAGCTGGGAGTATAGCAATCTATGTTGCAGTGAGAAATGTTTCCAGGTTTCTTTGTTTAAACAAATCTTTTCTAGTAAGTCCTTAGCTTGATTTCATCAAACCTGCTTTTACTACCAAATAAAGGAATAAAAAGGTAACTGGATTACATGTGTAAATATATAATATCAAATAAAGTGAAAGGGACACCAGGCAAATAATATGCTTCTTAAAAAATATGTATGGAACCAATAGCTTAGAGTCCTTTGGAATATTTAAATACAGAAAATCAATGTTGGCTGATGGGAGCAACAGTTTTCCTATAAGCTAATTTTGTTTGTTTGTTTCTCATTGCTTACGCTTTTTGCAGGTAAAATTGAGGGGGGGAAATCCACATATGCAAAATGCTTAATTGCTTTCTAATATTCTTTTTCTTTTCATACAACTGTTGCCAGGTTGGTGCTCACTTTTTGGAAGCTGTGGTGAGGAAATTTGATGAATTCTATAAAAGTGACGCTGAAGGGAAAGAATGCGATAACCTGTTTGCCTTGATTGGCCATCTGTATAACTTTCACGTAGTGCATTCGCTGCTGATCTTTGATATTCTCAAGACGCTTGTTAGCACTTTTGCAGAAAAGGACATTGAACTGATTCTGCTCCTCTTGAAAAATGTGGGATTTTCCTTGAGAAAAGATGATGCTTTGGCCCTGAAGGATCTGATTAGTGAGGCCCAGAACAAAGCAAATGCTGTGGGGAAGAAATTTGAGGACCAGTCTAGGGTATGTATGCATTTTGGATATGTTTGGGCACAAACTTCCCAGCATGAACAGAATTAATCAGGGACTTGGTTAAATCTGTTAATTTGCCAAATTGTTTAATTTTTGTATTAAGTGTATCTACTAAAATTGTTTCATGCGATAGTCTGATTAGACCTTAAGATAGTGTTAGCATCCAATGAGATTATTGTTGCATTAGCTTACTTAACATATAGAAAATAATGTGCACTTAGAAGTTTGTTCTCAGAGCATAGACACCAGCATGCCCTGAAATAGCTGTCTGCTTTGTGTGTTATGCAAATGATGATGCATCTACTTCATGGAATAATACAGTTTGTACACTTAAAAGTCCAAAATAATTCAATGGCTGTGGTATTGTTTAGCAAAATTAAATTGGAATCTAAACCTAGTACAAATACATGTAGTGGGAGTTAAAATGAATATTGTTTTTTAGCTAGTATTCTTTATTTGTGATGTCATAATCTAGATTCCAGAATGTATTGCTAGGTGAGATGCTTATGCATGCGCAGTAATACATTCAAGATAAATTTTCCACTTGTTAAATAACAGTATGGCAGACACGCTGGAAAAATGTTGTTTCTTTTACCCATAGATTCGCTTTATGCTAGAGACTATGCTGGCACTAAAAAACAATGACATGCGGAAAATCCCAGGGTATGACCCTGAGCCAGTTGAGAAGCTGCGCAAGCTGCAGAGAACACTGGTAAAAACGTTTTTTTAGTATGTTATTGGGCACTGTTACTTCCCCTAAATCATACTTTTGGAAGTAATTGCAAGATCCTTTTTTAAGCTACTAGTAATATAGTGTAGACCAGATGACCTGCTAATATTATTTTGGAATTTGTGTAACAGTGCAGGTTGAACGATACATTGTGAAAAGTGCCTTTTGTCCCCATGAATTTCAAATGACTTTACAGACTGTATACAGAGAACACCACTGAAATGCAGCCATCTCTGGATGTTAGTCAGTGCCCAACACACTGCAAAACATTTAGAGAAAGAAGACGTTTTTTATCCAAGGACACAGACAAATCCCTGTGCTTGTGGGATCTTTTGATGTTTGTGCAGAACAGACTAAGATATCATCCCTGGTGTTGAGTTCCTGCAACTCCCATTGACTTCAGCAGGATTTGTGAATGCTCAGCATTTATGAGAATCAGGCCGTTAATTTTTAAGATCTTACCTGAAAAACCCCACACAGTAAAATATGTACCTCTGCAGGTGGAGAAGCTGCCACCCTCCTCAGGATTTTAGTTTGGCTCTAGAGAGTCCATGTATCTCAGACCTGAGGCTTACACCATTAAGAACCACTCGTCTGGTTCACCGTTGGGCTTTTTTTTCTGAAATTTGTGTAAATACATTACACACATGTCAGGAATTCAATACAGTAGGCTAGACACAGACATGTTGCAAGCAGGTGCTGTAGAACCTTTTTACACAGCTCTGCTAGTGCACTTGTAACATCTCTTCCCTTCCACTCATTTCTTGATCAAGTATTAACTGTTCCAAAACTTTTGGTGATTTTATGTGAATAAAAATGTTCATTAGAAAATAGGACAGTACAGTTTATTTTTAACTTGCAACTCCAAATTAGAATTTGAACGAAGGTGTTAGGTTATCTCCATCCACCAACTCATTGGATTTGTCTTTTTGGTTGGAATTCATTTTTTTAAAAATGCCAAGAGCTCCTGGATTTAGGCACTCTCCTGTGATGTAAATCAAAATAAACGAGAAGTATGTTGATTTTGGCAGATCTTGTTTGGAGAGAGAGGTTGTGGGGAGAAACGTCTGAGAGCATAGTCGGGAAACTTGTTAAAGGTTTTCGATCACGGCATAATTTGTTAGGAAAAAAAAGTCTCTTTGGAACTGAAAACATTTTATTGTTATAAAAGGTTCATAACAGTGGCTCTGGAAGAGAGACTCAACTTCGTGTGTCATTGGAATCTCTCCTCAGTGCTGACCAGGTTGGCCGTTGGTGGATAGTAGGGTCATCTTGGAGCGGAGCACCAATGATTGATAGTACTAACAGCAAGACTCAGCACAAATTGCCTGTAGGAAAGGTAAATATGACGACTGCTATTAATCATTCAAAGTGCCAAGGCAATTTTGTCTTTGAGAAACATGAACAAATATCCTTGTGATACTGTGGTTAGTATTTGGACTTACGCTTGCCCGGGCCCTGAAATTCTCTCTTCGACCTTGTGGATTTGTAAAAGATTTTGTGGTGCACTGTAAGGTGAAATGGAAAAGGCGGACTCAAATTGGAAATGGATTCCACAGTCTGTAGCCTTATAGGTAGGGCCAGCTGTCCCCCTAGAAATCATATGGTTGAACTGTTTTTAAAAGTGCATAGAAATATGGTGAGAAGGGCATGGCCTCTTAGAGAAGGACTACTCATTTCATCACTTTCAGTCCAGTTTCGCTGGTCAGTTATCTGATCTCACTGCTTGGAGGCCAAGTCCTGATACTCCTTATGTTCATCTCCAGTGGTAAGGGCACTAGGTCTTTGGATTGTTGCTTCACAGCTCATTCAAGGTATGTATATATAATCATATCAGAAAAGTTTCACTGAAATAGGTTTCCTATAGCAAGTGCAAAATGAAATACATAGTTAGTAAATGTTTCTTTAAAAATGTGTTTCTTTTCAGATGAGTTCAAAGATACTGGAGCTTGCTCGTAAGCAGAGAATGAACACGGACATCAGGAGAAATATATTCTGTGTCTTGATGAGTAGTGAAGACTTTTTGGATGCATTTGAAAAACTTTTGAAGTAAGTACACACCAGGATCCTGTTGAAACCCAGGGACAAATAGAAGTGCTATCTGGGCTGGAAACTTTTCATGTTGCCTCTTTGCCAATCAGGGAGAGCAGGGGAAGTTGTGCGCAGGAGAAGTGACATCAGGGAGAGCAGCATAGAACTGCTAGTCTCGCCAGATGGGAGGGTGCCCAGAGGGACTAACTGAGAATGGAGCAACGAAAACTGATCTGACTCAGGAGTAAGGAGGGTTTGTTTGTTTTTTGCAGAGGTATATGTTAATACCAACTGAAGGCTCTGGGCTAAGTAATCAGAAAGAATGTGGCATAGAAGAATACGCTAAAATAAGGATTATAATAAACATAAACATGTTTTCCAGAATTATACAAATCTAAATTTCCTTGTCAGTCATTCCCTTAGGGAAGTGTCTGAGAAATCCATACAGAAAGCTGTGTTTATTATTGTACTTGCTGATAGAGCCACTCACAGATCCATCAGCTAGACTACAATGGGTGTACAACAGATTCGTGAAGGATGGAAAAGTTCTAGCTCCCTTTGACATAGACTTGCTGATGCTGTCACATAGAGAATTAAAACATTTTTAGGAATTGTGATACTCAAGGTACAGTAAAAACTGTGTTTTCCAGCACTTCATAAACCGGAAAACTCTAGAAACCGGCATTTCAGGGTGCCGGATCTGGGCAGCACTCACCTTGGCGGCTCCCCACAAGCAGCTACCTGTCACTAGTGCTTCTAGGTGGAGGCGTCACCAGGCGGCTATGTGCGCTGCCTCCACCTGCAGGCGCTGCCTCCACCTGCAGGCACTGCCCCCACAGCTCTGAATCTCCCATTGGCCGGGGACTGTAGCCAATGGGAGATGCAGAGCCAGCGCTTGGAGCGGGGTGGGGACAATCCGTGGAGCCACCTGGCTGCACCTCTGCCTAGGAGCAGCAGGAACATGTCGCCGCTTGCGAGGAGCCGCATGCGGTGAGCGCTGCCCAGATCCAGTACCCCAAAACCTCTCCCATGCCCCTGCCCCAAGCCCCGTTCTTCACCCAAACTCCCTCCCAGAGCCTGCGCCCCGCACCCCCTCCCATGCCCCAGCCCTGAGCCACCTTAGTTATCCGAATTTGTGCCTAACCGGCGCCGGATAACACGGCTTTTACTGTAATATGACTCAGAAACTTTCTGGCCAGAATTTAGGTGAAGCAGCAGTGAATATAGGCTGTTTAAACTTGGCCTGCACACCAGTTAGATTAAGTATCATGTTGTTGTGCACTGCATTAATCACAACTTTAGTCTTGTAGTTCTGAATATCCTTGTCTTTTAAAAGTTTGAATTTATTCTATTATGTTTGCCAATGCCTTTTGGGAGTTAATCTCAAGCTTTTGCTGTTGCCAGCTGTGAGCTACTTCAGCAGTATCTTCCTGGCACTCTAGGTTTCTATGGTGGAATCATAGAAATATAGGGGTGAAGGACCTTGAGAGTTTTCTAGTTCAGTCCCCTGTGCTGAGGCAAATCCAAGCATACCTAGACCATCCCTGACTGGCATTTGTTTGACCTCTTCTTAAAAACTTTCAGTGATGGGGATTCCATAGTCTTTCTTGGAAGCCCATTCCAGTGCTTAACTACCTTATCATTAGAAAGTTTTTCCTACTATCTAACCTAAATCTTCCTTGCTGCAGATTAAGCCCATTACTTATTTTCCTAAGTGAACATGGAGAGCTATTGATCAGTGTCCTCTTTATAACAGCCTTTAACACATTTGAAGACTGTTGTCAGGTCCCCTTTCTGTCTTCTTTTCTCAAGACTTAACATGCCAGTTTTTTTAACCTTTCCTCAGAGGTCATGTTTTTATCATTTTGGTTGCTCTCCAATTTGTACAGTTTCTTAAAGCGTGGCCCCAAAACTGGATACAGTACTCCAGCTGAGGCCTCACCAGTACTGAGAAGAGCAGGACAATTACCTCTCCTGTCTTGCATACTGCAGTTGTGTTTATACACTCTAGAATGATATTAGCCTTTTTTGCAGCTTCATCACATTGTTGACTCTCATTCATTTTGTGATCTGCTATAACTCCTAGATCCTTTTCAGCAGTACTACTGCCCAGCCAGTTATTCCCCATTTTGTAGTTGTGCAATTGATTTTCTTCCTTAGTGAAGTACTTTGAACTTGTCTTTATTGAATTCCATTTTGTCAAGTTCATTTTGATTTCTCATCCTGTCCTCCACAGTGCTAGCATACTATCCACCACATTATCCAAGACATAAATGAAAATATTGAATAGTATCGGAGCCAGGACAGAGCCCTGCAGGACCACACTAGATACGTCCTCACGGTTTGACAGCGAACCATCGATAACTACTTTTTGTGTATGTTTTTTTAATCAGTTGTGCATCCATCTTATAGTAATTTCATATGGACCTCATCTCCCTATGAGAATGTGATGTGGGACTGTGTCAAAAGCCTTACTAAAACAACTTCCCACCTATCCACTAGGCCAATAATGCTGTTACAGAAAGACATTAGATTGGTTTAGCATGATTTGTTATTGTCAAATCCATGTGGTCTCTGTGACATTACCCAGGGTATAATCTGGACTATTGAACAGCTGTGTCACCTCAATTCTCCAACCTGGGATGCCTTTTACACTGCTTCACTGTGAGAGCTACTACTGCTGGTCTGCTCACACCCAGCCTCAAGCATGTAAATCCCTCTCAGTTAGATTGTATGAATTTATAGCCAGGCACCCATGAATTACACTCCAGAGCAACACCCATCGAATTCCGAGTCCCAGACTTTCCGCCAGTAATGTGCGTCTTGTATTGCCCAGCTCTCTACTGGATAATACAAGCTCATATAAAGTCTGTCATTTTATTATTAGAAAATGATATGCACAAATCCTGTTATCCCAAAATGGCATTTCCTAAACACTTGAATCCAAACATACTGGTTTAGATCAGACAATAACACAAATTTATCAACTACAAAAGATAGATTTTAAGCGACTAAAAGTAATGAGGCAAAAAAGTCAGAACTGGTTATAAGAAAATAAAAGTAAAATACAACTATTGCCTAACTTAACAAGCTAAGTGAATTCAAAGCAAAGGTCTCTCTCACCACATGCTTCAGTAATCTTACTGGCTGAATTACTTTCAGTCATGGGTCTGCCCCCAGTCCAAAAGTTGTTTCTTTTGTTCTTCAGGTGTTGTGGATGCCTTAGGTAGAGAGAAAGAGAGGAGTAATTTGGGTCGTTTGGCTCTCCCTTCTGATAGTTCTTTCTCTTCTTCGAGAATCATCTCTAGCTGAGGTTCAGGAGACAGAACGTCTGTGTAGACAGGAATCCCAAGCTGTTTCTTTGTCAAGATGTAGAATTTTTTTTTTGTTCACATCCTCTTTCCTGGATTGATTTTGTTAACACCTGGCTGAGGTGTCGGCTACCCTTTTGTTTCTGGGGAACTGCTTTGTTACTGCTCTCCAGACTTGGAACGTGTCTTAGTAATATACAACAATAGAATTTTATATCTTTACATACAATGTAGGCCCACCTATTTTACCAGGATAATAATGATCAGCAAATGATGAGTTTTCAGATGATACCTCACAAAGCATATTTTGTTACAAGCTTTATCATAATCCTATAAAAGGGGTGAACACGGGGTACAGACTGTTACTTATAACCCTGTTATCCTTTAGGTGCTTACAAACGGATTTTTCAGTAGTTTGTTCCAGTATCTTTCTAGGTATCGAAGTCAGTCTGACTAGTCTATAATTTCATGGGTCCTCTTTGTTCCCCTTTTTAAAGGTAGGTACAATGTTTGCCCTTCTTCAGTTCTCTGGGACTTAACCTGTTCTTCATGAGTTCTCAAAGATAATTGGTAACCGTTCCGATATTACTACAGCTAGTTCCTTAAGTACTCTAGGGTGAAATTCATCAGGCCCTGCTGACTTGAATGTATCTAACTTATCCAAATATTCTTTAGCCTGTTTTTTCACTATTTTGGCTTCTGTTCCTACCCCCACCACCACCACCCCTTGTTGTTAATATTGTGTTAAGTATCTGGTCACAAATAACCTTTTTAAGGAAGACTGAAGCAAAATAGGTATTAAACACCTCAGCCTTCTTGATGATGTCCATTATTAGCTCTCTTTTCTTGCTAAGGAGAGGACCTACCCTTTTCTTCACCTTTCTCTTGTTCTTAATGTATTTAAAGATCCCCATCTTATTTGTCCTTTTTACATCTTTGCTAGATGTAACTCATTTTGTGTTTTAGCCTTTCTGATTTGTCCCTAAGAGTCTGTGCTATTCTTTTGTACTCATCCTTAGCAATTTAGCTGTGTTTCCACATTTTGTAGGATGTCTATGTCATTAAAGAGCTCCTGATGGAGCTGTATTGGCATCTTACTATTGTGCCTATCTGTAAGGAGATCAAGATAATGCATATTTGTGGGCATTATGTATTTCATGGTGGACTCAAACCTCTTTTTTATGGTGAGAATCTTTTGTTGTTTGTGGCTTTACGAAAGCTAAAATGTTTTATGCTGGAACTCACAGTGGTTAACGATCATCCTGGCTTTTATATTTGAAAGGGGAAAAATGTCTAGGTCTTCAAAGGCAAAACAGCAGAAAAATCAGATCTGTATGCTTCAAGCTGCCATTGAACATAGGAATGCAGATTCACAAGGCTACAGCTGGCACCATTCACTATTAGCACACCATGACCATGTACAAATGGTAATGGTAACAGTTAAAAAGCGAGGAAAAGAAGAGTGCTCTGAATCAATGGTTGCTTCTAAAATTACACTTAATTCCGTGAAATCCGTATCAAATGGCTGTGCACACACACATTTTTAACAAACTACTGAACAGCAAAATCTGGTAGGATTAGGTGAGGACTAGAGTAGTGTTCTATATGATCAAGTCTACGTATCAAACCAGAGAATCAAAATCCATTATATTATCTGTGTGTCAGACTTTTTACTTCAATTGAAAACCTAGTCTCAGTTCTGATTTTCTCAAACTGGTACTGGTAATGGCATTTTAAAATGTTTTAAAATGAGCACAGTACTAAACATATAAGACTAACCAAGAGCCAGACCCATTAACAAGAGAATAAAAATGAGAAACCCTGTCACAATAGCTCAAAACAGAACAAACAGAATGCAGAAAAGTTTTTTCAGACAATCAGAGCAGTAACAAAATTTCATTTTCATTTACTTGAGCGAATGAGACCACAGCCTGAAAATTGGGACAATCATGCTTTCTCATTGGACAACTTGAAGTCTTAGCTTCCTACAAACAGGTGATTTAAAAAAAAATATTAATCCATATGTGTACATTATATAATCCTAAATTCTAATCTTGGTTGTGTGATGGTATTTTCATTGTAAACCTAGTATGCATGTATGCACAAATGGAGTGGCAGATCTCTTGAGAAGTACACAACCATCTAAGATTTCTTAGATCTTTACTAACTAAAATTTGGTTGCACTGTGTTGTATAAAACAGGGGAGACCCAGCAGAGCTTACATTCTAAAATTAGGCAGACAGGATATTTCAGTCACATGAATGCCAGATGAAAGTCCAATCTCAAAGCAATACAAATTGTGACTGACACTCTTTATATTATAACACTAAGCATTTTTCTTTTAAATTGGTTTTAGTGCTGCCAAACGTTTGACAGCACTCAGGACTAAATCATATTTAATTGCAGAACAGGTGCAGCACAAGGTACTGTTCCTTGCCAGTGTGTCTGAATCCTCTTTTAGTTGGGCCAGCTGTACGAGTGAGAAGGCCATTCAGTCATTGGTCTTTCTGCTGAGGCAGCCAACGAGTGTGCCAATAAGTACAGATTGTGTTTTTGTAATTATTGTTGGTGTTCTTAAAGTAGACATTTTCTATTAGGAACTGGACTGAAACCACCAAACTCACTTCACTTAGATAACCCAGCCACCATCTAATCACTATTTTCAGTCACTATCTGGAGTAGATTTGACTTGTTGACCAAGAGATACAAAGGTTCATATTATCAACCAAAAAAGGTTTTAAAGATGTTTTCTTTCTCATTCATAGCTTTTTCATAGAACTTAACGGCTCCAGGTACCTGTCTGTCCCCATTAACCCTGCCAAGGTTGTATGTGAAAACAGCCATTTCCTCCCAAAATCATAGTAAAGAATATTAGCCAGTTTGAATGGGGATCCCACGGCTTTTAGCTCATTCCTTACCTTCTTCCCTGTACAGTTCATCTCAGTTCTCCAGGCCTCAGCTCTTGCCACAGTAATGAGACTCCTCCCGAAGGTGGGAGGACAGATTGGCTATCCATGATTGCAGTGCCAGTCCTTATCACTTTCTGAGAGGAAGTGCAAATATGGAATATCACCTGCATTTTCCTGCACAGAAACTAATAGCATGTCTCTCATTCTCCTCCTGCCCAGGATTGTTTGGGTCACTCTGTCATGCCACATACATAGTGTTACTCTCCATGACGAAACTGGGTTGGCTTATACTGCTGACAGCTTATTTCAATTTAAACCTTTAAGGATTCCATTTCAGTTGCAATAGAATGGTCTTAGTTTAGAGAAATTGCCAGTGGCTCTTACTTTAAGGCAGTTAGATTTCATTTAAACTCAATTCATTGTTTTTTACTGTTATTGATATTGCAGGCTTGGACTTAAAGATCACCAAGAGAGAGAGATAGTTCATGTTCTCATTGACTGTTGCCTACAGGAGAAGACATATAACCCCTTCTATGCATATTTGGCTAACAAGTTTTGTGAATACGATAGAAGATTTCAGGTAAACTAAGATATGTTCCTACCTTGTTGTGGTACTGTTTAAGTTGAGATTCTTTTGGGATTTCTATTATTAGAGGTTTGTCACTCTGGCTGTACAGATTTATTTCATCATATAATACCACAGAAAAAGTCTCTTGGCCTACACAACTATTATAAATAAATAAAATTTGGTGATTAGCTCATCACTTAAGGAAGCTTATTGAGCTACTTCTGTCCAGAAGGTAGTGGTATAGCTAGGAGTGGAAATTTGGGCAGTGAACAGAGGTCTGACATCACAGCAAATCATTTATATTGTATATTATTATGTTGCATATTTGATTGAGGCTACCCATCCCCCCCATGTCTGGGGGCAAGGCAGGTTGCACTTCTGCCAATGCAGAGGCAGTAACTAGAGTCGCTTGGAAGTCCTCCCCTGTAACCGAAGCATATCCCCTGTGTGAGTGACCAACAGGTGGTTGGGCCAATAAGTGGCATTGCGACCTGACACATGGCCTTCTGCTCCCAGTCCTGGGCTTTGCTCCGTTCCCCATCAACACAAGCTCTGTCTCCATCCCACACCACTCAGCTCTGGTTACTTCCTTCCCATTGCCAGAGGTATGCCCTCCACATTGGGGGTGAATGGCTGGCCAGAACCTGATTGGCTGATAGTTTTGGAACTGAGAGCCAAGGGGGACCAGTGACTAGATGGTGGGGCAGAATTTGAGCTTGTGTTGATGGGGAAGCAGAGTCGAGCAGAGCAATATGTAAAGCTGCTGCTGCCTCTAAAAGACTGCACCTCTTAGCAATCTGGTTCAATCTTTTTTTAATCAGATTTGGGTGGGACTGGGTTCTAATCGGGTCGGCTGTGGTCCGCCTGTGTCTATGCCCCTGCCAGAGGAATAATAGGTCAGTATGTTGCAATGGGCTTTTGGGAAGGATCTAAATTAAGGAAACTGTGTGATGGAAAAGGAAGGTGTAAATATCCTGAAAGAGAATCCCTTGCATCCAGAATAGACCCCTTGCTGCTTTTCAGTGGTAGGATTGTAAAAACTGAACCATTCAGAGGTGCTTCTCCCTTTCTACTGCAGTTACAAGATTGCTATTATTCTTAAGGTAAAAAACATGAATTGTAACTGTCACTATAAAGGTCTGTGGGGCCTTTTGGTGTTTTGACAAAGAACATATGAAGAAAATAACACTGTGGTGAATATTTTTGTACATGTTTGCGTTTTCAACAAAAATATCCTGTTTTATATGTATAAAGTTCCAAAATGTTCGTTTAACCAATAAAATGTAATAGTATTGCAAGAGTTTAGTCCTATAGATATATTTTAATGCATCAAATGTGACTAGATGAACAAAATATGTAACTGCTGCAGTTTGTATTGCCTTTGTGGACATGGTAGTCAGAAAAAATGGCCCTTAAAATCTTCTACCTAATCCCTAATATATATAAATCAAAGTGAAGGCTCCTATCCTGAGGGACTGGGAGTAGACCCCTGCATCCACACACAGCCCCATTTAAGACAGGGCTTAAGCAGGTATTTGTCCA
The DNA here is from genome assembly GCF_027887155.1 of Malaclemys terrapin pileata. Taxonomy (NCBI): domain Eukaryota; kingdom Metazoa; phylum Chordata; order Testudines; family Emydidae; genus Malaclemys; species Malaclemys terrapin. The sequence goes on along the minus strand of NC_071506.1, from coordinate 267,588,343 downwards.
TGGAATTTGTGTAAGTAGGATAAATTATGTACTGCAGCTAGCATGTCTATTTTGGTGTCTTCCAAAACATGTTGCTTGTGGGGTGGAGGAGTTATATATGAGAGGTTTGATAGTGTTTTTACAAAAACAAAAATAATAAAATGTATATGTTAAGTGTGCTTCATTTTCAGTAGGCTTTTATGTAAACTGATTAGACCACTTACAGGTTTTTCTTTTGGATTTATATATAGATGTATATTTTAATTCTGTGATTGCTAAACACTACCTGTATCATCTCCAAGCTACAAAGCAACTTCTAACATAAGTTTGCTGCTGCTTTGAGTAGTGTCCCTGCTTGCACTTGAGGTGTGCATATGCCTTCAATCCAAGATTTTTCAGTAGCTGTGCCCATTCATCTTACACATTCCACCCTATGGATCTTTATACCCCATACTTGAAGACATATAGGGATGTGCGGGTGAACTGTCTTCAATTCTTTTTCAACTGCTTCAGCCTGAGGCTAGGTCTACACTACCCTCCTGAATCGGCAGGTAGAAATCAATCTCTCGGGGATCGAATTATCACGTTTCGTCGGGACATGACAATCGATCCCCGAATCAAAGCGCTTACTCCACCAGCGGAGGTAGGAGTAAGCGCTGTCGATGGGGAGCTGCGGAGGTCGATTTTGCCGCCGTCCTCACAGCCGGGTAAGTCGGCTCCGATACGTCGAATTTGCGTATCTTAAATCGACCCCCCCCTCCCCCTCCCGTAGTGAAGACCTGCCCTGAGATGGAGCAATTTGTTGTGCCTACCTAAGTGCAGCTTCTACTTTTCTGGTCAATTTTAGATCTCTGGTTACTTTATTTTATTATTCTTTAGTTATTTTACTTGTTCCTGTTTTTTTGAGGGGGGTATGCCTCCCCCTCGTCCTCAGCAAGGTCCTTCCTTAGGAATCCTCTCTTTCCTTTGTGGGATATGTCTAGATCCCCAGGCTTCAAAACATTGCCCAACTTGCTGGGAACCCTCCCGAGTGATGGCCATTTGTGCTGCCTCAGGAATACACATATACCATCTAAGTGCAAAATTTGCACTAGCTTCAAGAGCTGCTCGAAGAAACACAGAGGAAAAAGCTCCAGCTCCTTATGATAGAGCGCTGTGTTTGTCCTGCAGCAGATCTGGGCTCAGAACACCTCACCACACACACATGCGCCGTCAGCTTCTGTGGCTTGCTCATTCTCAGGACCGTAAGGGACAGATCTGCAAGTGAATCTGAATCTAGATCATCAGCTGAGCAAGTACCAGAACAGTAAGTACAACCCTCAGAACCTTACACCTCTATGACTGGGTCTCACCAGGTCTCCATGTAACCTCACTTGGTACTGCAAGAGTTCAGGTTCACAAAGAATCTGCTCATTTCCAAGGAGCATGAGTCTCCTCTGTTGAGTTTGGGATTCTCAGTACCACAACCAGTATTATCTGTGGTACCCTACCTTTTGCCGGTACCAACGTGTTCTGAAAGATGGCCAGTTACTCCTTTGTAGATTCCAAGGTCAGAAGGGACCATTCTGATCATCTAGTCTGACCTTTGTATAGCACAGGCCAGAGAATATCTCCAAAATAATTTCTAGAGCATTTCTTTTAGAAAAAAACATCCTATCTTGATTTAAAAAATGGTCAGTGATGGAGAATCCACCACAAGCTTTGGTAAGTTGTTCCAATAATTAATTACTCTCACTGTTAAAAAGTTACACCTTATGTGCAGTCTGAATCTGTCTAGTTTCAGCTTCCACCAATTGGATCATGTTATACCTTTCTCAGTTTGATTGAAGAGCCCATTTTATTTGTTCCCCATGAAGACACGTATAGACTGTAATCAAGTCATCCCTTAACCTTCTCTTTGTTAGGCTTAAACTTCTGAAACTCAATCACCATCTGCCCCTCCACCAGGCAATGAAGAAGAGAGTTCTTCAGGCTCCCAGATTTATGTGCAGGGCTCTGCTGACCATCTGCCTATGTTGACTATCTGGAACCTGCACCGTTGAGTTTCAAGATCTGATGAAGAGGGTGACAGACCCCCTTCAGACCCAATTAGAAGAAGTGCAGGAGACACAGCACCAATTGCTTGACATCGTGCACACACCATCATCAGCATAGGCTGCCCTTCCTATAAATGAAGGACTATTAGAGTTTGGCAGACTCCTACTACTGCCCTCCTCCCCACCCCCCAGCAAAAAGACCAGATAAAAAGTGTTATGTCCCAACTAGGGGCTCTGAGGTTTTTATTTTCCCACCCCACACCAAATTTTGCGTCCATGACTAGAGTAAATGAGCATCATAGACAACATCATTCGAAGCCTACATCCCTTGACAAGGACCACAAGCACTTGGAGCTTTTGGGGATGAAGAGTTACTCTTCTGTTACCCTACAATTCCCAACTACTAACTGTCAGGAGATTCTGAAAAAATACAGTCACATTAATTATATGAAGTTTAGCTCTTTTATTGAACATCTACCGCAAAAGCACAAAGAACCATTTCAAGCCATCATTGCAGAAGGGCAGTTCTTGGCTAGAACAACCCAGCAAACTTCTCAAGATTCAGCTGATAGGGCAGCTCATTCCATTGCTACAACTGTAGTCATGTACAGGATGTGACAAAGTGATGCATTTTTGTAATACTATTAAGATTATGATTTGCTGTGCCTCAGTTTCCCGCTATACTTTGCATTGTTACCTAGTGGTTGCAGAAGAGTTAAATCTACTCTTGGGGCAGAGCAAGAGACATGAGGTGTTGTGTTCTGTAACTGTCTGGGGTGGCATGCATGGGTTGTTAAAAGGACTGGCAGAAATTGACCCATATCAATGGAGAATTCTGAAAGACAGTGGGAACCCCAGGGGCCAGGACATTCACACCTAGCAACCAATAATCAAGAGGAAGGAGATTCCCCCCCCTCCCCCACCTCTCAGCAGGGAAGCCGAGCAAAGGCCCCAGCTCAAGATCAGTGGACCAAAAGGTGTCAGGATACTAGAATAAAAGTTGGCTTATGGTAGTGAATCAGCAGCTCTCACCTGGGACTGATGACAGAAATGGAGAGCCAGAGGCAGAAAATGATTCCATGGCAGCTTGGCTGGGTGGAACACTGGCTTGGCCAGAATGAAGTATGTATTAATCTTTGTTTTTCTGTGCCAGTGATTCTCAACCTATTTATGTGGCCCACAATGTGTTATGTGGATCAGAGGTTGAGAACTCCAGCACCCCCGCCCCCTCAAAAAAAAATCCCTCCCACGGTCCCCTATGCCCAGACCTCTCCACAGAGCAGAGCCAGGAGCAGAGCCGTGGGTGCAGGGCCAGGCAGCCGGGACCCCAGGCATGGGGCCAGGAGCAGAGCCCCACATAAAATATGGGGGTGCTGCAGCACCCATGCAAACCCCTAATCCTGTGCCTATGCTGCCCAGTGCTCCTCACTGCATAGAGCCCCCCAAACCTCCCCAGAGACACCCTCTCCCGCACCTTGCCCCCCTGTGGCACTCACCAGCCCCTTGCTGGCAGAAGCACTCCAGCAGGGCTATCACACGCTGTCTCTCCCTTAGCCAGCCCCAGCCCCACCCCCTGCCAGACCAGAGCTGCACATTTTGAATTTTTTTTTTTTAAAGCACACAACTAGGCTGCAGCTGTGTGCTAATTGGGCCGCTAATTGAGAACCACTGTTCTATGCTAATATAAGATCTTCTCTATAGTCTCTGTTCAATTGGCTAATAAATCCCTCTCTGTTTTTGAAAAGGCTCCCTGGTGTCACTGCAAATACTTGCTGAGGTGCATAGATCCCTGAAGAGTGTAAAAGTCTTAGACATAGGAATTTATCTCAGGTGGACTTGCTGGGCAGAGCTTACAGTGTGAAGCAGGTGTGCTGGATCCCAGAGGCTAAGTCTTGGATGCATTGAGGCTGGGTGGTCTACCTGTAAGGAAGAATGGGACCCCTTGGGCATCTGGCACAGGACTATTTAAAAGCTTGGACATAGCACAGATCCTGTGGATCCGTGACACAGGGCATCATGGCTTCACAGGGAAATCCTGAGGACTGAAGTCCAGAGCACAGTAGAGGACCTCGCTTTTGGTGGTCTAAAGTTATTCAATGACACTATGTATGATTTGCTGCATGCTTTGAAGGACTCCAGAGTGATCCTTCACTCGTGGGGCATATATACGCCTGCGAATAAAAAGAGGTTTAGTCAATCTCAGATGGCAGAGAGATCATGCCCTTCCCAATTCTCCATTTTCCACAGACCACCAGAGCCACCTAGAAAAAAACCCACATTTCAAAAAGGAAAATTTTCAACTACTACAGCAACTTTGATCAGCAGCTGACGATGGCCAAACGTTCCTTTTGACTCTTCAGTTGACAGCCATGAACATTCCTCTGATCCAGACCTGCTGCTGCACCATCTTACTTCACTCAATTTTTTACCTTTTGGTGATCCTCTCTCCCATATTCACACCTCATGCATGCAGATTATCTCCAAAAGATGTGCCTTGGAGGTTATAATTTTGATGTACTCCATTCAGTTCTACTCCATCTGATGAATCTGTTCTGAAACAAGAGGTTTTCCATTTCGGAGCAGTGGATCTGGTTCCCACTTAACACAAGAGGGCTTTATTCCAAATACTTTTTGGTTCTCAAAAAATAAGGGTGGATGGAGACCAATTCTAGATCTATGGATGCTGAATACCTTCGTCAAGGTACAGAAATTCAAGATAGTGACATTGTTCTTCCTCTAGATCTACTACTTTACAACCCTTGACCTTCAGGATGTGTATTTTCATATCCCAGTACACCCTTCTCACAAGAAATTTCTATTCTTCTTGGTGGGGCAGGACCATTACCAATTATTGGGTCCTTCCCTTTGAGTTAGCCACTGTTCCCAGAGTGTTCACAAAAGTTGTGGCAGTTGCATAACTTCATCAGGGGAAGTTAATTGTTTTCCTTTACCTCAATGACTGGCTCCTCAAGGGACATTCTTACACCAGTGTCTAATTAAGAATGGTCAGTCTCAGTTTCCAGCTCACATTCGTGTTGTCCTCCCTCATGTTTTCCTACCTGCACAAAGGATAGAGTTTTTAGGGGCCATTCTAGATGCCACCACAGCCAGAGGTTATCTGCCAGAGGTTTCTTGCACTGTCACATCTGATTGGGCAAGTTCAGATCAGTCCTCAAGTCACTGCCAGATCATGCCTGCAACTTCTTGGGCACATGGCAGAGTGTACCCTTTCTCATGCTTCATGCTCAGCTGTACCTCCATTGCTTCCAAGCCTGGTTCAGGTCAGTTTATACACCCGACAGGGACAGTCTAAACAAACTGCTTTTTATCCCCGTCATATTCCAGTTTCCCTCGAATGGTGAAAGAATCCAGTCAAAGCATATTCTCAGGGGTCCCCTTCAACCACCCTCTACCCACTCACATTTTAGTTTCTGACATGTCCCTCCTCAGATGGGGAGCTCATCTTCAGGACCAAAATTTCCAGGGCAGATGGTCTGTCCAAGAGTCCACCTTACACATCAATGTTCTGGAACACAGAGCTGTCAGACATGCCTGTCTGCACTTCCTATCCATGATTCAAGGACAATCATTTCACATAACAACAGAAAATAAGGCCAGTATGTATTATATAAATTGGCAAGAGGTAGCGAGAGTCCTTTCCCTCTCTGCAGAGGCCATGACTGGTGCATAGCCCATGGTATCCTGATTTCAGCAGTCTACCTACCCAGTCTCCAAAACACCATAGCCAACCGCTTCAGCGGGCGCTTCGCTCAAAATCATGAGTGAGAATTAAACAAATCTGCACTCAAACAATTTTTAACATGGGGATATCCAAAAACAGATCTTTTTGTCACCACAGCTGATTGGAAATGCACACATATCTGTTCAATGGTAGGCTTGGGTTGCCACTTCTCTGGTGGAATGCTTTTCTCATCTCCTGGGCGAAGAATCTCCTATACATATTTCCCCCACACTCGCTGATCCACAGGGTCCTAAACAAAGTCAAGTAGGACAAAGCCACGGTCATCTTGATTGCACTAACCTGGCAAATCTTTCCTTTTGACTGGCCATTAATCTTCCACTGACACCCAGTCTTCTCACACAGGACTCCGGGAATGTCCTTAGTCCAATCTGAATACATTGCAGCTCAAGGCCTAGCACCTGATGGTTCTCATGCTAGAAAAATCTTGCTCCACAGCCGTTCAGGAGGTTCTGCTGAACGGTAGAAAAGATTCTACCAGAAAGACTTGTCTTCAGAAATGGAAAAGGTTTTACTACTAGCATACTCACCATAGTTTGTCTCCTATTGACTCTTCCCATCTCCGAGGTGTTAGAATACTTACTTACTTTGAAGAAAGCACAGTTCCGTTAAAGTTCACCAAGCTGCCATCACAGCATTCCCTTCTCCACTAAAAGGTTTATAAGTATTTGCTCCCCTTGTAACGTTGAGATATATAAAGGGTCTGTAAAACCTCTTCCCTAATGTTAGACACCCTATTCCCACTTGGGACTTTCAATTTAGTTCTCAGAGCTTTGAAGAAGCCACCCTTTTAACTGTTAACTTGCTCACTTATGAGCCTCTCCATGAAAACTGCATTCCTAGTGACTATTACCTCTGCCTGAAGGGTTGCAGAACTGGGAGCTATAATGGCTGACTCTCCTTATGCTGTCTTTTTCAAAGATAAAATTTTTCTCTTCAACCACCTCCACCTTTTTTATCCAAGGTTACTTCAGATTTTCATATCAATCTATTATTTATCTCCTGGTATTCTACCCCAAGCCTCATCAGTCAAAACAGGAAGCTGTCCTTCGTAACTTAGCTATCAGGAGAGCGTTGGATTATTATCAGGACAGGACTAGACTTCTGTGACCTCCCTGAGATTGGTTGTTTTCATGGTGGACAGAACTAAAGAGGTTCCAGTGACTATCCAAAGGCTTTCTAAGTGGGTTTCTGGTTGCATACTCTCCTGTTATGTGACTAATGTACCCTGCCCCTTCCATGAGATCGTACTGTGTCTGGTCCTGTTAAAGGATGTCTGTTAATGGAAAAAAGCAAGGCTAATACATGGGCTTTGATTCACACTTTCTCCAGACACTAAGCCTTCCTGGGCAGGTGCTCCCTTTGGCTCTGCAGTCCTACACACAGCCTTAGACTGAGTTTTGAAGCCCCCACCTCCTTTAGGGGTACTGCTAATGAGTCACCTCACAAAGAGCACCCGTAGGGACACTACTCAAAGAAAAATGAGAGGTTACTTCCTTGTACAATAACTGGAGTTCTTCAAGATGTTTGTCCCTGTCAGTGCTCCACAACCCACCCTCCATCTGATCTTCTTGGGGCTTTGAGGTGCAGAAGGAATTGAGGGCAGTTTGCCCATGTAGCCCTATATATCCTTGGTGTGAAGCATGAGAATGCATAGGGTGCATGTGCAAACTGAGAGGGCGCTGCTGCCGAAAATCTCCAATGGAAGGCAAGTGCGCACCCCCAGTAGAGGACCCAGAAGGATACACATCTCAAAGTACTCCAGTTACTATACAAGGTAAGTAACATCTCTCTCATTTTGGCTTCCAGTGCTTTGCAAATGATCAAACAACCTTATTAAATAAGCGTAATAATGTGTTTTGTACTTAGTAGCTGAATGGAAAAGGTGCCAAGATGGCTTTGAGAGCCTGTTGTGATGTTACATATTAATTATTTGACTTGGACTTCAATTTTTATTTTGTATTTGTTTTTTTTCTGACACCTAGATGACATTCCAGTTCAGTATATGGGACAAAATCCGAGATTTGGGAAACCTGTCAACCACTACTTTCTCCAACCTGGTTTCTCTGTTGGCCCACTTGCTGAAGACAAAATCTCTCTCCCTATCAGTCTTCAAGGTCAGCATAGTCTCTATTAAAATATTTGTGCACTTCCACCTCATTTGTTAGTTTTATGGTAAATGTGTGTGTGTGTGTGTGTGTTCCTTGTATCTAATCTGTATTACAGCTGGTTATTTAGTTTTGAAACAAATTATTCCAAACTTCCTAGCTAAGGTGAACTTTACTTGCCTGTTTTCTAAAACTGCCCCAAATGTAGGGATCTGATTTAGTTTCATACAAGTGGTTCTAATGGCCAAACAGATTCAATTAATTTACTTTTTATTTATTTATTTTTAAAAGAACTGTGGCCCAGTGGTTAGGGTGCTAGTCTGGGACTTGCAACACCCAGGTGAAATTCCCTGACCTGCCACAGATTTCCTGTGTAACCCTGGATAAGTCACTTAATCTCTCTATCCTACAGTTCCCATCTGTACAATGTGGATAGTATCACTTCCCTGCCTCACAGAGGTGTTGTAAGGTTAAGTTAATTAAAAAAGACTGTGAGGCGCTCAGATACCCTGGTAATGGAAGTCACAGAAGTACTTAAGATGGCTATCCAGAAGAGAAACAGAATTTGGGCTCAAGTATCAGAGGGGGAGCCGTGTTAGTCTGGATCTGTAAAAAGCGACAGAGTCCTGTGGCACCTTATAGACTAACAGACGTACTGGAGCATAAGCTTTTGTGGGTGAATACCCACGGGTATTCACCCACGAAAGCTTATGCTCCAGTACGTCTGTTAGTCTATAAGGTGCCACAGGACTCTTTGTCAGAATTTGGGCTATTGCAGACAACAGTAAATTATTAATTGTTCCTTTTTTAAAAGAGAATTTGAGTTTAAGGAAATACACTTTTTCCCCCCAATCTCATCCTGTCTTTACTGGTGGAATTTCACCCTTTTTCATGTATTGAATGTCCTGGTGGAGTTGCTGGTTAATCCCTACCAGACACACGCATGCTCTTTATAGCTGCTGAAAGCCAGCAGTGAAGTTTGGGGCCATTACTGATAAGGATTGTTATTGCTTTCCTTTTGGGAGGGCAAGATGCCAAGCCATTTAATCAGTGGTTAAGACCTTGCTCAAAAAACCATCACCTGATACTAATGATCTTGATTATTACTTCCTTATCTCAAACCTTCGTGTTTTGAGGAAGGCTGTAGGTGCAACCTGGGTTCCACTGATTTCATCAGCCTGGCCTACACACAGCTTTTGTAGTGGTGTGACTGTCAGCTGGGGGCAGGGGAGTGATAATTTTTCTGAAAGCTATACCAGTACAACCCCTAGCATGGTTGCAGTTTTACTGGTATAAAGATGCCTTAAACTGGTATAACATAGTGCATGTCTTCACTAGTAATGTTAGTAGTCGCAGCATAGCGCTGGGAGAGAGCTCTCCCAGTGCTTAAAAAAACCCCACCTCCACAAGGGCAATAACTATCAGCACTGGTGCACTGTCTATACTGGCACATTGCAGCACTCAGGGGTGCTTTTTCACACCGCTGAGCGAGAAAGTTGCAGCGGTGTAAAGTGCCAGTGTAGACAAGCCCTTATTCCACTTCTCTTACGGGAACAAGCTCTATTGAAAAAAGCAGCTTTTATACTGGTATAACAGCATCCACACTAAGGGAGTTGTACCACTTTAACTGTATCAATATAGATAAAGAAGTCCAACTTTTGTGTAGATGAGCCCTAAGATCCTAATTCATTCAGTCTGAAGTCTGGGTATGCCCAGGGGTTGGCAACCTTTCAGAAGTGCTGTGCCGAGTCTTCATTTATTCACTCTAATTTAAGGTTTCACGTGCCAGTAATACATTTTAACATTTTTAGAAGGTCTCTTTGTAGAAGTCTATAATATATAACTAAACTATTGTTGTATGTAAAGTAAATAAGGTTTTTAAAATGTTTAAGAAGCTTCATTTAAAATTAAATAAAAATGCAGAGCCCCCCGGACGGTGGCCAGGACCCGGGCAAGTAATAACAGACAGAACAAAGTAAGTTACCAAGCAAAATAAAACTAAACACACAAGTCTAAGCCTAATACTTTAAGAAACTGATTACAGATAAAATCTCACCCTCAGAGATGTTCCAATAAGCTTCTTTCACAGACTAGACTCCTTTCTAGTCTGGGCCCAATCCTTTCCCCTGGTACAGTTCTTGTTAGCTCCAGCTCAGGTGGTAGCTAGAGGATTTCCCATGACTGCAGCCCCCTTTGTTCTATTCCACCCCCTTATATACTTTTGGCACAAGGCAGGAATCTTTTGTCTCTTTGGGTCCCACCCCTCCTTCTAAATGGAAAAGCACCAGGTTTAAGATGGATTCCAGTACCAGGTGACATGGTCACATGTCCTATGAGCCCCCAAGCCTTCATTCTTCCTGGCCTGACTCACAGGAAGGCTTGCAAGTAAACAGAGCCATCTACAGTCAATTATCCTGGTTAATGGGAGCCATCAAGATTCTAAACCGCCATTAATGGCCCACACTTTGCATAATAACAATCGGACCTCAGAGTTATATTTCATATTTCTAGTTTCAGACACAAGAATGATACATTCATACAAATAGGATGAACACACTCAGTAGATTATAAGCTTTGTAATGATACCTTACAAGAGACCTTTTGCATCAAGCCTATTCCAGTTACATTATATTCACGCTCATTAGCATATTTTCATAAAATCACATGGAGTGCAACATCACAGGTGCCTATGCTGATTTTTAGTGCATCTGCCAGCAGCCTTTGGGGGCACTCAGATATTGCAGTGATAAGTATTGTAATGTTTGTAAATAAATATATTGTTTAAAAATATTGTTGTGCATTAAGTGTGTTTTGGATTCACCTTTGGGTCCACTCTGTCTGAGGTACCTTCAAAGTATTTATCTCCTGGGTATCTGGTTGCCTTAGTATATCAGGTAGAGGTGACCAGGTTGTTCTTCAGTGGCTTCAGTCCTTCCTGCAAGGTTTTAGAAGGCAGTGTTGGATGATTGCTCATGCAATCAGCATGCGCACTCACACCAGATTCCACAAGATTCTGTTCTGTTGCCACTCTTGTTCAATATCTATGTGAGGTCAGTAGGTGTTTTGGATTGAACTACCATGATTATTCTTAGTTTTTCATCTCTAAACTCTCAAATTATGCAAGGCATATTTTTTTAATTTATGATTGGTTTATTTTTTATCTCTGGTCCTGGATGGCATCGCAACAAGCATAATAATAAGTTACTGAATAAATGAGACCTAATAAAGCATCTTAAGTATGTTAATTAGTTTAAGATATTTTTAAGAGGTTTTCAGTGTTAAGTCTAACATTTGCTGTCTTGTTAACTAGGTAATTGAATTCAGTGAACTGGATAAACCCAAAGTCCACTTCTTGCGGCAAGTGTTATATATACTATTAATAAAAACAGACTTGGAAGAACTTACCAGCATTTTTGGAAGGTAGGTGATCATTGATCTTCCCAGAGAACATGTGGTGAGCAGTGATTGGACACACAAAGGGGATTTGCTTATTGTATTTATTTTAATTATCCATTGCTTACCCCAAGCCCTTGACGCTTCACTTCTTACAGTGCAAGCTTTTTTGCGAAAAGTCCATCTCTTCTGATATGTTCATACAGCACCTGGCACAATGATGCCCTGGTTTTAATTGTGGTCTGTAGGTGCTACTGCAGTATAAATATATTATGGAATTTTACACACAACATTAATACAAATTTTGAAATACTCAATACATCAACTATCACTATCAAGCAAGAACAATAAAACTGTTAATGCACAAAGCTGACATACCAGCCACCCCAAAAATCTTTACCCTATGTCTGGAACTAGAATTCAGTCACATGGCAGAGTTATTCTTGCTACAACATTTCCCTGTTGCAGAAAGGAAATAATGGAATTAATCAGGGGGAAGTTAACTCTCTTTAGCATTGCAGCATCTTATCTAGAAATCTCTATTCTTCATATTAAAGGGGTAAGGGTTATTAACTGAACGCCTTTTAGAGGTAATCAGATGAAATGTCTTAATCGCACTGAAGTGGCTAAAATTTAGACCTGATTCTATACCCACAATAGACGGCTGTGTATAAGTGACTATGACATTAGTTTGGTTACAGTCGGAATGCTTTTAAGATCTCATCCACTCTACATATTGGAACAGTGCTGAATAAGGGTCACAGGTAATCTGGTCTCCTGACATGTTGTGTATTTGTACTGCAGTCAGGGCCTTAGTTTGTAAGCTATTCCAGGAAGGAACCTTGCTTTTTTAGTTTGTTTCTAAAGAGCCATGGAAATGGTGCCATATAAATATTTAATAATGGAAGAGATAATAGTGTATATTCTGTGGAATTAGATCTGCCAAAAATACTAAAGTAGTAAAAGATAATGTTTACATTTGTAGAACTACACATAAAGTGGAAAGTCTGTATTGCCATGTACTGTCTTTCAAATTTTATTCCATCCATTAAAAGATGCAGGAGGTAAGCAACATGTGGCAAACATTTTTGACTATGCCCTAACTAATATTTTAAGTCAAGTCTCTTAAAAAATACTTTAAAATTACAAACTACCTTTTGAGAAATAGATTGCATGTGAAGTATGTTCAACTGTTTGCCAAACCAGTGTAGGCCTGCACTTGTTAATATTAAATTTTTTTAAAAAAAAGTTGGGCTTTTCTTGATAAATTTTCAGTTCGATTTTTCTCAAAACCTGACAGCATAGCAAAAGAAAATTAATAACATTGTTCAGTTGGAAAGTAGGAAACCGGAATTATTTCTGATTTGTGTGTCGGTCTTTTTCAGGTTAACTGACAACCCAAAATTAGGAATGTTGCGTGAAGGTTTGAAGCTTTTCCTTTCCCACTTTTTCCTGAAGAACATACAAGCACACAAAAGCGCTGAAGAAGCCATCTTACTAAAAGAAAGAGTCGAACTAGTAAGCAGGACTTTGCAAGCCAGAGAATCCAGATTAAAACTATAGTTTTATTTTCAAATAAGCCTGCGTGGAAAATAAGGACTTCATGAAACCACAAAGCTGATCTTGACAATGTTTTTCACAGGCCAAAGACTTGAGATGCTGAGCAGGATTGTAATGCTGCAAAGGACCCCCTATTTTGAGGTGATGTAGGATTGTACACTCCTAAAAAATTGTTTCAAGTTTGGGGGGAAATAGAAACACAAAATACTGAAGAAGGAAAAAAGTATATATCTTTATACATTGTTCATTTCTTTAAAAACTATTGTCTTCCCCATACACCTCCACTCTGTATACCTCATTTGCCAGTTATCGTCAAGCAAGATAGCTGAGTTTCCTTTAAAGTTTAGTTAATACCACTTATCAGTCAGCAAGAGGTAGTGTTCAGCAACCCCAAGCTTCTAGCCTTCCTAATTCCTGGAAGATCATGGAGTAAGATTGGGTTTGATATTCAGAACTGTTCATTTTTTTACAGAATAAATAAAACCGAATTTTGTTTCTGTGCTATATTATGGTGTATGATTTTTAATGTGAAAGCTTTTTAATAACATAATTGTATTATTATCTGTTGTAAAACAGGCCACTAGAGGGTGCAGTCTTTGGGGAGTAAGTCTTGTAACTACTCCCCAGTTTTAAATAAAATTGAATCATAGAAGACTAGGGTTGAAAGAGATGTATTGATTAACTCTATGATTTGTTTACCTGCATCTCTGTCAGGAAAAGATCTTTTGATGTTTTCCATTATAAACCTTGGTGGACTGACTGAAGACCTATCTTGCTCAGTTATATTGGGTTTAAATATCACAGCATAATTTATGCTAATACTTTAACCTAATTGCCTAGTGCAATTTTATTGTGCTTCATGGTGCTTGTTTTGCTGCCTTCTAGTTTAAAATTTTGCCAGCTGTTTACTATTTGAGATATTATTAAACTTTTTAATTCAGATTTTACTATTAATAGAGAGCAAGCGATAGCCATCAGTTCAGTATTAGGCTTTCAAACTATCTTCCAAAAGAGAATACTTCAGTTAATACCTACTCTACTGTCCATCCAGCTGTTTGAAGGTCCCTCTAATTTTCTTTGCATAACAGCTCATCTCTTGTGGACTGGGTGAAGTCTGGTATTTATATTATATGTTGTTGTTGTTGTAGCCATATTTGTCCCAGGATATTAAAGAGACAAGGTGGTGAGGTAATATATTTTAATGGACCAACTTATGTTGTTCCACTAAAGCTTTCAAGCTGCACAGAGCCCTTCTTCAGGTCTGAGAAGGGTACTAACAGCTAAATACAAAGTAGAACAGGCCAGGACCCACCAACTCAGTGTCATCAGACCCTGCCATAACAGATGCAGAACCAACAGACATATCTCCACTACTGCAATGATCAATACCACCACCCCCCCAATACACCTTTCAATATCCATGGGTCCTACACATGCCTATCATAACGTGTAGTGTACCTTATCCAGTGCATCAAATGCTCCAATGACAAGTATGTGGGCGAAACAAGACAATCACTCATTATGCTCTCAAATGAACTCCCAGAAAAATAAGACAAAAACATCCTACCACTTGTTGGTGAACACTTTTCATAAAATGATCACTCTGTATCTGTCCTCTCAGTCCTTCTTGTCAAAGGAAACCTGCACAAACCCTTCAAAAGATGAGCCTGGGAGCTTGAATTCATAAATTTACTAGACACTAAAAATCATGATCTTAATAAAGACACTGGATTTATGGTTTATTACAACAATCTGTAACCCACTAACTCCCCTTTTTTGTCCTATCACTGCAAAGGTGTTAACTGGCCACTTCACCTTGAATGATCTCTCACAATATGTATTTATTATTGATGATAAACAATCTGTTCCATCTTGTGAGTAGCTATGACACTGAAAAGAGATCTGTGTAGCTCGAAAGCTTGTGTCTTTCACCAACGGAAGTTGGTCCAATAAAGATATTACCTGACCCACCTTGTCTCACTTATATTAGATAAAACCATAGTTTCATGATTGTTTTTGCCACCTGTACTAAATTTCTTCATTGTGCCAAAAAACAAAGATTATTCTGATACCATTAGGCTGCATCGGTGGCTTAGTGATCTAAACGTATGTTTTAAATACTCTCCTTGGAACCATAGGCTCATGCCCCCAGATGCTATAGCAATGCATATGCAATAAATCCCAGCGGGGTGGACCTAACCCACCTTCCTACAGGTGTAAACAAAGAATGCGTTATGACATTTATATTGTTGATTAATTATTCTGAATACCAATAGTGCCTGGTGCTATAAAGACAGTCCTTGCCCTCAAGGAGCCTACTGTCTAAATACACCAACGTACCATTTCAAGTACAAAGATGTTTGAAGGTTCTCTCTCTGCTCTATGGATGTTAAAGATCCCATAGCTCTTTTTTGGAAGGACTGGGCCTACTCATAAAAAATGCACTTTTCTCCAGCTCTCCTGGAAATACTGACTTAGTTGTTTCTTTGGTGCTTGATAAAGTGCTTTGGGATCCATGACACAATATTTTAGTTACTACTTAGTCACTCTGATTTCTGTGTTTTGATATCAGTGTGTAAGGCTCCCTCAAATTTGCCTCTGTCCAAAGAATTTGTTTCTATCTAAGAGCCCAGCATAAATGTGTTTCATTGCAATTGGTTCCCAGTAAAGTCTCAATTCACTGGACAGTAGAAATGGTTGAAAACAAGAAAATGGTGAATTTCTTTTTTTCATTGTTTGTCAGTCTTGTTGAAAAATAACATTAAAAAAATAAAATTTTGGAAGAAATTCTCCCCAGCTCAACTGAACAGTAGCATTCAGGCCCAGCAAAAGGGATGCCATCCAGAACAGCCATTGGGGCCATTACTGAGGTTGTTATTGCCTTCGTTTGGGAAGGCCAAGATGCATGGAGCAGTGGACAAAGAAAATCAAAGACACAATCAACTTAAAATTCTCAGCTCTGACTGAAAATATTGTAGCTAGTATTGTGACAGGTAACACCCACAATCACTCAGAGAGAGAGAGAGAAATGTTTTTGCTTTCTTCAGTTTACTTTAGGCTATTGGCAGTACTTTATGTAGTAATTTCTCTGTATAATCAGTCTATTTCCCTCTTTGTTTGTGTGGGTCTTTCATGCGACAACAGGTGAGGGGGGTGGGGAAATGTGACTGAAGCCACAAAATTGGCAGGGAAACTTTGAGCCACTGAAGTACCTCAACCAACTTTTTTACAAAGCAACAAAGAGTCCTGTGGCACCTTATAGACTAACAGACGTATTGGAGCATAAGCTTTCGTGGGTGAATACCCACTTCGTCAGATGCATGACGAAGTGGGTATTCACCCACGAAAGCTTATGCTCCAATACGTCTGTTAGTCTATAAGGTGCCACAGGACTCTGTCGCTTTTTACAGATCCACACTAACACGGCTATCCCTCTGATACTTGACTACTTTTTTACTTGATTTCAAGCTGCGGGCATCCCTTTAACACAGCCATGCTGTCAAATGCTGGGATGCAGATAGTTCCCTTGGGAGTGACAGTGCCAAGCCTCAAATCCCCATTCCTGCAGCTGGAGTTACACCAACATAAAACTGGTGTAACTGTGTAGAGATTCAGGCTGCTGTGAAATGCATGGAATCAAGCTAAGTACAAAAGCACTCAATTTAGGCCACAGCAATTGCCTATTAATTTATTTGCTTTTGGGGTGGGCGGAGAGGAAAATGTTAACCTATTTGGTTTAATACGTAATGAATCTATACATGTAAACACACATTATTCCAGCTGGTGTTTGCCTTGTTCTTAAAGAAAATTTAAATGTTCCCCTTTAAAATAATCAAAATGTGACAGGCTGTTACTTCCTTGTCCAATTGCTCCATTTGTAGTCAAAAGTGAATATCCTCTATTACCAATGGAAATGCTGCCTAGCGTTTTATGGTTCTGAATACATTAATTTGCTGCAGCTGCCAGAGACACAATTGCTACTGCAATTAAGGGTGCTGGCTTTAACCTTGCAGTTTAAAGTTACAATCAGTTTTTATTTTTTTTATAACTGAGATTTGTCTTTCCTGAACTATCATTTATCACACAGAATTGCTGTTTGCGCCTCTGACATACAGCATAGCTACTGCTTCTGTTTCCAGCAAGAATCAGTTTTGCCTACAACTTTTGTCAAAAAACATGTTGATGTGGCATATTCTAAGAATCTTTTGAAAATCTGAATTTGCAGGGGAAGTTGCTGAAATATGGTGCTGTTCCACATTGCAATGCTCAGAGAGCAACAAAAGTTGCCTTCGGAGAATTTGACCAAACCCACTGAACTGGTGAAAGAAATCAACTGAGATTTGAAAGTTCTAGGATATAGGTATGGTATCTTAAATTCTGTGTGGTGTGTGCAGTCTAAACGATGGTTTTGCATGGTCCCAAAGGCAAGACTGCTATGACCTGCTGGGGGTGAGTAACTTTGGGGATGCCTCATTTGCATCTCCGGGCATGTACACACGAATTTACCTGCTGCATGCTGCCAAGTCTGTGTTGTGGTATTGTCCCAAGTATAGAATGAAATTTTGAAAAGGAAAACACTGGGCAACAATAAATTGAACGCCTTTTTCTTCCCAGTAAAGCTTACTGTGCCAAGGCACGTCCTCTTCTTAACAGGGTTGTGTATGGTATTACTGCAGAAAGAAAGTGCCTTTCTCCAAAACTGGACGCCAGCAGGAGTCTGCCATGGAAGTTATACGTCCTTCAGTACTTTCCTTCCACTTTGTGCATCGCAGAATACTGCTTCACTCATTTTTAAATATTACAATATTTAACACCTGCTGGCTTTTTTCATCTCTAGTCAAAGTAAAAACTGAAACATGTTTCCTGTTCATTTGAATGAAACAAAATTGCTTTTTTTATAAAATGGCCAAGATCCTTTCTGAGGGGCTAGGGTTTTATTATTCCATGAATATAATATGATTTTCAGAGTAATGGAAAATACAGTATATTAGAAAACCATACAGCTATTGTAATTCTGTCTCTTACACCTGAAAAACTAATCGAAAATACTGTGAGATTTGCTTTAGATTGAGTCAAACCATACGTGTGATGTTTCATTGTTAGATATATTGCAGAATATTTCAGTTTTCAACCTAGGTAGTATAATCCACACAGATCTATTATCACCATTTCAGCCCCTCCGCGCCTCTGCCCCCCTGGCCTTTTTTTTTTTAGTAGACAATGAGGTTTTAAACCCTTTCCTGGTTTTTGTATCAAAATTAACAGGGCAATAAAGTCTGTTTTCCAGCTTTGGCTGGAGTGTTGCACTGATAAATCATCCGCAAATCCCTTTGGCAGGTTTTAACGCTATACCTGAATGGCCCAAGTTTCTGCAGGCTTTTCAACTTTCTGTTTTTCCATTGTCCTGTGCAAGGGGGATGATAGCTGATATCAATTCTGTTCTGAAATCACAATCACAAGCCTGGCTGTCGTATCTGCCTTTGGCAAAGGTGTGCAACTCAATACTGCACTTAAAACACATCTGGCATGGTTTGATTTGTATTGTTCTTCAAACTTCATATGTTAAAGGTTACTGCCTGGGAGGAAAAGTAGGCCAAATACTTTTCTTTTGTGACAGGGCTTTCAAGCTAAATAAATATACAATTGACAACTGTTGTTCTAACATTTTATTGCACACAATCCAGTATAGCTTAGTATGGCTGACTACATCCCTTGTGTATATGAAACAATATGGGATCTTTTGATGTTGGGGATGACCAGAGTCTAGTCTCTGTTTTAATGAGATAATCTGACCTTTATGGTAGGTTTGCCAAAGGTTGGGTCTAGATTGATCTATATCTATTTTTGTGTTTATTTATTTATTTATTTATTTATTTTTGCATTGGCCTGATATCAGGAAATTATAGATGGAAGTATCTGACATCTACCATATGTCACTTTTTGTGATTTCATCTCCTGAAGGAACTTTCTCTCTCCCTCCAATAAAGCTTAGCTTACCTCAAGGCCTAGAGGCATACAAATCACAGCTGCCCCTATAAAACAGCTGTTCTGTCCCAAAACTTGTTGCAGTCTGCATTCTTACTTTAAAAAGAAGTGAATTACAGTAGCCTTCCACTGATGGATTCATGCACAAGTCAGGGTCTGGTATTACTTGGCTTCCTTAAGCTCCTTTAAATTATAGAAAGAAATGTAACAACCACCCAAGGGCAAGGAGTTTAAGAATGGGTAGTTGACAGCAAATCCTATTATGCACTTTAAATATATTTATTAGGACTTTTGTCCTTGGATTGTCAAACTCCTAAATTTATTTACATCTGTTTCAAGGGCTTCAAATTAGGTAAACTGAAACCTGTAAAGTACGGTAAGTAAATAAATAGTAAATACTAAAAACTTGTATAAGATCCTAAATCATGCTTGAAACAAAAGGATAGGTGTTAAAAATCACAAATAAATGCCTTTGATGAACAGGTTCTTTAAAATTATTTCCTCTTTTACCTAAATACCAGAACCTGAGTTCAGGCTTCTTTGCTGCTTCTACAAGAGATTGAGATCCCTGAAGTTTAGCCAGGGCCTGGATCCTGTTGTCAATGGCAAGGTTCCACCTGGCCTTGTCTCCAAAGGGAATTCTATCTATCCAGCCATGTGTGAAATACACAGTGAAGGAAGCTGTCAGTCCATTTAGAAAAATGAGTAATATTAAAAAGATCAAATATTTAATCAAATTGCACACACACAAAGTTAAGAGCAGCCTCCCCCTACAGCTGTGGCAGTGCCTATCATAATGAGAGTCTGGGCACAATGCTCAAGGACAGCAGGCTGGAGGAAGCCTCTTGTCCCCCCCTTCACCATTGTGCCATCCTGAAGTTGTGAAGTGAGAGTGGTTCCAGTTTGGCTAACGATCCACACGTGCATCCTGAAAAGCTCCAATCACTGGCTCAGTCCATTGTGACAAGGCAAATGTAGATATTGCTAATTTGAATGTCCTGCAAAAAGGGGGAGGGGAGCACAACATTGTCCATGACAATTTTAATGAAGATGTCATCCCATTTTGCACCCAAGAAAAATTTCAAAATATGAAATGAGAATTTTAATGTTTGATTTTTTTCCACAAAAAGTTACGTACAGCTTTTTGACAGGCTGTCATTACCAAAAGGTTCTGAAAATGACTGTCCGCATCCCTCACCCACCTCTGGATACTCCATCACTGACATTTTTAGAGATTAAAAAAATAGATGTTATAAACTCATAATAAAACCAACATTTTGTGCTGGGTTATCTTCACCTATTGCTATACCATATTTTAATGCACCTGTTCTGGAGGACAGGGCTGTACAAGAAACAGTGGTCTAGGTACTTTGTTGTTCTGCTGCATCAAGAATGAGAACAAGCGCTGTGCGTGAAAATACATCGCAGCCATTCTACAAAAAAATACTGAGCTGTGACGTGAACATATTGAACCGTTGCAGAAACAATGGTGGTAGGAAGGCTTAGCTGGATGGAACAGTGCATTTGGCTAATGTAGATGGATCCAGAGAAGTTGAGACATTTGCCCAAAGTCATACAGCACAAGGAAGAGCGCACAGATCTCCCACATCCCAGTCTGGTGCCTTAATCACAAGATCACATTTCCTCCTGCTTCAGAATTTTACACCATTTTTGGATTAATTTTTTATGTGTAGTTCAGTTCACCTAGTTTAGTTTAGTTTCTCTCTTTCCCAAGTTGAATGGTTTCTTTTTATGAAGCTGCGTGGGCAGCTGTGATGGGTCATTTGGTTTTGGTTTTAGGTGCAGTCTGGGGTAGTTTGAGGGCATCGGCCAGGTAGCAAAGATTAGGAAGCAGGAGATTGAGTCAAAAGCAATCATGAATTCCAAGCATTGCCTACAATGATAAAAGCTTTTGAGTGGAACTCCAGGGAGCTGTTCACCAAAGATTCAGGCTGGTGACCTACTCTCCCTAGGCCTGCTTGGAAAAGCTTGCAAATTCATTGCCACTCACTCGGTAAGCTGAACATGACAAGCAGGCTTGAAAGCTGCCGCTATTTATGTATTTGGTTCAATTGTTTTATCTGAGGTTTGAAACCAGCAAGAAAGAAGGAGCTACAGCAACACTAGATGAAATCCTGACCCCACTGGAGTCAATGGGAGTTGTGTCGCTAACTTGAGTGGGGCCAGGATTTCACCTTCTGTAAGCCAACAACAAAAATGGTACATTTACCTGCTTATATATTTCTTTTGAAAATTATCCCCAGGCCTGCAAGTTAAAAGTGTCTTTTTAAGAACACAAAGGCCTGGTTTGCAAACCCTTATTTACACCCAGTGATACCTTGGGCCCAGATCCACAACGATACTTAGGTGCTTAAACCCTAGGGTTAGCCACCCCCAAAACCCCACTTGGCTGCCCTCTAACCCCTGGAGGTGTCTAACCTCACTTAGGCTATGTCTACAATACTCCACAGCTTGGTCTATAGGGGTGTTAAGACCAGCCTACTCCACAGTGCTGCACTAAAACCCACCCCCACATGGATACTGCATATGCAAACTAAAAAGGTTCCTAGTTCACATTAGTGTAGTCCTGTTGAAGAGAACTACATTAATGTGAACTAGGAACCTTTAAGTTTGTGCCTGCAGTGTCCACAGGGGGGAGTTACAGCGCAACGCTTTGGGGCATGCTGTAATTTACACCCCTGTAGTCCAAACTGTGGTGCAGTGTAGACAAGTCCTTAGTGTCTAAGTTTTTGTAATAAAAGTTCCCCAGGCTTCCATGTTTCTGCCTCACAGCATGTGCACTACTGCCTCACTCTAGGCATCCAGGTGCCTATCTCCCCCTAAGCCCCAGAGCAATCCACAAATTGGGGAAAGGTAGGTTTTCCTCTGCCTATCTCACCCTTGGATCCCAATTGGGTAGCGGTACTCAGAGACCACCAAGTGGGATCCTAGTCAAAATCTGGCTGGAAGAGAGAAAGATGGTGGTGCCACAGCTCACCTTATAATTTTTAGCCTAGTGGTTAGCACTCCCCAGAGATGTGGGAAACCCAGGTTCAATTCCCCTGTCTGTCTGAGGGGGTAAGAAAGGATTTGAACAAGGGTCTCCCACTACTCAGGAGAATGCTCTAACCATTGAACTATGAGATAGCGTGACATGGGTCTCCCTCAGTGTCTCCTGTTGATCCAGAGAAAGAGAGCAAGGGAGAGAATGATTCTACAGTCCAGGGGTTAGGGCACTGTAGTGAGGTGAGTGGTCTCCCATTAGCCAGAGGGGGAAGAATCATTCCCTGAACCCAGGTGAGTGGAGTCAGGCCATGCTCACCCCTCCCATCAGAAGTTAAGAGGCAGGACAGGGAGTATAAAGGGCGGGTCGTGGAGCTCAGTTGGACTGCAGTCACCTGAGAAGATAGATTCCTTCTGCTCACTCCTGAGGCTGGAGACTGAAGGGGAGCCCTGCCAAGCTGAGGCAAATACAATACAGTACTGTGTTAAGTGTAAACTATAAAAAATATAAAGGGAGAATTTAAAAAAAGATTTGACAAGGTGGGGAAACTGTTTCTGTGCTTGTTTGATTTAAATTAAGATGGTTAAAAGCAGCATTTTCCTTCTGTAGAGTAAAGTGTCAAAGCTGTATTAAGTCAATGTTCAGTTGTAAACTTTTGAAAGAACCATATGTTGTGTTCAGTTACAAACAACCTCCATTCCTGAGATGTTTGTGACTGAGGTTCTGTAATTATTCAGACACAATATCATGTATAGGAGTTAGTCCTGGAAGAAATTTAGACTTTTCCTACTTAACTTATTATATGTAAATATTTATATTCTGACTGGGTTCCTGCTATGCGAGGTGCTGAACAAACACACACAAGAGAAAATTACTCCCCCAAAGGATTTACAGGAATTTTTCTTTCCCTATATTTACTCATTTCACTGTATAAATCTCTATCCCTTCATACTAAGGCCTGGTCTACACTAGGCGTTTATGTCGAAGTTAGCGCCGTTACATCGAATTAACCCTGCACCCGTCCACACCGCAAAGGTATTTAGTTCGACATAGAGGTCTCTTTAATTCGACTTCTGTACTCCTCCCCGACGAGGGGAGTAGCGCTAAATTCGACATGGCCATGTCGAATTACGCTAGGTGTGGATGGAAATCGACGCTAATAGCTCCGGGAGCTATCCCACAGTGCACCACTCTGTTGACGCTCTGGACAGCAGTACGAGCTCGGATGCTCTGAACTGCCACACAGGAAAAGCCCCGGGAAAATTTGAATTTGAATTCCTTTTCCTGTCTGGCCAGTTTGAATCTCATTTCCTGTCTGGACATCGTGGCGAGCTCAGCAGCACTGGCAACGATGCAGAGCTCTCCAGCAGTGATGGCCGTGCAATCTCAGAATAGAAAGAGGGCCCCAGCATGGACTGATCGGGAAGTCTTGGATCTCATCGCTGTGTGGGGCGATGAGTCCGTGCTTTCCGAGCTGCGATCCAAAAGACGGAATGCAAAGATCTACGAGAAGATCTCTAAAGACATGGCAGAGAGAGGATACAGCCGGGATGTAACGCAGTGCCGCGTGAAAATCAAGGAGCTGAGACAAGGCTACCAGAAGACCAAAGAGGCAAACGGACGCTCCGGATCCCATCCCCAGACATCCCGTTTCTACGAGGCACTGCATTCCATCCTCGGTGCGGCCGCCACCACTACCCCACCAGTGACCGTGGACTCTGAGGATGGGATAGTGTCCACGGCTGGATCCTCGGACATGTTAGCGGACGGGGAAGATGAGGAAGGAGATGAGGAGGACGAGGCAGTCGACAGCGCTCACAACGCTGATTTCCCCGACAGCCAGGATCTCTTCATCACCCTTACAGAGATCCCCTACCAACCCTCCCCAGCCGTTACCCCGGACACAGAATCTGGGGAAGGATCAGCCAGTAAGTGTTGTAAAAATCTAAACATTTATTTGTAACAGAACAGGAATATTAACAATTTAAAAAATGGGTTTCTCATGATTAGTTTGATTAGCTTAACGGTTCAGTCATGGGCAGTGCAACTATTGAAAAAAAATCTAGCAATGTCCGGTTTTGCATGATTGTCCTGCCCAAGCCGCTCTACTGGTTAGTCACTGCTACAGCAGCTACAGTAAAATGCGGTCTATATGTCCGGGGATGGAGCAGAAATCCTCCTGTGACATCTCGAGGAAGCTCTCCTGGAGGTAATTGGAAATCCGCTGCATTAGGTTCTTGGGGAGAGCGGCCTTATTGGGTCCTCCGTAGTAGGACACGTTGCCACGCCACGAGACTATCAAGTACTCTGGAATCATTGCTCTGCACAGCATGGCGGCATACGGCCCTGGTCTTTGCAGGCATTCCCGGAGCATTCTCTCTTTCTCGCTGTCAGAGATCCTCATGAGGGTGATGTCGCTCATGATGACCTGCTTTGAATGAGGTAGGGGAATGTTAGTGTTGGGACTGCTTTGCCGTTCCTTTACAGAACTGTAACCGCTGGTTTGCAGCCACGCGGTGGAGGCGGGAGAGGGGCAGCCGAAAGGGATCGTTCCCGGGGACAGCCGCGAGGGTGTGGGACAGGAGCAGACTTCCTGCTTGCCGAATTGCTGGCAGCAGGGACCGACATTGATTTCAATGTGAAATGAGGCCATTGCTAATATTAAAGTTTTAAGCTGCCACAAGTCTACGGCTTACCATGTCTGCCTGCAACAGAAATTCCGTTCTCCTGAGAGGCTTCTCAAATGTGCTGTAGAAGACCCCAGGCACTGAATGCGAAGGCCGAGAATTCGACCTTGTGCTGAGTGCGCATGTGAGAGGTGCTGTGCATGGTCTTGTTAACAGAGAAAGACTATGTTCTTTGTTCACAACTACATTTATCTTTCTGAGGAATTCACTCCCTTTTTCCCATTCCCACAGCCCCATCTGCGACTGTCTCACAACCTAGCCTGTCATCACACTCCCAGAGGCTAGCGCGGATTAGGCATAAGAAGAAGAGGACACGGGAGGACATGTTCTCGGAGCTTATAGCCTGCTCCAGAGCCCAGGCAGCACAGCAGACCCAGTGGCGGGAGAACTTGACCCGAATGCACCAAGCCAACATGGATCGGGAGGAGAGGTGGCGTCAGGAAGACCAGCAGGCGACTCAAACCCTGCTTGGACTAATGAGGGAGCAAACGGACACGCTCCGGCGCCTTGTGGATGTTCTGCAGGAACGGAGGCAGGAGGACAGAGCCCCGCTGCAGTCCATCTCTAACCGCCCTCCCCCGCCACCAAGTCCCATACTCCCCTCACCCAAAGTGCACAGAAGGAGAGGCGGCAGAGTCCCTGCTAACTCTCACTCCACCCCTGCAGAGAGCTCGAGCAGCAGAAGGCTCTCATTCCCCAAAATTTGACAAGTTCTTTCCTTCCCGCCTGACACAAGCCCCCGTCCAAGTTTCACTTTCCCAGTTCCATGTTTGGTTGATAATAAAAAATACGTTTCTGTTAACTACTGTTTCCATCATGTTCTTTTGCAGGAGGGGGGGATAGGGGGTTGGTAATTCGACAGGACAGTCACCTTTGGCAGGGTATATAGTCGGGGGCAGGCACAGCAGCAGGGCACATACATAGTGCAGTGATGCAGTGACTAGTTACCCTGGTTAGTCTGGGAGGTTGTTTTCATGTTATGTGGTGGGGGGTGGGTTGCTCTGTGACTTTGTGGCAGGGGAGGGCAGTTACAGATCTTAAGCGGCGGTCCTTAGGCAGGATCACAGAGCCACACAGCAGGGGATCTGTAACCGTCCTCCCCCTGCCACAAAGTCACATAGACCCCCCCCCATACACACAGTCCCTATCAGGAGGGGTGACAGGCTCCGTTGAAACAACCATCCCACCGCAGCGGAGCCTGTCAATCCTTGAGTTTAGAAGCTGCATTCGCGCCACTACAGTACACCCGCTCCGCACCACAGTCTGCGTCCCAGTTTTAAAAAATTCCCGCGAATACAGTATTAAAGAAAACGGTGTGCTTTAACAAAGTAGAACTATTTTTATTTTGAAACGTGTGTTGGAAGTGGGGTGAAGGGGGTATGTAACTGGATAGGATAGTCAACATTAACTGGGCAAAGAAATGGGGGCAGGTTTAGCTTCTCAATACACAAACTTTAAAGTCACAGGTTACCCTGCTCACTCAGGAACTTTGCTTTCAAAGCCTCCCGGATGCACAGCGCTTCCCGCTGGTCTCTTCTAATCGCCCGGCTGTCTGGCTGTGAGTAATCAGCAGCCAGGCTATTTTCCTCAACCTCCCACCCCGCCATAAAGGTCTCCCCCTTGCTCTCACAGAGATTGTGGAGCACACAGCAAGCTGCAATAACAATGGGGATATTGGTTTCGCTGAGATCACAGCGAGTCAGTAAGCTTCTCCATCTCCCCTTGAGACGGCCAAAAGCACACTCCACCACCATTCTGCACTTGCTCAGCCGGTAGTTGAAGAGTTCTTTTTCAGTGTCCAGGGCGCCAGTATAGGGCTTCATGAGCCAGGGCATTAGCGGGTAGGCTGGGTCCCCGAGGATGACTATAGGCATCTCCACATCCCCAAGAGTTATTTTGTGGTCCGGGAAGTAAATACCTTGCTGCAGCCGTCTAAACAGACCAGAGTTCCTGAAAACACGAGCGTCATGAACCTTGCCCGGCCATCCCACGTAGATGTTGGTAAAACGTCCCCTGTGGTCCACCAGTGCTTGCAGCACCATGGAAAAGTAGCCCTTTCTGTTAATGTACTGGCTGGCCTGGTGTTCCGGTGCCAGGATAGGGATGTGAGTTCCATCTATGGCCCCACCGCAGTTTGGGAATCCCATCGCTGCGAAGCCATCTATGATCGCCTCCACGTTTCCCAGGGTGACTACCTTTGGCAGCAGTACATCAACGATTGCCTTGGCTACTTGCATCACAACAACCCCCACGGTAGATTTGC
Source organism: Malaclemys terrapin pileata (assembly GCF_027887155.1). NCBI lineage: Eukaryota > Metazoa > Chordata > Testudines > Emydidae > Malaclemys > Malaclemys terrapin. The sequence continues at coordinate 267,561,568 of NC_071506.1, read as the reverse complement.
CCACCCCAAACTGGTTCGCGACTGACCGGTAGCTGTCTGGCGTTGCAAGCTTCCACAGGGCTATGGCCACTCGCTTCTGGACAGTCAGGGCTGCTCGCATCCGGGTGTCATTGCGCTTCAGGGCAGGGGACAGCAACTCACAAAGTTCCAGGAAAGTTCCCTTCCGCATGCGAAAGTTTCGCAGCCACTGGGATTCATCCCAGACCTGCAGCACTATGCGGTCCCACCACTCAGTGCTTGTTTCCCGTGCCCAGAATCTCCTTTCGACGGCATCAACATGACCCATTGCCACCGTGATGTTCTCGGCGCTGGGTCCCCTGCTTTCTGAGAGGTCTGTGCTACTCTCAGACTTCAGGCCATCACCGCGTTGACGTAGCCTCCTCGCCTGACTTTTCTGCATCTGCCTCAGGGAAAGGTGTATGATAAGTTGCGAGGCGTTGAGAGCGGCCACAACTGCAGTGATGGTTGCAGCAGGCTCCATGCTCGCAGTGCTGTGGCGTCCGCGCTGTCACTGACTAGAAAAGTGCGCGAACTGATTTCCCGCCGGCGCTTTCAGGGAGGGAGGGCGGGAGTGATGGACGGATGACGACAGTTACCCAAAAGCACCCTGGACACCTTTTTTTTACCCAGAAGGCATTTGCGGCTCCACCCAGAATTCCAATGGGCAGCGGGGACTCCGGGAACTGTGGGATAGCTGACCACAGTGCACCACTTCCAATGTCGACGCTTTCCCCGTTAGTGTGGACTCACAAAGTCGAATTACTGTCCTTAGTGTGGACACACACGTTCGACTTTGCAATATCGATTCCAAAAATTCGATTTAAGTAAAATCGAACTACTCTCGTAGTGTAGACAAGGCCTAAGTCTATCTAAATTCACTTTACTTCCCCCACCAAAGATGGGGCCGATCGCAACGGATCAAGTTGGCAAAAGCAAATGGGACAAATGCCCACTTTTGTCAAAAAAGTGGGATGCGGAGCAACGCACAGGGGGCGAGTGGAGATGCCAGCCCCATGCAGAGGGGAGACGGGGCTGAAGGGTGGGGAGGAAGAGTTCCAGGGCGGGGGGGTCCAAGCGACCAGCAACATGATTCAAGCGACCAGCAACAACCCCGAGTGGGGGGCCAGCAGGGTTTCAGCAACCAATAAGTAGTGACAGCCTCATGCTGTGGGGGGGAGCCGTGGCAGGGTTCAAGTGACCAGTGACAATCTGGGGGGAGGGGCACCTCAGGCAAGCAGGGGGCCTTGGGCAAGTGGCTGAGGCCAGTCCCAGAGGGTGGCCTGTTTTCCCTTTGGGAAATACAGTCACCCTACTCAGACTTGATAGAAAAGACAGATCAGGAGTTACAATAAAGGTAAGTTGAAAATGAATCTAAGTCCAAGATTTCATTGCTGGATGCCTCATTTTGGGGGTGGGGAATTAAATTGGTATTTTCACAACCAAACAACAAAATCAACACTCCCTTCCACAAATGCTCTAGCATTTCTCAGTTTATGCCAAAGCGGTTGGAGGATTACAAGAGACTTCTAATATCGGTGATGCCACAGAAAGATGCATTCTGGGCAGTGGTTAAAGAAATTACATTGAAACAGGAAAGGTAGGTCTCCCTCCATTAGCCAAAGAGGAGGGGGAGCTCTGAAGGAAGGCTGCTTACCCCAAGCCAGGCAGGGAAAGGGGAGATTTCCTTCTGCTTTTAGCAGAGAAGGGGGAGCTGCTGCACTCCACTCTACTCCCCTGCACTGTAACCCCTGACTCTGGGACACCTTTACCAAAACAGAGAAATTCATGGAGAAAAAGGTTTCAGAGTAGCAGCCGTGTTAGTCTGTATCCGCAAAAAGAAGAACAGGAGTACTTGTGGCACCTTAGAGACTAACAAATTTGTTAGAGCATAAGCTTTCGTGGACTACAGCCCACTTCTTCGGATGCATCCGAAGAAGTGGGCTGTAGTCCACGAAAGCATCCGAAGAAGTGGGCTGTAGTCCACGAAAGCTTATGCTCTAATAAATTTGTTAGTCTCTAAGGTGCCACAAGTACTCCTGTTCTTCTTTTTATGGAGAAAAAGGGATTTTAATATTGAAAAGATTTGTTATGTCTTTGCTGAGTTCCCCCCACAGCCCTGTTAGTAAAGGATGTTCGGTCACAGCACACATTCCTTGGATTTACATTTAGCTTTACAGCTCACCTATAATAATTAGATAGGACCCTTCTTCTTCGAGTGCTTGCTCATATCGATTCCGATTAGGTGTGCACGCGCTGCGTGCACGATCGTCGGAGAATTTTCTACCCTAGCAACACCCGGTGGGTCGGCTGTGGAGCCCCCTGGCGTGGCGCCTTCATGGCCTGTGCTAAGCCTATGCCAACGGGAGACGCCCACGACTCTTGTCTGAAGTGCTTAGGGGAGTCTCATCAGACGGACAAGTGTAAGATCTGCAAGGCTTTCAGACCAAGGACCAAAAAGGAGCGGGACTTTAGGCTTAAGCAGCTCCTCATGGAGGCGGCACTTAGCCCAGATCCTCCTTCGGCACTCCAAGTTCCGGCACCGACCGCCTCGGTGCGCAGCGCCCCAGCGGCACCCTCCGGTACTGCACTGCGAGCAGACGCGGATAAGGCCCCACGGCACCGTCCTCCCTCGGCACCGTGTCCGCCTCAAGCCTCTCGGCACCGGTCCCTGTCTCCGGGACATAAAAGGCCCGCAAGACCCAGGACACTGCCGTCCAACAGGCACTGGCTCCCCCCGCACCGGTGGTAGAGCCGCGTCCAGCTTCGGAGCACCAGAGGGTGCAAGTATCATCAGCACCGTTGACTCCGGCACCGGGTGTAGGGCCGTTGAGTCCGGTGCGGACTGGTTGACTGCCTCGTCCGGTGGTAGAGCCCTGTCTCCCTTCTACACCGGAGGCTTTTGCCACAGCGAAAGACCTCATCGCCCTCACGGAGCCGGCTCCGTCTCAACCCGCGGCACCGCATGCCCTTCGTATGGTGCACTCCAGGGACAAGCCTACCCTGATACGCCCGCCATCTCCGAGCGTGGACTCGCGGCACCGCTCCTGGTCTCAGAGCAGGTCCCGACACCGCTCGCAGTCCCGGCACCGATCTTCGTCTCTGCGCCGGTCGTACTCGCGGCCCAGATCTTCCTCCCGGCACTGGTCTACTTCTCGGCACCGACCTGAGCATCGGTACCGGTCGGAGTCCAGACGCAGTTCTCGGCACCGGTATGAGCGCCGCTCCCATTCGCGAGGCCGCTCCCGGCACCGAGTCTAGACAGCCTTCGTCTTCCTGATCCAGATCCGGATCCCAGTACCGACATGGCCATCGGCACTGTTCTCGATCCCGGTACCATTCACCGGCACCGCGCAGAGACCATTGCCCTGTGGACCGGCACCGCTCGGCACCGTACCAGGACGAGTCCCTGCAACCACGCTCGGCACCGCCCTGGCCCTCGAGATCAGCATCTCGCTCGTCTGAAGGAGCTTCCCGTTCAGCGTACCCTGGTCAGGGTCAGGCTGCAGACGACTTGGGTCATTGGCAGGATGGGGCAGAGGACCTTAGACAGGACCCTGCATATGGGTCTTTCTGGACCACATGGGCGTATCACCAAGCTCAAGGGGCTCCACCAGCGGCCTCTCGCTCGGCACACTCTGAGCCCAGGGTTCCTGAGGCCACCGTCTCCTGTCCTCCCCCAGGGGGCATGGAGGCTCCGGCGCCAACACCCACGCAGGCACCAGACCCCAGTGCAGGGGATCCTGCACATCAGGGTCCCTTGGAGACGGACCCACACATGGATCCTTTACCCCCTGAGGCGTCCTCCTCATCTCCCCAGATGAGGCGGATACAACAGCCTCAGGCCCACCTCCAATAGACCTCCATGCCCACCAAGACTTGTTGCGTAGGGTGGCACGAAATATGGACCTACAGGCTGAGGAGATAGTGGAGGTGGAGGACCCGGTGGTGAGCATCCTTTCAGCTGATGCCCCATCCCGGGTGGCGTTGCCCATTATCCGTACGATCCAGGCTAACGCTAATGCCATATGGCAAACCCCGGCCTCCATCCCTCCCACTGCCAGAGGTGTAGAGAGGAAGTACTTTGTCCCCTTTAAAGACCATGAGTACCTCTATACACACCCTCCGCCGTGTTCACTGGTAGTCTCCTCAGTGAACGCCAGAGAGCGCCATGGCCAGCAGGTGGCAGCGCCCAAATCGAAGGACGCTAAACGCTTCGATTTGTTTGGATGCAAGGTTTACTCAGCGGGGGGGTCTGCAGCTCAGGGCCGGAAACCAACAGGCGCTCCTGAGTCGGTACAATTATAATCATGGAATTCCATGGATAAATTTAAGGAGTTGGTCCCCCAGGATTCGAGGGAGGAGTTCGGGGCCCTTGTGGAGGAAGGGAAAAAGGTGGCTAGGACCTCCTTACAGGCCTCCTTGGACTTTGCGGACTCGGCCACCAGACACTAGCATCTGGGATAGCCATGCGACGCGTCTCTTGGCTCCAGGTTTCGAGGTTACCGCCAGAACTGCAGGAGACCCTGCAAGATCTGCCATTCGAGGGCCAAGGGTTGTTCTCGGACAAGACGGACTCTCGATTGCAGAGCCTCAAGGACTTGAGAACCATCATGCGTTCCCTGGGGATGCATGTCCCAGGACCCCAGCACAGGCCCTTTAGGCCCCAGCCACAAAGGTTCTACCCTCCTCCTCCTCGTCCGCGTCAGGACTTCCCCAGAAGGCGGGGACGAGGTGGTACACAGAGGTCGACCGGCCCCCAACCCGGTCAGAACTAGGGCCCTCCTAGGCCACCTTCAGGACCTTCTAGGCCACCAGGGCCCTCCTAGGCCACCTTCAAAACTTTTGAAGGGGTGCCCGAAGACGGCACACCAGCCACTACCCAGGATCCATTTCCTTTATTTCGGGATCGCCTCTTCCGTTTCCACCGTGCTTGGTCCCTTATAACTTTGGACTGTTGGGTCCTTCGCACGGTGGAGAGGGGATACACTCTCCAGTTTTCTTCGTCCCACCCCCTCCCCGTCCCTCTTCAGGGACCCTTCTCACGAGCATCTCCTTACACAGCAGGTTTTGGGGCTCCTCTCTATGGGGGCCATAGAGGAGGTTCTCCCAGAGTTAAGGGGTAGGGGGTTTTACTCCCGCTACTTCCTGATCCCCAAAGTCAAAGGGGGTCTGCGACCCATTTTAGATCTACGCGGACTCAACAAATCTATAGTAAAGTTGAAGTTCCGCATGGTCTCCTTGGGGACCATCATCCCTTCCCTGGATCCTGGGGACTGGTACGCCGCCCTCGACATGAAAGGCGCTTATTTTCATATAGCAATCTACCCCCTGCACAGGTGCTTCCTGCGGTTTGTAGTAAACAAGGTGCACTACCAATTTGCCATCCTTCCCTTCGGATTGTCCGCGGCTCCGAGAGTGTTCACCAAATGTATGACTGTCGTGGCAGCATACCTTCGTCGTCAAAGGATACAGGTGTTCCCGTATCTAGACGACTGGCTCGTGTGCGGCCGAACCAGGGAGCAAGTTCAGGCGCACGTCCAGATAATACTACAAATATTCCACGAGTTAGGCATTCTACTCAACAAAGAAAAGTCCACTCTGGAGCCAACCCAGAGGATAGAGTTTATCGGGGCAGTTCTAGACTCCAGACTCACCCGGGCTCTTCTGCCAGACACTCGGTTTCACACCATCGCAAACATCATCCACGGACTCCAGATCTTCCCGATTACCACAGTAAGGATGTGCCTCGGCCTGTTGGCTCACATGGCCTCTTGCACTTACATAACCAGGCATGCCAGACTTCGGCTTCGCCCACTTCAGGCCTGGGTATCGGCGGTGTACCATCCTTATCGGGACAACCTGAACATGGTGGTCATGGTTCCGAACTCGGTCTTGACCTCCATCACCTGGTGACTGGATCACAAGGTGGTTTGCGCTGGAGTGCCGTTTCATGCCCCACAACTCTCCCTGCACCTGGTCACAGACGCTTCATCTCTAGGGTGGAGCGCTCACCTCGGGGAGCACCATATCGAGGGCCTGTGGACCGCATCCCAACTAGCTCTGCACATCAATGTTCGAGAGATGATGGCGGTGCGCCTAGCGTGTCAGGCATTTCTCAGTCTTCTACATGGCCGTTGCGTGTCATTCCTCACAGACAACACCACGGCCATGTTCTACATCAACAAGCAAGGAGGAGCCCAGTCTTCTCTCCTATGCCAAGAGGCCATTTGCCTGTGGGAGTTCTGCATTGCCCACTCGATACATCTCATGGCATCGTTCCTCCCTGGAGTCCAGAACACTCTAGCGGACCGTCTCAGCAGATTCTTCCAGATGCATGAGTGGTTGATCCGCCCAGATATCATCCATTCCATCTTCCAGAGGTGGGAATTTCCCAAGGTCGACCTGTTCGCCTCACGAGCCAACAGGAAGTGCCATGTGTTCTGCTCCCTCCAAGGACGATCTCCGGGCTCCCTGTCGGACGCTTTCCTCCTATCATGGAGAGACCAGCTGGTCTACGCTTTCCCTCCATTCCCACTGGTCCACAGGGTGCTGCTCAAGCTACACAGAGACAAGGCACGTATGATTCTAGTCGCTCCAGCTTGGCCAAGACAGCTCTGGTACATCATGCTTCTGGAGCTATCGGTGCAAATTCCAATCATGCTTCCCTTGTGCCCAGACTTGATCTCTCAGGACCACGGCCGACTCTATCACCCCAACCTGAAATTGCTCCACCTCACAGCGTGGATGCTCCATGGCTGAATCGGACAGAGCTACGATGCTCACATCCCGTGCAACAGATCCTGCTGGGAAGTAGAAAGCCCTCTACACGGACCACTTACTTAGCCAAGTGGAAATGGTTCTCCTGTTGGTGTGAGCAGCGGGCCACGCCCCCCTTGCAGGCGTCTATTCCCCTTATTCTCTAATATCTCCTATCCCTGAAACAGCAGGGCTTGGCGATATCTTCAGTCAGGGTTCACCTGGCCGCTATATCGGCGTTCCACCAGGAGAACACGCTTCCTCGGTCTTCTCTAACCCAATGGTCGTCAGATTCCTCAAGGGCTTAGACCGGCTATACCCACAGCAACGCCAACCCGTTCTGGCGTGGGATCTTAACCTGGTTCTCTCCAAGCTCACAGGGGCCCCGTTCGAGCCATTGGCTATCTGCTCACTCCTTTACCTATCTTGGAAGACAGCCTTCCTGGTAGCCATCACTTCAGCAAGGCGTGTTTCTGAACTCAGGGCGCTCACGTCTGAACCTCCGTACACAGTCTTCCACAAAGACTAGGTGCAGCTTTGCCCCCACCCTACCTTCCTTCCCAAGGTAGTATCAGCTTTTCATGTGAACCAGGATATATTTCTCCCGGTCTTCCATCCTAAGCCGCACGCTACCCGTCAAGACCAACGTATGCACTCCTTGGACGTACGCAGGGCCCTGGCTGTCTATATTCAGCGTACAAAACCATTTAGAAAGACGACACAACTCTTTGTTGCAGTGGCCGACCGGATGAAAGGCTCACCGGTCTTCTCGCAACGTCTCTCCTCTTGGATCACGTCCTGCATTCATGCTTGCTATGACCTGGCCGGAGCCCCGATGCCTCGCCTCACCGCCCACTCCACGAGGGCCCAAGCCTCCTCGACTGCCTTCCTGGCTCAAGTCCCAATCCAGGACATTTGTAGAGCTGCAGTTTAGTCATCGGTCCACACCTTCGCCGCTCACTATGCGCTTGTACAGGAGTCCAGAGACAACGCTGCATTTGGGTCAGCGGTTTTGCACACGGCAATGTCTCACTCCGACCCCACCGCCTAGGTAAGGCTTGGTAGTCACCTAATTGGAATCGATATGAGCAAGCACTCGAAGAAGAAAAAACGGTTACTCACCTTTGTAACTGTTGTTCTTTGAGATGTGTTGCTCATATCCATTCCAAACCCGCCCCCCTTCCCCACTGTCAGAGTAGCCGGCAAGAAGGAACTAAGGGGGCGCTGGGTCGGCTGGGGTATATATCCAGAGCCATGAAGGCGCCATTCCAGGGGGCTCCACAGCCGACCCACTGGGTGTTGCTAGGGTAGAAAATTCTCCGATGATCGTGCACGCGGTGCGCGCACACCTAATTGGAATGGATATGAGCAACACATCTGGAAAAACAACAGTTACAAAGGTGAGTAACCGTTTTTTTCACTCCTTTCATACTATGGGGGTCTATTATTGCTGTGCTAGAGAAGAGTCCATCAGCTTTTCCAAGACAATTTCCCATCATTCTGCTGTAAAAATTCACTCCAATCCAAAGCTTGATTTAAACATTCTTAGCCCACAAGTTAATTGCAGCATTTTAAGTCTGTTCAGCAATTCTAAAGTTAGGAGACTGGGAAAATAACTTTTAGGTGCGTTTTCAATTATTCAATTGCTAACCAGCTTTGTTTTCTAAAGCAGATGATATAAACTGCTGGTCTATAATATAGAAATGGCCTTGTCACAATCTGTGCTCCCCCCTTCCAGCTTTCTCTAGCTGATCCTCTTCTAAGTAAACCCCTCATCTCCCCCCCCCAAAAAAATCATTGAACTAACGTGCCATTTACTGCCATCACATGGTTTACCCTGCTTGTGTGTTCTACCCCTTTTCCCACCATGTGTGTCTGTCTTGACTATTTAGATCGTAAGCTCTTTGGAGCAGGGACAGTCTGCCATGCTGTTTGTACAGCACCTGGCACAATGGGGCCCTGTTCTTGGCTGAGCCTTAGGCACTACTGTAATAATGATAATAATAGTAAGAGACAGTCCTTGCCCGAAAGAACTTACAGGCTAAATAGATAAAACAGACAAAGGGAGTATTATTATCACCATTTTATAGATGGGGGAACGGAGAGTTTAAGTAACTTTCCCAAGATCACATAGGAAGTGTGTGGGAAAGCCAGCACCTTAAGCACAAAAATCCTCCTTACTCTCTAATCATGAGTGTGTGAATGATCTGTTATGGACCTTCATTTCAAACCTCCACCACATTAAGCTATGTCTGAATATGGACTTTAAAGATGGATACAGGTGAAAATACACATTTTTCAATTGCCAAAATATGTATCTACATTGTTACACTACACATTTATCAATTCTAGCTATTTTCAACTCTATATACTGAATATTAATACCATTTTGTACTTATGTTGCCTTCATCTGAGGCTCTCAAAGCACTAGACATCAGACATGCGAAACCTGCGGAAAAAAGCCACAAACGCAGACATTTGGCTTGTTTTTGGCCTAAATGGCTTGTGAGTTGCTTGTTGGCTAGTTTTTTGGCTTGTAGCTTTTTTTTTTTTTTTTTTTTTGGCTCCCAGAAAGCAGGGGCAAGGGGAAGAGAGAGTCGGGGTTCAGAGTGGGCCCACCACAGTCCCAGACTGCACACCAGGGGGATCTACAGAGGGTCCTGTGGCACCTTTGAGACTAACAGAAGTATAGGGAGCATAAGCTTTCGTGGGTAAGAACCTCACTTCTTCATATGCAAGTAATGGAAATCTCCATGCCTCCAGCTTCCACCCCGGTCACACCACACGATCCATCGTCTACAGCCAACCACTGAGGTACAATCGCATCTGCTCCAACCCCTCAGACAGAGACCAACACCTACAAGATCTTCACCAAGCATTCTCAAAACTACCCAAGGAAATAAAGAAACAAATCAACAGAGCCAGACGTGTACCCAGAAGCCTCCTGCTACAAGACAGGCCCAGAAGAGAAACAAACAGAACTCCACTGGCCATCACCTACAGTCCTCAACTTAAACCTCTCCAACGCATCATCAGTGATCTACAACCCATCCTGGACAATGATCCCTCACTTTCACAGACCTTGGGAGGCAGGCCAGTCCTCGCCCACAGACCTAACCAGATCAGCTACAACATCACCGGCTCATTCACCTGCACGTCCACCAATGTTATATATGCCATCATATGCCAGCAATGCCCCTCTGCTATGTACATTGGCCAAACTGGACAGTCACTACGCAAGAGGATAAATGGACACAAGTCAGATATCAGGAATGGCAATATACAAAAACCTGTAGGAGAACACTTCAACCTCCCTGGCCACACAATAGCAGATGTAAAGGTAGCCATCTTACAGCAAAAAAACTTCAGGACCAGACTCCAAAGAGAAACTGCTGAGCTCCAGTTCATTTGCAAATTTGACACCATCAGATCAGGATTAAACAAAGACTGTGAATGGCTATCCAACTACAGAAGCAGTTTCTCCTCCCTTGGTGTTCACACCTCAACTGCTAGCAGAGCACCTCACCCTCCCTGATTGAACTAACCTCGTTATCTCCACACTGATTTATACCTGCCTCTGGAGATTTCCATTACTTGCATCTGAAGAAGTGAGGTTCTTACCCATGAAAGCTTATGCTCCCTATACTTCTGTTAGTCTCAAAGGTGCCACAGGACCCTCTGTTGCTTTTTACAGATTCAGACTAACACGGCTACCCCTCTGATACAGGGGGATCTAGTCACTAAGTGTTGGGGTTCTTAGGGATTGGCTTGTTTTGGCCTTGTTTTGAAATTGGATTAGCTTGATTTTTGGCTTATTGTGAAAGTCGAGGTGCTTATTTACCACCTGAAAGTTGGCAACTGTGCTAGACATAGGTGAACAAGTATTATCTCCACGGTGCAGAAGTGGAAACCAAGACAGGGACAGGTTAAATGACTTGCTCAAACTCTCATAGTAACCATGTAGAAGAAGCAGGATTAAAAGCAATCATGTGCTAGTGGGGATTCTTGTCCCCGGAATGTCAGGTTGAAATTCTGCCACCAAACTGAAGAGATGGTTGGACTGAGCTGATAGCTCTCTTAGGCTAGGGGTACCTAAATCATCCCTGCCAAAGATGACTTATCCCTGGGACTCATACACACACTTATGAAGAGCAATATTTTTTGCCTTTGGAATGGGCCAGATTGCACCAAATGGCAGCTGTTTTTAAAATAGTTTCGTGCAGGACGATACCCCTGCACAACTTACAATACCTTCCCCCACCCTTTTAAATGACACAAGTGGAATGCTGGGCTCCACCATCGGTATATTTATCTATGTGATCATCTATAAAACCCTGACTGGTTTGGAACACTGAGCTTCAGGGGTTAAAGGAGATTGAAACAGGATGGGAAGCTCTCCCTACACCAGCCAAGGAACAGGAGGATGGTGGGGAAAAGACTGCTACAGCCAAGCCAAGGAGAAAAGACAGCTTTCTCTGATTTCAAAGGAGGCAGGAGAGTAGTGATATCAGGCCCATCATGGACACGATTCCTACTGAAGTCAATGGACTTTGGATCAGGCCCTGTCTGAGAGCAACACCTGTGCCCCATTACAGTTTCCATACTTGGGTAGAAAGATTAGATTAGAGCAGAGGTTTTCAAACTGTGGTCTGCGGACCCCCAGTGGTCCGCAAGCTCCATTCAGGTGGTCCACAGATAGTTCCCTCTAAGGTGCACACCTGAGCGGCCGCACACAAGACAATGAAGGGCCACCAGCTCCACTAATTAGGTGCCTGGACCCTGGAGAAGACACATATGTAAGGTGAGGTGGTGGTCTTGGGAGGAATAGGGGGTAGGTGGGAGGGGGCAGTGGGGTAAGAAGAGGGGGGAAATTTGGGATGTGCAGGGCTGCGGCAGCCAGAGAAAGAGATGACTTTCCCCAGCTCCAGGACTGCAGCTGCCGGGTAGAGACGGCCCTCTTTCCCAGCCTCAGCTCTGTGGCTGCTGCGGTGGGGGAGAGGGAGAGACACCCCCCCCTCCTTCCCAGCCCCAGCTTGGTCAAGTGGTCCGCAGAAAAAAAACGTTTGAGAATCACTGGATTAGAGGGTCTTACCCTCAACTCCTATTTTGAATCACACTACAAGCAGCAGTAGAGCATTCTCATCAGAGGGTCCTGCATCTGGAACTCGCTCCCCTTGATAGTCTTCCACATCCAATCCATCCAGATTCATATGAACGTCAGAGAAAGATATATTCTGAGATGCTCTCATATGGTTTAACCTATTTGATTCCTGTTTTGACTATTCCTGGCAAAAGCTTAGTGACTGTGGACAACCTTATGTAATTACTCATTAATAGTAATAAAATAGCACCTACCTGCTATATCACTACTTGCTTTAAAAATAAACAAACGAGACTAAAACCACAACACTCATTTCACATAAGCCTTTGAATAACTATCAAATGGCTACATTCCTGTACCGTCAGTTGTGGCTGGAACTAAGGCAATGACCTAGAGGAGAAGGGCTCCATATCCCCTTGCCAAGCACCTGAACAATCCAGCCACCCTAAAAGAGACAATATTGTGACTGAAGGCTGAAACTTTATCCTTTGCATTAGTTCTGGTGCCTGTGACACAATACTGTTGGAATTCAAAAAGTGGTCCAAAGAGATACCATATGTGCAGCAACAGCTATGCACAATTGAGGAATTAAAAATGGATTTGTTTCCATTTTTACTTTGGTTTTCCTTTGAGTTTTAATAAAATATTTAACATCTTTAATTTCATAATAGCTACTGTGAATGTTGGGTGATGACACTGCAAGCATCATCTTTGCAGAGTTGGCTCAACATGCAGTCATAGAAATCAGAGTTGGGAAAGACCTATTACACTGGTCTACAATTTTTGAGAAGTCGTCTGCTTCAGAGATAAAATGTGCTATTTATTATGTATTTTGATGTGCTGAATTCAAATATGACAATTAAAACAACTGATTGGCTACTGTTTCTAAGATATTTAAGTTTTTACATTTTATGTCTATGTATATTGTGTAGATAGTAGAGTTTTAATCATAAATTGTAAACCTAGGTCTTTTCATGTGTTTATGGTTGCTTTACATGATAATATTTCACCTGTCCTGTTTATGTAACACTTTAAAAATCAGCAAAAGGGTTATATAAATAAAATTTATTATGAAACAAAAGGCAAAAAACTATTCTGTACATAGTTTAGTCCTATTCAGTGTCTACTCGGCGCTTCTTGGCTTGTCTCTTGTATTCATTAAATGGAGCATCTCTTGTCACTGTCCAGCAATAGTCTGCAAGTATTGATGGGCTCCATTTGCCCTGATAGCGTTTCTCCATTGTTGCAATGTCCTGGTGAAATCGCTCGCCTTGCTCGTCGCTCACTGCTCCGCAGTTCAGTGGAAAAAAATCTAGATGAGAGTGCAAAAAATGTATCTTTAGTGACATGTTGCAACCAAGGCTTTTGTATGCCTTGAGGAGGTTTTCCACCAACAACCTGTAGTTGTCTGCCTTGTTGTTTCCGAGAAAATTTATTGCCCCTAACTGGAAGGCTTTCCATGCGGTCTTTTCCTTGCCACGCAGTGCATGGTCAAATGCATCATCTCGAAGAAGTTCACGAATCTGAGGACCAACAAAGACACCTTCCTTTATCTTAGCTTCACTTAACCTTGGAAATTTTCCACGGAGGTACTTGAAAGTTGCTTGTGTTTTGTCAATGGCCTTGACAAAGTTCTTCATCAGACCCAGCTTGATGTGTAAGGGTGGTAACAAAATCTTCCTTGATTCAACAAGTGGTGGATGCTGAACACTTTTCCTCCCAGGCGCCAATGACTGTCGGAGTGGCCAATCTTTCTTGATGTAGTGGGAATCTCTTGCACGACTATCCCATTCGCAGAGAAAACAGCAGACCTTTGTGTATCCAGTCTGCAGACCAAGCAAGAGAGCAACAACCTTCAAATCGCCACAAAGCTGCCACTGATGTTGGTCATAGTTTATGCACCTCAAAAGTTGTTTCATGTTGTCACAGGTTTCCTTCATATGGACTGCATGACCAACTGGAATTGATGGCAAAACATTGCCATTATGCAGTAAAACAGCTTTAAGACTCGTCTTCGATGAATCAATGAACAGTCTCCACTCATCTGGATCGTGAACGATGTTGAGGGCTGCCATCATATCATCGATGTTGTTGCAGGCTACAAGATCACCTTCCATGAAGAAGAATGGGACAAGATCCTTTTGACGGTCACAGAACATGGAAACCCTAACATCACCTGCCAGGAGATTCCACTGCTGTAGTCTGGAGCCCAACAGCTCTGCCTTACTCTTGGGTAGTTCCAAATCCCTGACAAGGTCATTCAGTTCACCTTGTGTTATGAGATGTGGTTCAGAGGAGAAGGATGGGAGAAAATGTGGGTCCTGTGACATTGATGGTTCAGGACCAGAAGTTTCATCCTCTTCCTCTTCCTCGTCTGACTCAAGTGAGAATGATTCTGGTGCATCAGGAACCGGCAGTCCTTCTCCGTGGGGTACTGGGCGTATAGCTGATGGAATGTTTGGATAATGCACAGTCCACGTTTTCTTCTTTGACACACCTTTCCCATCTGGAGGCACCATGCAGAAGTAACAATTGCTGGTATGATCTGTTGGCTCTCTCCAAATCATTGGCACTGCAAAAGGCATAGATTTCCTTTTCCTGTTCAACCACTGGTGAAGATTTGTTGCACAAGTGTTGCAGCATATGTGTGGGGCCCACCTCTTGTCCTGATCTCCAATTTTGCAGCCAAAATAGTCTTTCTTAACCATAGTGGTGATACTGCGCTTTTGTGATGCAAAAGTCACTTCACCACAAACACAGCAGAAGTTATCTGCACTGTTCACACAAGTACGAGGCATCTCTGCTCACTTTGGCTAAACAGAAATGTGTCCCTTTGCAAAATCAAACACTGACAAATAAGAGAGCACAACACTGTATGATTTCTAGAGCTGATATAGGGCAATTTGTTCAGCAGAGTGATGTAAGCTTCGTTATGATTGCATCATCCATGACTTCTAGGAATAACATGATGCAATTCATATCATGTATGACGCAATACCAGCTTCAGATTGCATCATTCATTGTTTTGCCTAAAAAGCAAGTACTGTCCAAACCCAGTCATAGATTTATTCATAGATCCAGTCAAAGATGTATTTTAGTCATTTCTGGTTTAAATTGAGATCCCTTCTCTTTATAACTCACTTATCCTCCACCATTCCCAAGTCAAAGGTCGTATATACTGACCCAATAGCATATCTTGAAAACTAGAGCTAATCAACAATTTTAAGCATCATTTTCATTCTCAGTGACCCAGAATTAGTAAAGTTTGACTACATTTATTTCAGAAGCATTTTGGCTGTAGACCAGTGTTACGTCATCCAGTCAAGTGTCTTAACTTTTAACATACCAGGACTCCCTGGTAGCCCATTCCCATCTAGGAGGCATCTACTTCACCTCCCCCATTTAGCAATATGGAAAGGGCAGGGTGACTGTGACCCGCTGAGTGTCACACCAACCCCTACATTGAGAACCTATGATCTAATCCATATCCCCTCCACATAGTAAGGCCCCAATCCTGCAACTGAATTAAAGGAAGTGGTCCTTCAATGGAAACCACTTGGGTGCAAGAGCCTGCACAAATCCAACTGCAGGAATGGAGCCTATGTTGTGATCCCTTAAGCTTAAAGGGAAAGGGTTATAAGAGAAAAAGATTAAATATATTCAAGTGCCTTTTTGAGAACTAGGTGAAAACAAGACATAGATAATAAACTGTTACAGTCTTGGCTGAGTATAAAAATTGAAACTTCAGAAATAATCCATATTCCTTTAATTGATAAAGTACTTTGTTCATGTAGGTTTCATGGTAGGATGGTATAGATTATATATATGATTTCCCACTGGAAGACTTTTAGCAGGGTTACCTAGAACATATGGATCCTATTTTCACTTTTTTGTTATAGCACTTAATTTGTATGAAATTGCTGGTTAATGACATCCATGCCTAAACAGTGTTGTTTCAAATAAAATTTCCATGAAAGGTCTTTGTTCATACTCACCGCCTCTCAAGTACAGCAATGAACGTTTTAAGAGTCCTGTTGCCTATCCTGTCTTAGATGGTGACTGATCGAATAATGAAATTAAAACCAAAGAGGGGTACAACTACAGGCCACGTGTGTCTGTACCTCACCAGCCTGCGTGCACGGCGGGATTGTAGCTCTAGCAAGAGGTGGGCCTGAATCACGAGCCCAGTGGGAAAACCGCAGGCTTTGGGGAAGTGTGAATTTCCCAGCTGGCCCTGCACCGACAAACTGAGACCCTGGAGCCAAACTTCCCCACACTCTGCAGCGACTCAGGGCTGGAGCCCGCTCAGGTCTGGGACTTTAGACTCCAGCTAAGTTGCAATGTCAAAATAACACCCCGAGGAGGGCCAGGCCAGGAGGCAAAGGAAGCGCAGCAGCGGATGTGCCCTATGCCCTGGCTTCCTGAGGGCGGCAGGGATAGCTCAGTGGTTTGAGCATTGGCCTCCTAAACCCAGGGTTGTGAGTTCAATCCTTGAGGGAGCCATTTAGGGAACTGGGGTAAAAATCTGTCTGGGGATTGGTCCTGCCTTGAGCAGGGGTTGGACTAGATGATCTCCTGAGGTCCCTTCCAGCCCTGATATTCTATGATTCTTCCCCCCAACTGGGCTGACCCCCCCCCCCCCCCCCCCAACTCGCAGCGGGGAGTTGGGAACCCTTCTCTGGGCCCAGGTTGACCCGGCAAAGGGGGAGCTGCCGCGATAAGGCGCCTCAGGCAGGACCTTTGTTCCTGCCCATCTGGGTAAACCAGCCGCGGCCTGCAGCCCTCCAACCACCCACTCACCCCGCTCGCCGGGGCGCCACCTCCCGGTGCAAGCAGCGCGGCACAGTCCCCGCCTGCGAGAGCCGTTCGGAGCCAGCGCTCCCCCGTGTGCACCCGGCGGGGGTCGGGGAGTCACTGCCAAGGCCTCGGGCGCTGGCCTGGGCCTTACACAGCTCCGGAGCGCGTGCAGCGCAGGGGGCAGCGGCCCGCGCCAGGCCGGGCGGACACCTCGGGCTGGCGGAGATGAGCAGCGGGCCAGGCTGCCGATCGCTTTCCTGATAGGGGGCCACCGCTGCTTTGCTAGGCACCGAGGGGTCCTGTCCTGCGGCGGCTTGGCCCAGCGGGACCGTTTCGGGCGAGGATAGCGGAGCGTGGCGCATTTGTTAATGGATTCCTTGTTAATCGCTCTGAGGCTTTTATCACACCGCACATGGGGATAAGGATTGTTACTCTGAAGCCAGGCCGGCGAAATCTTTCATAAAAGCCATTTCTCGCCTGTTGGGAGCAACACGTTCACTGACCCCCTTCCAAATGATAATGCAAATTCACACAGCCACTGAAACCTTTAGATACATATTTTACGTAGATTTAACACACACACACCCCCTCCACTTTTGGAAACACCTGGAAAGCTGTAAAATGATTTACGAAGTGAAAGTGTTAAATGAGGCCACCAGCTGTAAGTCTGACAGAGCTTTATGGGTTTTATTAGGTGCCCTATTATGGAAAATAAACTTTAATCCGTCCATAAAAATAGAATCTGAAAAACATATTTGCCCTTGTAGTCTGGAACACTGAAGGTATTCTTGTGAGATGCTGGAGCTTTAAAGAGATTAGTTTTATTGAGAAAGACACAATACACCGGTAGGACTTTGATACCTAGTCCATGAATAGCTGCCTGTAGCCTGCCAGGCTATTTTTTATACTCTTGAAACACATTTGGACACACACCTCTTAGGCAAACAGTAAATTTCTGCCTCAATCAGGTTTATTTTCCTGTTTAATTATCACGTATTTAACTATAAATTAACGTCATGCGGATGAAAACTTTCATATGCTAAACTCACATCTCATCGGTTGTTCATTCTTTGGAATTATTCTGTTATGTATCTTTTGGAAAAGTTTGTATTTGTTTGGGGTTTTAATATAAACATAAAGACAAATTCTACTGCTAATTTATGTCTTGGACAACCTCATAGTCTTCCTGGGGTGTAAAATCAGAATTGGCCATATACCGGATTTATGGACTGGGTTTGTGCCTGTGTATATATATACACGCATACACAAATATTGATATAGTGAGTATATAAAATTAAGAAATGTATTCCTAAATCCAGTGTGTCTATAAATTCTGTAAATCCCACTGCCTGGAGCATAGAGAATGCTATAAAATACATGTGGAAACTGAAGTCATATTCTATATGCTGGAATCCATTAAAATACTTCCATATTTGTATGTAAGGAGGTTGTGCATTGAACAGGTTTCTACTTTATTAAGCTATATATATGGCAGAGTGTAATACTTATTTAATATCCCTCCAATGCAGCGAGGGTGCTGGAGTGCCAAGCTAATACATAAACGATATGCTTTATAGATTACATTTCGACTTAGCAACACCTGAAGAGCTCAGTGACCTAAAACTGTTTTTCTTATTATCATTAGTAACCACCTCATCCATGCATCAGGCTGTATTTCACACGCCTTGTATGGCCAAATCTTTATAGAAGTAATTTATATGGGCCATACTGTTTTCATTTGAAAGGTTAACACAGGTTTGTAAAAAATCACTTTTAAAAAGGTGTGCGGGAGTGGGGACACTCCATATTTTATAGGCTATTATTCTTCCGTGCAACCTGGGATATACTTGAGAGCAATAATTTTGTGACCGAATTTACATATTCAGATACAGTTGAAAACTCTGTTAGGGTGAGAGTCTCTGGGTAAGAAGCAAAAAATAGCAAGATCGCCAAGATGTCATGTTTGCTGAGCAGTTCTGCAACCTCGGAATGGAAGGACTGTGCACCTTAGCAGCACCAGCTGATAGGATGAATGCTGCTCGGGAATCCCAGACGACCTGTTTTGTCTTTCCCATTCTTGGGGGTGGGGGGAGGGCTGAGGGACACAAAGAACAAAGACCTGGTGAGACAATCCTCCTTGCCTTACTGAAATCGCAGGGCTTGATTCCGAGCTGTGTAAACCGGGAGTAACTACGTTAAAATCAATGGAGTTACACCAGTGGAAACGAGACCACAATCGGAGTGCTGTGGGGAGAAAAGCTAACAGGATTCATAAAACTACTTTTACTCTACTCTGATCCTGGGTAAGCAAAACTCCCCCAGACATATTTTCTTCTTCGGTACCCTAATGTAAAAATTCGGAGTTGCTCTACTGAATTCGGGGGAGTTACTCCGGATGTAAAGCAGGGTGACGGAGAGCAGGATTTGGCCTAATGGGAAATGTAGAATCTAGTCTAGGGTAATTAGTCACCTTCCTGGAATCCTCTGGTCTCTACCCCGGTGCTCGGGTGCTAGTATTCTTTTTGCATCTCTAAGCGGCCCGAGGAGGATGGTATTAGACTAAAAAGAGAGCAGAGACGCATAGTAATTCATTAGTGGGAATGAATTGTTAGATGTGGCCCCGAGTTAGTTAGGATGAGCCAGTGATTATATTTAAATTTGCTATAATTGATTTGGGGAAGAGCTGCGGTGACAAGAACGAATTGATCATTAAATTTATTAGAGAGATAAATTTCGCCGCTATTAAGGAGTTTGAATGACGACAGTTATGCTGACTCCACCAGAAATCTGCCTGGAGGCTCCCAAATGCAGCAATATTATAACAGCAAGGCTATAAGTGGGAAGCTTAACTAGCAAATAACGTTATACCTTTTTCATTATTCAATAGTTAAAGACAATGGAGTGGGAATGGGTTTCCTCATGAAATCTCTTGAAAGGGCTGTTTCGGTAGGTCATTTGATTCCTTTCCACTTTGCTTGCCGGGGCTAACAACAACTTTCCATGGTGGTAGCCCTTGAATTAGTACAATGCCTGTAAATTAGCATTGCTTTCTAATTTCCTTCCTGCGCCAGGGCTTTCAGACGGTTGGTTTTTAATTTTTCCCACTTGAACACTAATAACCCAATTGCTTCCTTTTAACTGGGGGCAGTTCACAATGGAAGTGGTACTTCAATCCTGCTAGGATTTTTAGCTAGCATTCCCACGCGTTGGGGTTGTACAGTACGTGGCAATATACCAGGAAAGGAGAGTCATTCAGGCAAGGAAGTAGCGCTGATTTATATGTGCTAGGTATGGGATGGAGCAAATAAGATATGAGCCAGGATTTGGGTTAGATGTTTGCATTTAAAATAGTGAAGGGAGGGAAGGGTAAGATAAAGCAAAATGGCTTCATAGCAAAATTATAGACAGATGTTGATCAAAGGACGGTTGTTCTCCATCTCACCCTATATTCAATATTGATCATTTTAAAGTCTATTTAAACATCCTTCTTTCCGCAATAGAAACAGTGCTTCTAATGCAGGGGTGTGTTAACTATCCAGTCTAAATAGTGTTTCCATTGAAGGAAAGAAGAGCTCGCCTCTTTAGTCCATTCGCATAAATGATGCACGTCCCAGAGGGAATAAGTTTTAAACGCGACCATGAAAACAGCGTGTTTCGTTCACCGCGTTTGACTGCCCTGCCTGTGTGCCCGTTTTTAAAACATGCAATAGCTGCGTTGAGCAGTAGGTGCACACATTCCCAGTTTAGGGGAGCGAGGGTCCTGCGCGGCAGATTGCTCCAGAGGGTGCATGTCTCCTGCTAAGCACGCTTGGGTGAAAAGCTACCCCGCATATGCAGATCGTTGCTCGGTCCTCTCTGTCCCCAGCTAGGATCCCTTCCTCCATGTGTAGGGCACATGCTCGCAGCTTCTGCAGCTCGCTGATTGATGAGCCACATTGCAGAGGTTTATTAATCTACACCCACTGCAGCTCTCCTGTGAAATGTTTCCGCAGTTTGACTCTCTTCTAATGTTTGCTCGGCTGTACATTTGCACAGATCCGAGAGAGCTATTACCAGCTGGCCTTAGGGCCAGGCCAAGCCGGCTGAATTGCATGGCAGGGAGGAATCAAAATCAAAAGGGAAGAGTATTTAGCAACAAGCAATCAGAAACAGAGTTGGATTCACCATGCAGCTAGGGGAAGATCAGAAAGCCACTCCATTTGAAACACAGCAGCAGTCCCCTCGCATGAATCCGTCTTCTCTTATTTTCTGCTTAATAAAAAACAAATTGGAGCAGTTTCTGATTGCGGGTAAATCCAGTATCCCGCTCCAGATTTTAATGGAGTTATTCCAGATTTACACCGAGATCTGAATCTGGCCCGACAGGCAAAAACGAGGAAGAAAATAGAGGTTTTTTTTTTTTAATATAAATTGTCCTCATAAATGTATTGTTAGGAGTAAGTATGAGGAAACCACTGGATGTTCTGGGGACTGCTGAGGTAGTAGAACACTAATACAGAAATAAACTTTAGAGTGTTTAGATCGAATTAAATTAAGTTTGGAAAACAATCTGGCAAAAACCTCTTTCACAGGAAATCATACAACGTCCAGTCGATTTATTTAACTATACATCTAGGGTCCTTCCTCCAGCCCCTATCAGGTAGTGTATGGATTCAGAGACATCATTTCATTCCATTTCCCCCCATGAAATATACATATTTACGTGTATAATAAAGTGACAAATGATATGTTTCCGGGCCCGGTATAAACTCCAGACCCTGGTAGCCAATCCTATTCCTTCACAAAAAATTGTACATAAGGCTCAAGTACAAAATGTTTATTTTACATACCATCATGGACGATGGAGAAGCTGGATAATAATTTAGCATGCATAAGTCGAGGTACCCCTTTTTATAAATACAATATACAAAAATAAAGACAGTACAGTCTTGAGATTTCCAGCAGTTTTAACGTTCATGACAGTTTTCCAGCTATATAATAAGCACAAAACATCTCCAATACTCAGCAAAAGAATAGAGTTTCCATGGGTAGGGTTCAAGTTTTTTAAATGTCTCTTAACACTGTGGTGAACTGTAAATCTTCTCTAGCATGTGTAGGAAGAAGAATCCTTAAAACAAAACAAAAAATCCAAACCTTACCAAAGCTGCTCACCTCTAATATTACCTGCTTGGTCTCTCTGTTTGTTTGTTACATGACCGCGGAAATGCTGACACCAAAGAGCAATGATGGATCTGGGTTTGTGCGCAGCTGAAGACCGAGTATTTCCCATGTAGAAATAAAAGATACTGGTATAAGATTGGCTGTTCTTCCTCCTGTGCAGGAAGATGGCTGCATTTGGGACTCATTTCACTGAAGCCAAAGGCTGCAAAGATGGAGCAAAAGCAGATGTGTAGGGATGGGGCAGAGGAGTATGTGTTGATGGTGGCATGGGGCAGTGGGCAGATGTGTGTCACTAGGGCCCGAGTAAGGGATGGTGGAGGAAAGGGGGGGTCGAGGAGAAAGGTGGGTGGTCTGGCGAAGGGGCTTAAGGATGGGGTGGGCAGAGGTGTGTGGGGTGGTTGGGGAAGGGGTGGACAGAGGAGTGTGTGTCTGTCTGGAGGTGGCTGAGGCGGGGTGGGCAGAGGGGTCTGTTTGGAGGTGGCTGGGGTAGGGGTTGGCAGAGGGGTCTGTCTGGTGGCTGGGGTGGGGTTGGGCAGAGGGGTCTGTCTGGAGGTTACTGGGGTAAGGGTGGGCAGAGGGGTCTGTCTGGAAGGTGGCTGGGGTGAGGGTGGGCAGGCTGGAGTTTGGCTAAAAGGTCTGGGACCGGATAGCAGCAGCAGGGAGAAGGGGAGCCCCCTGCCGGCTCACTGGGGCTGGCCGGGGGGCGGCTGCAGCGGGGCAGCGTGCCTGCTGCGGGGCTGTGTCTCCTCCTCGTCACCCTCGGAGCAGTCGGAGGAGTTGTAGGGGCAGCAGTGTCCGGCTTCCTCCTCCTCGGGGTCGCTGTCCCGGAGCTCCCGCAGCCGGCGGCCGCTGCTCTTCTCCGGGGCCGGCAACAGCAGCTCCTCGTCCGCCTTGTCCTCGCCGCCCAGCCCGCTCTTCTGCTTCTCGGCCTCCTGCGCCGCCTGCTCCTTGGCCTTTTTACTCCGCTTCCACTTCATGCGCCGGTTCTGGAACCAGATCTTCACCTGCGGGGCGAGAGAGGGGCTGAGGGGGGATCGCAGCCCCCGGGGGGACCCCACACACCTCCGCCCTCCCCCGAACACCTCTCCCGTACCCAGGCCACTCTCCGGCCTGCAGCCCCCGCTGCCGCCGACCAGCCTCCACCCCCCACTGGGCGCTTCCCCCGGGCCGGGGGGCTGGTTAGAAGGGACCCCACCGCTCCGGGGTAAGACGGGGCAGCTGGCCCTGACTGGAAACACCCTCGCGCGGCCCGCAGCCTCCTCGGCGCCGAGGGTCGCCAGGCAAAGCCTGGGGGAGCGGTGGCAGGAGAGCCCGGGAGGAGGCAGGCAGAGCCCAGCGGCCATGGGGGGAGCGGTGGCAGGGGAGCCCGGGAGGAGGCAGGCAGAGCCCAGCGGCCATGGGGGGAGCGGTGGCAGGAGAGCCCGGGAGGAGGCAGGCAGAGCCCAGGGCCATGGGGGGAGCGGTGGCAGGGGAGCCCGGGAGGAGGTTAGGCTTTGCGGCTATTCTGCCCCCGGAGCTGCCCAGCCTGAATCCAGGTGCTCGAGCCCCCTCTTCCGCCGGGACGGAGCTGGGAAGCCCCCCACGCCCGGTGGCCCGGGGCGGGCTGGGCCTGAGCGGAGCGATCCTGCGTCCCTGAGCCCCGAGCCGCTGGTTCTAAGCGCCGGGCCCCTTCCCCTGAGCCCGGAGGGGCCGCTGCAGCCGCCACCCACCTGGGTCTCCGTGAGCATGAGGGACGTGGCCACCTCGAAGCGCTTGGGCCTGGAGAGGTATTTGTTCAGTTTGAACTGATGCTCCAGCTCCAGCAGCTGCTGGCTGGTGAAGGCGGTGCGGGGCCGCCGGCACTTCCCCAGCAGGTTGGACTGCGCCTGGGCTGGAGACAAAACGGCGCATCAGCACAACGCGGGCAGCCGGGGGGAGCAGCCCGACCCCCGCCACCCTCCCAGGGCAGCCGGCTCTCACGGGCCGGAGCTGGGACTACCGGGGCCCAACTACCTTCAGCATTAAAGGGGGTCGTTCTAGTGTCCCTGGCTGCGTCCACCTGCCTCCATGGGGGGCAAGCTAGATCCAATGGGAAAGGATTGGGAAAGGAAGAGAACTGCTGGTCCCCTGCGAGGGAGAGAAGAAGGGAGGCAGCAGGTGAGGGGGGGGGGTTAGAAAAAATATATCCGTGCGAAATTCTTTTTAAAAATGGAGGAAAGGGAAGAGGAACAAGTGATTAAAATTTCTCCGCCGCATGCCCTCTTCCCATAGTTAACCCCAGCGGTGACCTTTCTACATGCCACGATGAAAAACTACCCAAACCACTTCCAATTAGTACCTCATCTCCGCAGTCCTGGCTTCAGACCGGTATCTATCACACACACAGCCCTGAGCGGGCAAGTCTCCTTCGGGCCCGCCCTCACAACGAAGGCAAATGCACTGGCACCGCGGAGTAAAATCCCGGGGAATTTTTTTGCAGTGGAGTAGAGTGATCTGATAATAGTGCAGTCCTTGGGGGAGGAGGGAGAGCAGGAAAGCCTCCCGTCCTCAAATTGTTACTATAGAAGCATTAAAGGCACTTTAAAGTAAACATTATCCTTCCCTAAATTAGACACCTCAAGCCACGCCTGATGGCAATAGGAGATGGACTTCTCTATTTACATAATTTCACATAGATTCACCGCAGGGAAATTTATGACCAAAGAGGGACTTCTTGATTTCCCAAGAGCCTAACAAGTGCTAGACAATAAAAGGAACCCGGGATCACGGTGAAATGATATCAGTCTCTCAAGGGAACAGCAATTTGCTTCATTTAACTTTAACGCCCCCTGCTTTAGTTAAACAAGTCTCCCGAATTCCCAGCTTGACAATACATTAGAACTTTAATTAAAACAGACTCCAAAGTGACTTTGGGAAAATGTTCAGTGGAAGATTGGCCCAAGCAATGATCCCCCCGCTCTCCCAGCAGATTAGAGAAATTTCTCTCCAATCAGTTCCATTTGTTTTTATTTATTTTATTTCATTATCTCAGTTGTCAAGTCTTATATTTGCAGACAATAGGAGACAAATGTGACATGAAACATGACATGGAATATTGTTCAGTATTCGAGTGAGGTAACTATATATAGGAAATATCTATTTTCAACAATATTTTCGAACTATAAAATTAGATGTTATAATCTCAGCACGTTTTCTGGATTCAAAATAGGGGCTGCGTCAAAATTTACTCGGTTGAAAGTTGGAAGTAAAGAGGACTGATGGCGGTCACATTTAATGGACACATAAATGAGAACATCAATTAGGAAACATGCGAGCTGAAATCCTTCTTAAACAACAAATCCAGTCTCCGTAGTTGCGGATGATATTTATGCTCCTTCTAAGAGGCAACACAATCATAACATGTGATTTGTGATTTCTTGGACATCCTCTCCTCTTTTGTTGTTGTTTGCTTTAGAAACTTAAAAGCCTTTAAAAGGAGAGGGGAGGAGGAGCCTGCCTTTACTACCTCATTTGGAGCAAACCTGCTAAAATGACCAGAATAAAAAAGCAGTGTCCGGCATACAAACAGTAACACAGATGAGATTTTCTCACTGCTGTGTGATTTTCCAGGCCTCCATTATCTTTTCTCTTGGCTATTTATTCACTAGTGCATTTTGTTTGAAAGGGCAAGAATTCGGATAGCTTTTCTAATTATTTTTCTTCTTGAATGTCCTAGTCTAAACAAATCTATTTAAGAGAAAACAATGGACTTTTTTGTCTGTATGTGTGTGGAGTATATTAAAAAAAAAAAAAAAACCACCAAACCCGTAATTCTTTCCTGGCATGATTTAAGTAAAACTACACCTAAGGTATTGTTAAGCCAGTAATTCCCACAGAGAGCTAACACCTAAGAAAATGATCTTTGCCTAACACAGAGATGCAAGAAATGTCCCCATCTCCATTGAGGCCTAGCAGCCCAGCTGCTGTGAGGACAGGTCAGTGTTTCTGTTTTTAACGCGGTTTTTTTTTTAACAAGCTCAAATATAAGTGATTGCATTTATTTAGCTTTCTTATTTCAATTACACCAAATAAACATTTAATTATAGCCTAGAATGTCCACTGAAACCATCTAAGAGAGGAGTGTGCTGTTATTACTATCAACTCTTTCCTGAAGAAGTGATCTGTGAAATTTGCCTGGATGACAGGATCTGAGGAAGCACCATTCTGGGTGAAATTGACAGAGCCCTGCAAAGTTGTACCTCATACTCCTTATACCGTAATATTAACAAATATGAGCAGGATCGCTCTGCCATCCAGAAGAAAAAAAAATATCGTCAGTTTTCATGGATTTTCATATACACCGGTATTCGGTTCTCATTCATTATTTAGCACAATTCCCCCCAGGGTACAGTTTGAATTAGAACTCAGAATGTAAGGAATGATTTGTCACCTTTTTCACGTCCCAAGAAAGATCAGTCTATTATTTACTGCTAAGGTGCCGGCCATAACGAGCTGCAACGCATTCCAGATTCCCATTGTTAATCGTTATTTCCTCCCTCCTGCTAATAATTACCAAATACAATATATATATTATTACACCCGCCGCCGGTTGAAGTCTTGACCGAATCCTTTCCGGCGCTAGCTGAATGGCGTGGGACATTAACTACGAGGAAAGGCCAGTGGGAGAATCAATGTATCCTTGCCGTAGGCCCCTGGAACGCTACAGCCTGGCTCGGGCCATGCAGAAGGGCAGGCGAGGAAGTGGTGAGGATAGGCTCAAAGGAAAATGACAGATCATAACAAACCCAGCGCCCCCAATGCCAGCGCTTGGCCCGGCGATACTCACAGTTAAAGTCCGGCATTTTGGGGAGGATCATGCCCGCTGTGGATGCTCGTAACCACTGATCCAGCTGAAAAGTCCCGGCACTGAGTTTGATGGGGTCTGCGGCAGGGTGAGAAGGGTGAGCCCCTTGCACCTGGGAGTAGGAGTAAGACAAAGCGGGGTGCTGCCCGGCCAGAGCGGCTGCCGAATAGCTGTACATGGGGTGCCCGTAGAGGGCGGCCTGGGTGGGGATGCCCGCTCCCCCCTGGTGCAGTCCCAGGGCCATGCCCCCGGCGGAGTGATGGTGGTGGTGATGGCTGCTGGTGCTGCTGGTGCTGGTCAGGAAGCCGGGCTTGGGCACCAGCCCGCAATGCGCGGCGAGGATCCGCGGCGGCGAAGGGCTCTCAGTCCGCAGGCAGTCCGAGGAGCCGCCGCTGTGGCGCTCGGAGGAGGACGGGGGGCTGCAGCTGCTGCTGTTACTGCTGCTGCTGTGGCCAGATGTGTTGGCGAGGGAGGTGACCAAGGCCAGCGGTGAGGTCTGTGCGGAGGCGGCGGCGGCTGCTTTGGGAGGGTCGACAGCTAGGAGAGCATCGATCCGGAAATTTTTGGATTTTTCCATCGGATTGTTTCTAGAAAAACACCCTCCCTTAGCCTATAAAATAATAGTAAGAGCCCCCGCCCGACCCCACAGCGCCCCGTGGAGAGTCTGTATCCCCTCCCACTCCCAGTGCTGGGGCTCTGCCTAGACCAGAGGACCAGCCCCCCAGGCCAAGCGCTGCAAAATGTCTCTCGGCAGATAGTAAGCACCTCAGCTCCAAACTCTACTCACTTGAAGGCTCAGATCCGGCTCCCATTGGCCCCGAGGCTGGAGGAAACACTATTGGTGGCCGGTACTAGGGTTTGGCAGCCGCGATTGGCCCTGCAGCACACCTGTCAACGCTTCGGGAATGGGCCTGCCCACTTCATTTCTTTGCCCTCTAGAGCAGGTTGAAGGGAAAGGCTCGCTTGGTCTCCCGGGGCGGGGGGCGCGGGGGGTGACCAACACAGAGAAAGGAAAGTGACTTGAGAAGCTTCTGTATTTACCTCCCGCCGACCCCCCCCCAAAAAACGAAAACAAAAATAAATTCCTCGGTTGGGCCAGGTTTTTACAGACTGAAGATAAATTCAGCCAGAAAGAATGTGCAATCATCGCAACGCGAACATATTCTGCTAGAACATCATCAGCAATGATGTGTTAATCATTCCACAGTCATACCCTGCTATAATGAGTCTTGGGCCACAACAAATATGTGTGTGTGTTTGTTTGTGTGTGCGAGCGAGCACCTGGATCGCGGCACAATGTACTGCTCGAAGGATTCTCTCCACTTGTGTCTGTTTAGCCAATGCTGCAGTTAACGTGATGTTACCTTAATCTGTGTAAGATTTAAGTGAGATGTTCGTACAGTTCGTTTGGGTGGTTTAAGGAATCTATCCCCTCTTAAGCGGCCTGTAGTTATTTTGTTGTGATGAAAGGCCCGGGCATGGACAAATAAGATGAAATATGTTCTCAGACTCTTACCTACTATGTATGCATAGTCAACATAACACATCTGGGATGACATATTGGATAATATTCATCTCTAGCTGGATATGGATTTATTTGATACGTCTTTCCAGATGTGATAGTGTCCACACCTATATTCAGTTTCTAATCTAATGTGTCAATGTGGTGACCACAAAACAGGACCTGGATGAAATTTATTTCAAGTCTTTAAATAACAACAAACATCATAAACCGGCATTTGCGCCTGATCCCAGGCTTTTCATGCAGATGTCTGACCTGTATCACCAGCTCACCGATGAACAGTGCATTTTTATTTTCACAGTTATGCAACAAAAATTCAGCTACGCCAGGAGCCTGAAAGCACTGCCTTACTCTATTCTCGGTATGCTTACAACACTGTAGATATGTATAATTACAACACGACTAGCCAGTGATAATATACCAGGCAAGGATTTTTCTTAGCCTTGTTAAATGGCATAGCTTTGGCGGTCACATTTGCAAAATGAATAGCAATTGCTACGTACTTTCGGAGAACGAGAAGGCACCAGCTGCTGATTAAATAAAAGCACGATATTTTACAGTGATTTTCTATTATTAAGTGACAAATCAGCGGTCACACAATGTGCCAATGAGAAGGCAACAATGTTTTATACACCCTCTATGCCTACACAGACCACAGCTTTTGCCTTCCACACTATTCATTTGGCAACTTGCCTTACAATAAAAGACCACGTAAAATCTCGGAAAAAAAAGAGGGGGGGGGGCAATCGAATTCTCTATGCCTGGCTGAGAACGTCAGCACTGGTTTTTTTTTTAAATCGGAATGAAAAATATTGTTTCACATAGACCAAAAAAATCACAGTGTTAATTACTGCAGTTCTACTAATACTCAGCAATGGGGACTCAGTTCTCCACCTTAAAGCCCTATATATGTTTGCCTATATCGAAAGCCCAAGCTGGGGTATGCAGTGTATTAAACTTCAGTTTTCTATCATTCCTGGATACTTCAAATATTTACAGTATGTGCGCTGCCAACAGATTTTTAACGCGTTGGAAAGAATAAACATCTGTAAGTCAGGAAGTCAAGCCTGCCACCAAAATTTAGTTTTGTCAATAGCGTTATTAGACCTACTTATCTTACACAAACACATCGAAATATAAAAGGAAAAGCGAGAGGGAGGCAGATTTCCAGTCTTTTGCAAAGTAAGAATTTCCTGAAGCTCTAGAAGGGGGTTAAGAGAGAAAAGAGGCACAATGCAAATGGGAATGTGAACAGAAGGTCAGGCTGTTACAAGAAAGAGTCACAAAGTAAACACATTCTCCCTTCAAAAGCTTTTGCAAGAGCTGGTGATAATGTGTCTGACTTTGTACCTGACTTAATTTCCATATAATTGCAGCCCGGGATTGTGAAATTACTCTGTTTCCAAGGGACAGGTATTTATTAAATATTTGCTTCACCTGTTAGGGTTTTTTTTTAAGGTCCGAAAGCGCCTGATACCAGAGATCGTAGAAAGGCCAGGATAGTCCCAAAGCCATGTAATGTCAACCCACGCAGGTATGAAGCATTTTAAAAATACATCACGTTATATTCATGTTATCATATATCAAACTCTCCCCCATAGGCTGTTCAGAATGACCTCTCCAGGGAAGTGTCATCGCTTATTTAAATCAAAACACTAACGAGTGTCCAACAGGAAACAGTTTTGCACTGGCAGGGAGATGGTCTACATGACCGAATAGATCTTGCCTGTGTCTCTAGCTTTCGCTCCTCCTCCGTTTAATACTCATAACAAGGGCCACGTCCTTTACCAGGAAATTCAGATTTTTTTTTTTTCCGGAGAGAGACGCTTTTCCCATTCCCGTGCACTTCCCAGGCAGCAGGCTATCGGGCAAATAAAATAGCTATCTTAAAAGTAAAATAAAATTGCATAAGCAATTATTATAGAGCTGACTTCTCTCTCTCTTTTCCCTGGGTGTGATGCAGTCTGAACACGATCTAGTAACCAGACGTACAGATCTCTGTGTGTGCAGAGTACTGGGAACAGTGTATTTTAGTCGGAGAGAGACAGATGGAAAATGTCAGTATAACCACCCCAATCCCAAAGTTCCCCTCCCCGCCCCCGCCAAGCTAATTAATTGTATCCATCCCATTAATGGTGGTGTATGTAACTATTGGAAATCAACAGCCACTGAGATTCGGTGTGTGTAGATCCTCCTGTGTTCAAGGATTTGCGATGTACGTGGAGCTTTCCTATGGACTGGGTTTATTTCTGCGGCGCTGAGTGTGGAAACACGTCACGACGATTTAAGAAATGGCACTTCGATAACTCAATGCACAGTTACACCTCTACGGTACAAGGCAGCGCCCTATTGGGCTATCCCTTCCCTTCATACCCCCTAGTAACTATGGAGGACTATGCTGGGCAGCACTTAAGCAACTGAGTTTTGTGGCTCCTGGGAGCGGTATTTTGGGACAGGTTTCACTCTGCCGTCTTGTGATTTCCACTTGTCCCAGATGGCCCATTGCCCTGACTACTCCTCTGGGTCACTCCGTTTTGATCATCACACACATTTGGGCCTGTCATTCTTTTTCACGCATTAATTGTACTAAAATAATAAAAAAAAAAATCTGGAAAATGTTCCTACCATTCTGCCCTCCCCCGCCGGGTCCCTCATATTCTTCCTGGTAATCCCATTCCTTCGATCCACGGGACACCCCTCGCCCCACACACGCACACCCCAAACACACACACACACACACACACACACACACACACACAGAGAGAGAGAGAGAGAGAGAGAGAGAGAGAGAGAATTAACCCCCTTTAAATCACTCCTGCATCCACTAACTCTGTGTGAGCCAAAGACCTCTTAAACGAGAAAATCCACTGAATTAATCTATTTCCAAATCCAGCTTGTTGTGGTCCATGTACCTATTATCTGGCCATGCCCTGTGTGAAATGGACAGCTGGGTACAGGAAGCCTGTTGGTTCGGTGTCTGGATTGCAAGATTTGGGAATAACACCTTAATGCTCAGGACTACCACGGCATCAGAAGTTTTCTCCTGCCTCCCAAGCCGGGCTGCATGTGAAGGATTGGATTATGGGTATCTTTGACACAGGCATGTAAATGATTGGTCTGTAAAACATACTGGTTAATTTGTATAATGTACTCCCTTTCTTACGGGGCATATTTTATTTGGGGGATATGTTGCTTGTGTATGCATGTCAGAGCATTTTGAATATGGAAATAACATGGATTGGATGAAGCCAGAGACACATGCAAACTACTACAAATCACAAACTATTACTGTCCATATGGGGATCTGTCAAGTATTAAAGGCCACTTTGATGACCAGGCAGGCTAAATACATGTAAGGGAAGCCCACATGCCAGATAGCCCCGGCAGGGAAGGAATTACCGGGAGGGAATTACCGATCCTTTAGTGGGCCTCCTCTCTTGCGTAAAAGCTGCATCTCGCCCCCCAGATTTATCAAGTTGTTGTATTTGTATTAATGTGGAGGATACACGCTTTGGGGGTGGGAATGTTTCCAAGCTAAACACCAGAATCTCCTCCCTATTCCCAAACTCAGCTCTGAGAGTCAATTTCCCCTTTCCCAGGAATTTGTTTGGGAGTTTTCCCCTGTGTCTTTACAGCCTGCTTCCGACCTGCTACTTTCTGGTGCTTTATTTTTGTTTGTGAAGCAAAGGCCACTGAAGCCAGTGGGGGTCTTTCCATGGGCTTCAAAAGGCTTTGGATCCGGGCCTCCCCTGCAGCAAACGCACCACCAAATAATCCCGAGGCCTGATTCTGAGGGGCGCTGAGCCCCCAGCGGATTGTAGCCCCATTCGAGACCAGCAGCGTGAACGCCCCAGTTGCCCTGGGTCCTCCTGACAGAGCTGGGGCCAGTCCCTTGCCTGGTGGGCTATCTGCGCTGGGTCCTCCATGGCTGTTGCTTTGGCCCATCTGTGCCTGAGGTAGGGAGGGTTTGTAACGGTTGCTTAGAAACATAAACCGAGATTGTTGCCTAAATCTGAGACCAATGGGGGTGGGCGAACCGCTAAAAGCCACAGTTTGCAAAACAGCACACGGGCCCCCTCCCTCCTCCAATGAAGCCTCTTTTGCCGCTGACCTCAGTGGGAGCAAGATTGGGCCCATAGTGGGGAATCAAGGGCAAGGTCATTAAGGACAGGGAGACCCTTCGTAAGGTTTTGCCTGAACCATGGGGAACGCCTCGTTCAAGCCTCTGCATGCAGTGAGTCTTGTGGCTCAGGGGGCTGCAGAGACAGGCTTGTCAACTGTCATGTAAGAAACCTTATCGCTCCCTCTTTAGGACGGGTCTCACGCAGTCCGGGTGGTTCTGCCTGGCCAGCCTAAGTCACTAACACAGAATCGGGCCGGACCCTGATTGTCTGAGTGGGACATTCTTTATCACAAGAAGAGTCAGGATTCCCAGAGCCGAGCCATGCCCCAAATGTTCCAGCCCCTTCTCCCACTAGAATCTGGGTGTGCCCCTGCCCATCTAGCGATGTGAGCTCAGACACAAACCTGACACAAGTCACGGAAATCCGCAAAGTCTCACCAGCGCACGAGCTCTGCAGACCAGACTCTTAGACCGTCTATGTAGCCCTGACTCGGGTCAATCTACCATTGACTTCTACTAGAGCGTTTCTTCACGAAGGACTGCACAACATCGAGATGGCTGAATTTGCCCGTTCACTGGTGCACGGGTTTTTTTTAAATGTTCATTGTCAGCCTGGTCTAGTTGGTGGAACTATTCAAATCGAAATAAATGACAGTTGCGCTTTAATTTATACCCTACCCGGTATCCCTACAAGGCACAGAACGGCATAGCAAGTGCACGGCTTAGTTAGTTTTAGTCTGCCTCGGGAAGATGTGCAAGCTCAGAAGAAAACAGCACAAGGACGGGAGAGAACCAGGGGTACCCAATGCTAACCTTCAGACTGGAGTATTATATTCCACTGGGGCAATAAAAACTGCATTGTTTCCTTCTTTTCACGTCATTAGCAATCACTTTTAATGTGAAACGTTGTCGATTGGGGAAAATAACAAGACATCCGTTGCCCTACATATTGACAGACTGTTTCCATTGTCAGGCATTGTTCCATTGAATACAGGGGCTATATAACCAGACCCTTCTAACGGAGCATTGAAAGAGTCGCTTTAAGATGAGTTGTAGACCCAGTCGATTTTCCACTGGAAATTAACACATTATGAAAAAGTATAAACGCAGGCCAGAAATATTTTAGCCTTTTGGGGTACGATGTAGTCATATTTCCCACCACTTTCCCACCTCATTGTTCAGTTTTGCATTTATTTTTGGCCAGATCTAGTTGCAAACTAAAGCTACTCTGCTCCGTTACAATGTGAAACTGACATGTTCGCTTGTTTCCAATTTCTGCAGGGCTGTCACGGTTCTGATTTAACTCGCTAAGCAATCCGTAATGCTATTACGCTCTATCAACAGGATAGAGCAATACTCTATCCTGTTGAAGGATAGAGTATTGCTCTGCCACCTAATATTTGAAGTGAGGAATCTGGAGATTTCGCAATGTGAAATCACCTGCAGTGAAATCTTTTCTCAGCGCAGAGTTAGTGCTTGCCTGAGGCATGTTAGTCTCCAGCTCAGTGTTGTAAAATGAAAATTAATTCACAACATGATTTGTTTTGCAGATATGGACATCATGTTGCGGTGACACTTTATGGCCTTTTTCCTGATTTGAAAAAGGCAGAAAGCTGCGGGCGAGTTCACTTAACGGAAAAATAGAAAATATGATTTTACAGCCACACTCAGGTTATTGTCAAAACGAATGTCACTAATGTCTAACCCAGATCGGTTAGACAGAACAGGTTTTACAGAAACCGCAGTAAATAACAACATCTCTGTAAAACACCATCAATAAGAGGCGACAGAAAAGCATCGAACATTTTGATGGCTTTAATTTATGTGACCGAATGCCAAGCAATTAAAACAGTTGAAACCCTCCCAGCGATTAGCCTCGTTTCTGTTCATGGGTATCCTTTGGAGATGTATCTAATATGTATGTCCAGCATATGTCCCTTTGGCTATATATAAAGTAGGTATCTCCAACTCTATAGACGAGGAAGGATCGCCCAGTGGTCCGAGCGCTAGGTGAGGCTAGGAGAGACTTGGGTTCCTTTCAGTCCCTGCTCTGCCCATGTACTTACTGCGCGACTTTGGGTCAAGTCACTTAGCCGTTTTGCGCCGCAGTTCCCTCAGCTAGAAAACTGGCCTAGAGTGGAGGTGGTTGGCAACCTAGGTACTAAGAAAAAAAATGCCAAGAGAAGTCGGCCCTACCCGGCCACGGAAAAAGAAAAAAATACTCAGATACTTTCATACCACGTATCCGTAGTCTACATAACACATCAGAAAAGATGTATTGGATAATGTTCCTCTCTAGCTGGATATCTGATAGGCCTTTCCAGATGTGATAGTGTCCATATTCAGTTTCCAATCTAATGTGTCCATACATAGTCGGCTCCAGGAATTGAACTTCGGGCCTATTCTGATACACGAATAGTAGCACTAAAATGTTTCAATCAAGGCAGATAATGACAGGAAGTTTCAGTTAATTGGTATATTTAGCTGTGCTGATGTGGCAGAAACGGCAGCTGCCTCGC
Source organism: Malaclemys terrapin pileata (assembly GCF_027887155.1). Lineage (NCBI taxonomy): Eukaryota > Metazoa > Chordata > Testudines > Emydidae > Malaclemys > Malaclemys terrapin. The sequence goes on along the minus strand of NC_071506.1, from coordinate 267,526,768 downwards.
TGGGAAAAGGGAATCCAGACACAATCTCATTCGAGACATCTTGCAATACCATCTCCTGAGCAAGAGCCACAAACACCTTCCCATTTACAGGACCCGAACCCGGAATGAACGTCTCCCCTTTGGGGTTTGTTTTCCATTCATTGTGTTGCACCTCCCTCTATGGACATTATCCAGGCCGGGGCCGGTTTATATCTGGGGGTAGTTAAATTGTCCTGTCGAGCTTTCTAGAGGGATTTTTTTTTACTACCTTTCCCTTCTAACTGTGCCCTCCTGTTTGCTTCGAGTTCCTAGAACCAGCGTAGAAAGTTCAGCGGCCTTCCCCTCTCCGAGCTGCAGGCAGAGATAATCTGGCTAATGAACTCGTTAAAGGGTCCCCTGTGACCCCTGCCAGCTCTTCAGCTCAGCTGGGAAATCAGCTGGGAAAGGGCCTTGGCGTTCAGCTGCCTTCTGTCAGGTTCCTGGGGGGCAGCTCCCCCATCTAAACAATGAGCCCTTTAGAAATGCAAGGCTGGTGTAGCCCTACGAACTGAAAACACCAAACCGGCCTCCAAAGACCAGGGCCTATCCCCATTGACCCTCACAGCCAGAAACAAAGCGCTTCTTTCTGGCCACGTCACTTTCCAGACCACCGTTTCCACCCGCGTGTTTAATATTTCATGCTTCGGGAAAGATTTAGATTTTTCAGAACCTCTTTGATTGAATACCGGCTGTCATGAGTATATATTTGGGGGGAAGGGGGAGACTCGTATATCAAAGCAGAATCAATGGGGTAGGGCTTCCTGTCCGGACAGCTCCCCACTCACAGCTGAGCATTGTGCAAAGTGTCCTTTAGAGCAGGTTGTGGCGAGCAATAGGAATTCCTGCACCTGTGTTGATCCAGTATATTGCCCAGGTGAAAACAATAAGGGGACCATGGCTTTATCTCGGCGGAGATAGCACAATGCCCAGCCTCAGTGACACCTCTCAGGGTGGGCTCCTTTAATGAAGGTTCTCCTCTGTTTACCCCAGTAACAGTGTCGCGCTACAAGCAGCTGAGTATCAATTCCTTTTAAAAGCAAGGGCAAGGCGTGAAATTTACGTGCCGTCTGACATGTCTGCAGAGCTGCAGGCGACCAAGTGGGTCCTACAGAGTGAATCTTGCTCCAAGACCATTTTATGTTCTGCTCCCGATGAGTTCAGAGGCGATCCAGTCAGCTCTCAGCACTTACATACATGGATTACGAGGAGCGAGATAATCAGGCTCGGTTTCACCCTTGTCGCTTCTTTAATAAAGGTGCCTGTTGCCTCTTTTAATAAAAGACAATAAAATAGTAGCTGGAGTAATTAAAATTTCAAAGGTTCCTCTTGAGAGCCTTGTCTGACTGTCTACCCAGCCCGGTGTGGGGTTAATTTAGTTTGTTTTAAAGGGACTGGATTGCATTCTTTTATATTAAATTAAATCCACAAAGCGGAATTCAAAACGCCCAGATGTTCTCTACAAGAAATAACCAATGTAGGCACTGGGCCAGCAATATTGCCAAAAACACATATTACACTGCGACATTCTGTAAATGAGATAATGATACATAAACCTCCATGATAAATGTGACATCCCAGAGATGTCTCCTCTAAATTAGCTGCTTGCATTGACTGCTAATAATGGTGAGTTTATGAAAGCAATTTCAGTGCAAAAAGCAAAGGGTCTCCTTGGTCTAATCAGCCTGCCTCTCTTAATGGATGAGGGGGTCAGGCTGAGAATTATTGACACTCCGCTGCCCTTAACCTGTTTCCCAATAAAGCTGATTAGTTTTTGTCAATTCATCAGCTAACCACTCTCGCTGGGACTGCATCAAAGCCTTATTTGCTCAGGGGAAATCAACAAGTCACAGATCAGATCCATTAAGGAGCGGCTCCGGCTGAAGATGGTTCGAGTGTCAAACCAGACTCCTTGATTGACTTAACCAGTCAGACGGTGCTGACCCACAAAAAAACCCAACCGCTCTCAGCTTTAAACACTTGTATTCGCTAGTCCCTCTGAAACGGGGGGAGGCGGGGCAGCTATTTTGCATACAGCGATTATAGATCTGTGTCGGGCATCTGCCGAGACTTTAAAGGTGCTCGATGTTAAGGTGCTATTTGTTGGGGGTGGAAGGTACCGATTTATCTAACGTGGGGTGGTTTTAGGGGAGAGAAGACCGTTCCGGTTTGGTGAATATCTTCCAACTGAGAATGTAGACACAGATCCCCTCTGAATCCCCCGTGATATCTGGGGTCAGCGAGAGGGTGTGAATTCAAATAAACTCTTCTCACCCCCCATCACTTGCAGCTTCTGTGCGACCTGCTACAGCAGTATTTCCTGGGACTCCTGGGTTTGGACGGCAGCGCGGGAGGGAGGCCGGTTCAAAGCCCCCTTTGTCTGGGAGAGTTGTGTGTCCACCGTGTTCCTGTTTATGGAACCCAACCGTAGGCTAAGTCGCTAGATTACAAGCAGGGTTATATTAAATGGTTACCTACAGCTCGGGCCCCACTCCGCCACGCACTCGATCTTCAACATTTAAGGGAGCGAGGATGTTGTTTGTGCACAGCTGCCCTTTCAAATGTAAATGGCGTTGGATGGGAAGGGGGTTTGAGCATATCCTTTTGCGGAGCAGCTTCCGAGTTTTACAGACCCTTGATTCCCCATGGGCATGTACCGGGTTTTCTCTGCCAGGGACATCTCTCCAGGCTTCTTCCAAGCCGCCTCGCCCGAGCTGCTTTCAAACAAACAAAAAACGCCTGCGTTTCATTGAAATAACTACAACCGGCTACAGCCGAGTAACTTCAGAAAACAAAACTCCGTGCTGTCCCTTTAAAGCCCAACGGCTAGCCTTCCAACCCATCCCCCTTCAATTTAATTTCATTAAAACGGAGCATGAATATTTCTATTAAACCTCAAATGAAATATGAAGCCATTTAGACTCTGCCTGCACCAATCACCCAGATTTATGACTTTTATTCATCACATCAAGAGCTGGGAAAAATGAATTTTCTTCACCCAGGAAGGAAATAAAACCCCAGCCTTGGTCATTTCCAGAAAGCTGTTAATTTGCCCATGTGGTAATTACTTTCACAATTAACTAAAATACAAATCAACTTGACAAATTGGGTTAGTTTATATATTAATTAGCCAGTTTAAATTTATTCATTATGAAAAGACAATTTAAGAGGACCTTGGGTGTCTGTTTTATTGCAATAAATTATTGTTAGGAAATGGGGCTAATAAAGTATCCTAATATTTAAGGATATTGTCTATGCGCTAGGGATGCTTTATTGACAATTTCACTTTGCAAATAGCAATGCCTTCTAATGTAGCTGCAGCAATGCCCCAAATATCAACAAGGTGCTTAGCTAGCAGCACTGCTGGCCCCGGACGAGGAAATCAATGGGCTTTATAGGAAGGGATTGGGTATATCAGATTGTAACATTTTCATTGCAAATGTGAAAATAATACCTCGCAGGAGGAGGAAAGCAGGCCCAGAGCAGCGCTGGTGAATTGGTAGTAGAACGCGTTGCAGGCACCCTGAAGTTGGGACTCTGATTTAACACAATGTCGATAGAATCATTCGATGCCTTTTAGCTTGTGATCTTTATAAATGTCCCTCTATTAAATTAGAAAATGATTCTCTTCTCGTTTAATTGTATTCTTTCGTTTCTTATTTCCAATTAATTAGTCCTATCGACGTTGCAATATTTTAAATGACTGGAGTCCGTTTACAGTTTAAAATATATGGGTCAGCACATGCAATTTTATACTAGACAGAACTATATAATGTGGGTTTTAACTACTCTTCTCTCATATGTCTTAAACATCTGGCTAAATGCATCATTTGGAAACACTATAAGTACTTTGCATTCTTGTTAACAGTACATACTTTACTGTTCAATCTGTACTCTGTTATAGCACGCGCAGACGCACGGGGAAGTGGACTCAAAAGAAACTATAGAAAACCCAAAGCCTTTTCTATCACCTATTAAAGCCATTATTTTGATATTTTCTCTAATGTCCTCAATAAACGCCTTTTCAAAGAGCATAAGGTTAAATAAAATAGCACTAATTTTGGAAATACTTTGTTCCTTTGTTTTTTTTAAAAAAGATACCCCAGGAAATACTAAATGAAGTGATGTGTATTCTGCGACAATGCAGGATAAATATATGGAAATGAGTAGTATTGCTCTGAAAACAACACCAGGGAAACAAAAGCTGACTATGTAGAACTAAACATTAGTTACTGGAAAACGGAACCTAAGGATAGCTATAGGAAAATTATCTTTCCACTCTGATTGGGGAGTTTCTTTCACAATTTAAAAATTGCTATAGATCTTGTGCAAGTGGGTTAATGTGACAGCAGCCCTGACTGATATTTCAGTCAGAGCTGACAGAGTCTGACAAGTTTTCTTTATTAGATTAATTCACATTTTTCACACTAGCTTAATTTGAACAGGAACTCGAATCGTGCCCATTATCTATGGATTCTGATCCTTCATCCTTTGCTCAGGCGAAGTGCCATTGAGCGATTTGCCAAGAATCAGGACTGCAGGATCGGATCTATAAAGCGTAAGGCAACTATGTATATTTTTATAGTTAATTACCGCAATGTCCTCTTATTTTATGTTTTATTATCCCCCAAACATCCTTTTCCTGACCTTTCTTTAGAAGAGGCGTTGTTTGGACGTCAAGTATCAGGAGGTAGCCGTGTTAGTCTGTAGCCACAAAACAACAAGGAGTCCGGTGGCACCTTAAAGACTAACAGATTTATTTGGGCATAAGCTTTCAAGGGTTTTTTACCCACGAAATCTTATGTCCAAATAAATTTGTTAGTCTTTAAGGTGCTACCGGACTCCTTGTTGTTTGGATGTGGCACAGAGATTCTGTGTTCTCTGGACGATATGTCGCCTCTTTCTTGTGAACTAGAGGGAACCTTTTCTATTCTAAAAACGACATCTGCCAGAAACTCGCTTCATCTCCATCCACACACGTGTGTCTAGAACTATGGCATATGCCAGATTCCAGGCATGGAATCTTGACAGACCGCAGGCAGACTGTTCATTTCTAGGATGAATCCAAAGAGAGAACGGTTAAAATCACCTCCCATTTTAAAACCTATTTGAAACCACGTTTGCATATAACTTGGTGAACCCCTAACCCAAACCACTTCTAACCCAGAAGTCAGAATAGACCCTTAGACGATTGTCCCTTTGAGTCTCCCAACTCTACGTTCCTTTTGTTCTGTTGGGTGATATGTACTGTATAAGAAAAGAAAAACCCATCTTTTGGGGGCGAAAAGGCACCCTCTTAATTGTTTAATGGCGCAGCAAAGAGCTATGAGGAAAATATATGATAATAGGGTTAGACTCATAAAAAGACTGGCACACAAATGTTAACCCCATCTCTACAATGCACTCCCTTTACATTTCGATTCAATACTGTTATGGAACAGGAGAGATTTTTCTCCGCAATCTGCAGAGCTCTTCTCTCTGTCTCTCCAGTTCTGTTGGGTTTTCTTTCTTTGATTATTTTCCTTCCTCCTTTCAACAACCTTTCACGTGCCCGAACCCCACCGATAACTTTCCAAGGGTGCGTAGGAAGGGGGAGGACTACGACAAGGTGTAGGACCTGTTTATTTCCATTACAATAAGGATGCGTAAAAAGGGGTAGGGATTGTTGAAATAATAAATGACGGGGTTTGATTAATTGTTTTCGAAATCAGCTCGACAGGGTAGCAACCTTCAGGTCGCATCCGGCACTATCTGCGCAGCTGATCTCAAGATGCAGAAAAGAGGAGATTTGTTGGAAAAGATTAACCTTCCTCCTCCCATCCTACACAGTGCAGGGTGAAATCCCAGAGAACTCGCGGGAAAACAAAAACCAAACCAAACACAGCTTCCCCGCTTCTTTTGCAGCGGACTCAGTTCTTTAATAACACAGTGGAGGCCTGTCAGCTGGGTACTCGTTAAAGCAATAAACCCACTAACCTCATGGATCGGTCCCGGCACCCCACACACAAAGCACTTTCACCACAGTTGTACTGAATGCCTTGGAAAGAATCATGAGTGAATCCTGGATCTGCCCCCAAAGGACAGAGAGGTGGAAGATGGAAAGGATCTGTTGGGACCACCTGGCTCCCCTCCCCACCCTGCAAGGTTGTCCTCTGTAGTATTTAACGTGCCAAACGTCCATCCATCATTACCACCACCACACTGCCCCTTTGAAGAGCAAAGTGACAGCGCTCCCCCAGCGGCCTATGCTGCTCTCGGCTGCAGCTCTTTCCACCTTCCGCCTGCCTCAATATGGCGCAGAGATGTAGCTAATCCGGACCAGGGGACGGTAGACAAGAGCGTCCGAATGGGGGAGGAGGACAGCGAGGGCAAAAGTTGTATCGTGCTCTAGAAAGGCGCGAGCTCTCGCTCTCCTCCCCCTGCTGTGTGCACCAGGGCAGCCTGGCCTGGCTGAGGGGAAAGGGGACGTTCGCTCAGGGGGCAGATCTTCAGCTGGGCTTCTCCTCACAGCTCTGTGGGCGTCAGTGGAGCCATGGCAATTTCCTCCAGCTGGAAATCTGCCCGCCCCCAGCTCAGGCATCAGAACAGGCCTGTGTCTGCCACTGACTCGGATGGGAGCATGATGGGGCTCAGGGAGAGTATGGACCCAAGGACAGCCAGCAGGGCTCTGCTCTCTCCAGGCCTGCAAGGCCTTCTGGATCTCACAGGAAGAGCCACACGGCTGCAGCCTCACTGACTGGGGGAAGGCACCAGAGAAGAGGAGCCAGATGTTGCATTGCCAGGGAACCCTAGGCTATCTCCCACTCAAGTCTGTCCATCACAACAACCAGAGCGGGTCCGCGCTCCACCGGATGTTTGCGGGGAGAGTGGGAAAGGAGAGCTCAGAGCATGCACTGTATTCAGCCCAAGCCATAAACCAGCACAGGTGGGTGCCCTGCTGGGCCATGGCCGGGGAGGCCTGCAGCCACCTGAGAAGGAACAACCTCCCACCCATACACACGCCCGTTGGGGTCACTTGTTGCCATTGTAAATGGCCTTGTGCAAATAGCCTCGCCAGGAAAGGAGGCAATCAAAGCACAAGAGTGAGCGTGCAGAGGCTTGCTCCTGGTTATTCTCTCTTAGGGCAGTTCAGGCAGCTGGTTTGCATCAGGCAATGGGGTCCCACTCCTGCCCTCTTCTTTACTCAGGCCCAGGGACATTTAGACTGAGTCGGGTGTGAAGGATCAATTCCCTCCAGAGCAAAACATGAGTTTAAGGGGTTTTCTATGGACACTTCATATTAAACAGAGCCCCAAATACAGAAGGGGCGTTAGAGAACCTGGGCAGTGACCACAGTTAGTGTCGCTGAGCTAATACCGGTACTTGTTCAGCGATGCCTTTCAGTGGAGGAGAATAAGTCCTGCATGCGGGACCTAATCAACGGAAGTTCTCCCATTAACTTCGAAGGGCACTGGATCAGGCCCTTTGTGCTAAGGCTGGAGGAGCAGAACGCAGCAGTTCTCACTTCCCCCTCATAATGAAGCATCTGCCACGCTACTGGGGCGTGGTCATACTTCACACACTCCTGGCTGGCCCTCTTAAGAGCATGGAGTCTTCTGAAACTCCAACTCCCTGCAGAGGTAGCACTTTTAAAAGAGAAAATCAGACAATTAGTTTTTTCAAACACTGACTGGTAAGAACATTTTTATTTTTCTTGTTTAAAAAAAAAAAAAAGAGAGAGAGAGAGGAGGAAAATTGAAGCAACTAGGGGGAGGTCCCCGTCTGAAAACAAAATACTTAGCCCTGTACTGTACCACATTTAATCTTTAAAGTGTTGTACAGACATTAATTCATTAGCTGTTATACACCACCCTTGCGAGGTGGGTAAATCTCATCCCCATGGGGGAGAGAGATTTAAAATTACTTGCTCGAGATCACAGGAGGCTGGGAGTCGAACACACATTTCCAGCTCCCAGGCTTGTGCTCAGACCTTTTGGAAATCTTTACATGGAGAGGGGAGGAAGGATATTTCTGGTGATCAGAAGTGGGGCTGATAAGTAAGATGCTTGAAAGGCGAGCCCAAGGCAAACCCACGCTTTCCGGAGAAAATGGTTTAGCGATATTTACTATCCTAAGGACAAACCAATTAGGAATGCTGCCCTGAGCCTGCAGTTCCATTCTTTTGGGTCATTCTTAAATCGAAGCTGGATTTATCTCGAGCCGATTAAACCAGTCAGGGCTAGTTTGGGAATTTATCTCTAGCAGGTTAAAATAGAAGAATGAACCAGCCAAATGTAAGTAACAATATTGACCAATTATATATACAAAAAACCTGAGAAATTCCTGCCCCTCACCCCCTCTAGCCCGGCTTTACCATGCAACAGGTTATTCGGATTGGATAGGGATGAAACTGATGGCTCCAGAGCAGAACCTAGATCTGGACCATAAACAGAAGACAGCATCGTCCCATGTAGATTTCAACGTCATCTACACCTCAGGGTTACCCCATACTTGGGCTCCAGGGACCTACTTACATGACCTGAAAGAAAGTGCCTTCTCAATAAACAAATGGAAGGGGTTTCATTTGCCTTGAGTGGTAACTGGTGTAATATTTTATTAGCTATAGTTAAATATTAGATGAAAGAATTTGCTGATAGTGATTTATTTTCTGTGATCGGCAAGTTATGTGCAGAGTCAGGACCGTATAAACAACTGAAGATGCACTAAATCAACCCAGTCAACGCTGGGTGTCACCTAAGGCCACTGACCTCTTAACGGAAGAGCTTTAAAGGAGAACGCACTAGGTGTGATCAGCACTGATGTTAGCTCGCTCAGCCAGCAGCACTGACCCCAGCGAGCTCCAGGTTCTCTTTGGGCTTGGTGTTCCCACCTGCTCTGACGCAGAGCCTTGGAGCTACTGCACTTGTCATCAGCCTCTTCCTAGCTAATTTGGTATTTTAAAGGTAAACTTTGCTTCAGGGGAAAATGTACATAGGCAGCGGTCCACTGGAGAAAAGGGACCCAGGTCAATGGACACGGGAAGTCACATCTGCAGAAGACAGATGGGGAGTATGGATTGGCTTTCGCCTTTACATCATTCAGTTCTGTAACACTTGGGGCCTCCAACTTAAATACCACAGGAACAACATAAACGTCAGGCGAGATAAAAGATTAATCATCAGGGTAAATTAATAATGTGACACATACTTTTGTTTCCCATTCTCGGTTCCAAAGGTCCCCTCCATACATTGTGGGCTCTGAAAAGTGCCTAATTTGGTGAAATCTAAATGTGAATCTCTCCCATTATTAATTCTTCCAGGTGTCATTGTTATAGCATTAATTATGCTTAGTTCCTTAGCGATTTGGGTGAAGGTAATGTGTGATTCCATCAGACTCACACTGTGATTTAACTTTGATTAATGTCCATTCATAAAATGATATAAACTTATTTCTATTCTATTCTATTCTGTAACCCAAGTCTCCAGCCAATATTTCAAAGCGCTGTTTATTTGACAGCGTATGTGTGCAGGATTGCCTATGGGCCTGCATGTTTGGGGAGGAGGCTGTTGTGGGGGGGTTAATGGGATTGTTTCCAAAGCAGAAAAGTACCAGATTGCTGCATTATTTCATATTTTACACAGAGTTCTCCTGAATCTCTCTTTCTCCATCAGCTCTTCCAGGAAAGGCTGGTTTTGTTTGTTGCTGCCCAAGAGCATAGAATAGATATAATGAATTTGACTTAATTATGAAAACCATTAGGGCCATCATCGGAGTCATTAATCATCTTGTACTTGCTTAAAAACAAGCAGAACAGCAACAACTACCCCCATCTGTGCAAGGATGGCCTCTATATAGCCCCTCACCAGAAGCTGGATCCTACTGTCACCAAAATTTAGGCCATGTCTACACTACAAAGTGTTTCCAATGCAAGTTATGTTGGCGTACAGCCACTGCAGTTAGTATATCACTTGTGCCCATGCATACTTGGCTCCTTGTGTCGGTGGTGTGGGTATTCCCCAAGAGTGCTTGTGTCAGTGCACAGTGCAATGCACCATGGCTAGGTATCCCAGTGTGCAATCTGCCACTGTTCAGTGGAGTGTGTTATAGTTTTGGCAATGCATGGTGAGGTAGAACTGAGTCACGCAGGCGTGTCTGGAAACAAGGGCTCAACTTCCCATCATGCAACATTCTCCAGCCCATAATATCATCTCTATCCCACAGTTTTCATGCCTATTTTCAATTTCCCATGAACCCACATGGGACTTGTCGCTGTCCGCCATCTCTGACAGAAGCATGGAGCCTGCACAGTTCTGCACTAATTGTCATGAGCACTGCAAGCACAGGACACATGATCCTCTGGTATTTGCAGAGCTGCAAGAAGAACCCTGGGGAACATGATGATTTCCTGGTGGTCAGTTTGCTGTGGAACATAGTGAAAACCAATTCAAGGTGGTTGTTGGTGTTCACAGAGCAGCTGCAAATGGTGGAGAACTGCTTCTGAGCTCCAGAAATGAGCACTGGCTGGTGAAATTGCATCGTAATGCAGGTTTGGGATGACTAGCAGTGGCTGCAGATCTTTCAGATGTGCAAAGCCACATTTCTAGATCTGTGTACTGAGCTCGCCCCAGCCATCCAGGTGCAGGGACGCCAAAACTGAGAGAGGCACTCACAATGGAGAAACAAGTGGTGATCACACTGTGGAAACTTGCAATGTCAGATTGCTACTGGTCAGTGGGAAGTAATTTTGGAGTGGGAAAATCCACTGTGGGAGCCATTGTCATGCAAGCATGCAGAGCCATTAATCATCTCGCGCTATGCAGGACGGTGACTCTTGACAACGTGCGGGACATATGAATGGTGCAGCTATGGGATCCCTGAACTGCAATGGAGCAACACTCACATCCCTATTATTGAACCTGCAGGTCCACAGGACTCGGCAGCATCTGAATTTTCAGATGGAGAAGCTCTATGATATCCTGGTGACTCTCCCTCTCCTTTCCTGTCCCCTTCTCCTGTCTGCTCTTTCAGTCTCCATACAAGCTTCAATATTCACCCTCCAGGCCCTACATTCAAGGTCTGATGCAGCACTGGCTTGCAGGATCTCACAAAACATGTCCTCCCACATCCGCTTTTTTTCTCCTCCTTATCTGGGTTAGTCATTTCGCTGGTGTAGAGGAGGTATGCCTCCAGGCTCCAACAGCCACAGCTACAGATAAAACACAGCATCATAGGAAGGGAAAGTGAAACTTAAGCGTCAGCACTGCCCCCTTCTGTTGCTCCCCTGCAGTGTTAAACAAGACTTGTTTATTGGCACTTTTACTTGAGAGTGCTTGCTCACAGCACCACTTACAGCAACAGCCATGATGAGGCCGACCCATCAGCGGTGAGGGAAATGTGGTGGGAATTGCTTATTTGCATGAAACTTGATTTAGTTGGGAATTGGTCCTGCTTTGAGCAGGGGGTTGGACTGGATGACCTCCTGAGGTCCCTTCCAACCCTGATATTTTATGATTCTATGATTCTATTAATACAAGGCTATGGCACCGAATACTGGCACCATTTTCCACAGGTGGTGGTGGTTTTAGCTGATATCTCTCACTCCTGAGGATAACAAAGGCAAAGAGAGCAGAACTGGTGCAGGCCCCCCAAAGGTGCCTACGCCCATATGCCGCCAGTCTGTTTACAGCATTGGTGCCTGATGAAGTTATCACTGACTGGCATGGGAAAGTGTCCTCCTGTGGAGGAAGAAATAAGGCTGCCATCCCTAGAAACCTTCACGAGAGGATTGCTGTGTACCTCCATGGAAGTTTCATTGAGATCTCTCAGGAGGATTTAAGGGACATCCCTGTGTATATAAACAAACTGTACCACATGGCCGCCCCTGCCTAACTCTAGAGGGGCATGAAAAACACACAGCAAATCTGCCTCTCTAGGTTGTACCACTACCTCTTCTAGTACGAGTAAATTCATGAAAAGTCAATAGCTGTGCCCTGCTAAGTTGGGGGTGCCCTCACTGTAATGGAAAATTTATTTACACACTTACCTGAGGTTCTTTCCCCTGCTTCAGGCTCACTTGTGCTCAACTTCAGGGACTGGCTGGACGGCGGTGGAGTCAAAAACAAGTCCTGGCTTGGGTTGCCTAGCCCCCATATGTCTCCTCCTTGCCAATCTCCTCCTCCTCTGTTCACAGCAGGGGCCTGTTGTGATACTGCACCCCATATTCTTCAGAGAAATATTGTTATGATAGGAATATGGCATAACTAAGATATGTTTTATGTAAGATGGGTCCGTGAGATATCATTGGAAAGGTTATGATTTTCTGAATGTGATTATCCAATTTGTATACATGTATCATTTCTGTATCTGGAGATAGGAATATTGACTATGTAACAAGTACAACTGTGTTTGCATCTGGGAAACACCCACTAGACAGTCAGGAAAAACAAGACTTTGAAGATACTAATCTCCAGCCTTCCTGAGAAGCTTCCTGGGATGCTGCTTTGGCACTGCAAGGTCAGGTGACCCTATCACTTGGTACAGAGTGCCACCTTGGCGACTGCTGGTATTTTTCCACTGGGAACAAAGGATTCCCGCCTTATGTAAATCTTATTTAAGGGTGGGAAGTGAGTCAATCAAGGTCTCCGATTCTTCACTGAATCCCTGCCCAAGATGACTGCTGGAAAGACCGAAGACTGAACTGGGGAAAGAACTGGACCCAGGCTAGAAGCTGTCTGACCTGTGAAGAATAATATCTGGAACTTTAAGCTGCAAATAAAAGCAGTTTGTCTTCAAGGAACTCTACAATCTGCCTGAAACAACTTTAGGATGAGAAATTACTATGTGTAACCTCTTTCTTTAGTCTATTAAGCTTAGATTGCATGTTTTGTTGTATTTGCTCAGTAATCTGCTTTGTTCTGTTTGCTATCCCTTATAATCACTTAAAAGTTACCTTGTGTAGTTAATAAACATATTTCTTATTTATAACATAACCCAACCTGTGCAATTCATATCTGGGGGTGGGGGGCAAGAAGCTGTGCATATCTCTCTCCACAGTGAGTGAGAGGGCGAATTTTTGTGAGCTTGCACTGTGTAGATTTTTCTATACAGCGTAAGACAATGTTATTTTGGGTTTACTCCCCAAAGGGGGTGTGCACATGAGTGCTGGGTGGATCCCCGAGCTGAATCCTCTCACATAGAGCGGACTTCAGTCTGTGTTTGCAGCTGGGTGTGGCCTTACTTGTGTGTGTGTATTACAGAAGGCTTGAGGGCCTGGTACAGCAAAGACAGGGTGAGGAAGCCCGAGCTGGTGGAATGGGTGGGCTCAGTGAGATCCCAGCACATCAGGTGGCATTCCAGATAGGGGATCCAACCTGTCACACCTGTGACTTGCACTCCTTGGTGGTAGCCGTGGTGGTAGGGTCTCCACCAAGTACAGCATGCAGTTTGTAAAAGCAGCAGGTCTGAGGCTCAGCGCTGGAAAGATTGTTGGCTTCTCTGGGCTTCTGATATACCTGCTGTAGCTCCCTGGCTTTCATGTGGTACTGCTGCTGGCCCCAATCATACCCCTTCTCCTGCATCCCCCGTTTGTAGATGTCAGCATTTCTACGGCTGGTTCAGAACTGTGCCTGCACTGCTTATGCTCCTCACAAGCCCAGGAGATCCGATATCTCTTGGTTACTCCAGGCATGTAGCTAGCATGATCAGTGGTGCAGTTGTGCACAACAAAGGAGAGCAGATAGATGTGTGCTCACCAAGCTGGACAGCTAGGAAAAAACATTGCAAAAATTTGAAGGGGCTTTAAGGGGGTGGGGGAAAGGGGAGGCTTCCGGTCTACAGGACCCCTCAGCAGTGGAGTTCACAATTGTGACCAGAGTGGCGTGTGTCAAGCACTGAGAGACAGCTACTGGAAAACTTTTAGGGTTGACATAGATAATGCAGTGTCTACACTCGCACTGCACCAACCTCGGCCATGGCTCAACACTGCTCAGGGTGTTACTATGTTGGTAACTCACATTGGTGGGAGACAAATTTATGCCTCAACACATGCACAGCTTACATCAACTTAACTCTGTAGTGTAGACCAGGCCTCTGTGACAGAACTCCCTGGGATCAAATTTTGCTCTCATTCCACCAGTGTAAATCTGGAATAACTCTAGTGACTTCAGTGGAGTTACTCTACATTTACAGCAGTGTTACCAAGAGCTGAATCTGGCCCATTGACTTCAAAAGGAGCAGGATTGGGTCCTAAGACCCAAAGAATCAAATTGCTCTTATTTTTGCCTTTGATTCTATAGCATATCCATTTGTTTTAGGGTTTTATACTGCTGCCCATTGGCATAGCCTCTGAGCACCTTCCACCTAAAATCAGTTGGCAACAGTAAAGTACTAAATGGACTTGGTGGAATCTCTGTCTCATCTTGGTTTTCTGGTTATAGAAGACTCTGCTTGGGGTAGGGCCCAAAGGGAAAATGGAACATAAATCTGCTCTCACTCTTTATGCCCTTTTAAAAAACACAGCATAGGATTGTGATGTGACTGCATAATGTTATTTTACCTCCTAACCCCGGGGTCAAAAAGATCAAAGATAAAAAAAAAAAAAAAAAAAAAAAAAAAAAAAAAGGGACAACTTAATTTTCCTAAACAATTTTACAGTTTTTGAGGGCTAGAAGTTGACATCTAGATAAGAAACAATATTTAATAGATAGGTCAACTCTTGGTTCTTTAGTATAGCTATAGATAATAGATCGGGAGTTCACCGGAGCACTTGATGGGAAATATATTGATAATACAATTTTTCTTTGCAAAATGTATGTAATGATTGCAATTTTGGTTTAATAATTAATTTAACATAAGACTCATTTGATTCAAACCTATGCTTTTTATAAAATGCTCTTCAGTATTAATAATATCTGTCTAGCCAGCTAAAGAGGTTTTTAAAAGAGTATGCTAGGGCGTTCAGCAATTACAGTAGCCATCTGCCCTTTATTAAAACTCCATTAACCTTTGCATTAAAATACATTTAAAATGCAGACACACTGAAAATATCAAACACAAATAAAATAAATCTAAATGGTTTCTTTGCTTCACTGGCTTATTTGTGTAGAAGGTGGCAGTTTTTTGTTGTGGCACCTATAATTTTCCAGGGAAAGATAATACTTCATCGCATTAATTTTTCTGTATAAAGGGTTGGCTCGCCTTTTGAAATGATTGCAAGAAAGTAATGGAATTAATTACAACTCTCATGAAGATTCATAGGACAGGATCTTGTTTATGGAAGGTCTGGAGAATCACTTAAAGATCATGTTATTAACTTCAAAATAAATTGCTTTATTTTAAGGGGCATATCCCATCTGCTTTACTCAGGGGTGCAGCCCTGTTTACTGCAATGGAGTTATACTCATGATGTTAGAGGAACTACTCATTGAGTGTAAGTATTATCCAAACTTTGCTGTAAATCAGACTAGAATCATAGAATATCAGGGTTGGAAGGGACCTCAGGAGATCATCTAGTCCAACCCCCTGCTCAAAGCAGGACAAATCCCCAGACAGTGCCCCCCCCACCCACAAATGGCCCACTCAAGGATTGAACTCACCACCCTGGGTTTACATATATTCCATGTAATGAGTTCCTTAGGATAAAAAGTATAAACATAGTTTAGAGGGGTAAATTCTTCTCCTGCATCTGTAGCTAGGGAGGATTCCCTTGGCTGTGGAACCAGAGTGGCTGGGTAGGGATTGAGTGCACCCTGCATCCTCCTCCTCATTATTTATTATTGGCACAGCTGTTTGTGCTACCTATAAAGTTGCCAGAATTTCCCATTAAAAGACCCTGTTGTCAGTTGCTTATAACTTTGCCAAACTTTAACTGTTTGGGCTAAAATTTCACAGTCTGCCTCCTGATGGTGGATTTTGTGCTTGGTTTTTTATTTTGTAACTTTCAGCAAAAATGGTTCTTCTATTCTAAGAACAATTTTAGGGAAAATACCTTGTTTTGCCCACCTAGGAAATCACACACAAAAATGTTTAAAATGTTACAAAATATTAAGATAACAAAGCCAAACACTGAAAAGTTAGGAAATGCCAGAATTAAGGTTGTCTGTGCAAGCTTAAAGTACCTCCCGTGTATCTGCAGTATGATATAGTCTTTAATTACATGATCTCATAGTATTTTTTCTACAGGACAGTGTCATAATGCATACATACAGGCCACCTTAATTCTAACATTTCCTAACTTTCGAATGCTTGACTTTGCAACCTTAACATTTTTAAAATGTAGCTTTTGGGCGTAATTTATCATTTATGTTACAATAGGCCCTAAAGGTCCCAACCAGGATGGGCACATCACGGGGCTAAGCTTTGTAAGGTTCCTTGGCGATGACTGGCAGGTGTGGGTGGCACACAGGGCCGGCTCCAGGTACCAGCTTGTCAAGCAGGTGCTTGGGGCGGCCGCTCTGGAGAGGGGTGGCACGTCCAGGTATTCGGCGGCAATTCGGCAGACGGTCCCTCACTCCGCCTCGGAGTGAAGAACCTCCCGCCGAATTGCCGCCGCAGACTGCGATCGCAGCTTTTTTTTTTTTTTGGCTGCTTGGGGCGACCAAAACTCTGGAGCCGGCCCTGGTGGCACATCAGAGAGGCAGAGATAAGCGGTGGGGGATTGAATACTATGTGGATCCTCTCATCCTTCTGTATGAAAAGGGACATACTTCAGTTACCCAATGTCCCTGCCCCACCTCAACCATCTCCCAGTTCTGTCCTGTTTACTCAGGCCAGGTATGGAAGGAGGATTTGCCGGTAGTGTGCTCTGATACAGTGAAAATTTTCTTGTAGTGAAGTAGAGTGAAAGTCTCCAATAAAACTTGGAAAAAAATTTCAAATGAAACATTCTTCTGTGGGAAAATGCTGCTTTGTCAAAACTAAATTTTTTCATGGGAACGTGTCAATTTCAATAAGATTTCATTTGATTTTTTTTAAAACATATTTCAGTGAGGTTGAAATGTTCCCATTTTTGGACTGGAATCTTTTGATTTATTTTATTTCAAAATGACTTTTTTTGTTTTGAAATTTATTTTATAATTATAAAAAATTTAAAAAATTAAGACGTCAGAATGAAATTATGTGTTTTGATTAACTGGAAGTGACTTCCACCCCCAAAATTTCATTTTTCAGGACATTTCAAAATTGTTTGGTTTAGTTTTGATTCAGAACAAAAACACATTTTGAAATCGTGGAATTGTCCATGAAACAGAATTTCTGGTTTCTGCAGAGCTCTAATTGCAGGTGATTCCAGTGCATTGTAATGTTCAAATCATAGCTCCAGTTCTATTGACGCTCTGCTGACAAGGATGTCGTGCTGAGAACGAAAGTCTTTATTTTAAAATATTTCAACTGCACACGCTTTTCCATAACCCACCAGGCTATTTTCTTAACAGTATTTTCAGTGGAAAAATACACATCAATCTAGATTGAAGGGTCATCTTGGGAAAAGAAAGAGCTCAGGTTTGTAGTTTCTTTAGCTGGGTTTATATATGATCCTTATATTGACAATACTTTTTGATTAATATTGTGTATAACATTGCTTAATGCATCTGTAGAATTAATTATGCAAAAACATTCAGCCACCTGGACGTTATATTGATGAAATGACATTTTATTGACAAAATGACAGTTTAATACTGAGCTTTCATCAAGCTTTCTATTGAATTGGTTGGCTTGGTTCAGTGAGCACAGTAGCAGGAGTGGGGAACTCTGTAAATCCCTATGGCTTTTCAGAATATTTTAGTTGGCTTTGAGTATGGGTTCGCTGCTGGTACTTAAAGCTGAGTTACTCTAGTCTGGTATGTAGGACACACGGTAGACAAGGTTCAACCATGGTTTATGCTGGCTTGGGGTGAAGGGCCTCTGGAAGTGAAAAGTTTGCTAGAAGGGCATTTGTGGCATTGGAAAATGGCCACAACCTCCAGTTTTGGCTGAGAGCCTGCAGGGAGTTCGTGTAATTAAAGAAACAAATAGTATTGGCCAAAGATGAGTTGGGGACATTGTGGACTGGGTATGTTGTAATTCAGGAAAAATAGTGTACTCTTCAGAAGGGGGGTTTCCTATGGAGCTGTAGCAGACTGTGCATATGTCTACACTGCAACTGATAGGTGTGGCTGCAGTTTATGTAGACATACCCGAGTGGGTTTTAATCTAGCTAGCTTGGGTGATGGAGCAGTGAAGTTATATCAGCCTGGGCTTCAGTGCAGGCTAGTCATCCAAAGAATTCTGGGACCTGAACTGGGTAGATTAAAGCTAGCTCAGGTATGTTTACATGAGTCACAGTGACACCTCCCTGTTGCAGTGCAGACGTATCCTTAATCTGTTTTTTACACACACACACACACACACACACACACACACTGTGTGCAATAATATTTATTCCCTAATTGGAGGCGGGGCGGGGGGGTCTGATCTGCAAACCTTTATTACACAAGCAGTCTTGGACTTGGTTACTACTAATATAAATAAGAGTGTGGTCCCATATTTGTAATGTAAAGAAATAATGTGGTCGAGTGGATCAATCATGGTGTGGAAGCCTGGTAATCCTGATGTTTTCTAGTTGTGATTTTGATGCTGATTCACTATGTAGTCTTGGGCAAGTCCCTTAACTTTTGTTGTATTTAACCCAGCAAGACCTTAACTCCCCACCCTCCACATTTAAAATTATAGACTTTGAGTGGGATTTTCAAAAGCACGTAGGTGATTTAGGAACACAAGCCCCATTAGTTTACTTGCACTCCTAATCTCTTGAAAATCCCACCCTTTGTTCTCAGTTTCCCTAACTGTAAAATGAGGATAATGATACTTGCTGGACGTAATTCAGAGGAGTGTTGGGAGGATTAAGTAGTTGTTTGTCAAGTATTCTGAAGATCTAAATCACTATATATGTGCTGAGTATTACTGTTATTACTATTCATTTGAACAGAACTTTGCATCGGGTCAAAATCTCAGGACATTATTGCTGTGTGTTTAAAGAGGATGTTTAGATGTCAAGTCTAAAGAAAGGAAGCGCTGCTGAAGCCAGTTACTGGTGACTGTGCAGTGTATATTAGCAAATTGTATTAGTGTGAGGGTGTGAAGACTGTGTTCCCAAGTCAAAGTGATGTTAAAGCAATATTAGTGATGTAGGTTTTTGGTGTCAACATGACAGTGTCAAATGCAAATTTAGAGGGACCATATAGGATTGTGAAGATGATAAAACAATGATATTGACAGTGTATGGAGACCAGTTTACAGTGACACAAGAAAGCAATGTCCATGCAAATCAATGAAGACCACTTTATAATATCTAAAGCAAATTTCAGTGCAAGACCAACTAGATAATGATACAATGTCAAGGCTACGTAAAATCAATGCAAGTCTCTGGAGGTGATGTGATGGTGTCAATGAGCTGGCAAAACAACAGAAGTGAAAGTTACCATAGCGTTAAAAGAAAACAAAAGAGGACTGACCGTCACATGGAGATAATGTTATTGTTATTTATTATTTGTATTACTATATCAGCTAGGAGCCCCACTCATGGACCAAGATCCAAATGTCCTAGGCACTGTACAAACACAGAACAAAAAGATAGTTCCTGTCTCAATATAAGTGTAAAGCAAGAGACAACAGATGAAGACAGACAGACAGAAAGGAGAGTACAAGAAAACAATGTGACAGCACTGGTCAGCATGACAGGGTGTGGTCTCAGCAAACCAGAAGTCTAACAGTTGTCAAGATTTTTTTTAGGCGTCATGGAAAAGGGGAGTTTTAAGGAGGATAATGAGATAGCTTGGTGGATGTTTGTGGGGCACGCCTCATGTGGGGCAGCATCGGAGCAAGCACGAATGGGCTTGTTTGAAAATTTAACAAGTGGGTGATGGAGGCTGGCAATGTAGGCCTATTGGAGCTGGAAGTCATGTTTTGATAGTGAAGGAGAGATGATAGGTAGGGTGCAGATAGGCTGCTAGTGGCCTTGGAAATAAGGGCAAGTAGCTTGTAGTTGATGCAATAAAGGGGAACCAGTGGAGAGTCACAAAGAGAGGGATGACATGGTCGAAGTGATGGACTAACCAAATTATTTTTGCAGCAGCATTCTGAATGAGCAGGTGTGACAGGGTTCAACTCACCACTGTGGTGCCTCCTGCTGGCTGTCTGGGGAATTAGTGCTGCGCCCTCTTCGTGGTGTCTCTTCCACCATCACCTCTGTTCCTGGACCCACGTCACTCCCAGGTCCACAGCGTCCTCTTCAGTGACAATGTCCTATGTCTGTGCCACACTTTATGTCCCCTCGCTTCCGGGGGGACCTGCAGTCTACTGTCCGACCACTTCCTTCACTGGCAAACTTCAGTCCACGGTCTAGCCCCTTCCTTCAGTGGCTCCCACACCCTTCTTGCCCTTGTGTCAGGGTCTCAGTTTGCACATCCCTGCAGCCTGCCAGGAACTTCCTTTAGCTCACTGGGTCTTTGCCTGCAGCATTGCTCTGCCCAGGGTGCTTGTTGCCCTCCGCCTGCAAAGCAGCCAGTCCTACTCCCTTCTGAAGCTCCAGGGAGTGACTGCCCATGCTCTGTTCTGCAGCCCTTCTTATATGGGCCAGCCTGGCCCTGATTGGCTGCTCCTATAAGCCCTTTTGTGATTGGCTGCCTCCTGCGCAGCTTCCTTAGGACTGCTTTTAACCCCTTTTCTGCTAGTGTGGGGCAGACGCCCCATCACAGCAGGGTAAGGTTACATTTGTTAAGGCCAGAGAAAACCATGTTGCAGTAATCGAGACATGAGACAATGAGATCCTGGGCGAGAGTTTTAGCCATGTGGATGAATAGGAAAGGCCGTATCTTAGAGATGTTATACAGAAAGAATCGGCAAGATTTAGGCCATGGCTACACTAGTGAACTTACAGAGGCACAGTTGTACCGATGCAGCTGCACTGCTGTAAGATCACTCGTGTAGTCACTCTGTGCCAACAGGAGAGAGCTCTCCGGTTGAAATAATTGAACCACCTCCAATGAGTGGTGCTGTCCACACTGGTGCTTCTGTCGGTGTAACTTATGTCTCTCAGAGGGGTGTTTTTTCACACCCTGGAGCAACATAAGTTATACTGACAGAAGTGCTAGTGTAGACATAGCCGAAGACATAGCCTGGATATGAGGGCCAAGAGAAGGTCTGAGTTGATGATGACACCCAAGTTATGGTCTAGAGAGACAAGCAGGATTATTGTGTTGTCCACAGTGATCGAGAAAGGAGGTGTCAATGGCAAGGAGATTGTTAACTTTTAGCCATGTTGAGTTTTAGCTGACAGTTAGACACCCATGAGGAGATGTCAGACAGACAGGTGAAGATGTTAGTTTCGACAGAAGACTCATAGACTCATAGACTTTGAGGTCAGAAGGGACCATTATGATCATCTGGTCTGACCCCCTGCATGCTGCAGGCCATAAAACCGAAGGAGACATCTGAAGTAGAGAGGTAGATTTGTCAGTAGGAACACAAAGTGATGCGGTACATTATAGTACCAGGAAAACAATGTCTGTCACTGAGTAGATATCAGTCTATGAATTTTATACTGGATTCATCACTGTGGTAGCTGAAAGCTATTCAGAAACACAGAATGAAAGAAACAGATAGCACCCGGACAAAGTAACACCTTTTCGAGAAACAAGGAGAACAGTATTTTGTAAGACCCACAAGTAATATTTAATAATATGCTGGGGGGGCTGTGTGGGGTCCCAGGCCTCCGTGGAGGGGAACGGGGGAGGCTGGCCCCAGGCCTCCGCGGGGCGGGGACGGGGGACTGGCCACTTCCTGCGGGAAGTGGAGTGACCCTGCCCCAGCCTGCTCTGCTCCCCTGGCTCCCAGGCTTGAGGGGAGGGGGGAACCGCCCCCCAGCACTCTCCGGCGGCGCGGCTGGGAGCCAGGGGAGTGGAGCAGGCTGGGGCCGGGTCGCTCTACTTATCGGTGAGTGCAAACCTGACCGCTTCTGGAGTCCTCGCGGAAGAGTTGGGGCTGGGGCGGGGAAGAGGCGGGGCAAAGCAGGGGCGGGGGCCCTGGGGAAGAGCCGGAGCAGGGGCTGGAGCAGCACGCAGCTGCACAGGGCACCAGGAAATTTGGTGCCCCAAATTTTCTGGTGCTACACAGCTGCATACTTTGCGTATGGATAAGCACGGCCCTGACTGTAATGCACAAAGAACACTCAATAAATAAGTAGCAATAATAATAACACATGGATCTCATGTAAATGGCAAATGGAACCTACCAGGAAGAACCATAACCCCCAGTGTCAGGGTGTCTCTGAGTACTTGCCTCATTAGACACATGAGAGTATGTCGGAAAGATACAATCCTAGGACTCCGAACAGGTCCTGGCAAATGGTAATGCTGGGTATTGGGGATGTACCCTCCAGTTTGTGATTCCAAGTTTTTTTCTGACAAGTAAAGATTAAAATGCATGTGATTGGAATCTCCTATAGAATAAATTGAGCTAGAAAAAGAACAACTCAGCCATGGGAAGAGACGAGTGCTATGAAACCACATCCATTAAAAAAAAACACATTTAAACAAGACACAAAGCTAAATTGATCTCCCTCCTATAATTTGTAAACCCACATATGCACTGGTGAAGGGGGACCAAAATGACCCCTAAATGACTCTTATAAGTAACCACTTGTTTACAGAAGTGCCTAACCCTTTTCTAAGGTGGCTGTGCTCACAGCCATTCCATCTTAATGTGAATGAGTTGCTCCTTTCTGTTGTGGTGACTTTTACATGGATCATGCACCTGGCCCTCCAGCCCGACAGATGTTTGACATATAACTTCTAAAGTATGGCATGGCAACACTTCAAGGGTTTTATACAGTAGATGTTGATCATGTAGTTGTAACCCACTCTTCAGTGTGTGTTACATGTGGGCCCTCAGTGGCTGGTCATAGAGGATGTGAGTCTACTACAGCTAGCAAGTGGAGGAGCTATTTCAATAGCTTTTGAGGTTAAACACTCATCAGTGGCGGATTTAGAGTTAGGGGGGCCCTGTGCACAGCTTCATTTTTGGGGTCCCCCCTTGGGACCCAGCCAAGAAAAAGAACATTCTCTCTAATCTCCCCCCCACCATTTTTCATTCTTTTTTATCTTCATCCTCCTCCTATATTATAAGTAATGGGAAGTAAATTAAAATATAGTGAGGTACCTTGAGGAAGGATGAGGTGGACGAGGCTTTCTTCTGGCAACTAGCAGAAGTTGCTAGATCGCAGGCCCTGGTTCTCATGGGAGACTTTAATCACCCTGATATCTGCTGGGAGAGCAATACAGCGGTGCACAGACAATCCAGGAAGTTTTTGGAAAGTGTAGGGGACAATTTCCTGGTGCAAGTGCTGGAGGAACCAACTAGGGGCAGAGCTTTTCTTGACCTGCTGCTCACAAACAGGGAAGAATTAGTAGGGGAAGCAAAAGTGGATGGGAACCTGGGAGGCAGTGACCATGAGATGGTCGAGTTCAGGATCCTGACACAAGGAAGAAAGGAAAGCAGCAGAATACGGACCCTGGACTTCAAAAAAGCAGACTCTGACTCCCTCAGAG
Source organism: Malaclemys terrapin pileata (assembly GCF_027887155.1). Taxonomy (NCBI): domain Eukaryota; kingdom Metazoa; phylum Chordata; order Testudines; family Emydidae; genus Malaclemys; species Malaclemys terrapin. The sequence continues at coordinate 267,503,195 of NC_071506.1, read as the reverse complement.
AACAGATGGGCAGGATCCCCTGGAAGAATAACATGAAGGGCAAAGGGGTCCAGGAGAGCTGGCTGTATTTTAAAGAATCCTTATTGCGGTTGCAGGAACAAACCATCCCGATGTGTAGAAAGAATAGTAAATATGGCAGGCGACCAGCTTGGCTAAACAGTGAAATCCTTGCTGATCTTAAACGCAAAAAAGAAGCTTACAAGAAGTGGAAGACTGGACAAATGACCAGGGAGGAGTATAAAAATATTGCTCGGGCATGCAGGAATGAAATCAGGAAGGCCAAATCACACTTGGAGTTGCAGCTAGCAAGAGATGTTAAGAGTAACAAGAAAGGTTTCTTCAGGTATGTTAGCAACAAGAAGAAAGTCAAGGAAAGTGTGGGCCCCTTACTGAATGAGGGAGGCAACCTAGTGACCGAGGATGTGGAAAAAGCTAATGTACTCAATGCTTTTTTTGCCTCTGTCTTCACAAACAAGGTCAGCTCCCAGACTGCTGCACGGGGCAGCACAATATGGGGAGAAGGTGACCAGCCTTCAGTGGAGAAAGAAGTGGTTCGGGACTATTTAGAAAAACTGGACGTGCACAAGTCCATGGGGCTGGATGCGCTGCATCCGAGGGTGCTAAAAGAGTTGGCGGATGAGATTGCAGAGCCATTAGCCATTATTTTTGAAAACTCATGGCAATCGGAGGAGGTCCCAGATGACTGGAAAAAGGCTAATGTAGTGCCCATCTTTAAAAAAGGGAAGAAGGAGGATCCGGGGAACTACAGGCCAGTCAGCCTCACCTCAGTCCCTGGAAAAATCATGGAGCAGGTCCTCAAGGAATCAATTATGAAACACTTAGAGGAGAGGAAAGTGATCAGGAACAGTCAGCATGGATTCACCAAGAGGAAGTCGTGCCTGACTAACCTAATTGCCTTCTATGATGAGATAACTGGCTCTGTGGATGAGGGGAAAGCAGTGGACATGTTATTCCTTGACTTTAGCAAAGCTTTTGATAGGGTCTCCCACAGTATTCTTGCCGCCAAGTTAAAGAAGTATGGGCTGGATGAATGGACTGTAAGGTGGATAGAAAGCTGGCTAGATCGTCGGGTTCAATGGGTAGTGATTAATGGCTCCATGTCTAGTTGGCAGCCGGTTTCAAGCGGAGTGCCCCAAGGGTCGGTCCTGGGGCTGGTTTTGTTTAATATCTTTATTAATGATCTGGAGGATGGTGTGGACTGTACTCTCAGCAAGTTTGCAGATGACACTAAATTAGAAGGCATGGTAGATACACTAGAGGGTAGGGATCGGATACAGAGGGACCTAGACGAATTAGAGGATTGGGCCAAAAAAAACCTGATGAGGTTCAACAAGGACAAGTGCAGAGTCCTGCACTTAAGATGGAAGAATCCCATGCACTGCTACAGACTAGGGACCAAATGGCTAGGTAGCAGTTCTGCAGAAAAGGACCTAGGGGTCACAGTGGACGAGAAGCTGGATATGAGTCAACAGTGTGCTCTTGTTGCCAAGAAGGCTAACGGCATTTTGGGCTGAATAAGTAGGGGCATTGCCAGCAGATCGAGGAACGTGATCGTTCCCCTTTATTCGACATTGGTGAGGCCTCATCTGGAATACTGTGTCCAGTTTTGGTCCCCACACTACAAGAAGGATGTGGAAAAATTGGAAAGAGTCCAGCGGAGGGCAACAAAAATGATTAGGGGTCTGGAGCACATGACTTATGAGGAGAGGCTGAAAGAACTGGGATTGTTTAGTCTCCAGAAGAGACGAATGAGGCGGGATTTGATAGCAGCCTTCAACTACCTGAAGGGGGGTTCCAAAGAGGATGGAGCTCGGCTGTTCTCAGTGGTGGCAGATGACAGAACAAGGAGCAATGGTCTCAAGTTGCAGTGGGGGAGGTCCAGGTTGGATATTAGGAAACACTATTTCACTAGGAGGGTGGTGAAGCACTGGAATGCATTACCTAGGGAGGTGGTGGAGTCTCCTTCCTTGGAGGTTTTTAAGGCCTGGCTTGATAAAGCCCTGGCTGGGATGATTTAGTTGGGAATTGGTCCTGCTTTGAGCAGGGGGTTGGACTAGATGACCTCCTGAGGTCCCTTCCAACCCTGATATTCTATGATTCTATGATTCTATGATTGGGGCAGGGGGTTGGGGTGCAGGAGGGAGTGTGTGGGGCCAGCTCTGGGAGGAAGTTTGGGTGCTGGGTGTGGGCTCTGGCCTGGGGCAGGGGGTTGGGGTGTGGGGAGGGGGTGAGGAGTGCGGGCTCTGGGAGGAAATTTGGGTGTAGGGTGCAGGCTCTGGGCTGGGGCAGGGGATTGGGGTGTTGGAGGGGGGCAGGGTAGCGATGTTTACCTTGGGCGACGTGGTTCCCAAAGCGATGGGCACATACACCCCTCCAGTAGCAGCTCCAAGGTGGTGTTTAGGGGATCTCCGTGCACTGCTGCCCGCAGGCGCTGCCCCCACAGCTCCCATTGGCTGCAGTTCCCGGCCAATGGTAGCTGCGGTGTTGGTGCTCGGGGCGGGGGCAGCGTGCGGAGACACCCCCCTTCGGGGCCTCAGGGACAGGCCAGCCACTTCCGGGAGTGAAGCGGCATGGAGGGAGGGAGGCAGAGTGGGCAGGGAGCTGCCTTAGCCCTGGCATGTCTCTGTGCACCCCTTGTGGGGAGACGGGAACAGCAGGTCTCTATGCGCTGCCTGGGGCGGGATCAGCGCACGGAGCCACCTCCCTCCTGCCAGGGGTGCACAGAGACATGCCAGCAGATGACGGCTTCCGGGAGTGGCGTGGGGCCACCGGCCACGGCATGCAGGCAGCCTGCCTGCCTGAGCCCTGCTGCGCCACTGGCCGGGACTTGGGGGCAGGTTGTCAGATATTTGTCCTGCATTTGGGGGGCCCCCCCTATTGTTGGGGGCCCTGTGCCACCACATGGTTTGTTTCATGGTAAATCTGCTCCTGACACTCATACTCTTAGCACTGGAGTTCCAGGTTCAATCCTTGATGGTGATCATTATATGATATTTCCTGTATAGTTTCTCCCCAGGCAAGAAAGCTTAAAGAATATCTATATATGTTATTGTAAATAAACACCAAGAGATGTTTGTCTGAAAATGCTTCCCTAAAATTACAGGCTTTTCAGTCCTTTTCATTGTCCTTGAAGCTCTGGGACGGGCCACTGTCAGAGGTAGGATATTGGACTAGTTGTACCATTGGTCTGACCCAGTATGGCCGTTCTGATGTTTTTACGTAGATGCACATATGTCAACAGAAATACATATGTAGATAGAATCACAGCACTCTGAAGCCCCCAATTAACTAGGCTGCACATTCTGTTCCCATAGAGAGCTCTGCTGGATAGAAACCCTGTGAGCACAGGATGGCATTTTGGCATTTATTGCATCAACAAGTACAGTGGATGGGCTTGATCTAGCTCTCAGTAAAGCCAGTGAGAATTTTGCCATCATTTGATGCGGAGCAGGGTGGGGTCTTGTGTCTACAGAGCAACATAAGTGTCCTAATGTGTTTAAAGTGTTTATAAAATTACTTATCAGACACATTTTTGAGTGCAGTCCATTAGCCTTCCACATGTGCTCCGGGCAGGCTGGCTGCTTGTAAATGTTAAATCAGCACAAATATCTCAGCCTCCTTGAAGAATGCTAGCCTGGAGTCTTACTCTGTGATTAGTGTAATGAAGTGAAAGGAAATATTGACATTTTATATATCTGTATCTTGATAATGCTATATGAAAAGTGATATCTGCAATGCTAATGGACATGTAATTGATGTAAGTACAATGCCTACAAGCCACTGGGAAGGCTGGGGGTGAGCTGGTAAAATAGATAAGATTAAAAGGTATTATGATTGCATTAATTCTAAACAGAGTTATGCTGCCAAACCGTAATAAGCCACTGATTGTTTTAACTCCCGAAATAGGCACCACAAATATTTATTGTTTTGGAATTAAGGGCCTGATCCTGTGATATGCTAAGTACTAGTTCGGAGGTGCTGAGCACCCGTACCACCCCATGAAGTCCCTGGGAGCTCAGCGCCTCATGTGATCATGCACACTCCTGAATAAATCAATACCTCTTTTTTATTATTCTCTTTCTTCTCAGGCAGCATAATGCTCATGGCAGGAGTACTGAATGTTATTATTGATGGAGTGATAGGGCAGAGAGGAAGCTAAATCACAACATGTGTTTATGGTTCTGATGTCAATGGTTCTGAGATGTTCAAAATGCAAACACCAGAGCTCTCTCCTGGCATGACTCACAGGCAAATGCTGCATGAAATTCACAAGTGTTTGTCGAAATTTCCCCTGGACGTTTTTGTCATTACGTTTCACACAATCTCTCCACCCCCCTCCTCAAATTGTGTTGTAATCACAATGGGTCTGATCCAAACCCCAGTGAAATCAATGGAAAGATTCCCAGGGTAACATGTTCAAAAGTTACCTCAACTGAGTTCAGAGAGAGTTTGGGGTGTGGTAGTACAGGAGGTGGCCCCATAGCAGTGGCTCTCAACCTTTTCAGACTACTGTACCCCTTTCAGGAGTCTGATTTCTCTTGTGTACCCCCAAGTTTCACCTCACTTAAAAACTACTTGCTTACAAAATCAGACATAAAAATACAAAAGTGCCACAGTGCACTATTACTGAAAAATGGCTTACTTTCATTTTTACCATGACAATTACCATCTAATTATAAAATAAATCAATTGGAATATAAATATTGTGCTTACATTTTAGTGTACAATACGTAGAGCAGTATAAACACATCATAGACTTATGAAATTGTAGTTTATACCGACTTCACAAGTGCTTTTTCTGTAGCCTGTTGTAAAACTAGGCAATTATCTAGATGAGTTGATGTACCCGCTGGAAGACCTCTGCGTACTGCATGGGGTGGGCGTACCCCTGGTTGAGAACCACTGTCCTAGAGCCTACATGCAGGGGCAGCTCTAGCTTTTTTGCCGCCCGAAGCACGGCAGGCAGGCTGCCTTTGGCAGCATGCCTGCGGGAGGTCCGCCGGTCCCGCGGCTTCGGCGTACCCGCCGCCAAATTGCCGCTGAATCTGCAGGACCAGTGGACCTCCTGCAGGCGAGCCACTGAAGGCTGCCTGACTGCCACCCTTGCAGGGACCGGCAGGGCGCCTCCTGCGGCTTGCCGCCCCAGGCACGCGCTTGGAGCGCTGGTGCCTGGAGCCGCCGCTGCATATATCAAGTATCAGAGGGGTAGCCGTGTCAGTCTGAATCTGTAAAAAGCAACAGAGGGTCCTGTGGCACCTTTAAGACTAACAGAAGTATTGGGAGCATAAGCTTTCGTGGGTAAGAACCTCACTTCTTCAGAAGGTTCTTACCGTGAGGTTCTTACCCAGGAAAGCTTATGCTCCCAGTACTTCTGTTAGTCTTAAAGGTGCCACAGGACCCTCTGTTGCTGCATATATGTAAACCTGGCAAATCGAGGACCCTCCATCTTTTAAAGTCCTTACTTAGGCACAGCTCCCTGATCAATAAGTGAAAGTGAAAGCACTGGGCTTTTTCCTCCCCTTCATGTTATTTCTCTCCATGGGCAGGTTTCCAAGACTATTAACAAGAGTCTTAAAAGTGACACCAGGCCTCAGTCTGTGGCAAATTTGGTCTCTCTCTGGCATTTGGAAAATACTATACATTAGACATCTCCCAATGTCTGGGGCAGAGACACAAGAACCACAGAAGGGGTGTTGACTCTGTCCCCTTTCCAAGGGGAGCACTTTTCCTCCGCTTCCTGGAGCTGTACGAACACTGGGTGAAACCCTGGCCTATTGAAGTCAATGGCAAAGCTCCCATTGACTTCAGTGGGGCCGGGATTTCACCCACTTTGTCTGTCTCCACGTGATCCTGCTGGGGTGGTGCACCTCTGCATCGCTTCCAGTCTGGGGCTGTAACTCCAATGCTTGCCTGTTATTTTGAGCCCACCTTTATTTACCTAAATAGTGAGTCCACAATATGGACCACATGGCATCCTTGGCTGTTGTGCATAATTGTAAATAATACACACTATCACTTACAACGCAAGATGCATATAATTAGGGCCCAGTCCTCAAGTAAAATTCACTTGATTACATCAGGAGTTTTGCTTGCGGAAGGACTTCAGGACTGGGCCTGTGATTTGAAAAATTGGTATGTGCTTAGTTAGTACCAATCCTTCATTGATTACTCACCTGTGACTCAATGAGTGTCCAGTGAATGAAAGGTCAGAACAATAATAGTTTGCTATTACTTCCACTATATTGCAGTGCTCCCAATTTAAACAGAGAGAATTGTCGTTCTTATGCTGAATAACCAAAGTCCTTCAATCGAAGGTTGTTTGTCCCCAGAGGGATTCAGATAACTTTCTTAAACGATGGCAAAGATCCAGGGCATTTTCTTGGATCACAGTGTAGTTCCAGAATAATCAACCTTAAGTTGTTTAAGAAGGCTGTGTACATTAAAATGTCTATAAATAATCATAATGAATAAAACAGCACATGCAGAATTTCATTACATAACTGATATACTGGTGTACTATTTTATTATTTGGTGCATGCTTGTTTTGCAGCATGAAATCCCACAGATGGATGTGAAATTACGAACTGCTACCACTTCCCTCCCTGTAAACAGCATACATTTAAATAAATAAAGAAACAAACACCTATATGGTTTATTATAATAAAGTTACTTGAGGCCCAGAGTTCAATAAGAAGAATTTATAAACATATCATTTCAGATCTTGGAAGGATTTCAACATAATTTGCTTGTGGTGTGGTAAGTGAGGTGAAATCCATCGACAGTCCCTGTGGAGTAATCAATATATGGAAATGTGTATTTCTATTTTCTATGGATTTATAGTATCGCAAAAAATGCTCTAGACCATCCAAATCAAATATGCCTGACTCTTGGGAAGAAATTATTTATGCTCCTTATCTTTAAAATAATAAAGGCAATGTTCAAGATATGTGTTTCAAAGCTATACAAATATAATTTCCTCACAAAACAAGGGCCAGGTCCTGTGACTCCTCCCTCACATGACTTGAATGGTGCTACTCAAGTGAGCAAGGACTACTGATATCATTAACAGTTTGCAGGATCAGGACCCAAGGTTCCAACCTTCAGTAATATTTTTGACTATGCGTTGGTTTGAGTTGACAGTGTAAATAAATTATAATAATTGAGACTTCATTTTATGTCCATTTGTAAATGAACATAGATTTTTCAATTTATCCAAGTAATTAACCTTTATCAGAACGGCTTGCTGTAATGCAAGGACAATTTTATACACAAATATGTGTCAATGATTTTTCAGAGGTATTTCTAGCTTGCTAACGTCACAAATTTTACACTTGGAAAAAAAAATCATATTTTCCCAGGAGCATAGGAACTGAAGATCACATTTCCAAAGGTGGCCTCTAATTCTGATTGCTTCATTATTGGGGATCCAATTTGAAACACACAGACACGGGGCCTGAGCATCCTCATCTCCAATAGAAAATCAGACATTAGATTTCTAAAGTTCAGTACCCGAAAAGAGAGGTACCCAAAATTAGAGATCGCCTTTGAAAGCGTATGCCTCACTGTCACTAAGGTAGCTGTTAGGCAGCATGTGTGAAAACTAGTTTGTCCTCCGCTCAGTCCTCATGGACAAGTGTCCTCATAACAAAATCCACCACCACAATGATCAGTAACTGATAGTCATGTAGGCTTGCATGGCACCAGGGTTGACTCCAGTTTTTTTGCCGCCCCAAGCGGCGAAGCGAAAAAACAAAACAAAACCAAGATAAAGCCGGTCGGTGGCACTTCGGTGGCATCTCAATCGTGCCGCTTGATTCTTCTGTGGCAATTCGGCAGCGGGTCCTTCGCTCCCTCTCTTACTCTTTGGCGGCACTTTGGCAGCAGTTCAAAGAGGAAGAGAGGGACTGAGGGACCCACCGCCGAATTGCCGCCAAAGGCCTGGATGTGCCGCCCCTTTCCATTGGCTGCCCCAAGCACCTGCTTCCTTTGCTGGTGCCTGGAGCCAGCCCTGCATGGCACTATGTACCAAGTATTCATCAAGGGCTAAGGCAGCTCAAGCAATTGTCTTACTAGAGTTGGCTAGAGAACCACAGTTTAATTTCATAACAACTTTTGAGGTTTCAAAAATTATTTTTGATCTGCACTGGAATCAAAACAAAACCTTTAAAACATTTTCACAAAATGGAATTGGGTTGAAAATTCCATTTTCAGATCCAAAAGGTTGGGTTTTCCATTTGGGTGTCTCTCTCTCTCTCGTGACTGGCCAGTCCACACTGGACTTCAGAAACCTTGCTATCAAAAACTTCACTGAAGTCAATACATTTCTGTGAAACAGTTCAGCTTTGAAGAAACAGTATATTTTGATGAAAAAACATTTTGCTGGCAACACCCTGACCAGCTCTACTCCTTACATGTTAAGATCCTTTTCAACACTAATACAGAGTCCCTGAGAAAAATCATGAGACCACATGGTCTCAAATGTCAACAACAGGTAGATGACACCTGGCTCTTTATCTCATTCACTTCTTGGTAGCCATATAACCCAATTACTTCAGTGGCTGGGCAACATCTGTGAGTGCCAGAGAAGTGCTTGGATGATAGGTGCCTGGTAAGAACATAGATAGACAGTAATTTTCAAAATTAATTAATATACCTATTGGTTTCCTTTTGTAGAATAGTAAGTATTTCCTTACTATTTTTGTTAGTTGGTTAGTTCTAGGGCTGTTGATTAATCACAGTTAACTCATGTGATTAACTCAAAAAATTAATTGTGATTAAAATAATTAATCGCGATTAATCGCACTATTAAAAATAGAATACCAATTGAAATGTATTAAATACTTTTGGATATTTTTCTACATTTTTCTACATTTTCAAATATATTGAATTTTGTTATCATAGAATACAAAGTGTACAATGCTCACTTTATATTATTTTTATTACAAATATTTGCACTGTAAAATAATAAAGAAAATAAATAGTATTTTTCAATTCACCTCATACAATTACTGTAGTGTAGTCTCTTTATTGTGAAAATGTAACTTACAAATGTAACTTTTTTTGTTACATAACTGCACCCAAAAACAAACAATGTAAAACTTTAGAGCCTGCAAGTCCACTCAGTCCTACTTCTTGTTCAGCCAGTCGCTCAGACAAACAAGTTTGTTTACATTTACAGGAGATAATGCTGCCTGCTTCTTATTTACAATGTCACCTGAAAGTGAGAACAGGCATTCACATGCAGGGCAGGCTCTAGGGTTTTTGCCACCCCAAGCAGCAAAAAAAAAAAAAAAAAAAAAAAAGCTGCGATCGCGATTGCGATCTGCTCTACCGCTGCCGCTTCAGTGTTCGGCGGCGGGTCCTTCCCTCCGAGAGGGAGTGAGGGACCCGCTGCTGAATTGCCGCTGAAGAGCCGGACGTGCCACCCCTCTCCGTTGGACACCCCAAGCACCTGCTTGCTGTGCTGGTGCCTGGAGCCGGCCATGTTCACATGGCACTTTTGTAGCCGGCATTGCAAGGTATTTAAGTGCCAGATATGCTAAACATTTGTATGCCCCTTCATGCTTTGGACACCATTCCATAGGACATGTTTCTATGCTGATGATGCTCATTAAAAAATAATGCATTAATTAAATTTGTGACTGAACTCCTTGGGGGAGATTTGTATGTCTCCGGCTCTGTTTTACCCACATTCTGCCATATATTTCATATTATAGCAGTCTCAGATGATGACCCAGCACATGTTCGTTTTAAGAACACTTTCACAGCAGATTTGACAAAACACAAAGAAGGTACCAATGTGAGATTTCTAAAAATAGCTATAGCACTTGACCCAAAGTTTAAGAATCTGAAGTGCCTTCCAAAATCTGAGAGGGATGAGATATGGAGCATGTTTTCAGAAGTCTTAAAAGAGCAATACTCAGATGCGGAAACTACTGAACCCAAACCACCAAAAAAAGAAAATCAACCTTCTGCTGGTGGCATCTGACTCAGATGATGAAAATAAACATGCGTGGGTGCGCTCTGCACTGGATCGTTATTGAGCAGAACACATCATCAGCATGGATGCATGTCCTCTGGAATGGTGGGTGAAGCATGAAGGGACATATGAATCTTTAGTGCATCTGTAAGTATCTTGCGACACTGGCTACAACAGTGCCATGCGAATGCCTGTTCTCACTTTCAGGTGACATTGCAAACAAGTAAGCAGGCAGCCTTATCTCCTGCAAATTGTAACCAAACTTGTTTGTCTGAGCGATTGACTGAAGTAGGATTGAGTGGACTTGTAGCTCTAAAGTTTTACGTTGTTTTATTTTTGAATGCAGTTATTCATTTATTTGAATACATAATTCTACATTTGTAAGTTCAACTTTCATGATAAAGAGATTGCACTACAGTACTTGTATTAGGTGAATTTAAAAATACTATTTATTTTGTTTTTAACAGTACAAATATTTGTAATAAAAATAAATATAAAGTGAGCACTGTACACTTTGTATTCTGTGTTGTAATTGAAATCAATATATTTTAAAATAAACATCCAAAATATTTAAATAAATGGTATTCTATTATTGTTTAACAGCATGATTAATTGTGTGATTAATTGCAATTAATTTTTTTAAATTGTGGGATTAATCATGATGATTTTTTTAATCACTTGACAGCCCTCGTTGATTCATAATAAGGAAAACCTCTGGGTAATTGGGGTTCACAAAACCTCTCAAACTGTGGGTCGTGACTCTTCAGGGAGTCATGAGGTGGTTACGTGATGGTCACGAGATGTCGGCCCCAAGTCTGATCATGCGCAGGGGCTGATGGCCCCGAGCCCCAACTAGGGTTACCAGCTTTGAAATGCAAAAAACACGACATTCCCCCCACCCAATGCAAACCTGCCACAGTCGCAACCCCAACCCCTAGCCACAAGGCAACTCTGCAACCCCCCCCTCAACAGCCATTTATAGTATCTAGAGAGAGAACATATAGTTAAAACTGATAACATTGCATGTCTCCTCACTCTTGAGTGACTCAAACCCCCTCTCACACACATGCATGGTTCACTTATATGTTAATGGGCAGACAGCTGCTGTATTTTCAACAGTTTTGTTATCGCTTAAACTGCAGAAGCAGGAACACTGCAGCATCTTTAGCTGGACAAGAAACGTTTATCCAGTGTATTGTGATAATAATGCAAATCTTTAGACTCACATAAAAAAACCTGGCAGATTAAATTATTTTCCTGGCAACTGGCAAATTCATAAAAAAAAAACAGGCAGACCAGTCAAATATTGGCCAGTGGTAACCCTAGCCCTGCCATGTGCATGGCTGACAGTCCCAAACCCTTCCATGCACGGGGATGACAGTCGGACCCCCCATTAAATTAAATTAAAATAAAATAATATTCCCCTTTTATTTTCTAAGGGGGGGTTTCACTCAGAGGCTTGCTGTGTGAAAATGGTCACTCATACGAAAAGTTTGAGACCCACTGCTCTAGAACACTTAGAGTTCTGGTCAATGAATTTTTGTTTTTGTTTCACTAAACATTTTCCCTTCCATTTAGATAATTTTTCCAAAGAAGGTTAATTGAAAAAAAAAACCCAAAATGTTTCTCTCACTAAATGGAAGCCAGTGCTATGCAAACAACAAAGTTCCATATTTAAAAGTGATATTTGCTTGGCTCCTATGACTCCTGGGTTAATGAAAAAAGGAAAATAGTCAGACGCCAAGAACTCATGTTTTGGCTGAGTCAGATGGAATTAGAACCGCAAGAGCTTTGAGTTCTGTTCTAGATCTAGAATCTCCAATTTGCAAATGGGTTCACTTCTAAAACTGTCAATAAGAATTTTCCCATAGCTGACTGTATGAAGTAAAGGGATGGAAGAATTCCTCCCCAACCTGGCAAACAGGGTTGATTGCTTGATCTAGGCAACCAGAAAGCCTCATGGCAGAAAAGAAAAGCCACTGGAGATTCTTTCAGGAGACATGTAATTAGACCTAATTGGCAACAGACATAGGAAGTGCCAGACTGGATTGGACCAGGGAGGCTTGGCTCCAAGAAACAGAGAACAGGTAAAGTGAACTAGCATATACCAGTTTCAGCTAATTGCTTCATTGCCACATTCTGTAAGGATGCATAGGGCTAGAACCCAGCCTTGCAGAGCATGGGAAAACTGACATTCTCCCATTCCCACCAGGTAGGCTTGGAGAGCACGGCCAGGTGTCTTAGGTATGGGCGGGGGCAGAGGAGGAGGTGGAGCTTGGCAACAGGCATGTGATCCCCCTTGGGGGTTGGGAATGTAAACCTGCAGGAGGGAGGGAGCTTTCCATACTGGTGGAAAAGTTCAGTCTTGGGCTTGACTTGTTCCGTGGTGTAAGTTCTCACTTTCATTTGACTTTGAAACCTAGGAAGCGCTGACATTCATTAATGGATGTTTGTGAAGCGCTTTCAGTGTGTAAGTTTCTAGTTAAAAATATGGAGTGATGGGAACCAGTTCTTTGTTTTGAGCTCTGGATGAAGCAGAGACTGAAACCTGGCTGCATGTGTAATTTGTGGCCCTGATCCTCTAAATTATTGTATGTGGCCAGCTCTGCATAGAGTGTCACTGACTTCAGTGGGGCTCTGTAGAGCGGTGTAGGGGTCTGCCCACTTGGAGTGACTTAACAAATTGGAACAAATATCTTTCTGTCCCTGACTTGGCTGGTTCTGAGCTAACTACCTTTACACAGAGGCATTTCTTGCTCTGGCATTGTAGTATGTTTCCTGGGAGACACAAGAAAGCACTAGTTTCATGGGAATGGGAATGATCTTTTGTAGGTGAGTTATGTGAAGGAATTTTCTCTAAAAGGAAATGTAAAATGGCTAAACCTAAAATTAAGAAACAGCCATTTCAATTATTATTGCTGTCTGCTTTCTGCCAGTGCTCTCCATGCTAGTCCCTGACTTTGAAACCTGCTGTCTTAATGTGCTTTTGATCCACCTACACAGCTCCTTACTGATTTCAACCACAGTCATGTGGATGGAAGATGTAACAGGCTGTGAGGTTAGACCACCTCAATAATACACCTCTACCTCAATATAACACTGTCCTCGGGAGCCAAAAAAATCTTACTGTGTTATAGGTGAAACCATGTTATATTGAACTTGCTTTGATCCACCGTAGTGTGCCCCCCGCCACCCCCCAGAGCACAGCTTTACCGCATTGTATCCGAATTCGTGTTATATCGGGTTGCGTTATATCGAGGTAGCGGTGTATTGTCATTCTGAAAAATACAGATGACTAATAAAGATCAAAGCTTCTAAAGAAGTGACTACTCTGTTGGTCTTGATTAAACTAATCTAATTATCCTGTCAAGTTCAGTATCCAGGGACACTATGCAAATGATCCAATGGGAAGAGGAAAAGCACGTTATAAAAATGGCTAACCTTGCAAGGGAGCACAGTGCTGGAGTCTGATAATAAATAGACGAAGGCCCTTCTGAAAAGAGTAGCTGGGCACGGTACACTTCTGTTAGGATAAAACTATGGATCATGTCATTCTTAAAATTCAAGGTGCTAAAATGACCCAATGTGCATGTTTAAAAACACTGCTCTTCCATAGGTTTGAGTGGTAGCAGTGTTAGTCTATATCAGCAAAAACAACAAGGAGTCCTTGTGGCACCTTAGAGACTAACAAATTTATCTGGGCATAAGCTTCCGTGGGCTAGAACCCACTTCATCAGATGCATGGAGTGAAAAATACAGGAGCAGGTATAAATACATGAAAGGGTGGGGGCTGCTTTACCAAGTGTGAGGTCAGTCTAAGGAGATAAATCAATTAACAGCAGGATACCAAGGGAGGAAAAATAAACTTTTGAAGGGGTAAGAGAGTGGCCAATTACAGACAGTTGACAAGAAGGTGCGAATAACAGTAGGGAGAAATTAGTATTGGGGAAATTAAGTTTAGGTTTTGTAATGACCCAACCACTCCCAGTCTTTATTCAGGCCTAATCTGATGGTATCCAGTTTGCAAATTAATTCCAGTTCTGCAGCTTCACGTTGGAGTCTGTTTTTGAAGTTTTTTGTGTTGAAGAATTGCCACTTTTATGTCTGTTATTGAGTGACCAGAGAGACTGAAGTGTTCTCCTATTGGTTTTTGAATGTTATGATTCCAGATTTTGTCCATTTATTCTTTTGCGTAGAGACTGTCTGGTTTGGCCAATGTACATGGCAGAGGGACATTGCAGGCAAATACAATGGAAAGCAGACACTAATGGACTGTGACCATGGTTGAATTGAAGTTTCTGATCTTGCAACAGCTCACCATGTGCATAACTTTATAAATGTGAGGAGTTCCACAGACTTCAATGCAAAGTTAAGCCCATGTGGAAGTTTTTGAAACATCAGCTCCTAAACTAGCTTTCAAACGTGAATTAATATTGGAGGGAAAACATCGAGCCGAGCAATAGTAGAATCAAGTAACTCAGAACATTTTTAGAACTCTTCTTAAGAAGTGAGATATCCTGGCCTGAAATATGATTTTACTTTGGGGATGGAAGAATGTCTCCATTTTCCACTCTCCTCTGGGTTCTACTTATTGTCCTAGGCTTCAGATTTCTTATTTGTATTACAGTAGCACATAGATCCTAGTCCAGACTGAGGTCCTCAGTGTGCTGGATGCTGTACAAACATAGGCACTGTTCCTGCAATCTGATCTGTGTGGATGGGCATCCACTGACTTCAGCCACCCATTGACTTCAGTGAGACTTCTGCATGCACATAAGAGACTGGCCAACAATAGCACATTGCAGAGTGAAGGACTAAAGGAAATGAATAAGAGATTTTGATAGATCTCTAAACAGGTCACTAGCCTTTACCAGTGAGCATTTTACCAAGGGCCTCACAGTAGAGGAGGCCATTCCATGTGTAAGGGCCTGCCAGGAAAAAAAGCATGAAGAAGTGTGTGCCGGGAGGAGAGCTGAAGAGTCTTCAGCAACAAAGTCTTTTTTAGTGGAATAATCTGACAGCAGTTCTTTGCGGATGGCTCCTGATGTAATATAATTGACTTTAAAAGTGCAGTGAGTTAGTTTGGCCTGTCCAAGAGAAAATGTGTCTCCTGTAGAGTACCTCCTGGCACACAAACACAAGGAGGATAATAAAAGATAGGATTGTTATAGAATTGCTGTCCTTCTGTTAGGGAAATGAGTGGTTGTTAAAATATTGGCAATCTTTTCTTGCCTGGGTTTTGAACTCCAGAATTTGCTTTTTAGTGCACTGTGCTCTCTTCCCATTGTGAGAGGCAGAGCAGGCACTTAAGTGTTTTTGGCTTTTGCACAACGTGAGGAAAATTATCAAAAGCTCCACAGTTAAAATCTTGAGACTGGGAGGAACAAAGTCAGCAAAAAGCTTCCGAAGGTGATTTTAACAAGGTAAGATGGTTATAACTGAAAATGTGCACAGAAGAAAAATCTGCAGGGCAACTAAAAATGAACCCTGAGAGTGTGATTCCTCCCCACCCCAGTCAGAAGTATGGAATTGAAAAACACTGTCTGATTAATGACTAATGGAGCATTGGACTGAGGGGAAGGAGGTTGGGATTCAAGAGACCTGGGTTCTGGGCCTCTCAGCTTCAAACAATTCTTATTGTTCAAATAAACCTGGTAGGAAAATGTTTTCTCCTTCTCTAACTATAGAATTTGTCCCCCAAAATTACATTGGCTGGAGTCCCAGGATGAGTAATATTCTGTCCTGTACACAGGCAGGCTTGAAGGTCTGGCGCTCATGCTAAAATGGGGAGTTGAACCTCCAGCTAGATTTAAACCTGCATAGCCCCACTGATATTAAAGGAGCTGCCCTGATTTAGGGAGTTTATGCCATTAGGTCTATGTCTACACTGCAATTAAAAACCTGCAGCTGGCCCATGCCAACTGATTCAGGCTTGCAGGGCTCGGGTGTAGACGTTCACGCTTGGGCTGCAGCCCAGGCTCTGGGACCTGTGAGGTGGGAGGGTCCCAGAGCTCACCTAATCCTTCATCAGATGTATCAACTAGGGCTTTGGAGGAGAGCCCGGAGCTGGAGCGCGGAGCAGTGGAGTTGCAGGTTTTTGCCTGGAGCTGGAGCCGAGCACAACTCCAAAGCCCTGGTATCAACAAAATTAGGCACCAACCTGTCCGTGGATAGCAGGAGTACTTCAGATTAAGAAATATTGCTGATGCTCAATGGACAGTCTATTTCATTCCAGATTTGATGTTTGTTCTCTGTGCTGTCAGTCCTTCAGATTTCTCAGTACTACATTTCACGGTATTTTAGGAAATAAATTGATAGCTGTTGAAGACGCAGCTAATAAAACTCCCACTTTAGAACATAAGAACATAAGAACGGCCGTACTGGGTAAGACCAAAGGTCCATCTAGACCAGTATCCTGTCTACCAACAGTGGCCAATGCCAGGTGCCCCAGAGGGAGTGAACCTAACAGGTAATGATCAAGTGATCTCTCTCCTGCCATCCATCTCCATCCTCTGACAAACAGAGGCTAGGGACACCATTCCTTACCCATCCTGGCTAATAGCCATTAATGGACTTAACCTCCATGAATTTATCGAGTTCTCTTTTGAACGCTGTTATAGTCCTAGCCTTCACAACCTCCTCCGGCAAGGAGTTCCACAAGTTGACTGTGTGCTGTGTGAAGAACTTTTTTATTTGTTTTAAACCTGCTGCCTATTAATTTCATCTGGTGACCCCTAGTTCTTGTATTATGGGAATAAGTAAATAACTTTTCCTAATCACTTTCTCCACATCACTCATGATTTTATATACCGCTATCATATCCCCCCTTAGTCTTCACTTTTCCAAGCTGAAAAGTCCTAGCCTCTTTAATCTCTCCTAATATGGGACCCATTCCAAACCCCTAATCATTTTAGTTGCCCTTCTCTGAACCTTTTCTAGTGCCAGTATATCTTTTTTGAGATGAGGAGACCACATCTGTATGCAGTATTCAAGATGTGGGCGTACCATCAATTTATATAAGGGCAATAATATATTCTCCTTCTTATTCTCTAGCCCCTTTTTAATGATTCCTAACATCCTGTTTGCTTTTTTGACCGCCTCTGCACACTGCATGGACATCTTCAGAGAACTATCCACGATGACTCCAAGATTTTTTTCCTGATTTGTTGTAGCTAAATTAGCACCCATCATATTGTATGTACAGTTGGGGTTATTTTTTCCAATGTGCATTACTTTACATTTATCCACATTAAATTTCATTGGCTGTTTTGTTGCCCAATCACTTAGTTTTGCGAGACTTTTTTGAAGTTCTTCACAGTCTGCTTTGGTCTTAACTATTTTGAGCAGTTTAGTATCATCTGCAAACTTTGCCACCTCACTTTTTACCCCTTTCTCCAGATCATTTATGAATAAGTTGAATAGGATTGGTCCTAGGACTGACCCTTGGGGAACACCACTAGTTACCCCGCTCCATTCTGAGAATTTACCATTAATTCCTACCCTTTGTTCCCTGTCTTTTAACCAGTTCTCAATCCACTTTCTGCTGGATTGGAATCTGGAATCAGAGAGACAGCTGCCCAGTTAGTGTAGTGATGGAGCTCCATTGACTTCAATGGTGAGATGCTGATTTGCTGAAGATCTGGCTCACGTTTTGTACAGCAAAGTTCCCTTATGGGTCCCCAAATGTCATTACCACAGACTACAACAGTAATAAGAGCATAGTCGTGCTTATTCAGGTCCTTCTAACTGATGACTTTATTTATTCTTATTTATGTAGATAAAACAGATTTTCCCCATAATTTTCTCCCTATTAAAAACTACATCTCCCTAGAGCTGGTTGAATATTGCAGTATGTGGGAACAGTCATTCATATTTCAAAATACTCTTTGGGTCCACTAGGGACAAAATTAGAAAGGCCCAGGCACAAAATGAGATTAAACTAGCTAGAGACATAAAGGATAACAAGAAAACATTCTAAAAATACATTAAGAGGAAGACCAAGGACAAGGAAGGACATTACTCAATGAGGGGGGAAAAACAATAACAGAAAATGTGGAAATTGCAGCTGTGCTAAATGACTTTTTTGTTTCAGTTTTCACCAAAAAGGTCTGTAGCGATTGGATATCTAACATAGTGAAGGCCAGTGAAAATGAGGTAGGATCAGAGGCTAAAATAGGGAAAGAACAAGTTAAAAATTACTGAAACAAGTTAGATGTCTTCAAGTCACCATGGCCTGATTAAATACATCGTAGAATATTCAAGGAGCTGATTGAGGAGATATCTGAGCCATTAGTGATTATCTTTGAAAAATCATGGAAGATGGGAGAGATTCCAGAGGACTGGATAAGGGCAAATATAGTGCCAATCTATAAAAAGGGAAATAAGGATAATCCAGGGAATTACAGACCAGTCAGGTTAACTTCAGTACCTGAAAAGATAATGGAGCAAATAATTAAGGAATCAATTTGCAAACACCTAGAAGATAATAAGGTGATAAGTAACAGTCAGTATGAATTTCATGTCAAACCAACCTCAATAGCTTTCTTTGACAGGGTAACAAGCTTTGTGGATGGGGGCGGGAAGCGGTAGATGTGATATATCTTGACTTTTGCAAGGCTTTGATACTGTCTCACATACATAAACAAACTAGGGAAACGCAATCTAGATGGAGCTAATACAAGATGGGTGCATAACTGATGGGAAAACCATTCCCAGAGAGTAGTTTTCAGTGGTTCACAGTCAAGCTGGAAGGGCATATCAAGTGGGGTCCAGTTCAATATCTTCATCAATGATTTAGATAATGGCATAGAGAGAACACTTACAAAGTTTGCAGATGATACCAAGTTGGGAGGGGTTGCAAGTGCTTCGGAGGATAGGATTAAAATTCAAAATGATCTGGACAAACTGGAGAAATGGTCTCAAGAAAACAGGATGAATTTCAAATGCAAATGCAAAATACTCCACTTAGGAAGGCTCAATCAGTTGCTCACATACAACATGGGAACTGACTGCCTAGGACGGAATCCTGAAGAAAGGAACCTGGGAGTCCTACTGGATCACAAGCTAAATATGAGTGAACAGTGTAACACTGTTGCAAAAAAAGCAAACATCATTCTGGGATGTATTAGCAGGAATGTTGTAAGCAAGACACAAGAAGTAATTCTTCTGCTCTTCTCCATGCTGATTAGGCCTCAGCTGGAGTATTGTGTCCAGTTCTGGGTGTCACATTTCAGAAAAGATATGGACAGATTGTAGAAAGTCCCAAGAAGAGCACAAAAAATATTAAACGTCTAGAAAACATGATCTAAGGGAAGATTGAAAACATTGGGTTTGTTTAGTCTGGAGAAGAGAAGACTGAGAGGGGACATAATAGTTTTCAAGTACATAAAAGGTTGTTACAAGAAAGAGGGAAAATTATTCCCCTTAACTTCTGAGGATAGGATAAGAAGCAATGGTCTTATTGCAACAAGGGCAATTTGGATTGGACATTAGGAAAAACTTTCTAACTGTCAGGGTGGTTAAACACTGAAATAAATTGCCCAGGGAAGTGGAATTTGCATCACTGGAGATTTTTAAGAGCAGGTTAGCCATACAGCTGTCAGAGATGATCTAGATAATTCTTAGTCCTGTCATGAGTGCAGGGGACTGGACTCGATGACCCCTTGAGGTCCCTTCCATTCCTACTATTCTATGATTCTATATTTCTGTTGTGGTGCTGGTAAACCAGGTTGGCAAGCCTCTTGCCAAAGCTGTAGGCATAAGCCCAACACAGACAAATTTATAGCTGGAAACCAGACCAGATCAGCTGTATGTTAATATTATTCAGGATAGATGTTAGACTTGTAAAGATGTGTTTAGTGTTTAGACTCTATAAAATGCTTGTAAGTTGCTGCACGCATTAATCTTACCTGTAATGCTGGGGGGGTCTCAACTGGAGGTTGGGACCCCTTAGGGGGTCATGAGGTTATTACATGGGGGGTCGTGAGCTGTCAGCCTCCACCCCAAACCCCGCTTTTCTTACAGGATTTATAATGGTGTTAAATATATAAAAATGTGTTTTTTATTTATAAGATGGGGGGTGGGGTCTCACTCAGAGGCTTGCTATGTGAAAGAGGTCACCAGTACAAAAGTTTGAGAACCACTGTTGTAATGTCTGTATCCCATACTTTAAGGCAATAGGTAAGCTTTGCTTTATAACTGTAAAAATGCCTGCTCTGAACTTCCACCCATGAAGAAGTTATGCAGGAACCCTCCTCCTGCTAGTTTGAACTTTGGGGAACAGGCATATAAAGATGTGTAACCCACACCCCTTCAGGGTGTGGTGTTCTGTCCCATCTAGTGGAACCAAGACCACTTAAAGAGGTAGCAATTAATGAGTCTGTTCTACAGCCTTAGCTAACAGCCGGTTGCACTAAGCTCCAGAGATCCCATCCCGATGACTGGGGTCTGTCAGTATTCTAGATGCTCACCAGAAGAAATGGGAATCTCTTAGCTGTTTGAATTCTTATAGAAGCTGGAGCTAAGAAACAAGAAGCAGAGATCCCAAGCGTCAACTCGGGTTAGCCCTAAAAGACATTCAGGGCACAGATTACTACATCTCCGTCACCTTTTGAAATCATAAATTGTAACTTATTTGTGTATATATGTTGCCTTCTTTGGCCTGTAAATAACTCTCATTTTTTCCTAATTAACTAATCCTTAGTTAGTTTACTATGTGATTGGCTACCAGCGTTGTCTTTGGTGTGAGATCTAAGGTACAAATTGATCTGGGGTAAGTGACTGGTCTCTTGGGTTGGAGAGCAACCTGAATATTTTGTGATTTTTGGTGTAAGTGACCATTTATCACTATGTCCAGCTTGTCAGGGTGTCAAGATAGACTGGAGTGCCCCAGAGGACTGTCTGTGACTCCATGGTAAGACTGTTACATTGATCCAGGAGTTCATATTTGTTACTGGGTTGGTGAAATCTAATTATAGGACACACCATCAGTTTGGGGATCTCTGCTCTACTTTTTAACACTTTGTCCTGAGGCTGGCACTCGTGGTCATGAACCACTCCAGACAGCGTGACACTAGTCTCTCTCCCACTTTGCTATTACTTTGAATGTTTATGTGCATGAGTTTTTGTTGGTGTGAATGTTTGTGGAATGGGTGTTTTTAGTGCTAAAGGTCTTATGCAGGCTCTCTGCACAATGGTGAATTTCTCACTGTGCAGATAGCCATATTCACCTGCGAACAAGAGAATTTGCTGTTCAATATTATGAATAAGTCTCCTGTTATTGCAGGCAACCAATCAAACAGCAGAAATAATACCATGTTATTTAAGTAACTAGTCACATGCCACAAATAGCAAATACTCAAAGTGAATAGTTGGTGACTGTAGGTTGAAAATTGTTCATCAATATTGTTTAATGACTTATGATCAGGATCTGCCGATGACTGACTGACAAATGAACTAAAGAGCTAAATTTGTCTGTTCCCAACAAATAATTCAGGTTCCTCTAGCACGTACACGCTTCTGTCAGTAAGGTAAATATCAACTGTGTAGATCTGACAGACTTGCTGTGGGACTTTGAGCAAATCACTTAGTCATTCTGTGCCTCAGTTTCCCTGTCTGTAAAATGAAGAGTACCCAATGCTTTGAGATTCTCAGTTAGAGATGCATGATAATGGCAATGTATTATGTAGAATATATTCAGAATGACAAGACTGCTCTCAGTCTCTGTCCATGAACTTGGAGTTACTCCAGAGTCACACTAGCGTGACAGGAGCTGTGCATAGTGTAACGGACCTGCTGGCTCATTACCTAAGCTAGAGAGAAAGGTTTGAGTTAGTGGAAGGTTCACTGTTACAGAGAGCCAGGAGCAGGAACAGCAGTGGAGAGAAGGATGAGCCATGAGCACCCTGAGACTGGCCCAGGTGCTGGCAAGAGGCCAGCAGTAGCATCATAGCAGGAAAGGAGGACAGTGTGGAAGGGTATAAGACCGGTACCCTTGGTTAGTAACTGTTGCTTTATCTCTTGTTAAAACAATCCTGCCTTGGATATTTGAATCTTTTATTTCTAGCAGCCCTCGTAAAGAAACCCTCACTCACTCAGAGTAGGAGAGAGCATGTTTGGGAACCTGCCCAGCACATGAAGAGCCTAGTGCTAGAAGTGCCTATAGCGTTTGCCTGTGAGTTTGTGTTACACCCAGTCTGCTACTGGACTTCAGGGGACTGGTGTACTACAGCACTTACAGTGACTCCCCGTAGGGGGTCTGTTACAAGCTGAGCTAGGCTAGAGGCAGAACTCTGGATCTGAGCAGTTCACTGAATTCAAAGAAAGTTTGGATCTGACATCTAATTCTAATCACCATACATAAGACAAATCCCTGTGAATCCAGATGAGAATGTACCTCCTGCCTCAAACTTGAAAGAGAGGCAAACTCCATTTTGGGACTGGTGCGCATGCAAAGTTGGCTTTGGTTTAATTAGATATACAACTAGGAACAAGGAATGCAGGCCATACCTACAGAATAGGAGCCTGTAGGCTGGAAAGCATTGACTCTGAAAAGGATTTAGGATCATAGTGGACAAGCAACTCCAAGTGAACTCCCAGTGTGATACTGTGGCAAAAAGAGTTAATGCCATTCTTGAATTTATAAACAGAGGGGTGGTGAGTGGGAGTAGGGAGGTGATTTTACCTATGCATGTGGCATTGGTGAGTATATTGCTAGATACTATAATATTGCATACAGTTCTGGTGTCTGCATTTTAAAAGGATGTTGAAAAATTGGAGAAGGTGCAGAAAAGAGCCACAAAAATGATACAAGGGCTGGAGAAAAAATGCCTTGTGGTAACACACTTCAATAAATCAATCTGTTTAATTTATTTAAAAAAAAAAGACAGAGAGGTGACTTGACTACAGGGTATAAATATAACAACAACCACTGGCTGGAAGGTGAAGCCAGGCAAATTCAGATTAGAAATAAAGCTATGTGGGGTGATTAACCAGTGGAACAAACCAACCAGGGAAGTAGTGGATTCCCTGTCTCTTGAGGTCTTCAAATTAAGACTGGACTTTCTAGAAGATGTGCTTTAGTCAAACACAAATTATTGGGATCAATACAAGGGTAAATGGGTGAAATTCTATGTCCAGGTTATACAGGAGGTCAGACTAGATGACCTAATGATCCCTTCTACTCTTAAACTCTGTGAATCTACAAATATTTTTGTAATCAGTTTAGTCAAGCTGGTATAAATCCCTAATGTAGACATGATAGTCGCCATCTTGACCGAGCCCAGTGATTCGTGCTGATCAGTGCAAGATCTGCCACCAACAAGCCATACATAACCTCATCAGCAACAAAACACCTGATATAACCCACACCACAGTTGACATTGCAAGCCCTGTACTTGTCCTGTCTGAGTCTGTGATGTATCGAGTATCCTGGGGGACAAGACACTACATTCCTCGTCTCTGCAGACATGAAATCCAAGAGATGTGCCTCTGATAAGACAACTGCATTCAAATCCATTCTTCTGACAATAGAAACCAGAGCCAAATAGAACACAGATTTTATGCTTACATACAGACTACCATATGTTACAAAATATATAAATTACCTCACTGATACCTTGTGAGGGATGGTGGTGAAATACCCCAGACTTGTCATCCTGGAAAAGTTCAACATGCATATTGACAAGTCTGTAGAAGCAAAAGCCATAAAACTCATCTCACTTGTCTCCTGGTACTTTCACAGGTCATCTCTGGTCCAGCCCACACAGCCGATCACATCCTGGACCTGATCTTCAGTCTAGATGTCAAGACTGAGGACATCACAACCCTGCCACTATGCTGGACAGCCCGTTATATCATTAAGGCAGTGGTCAAGCTCCCAGGCAACAAGAGTTGATCATGAAAGATCATGGACTCCAAGAATTCTAAAGCATCCTAAAGGAGACAACAGCACTCCACCCACAGCATTCAAATCATGGACTCCAAGAATTCTAAAGCATCCTAAAGGAGACAACAGCACTCCACCCACAGGATGGAGTTGAAGACTTGAAGAATCATTATCATTGTACACTAGCCTCGATCATCGACAAACTGGCCCCCAAATGGGCCCCTCCTCCCCATTGCCCACACAAATCTCCTTGGTTTTCTGACACCCTCTACCAGATAGGAGGATGGTGGAAAATAAAGGCTGATACAGACATAACAAATTCCTCAATGCCTATGCTGAGGCTGAATCACAGGCCAAGAGACCCTTCCTATCAGCTTCCATTGAAACTGCCCAGTCCCGCCTCAATGAGCTATCCATGGTATTAAGCCACTTCTTCAATCCTGAGTGCTTACAATCTGCATCAAAACAGAGCACTAAGTGCTATGAAGATCTGTCATCCCAGTTCTTTGGAGAGATACATGGTACATATGGGAAGTCTTCTCCACTTCTCCTATACCTACCAACCAACAGCTCACTTACATTCCCAGAGTCCAATACTTTCACTCATCAAGAAGTTCTGGACACCCTAAAGGAGTCTTGATCCAAGACCTCTGAATATAAACCATGCCCTCCTAACTTGTGAAAGAGAGTTATGAACAACAGGTGCCACTCACAACTGAAGTAGCTGATGCCTGGTTCAGGGAAGGAATCTTCTCTTCTTCTTTCAAACATGCAATAGTCAAACACTGAAGAAACCCACTCTGTTCCAGCCAGCTATCAGCCACTGTCAAACCTCTCATTCCTGAACAAGTCACAGAGAAGCTACCCAAAGGCCAACTTCAAGCTCTTCTAATAGAAGATAATGTCCTAGAACTAGCACAATCTGGATTCAGGCCAGGATGTGGAACTGAAACAGCTTTAATGGCACTGATGAATGATCTTCTGCTATCAGTCGATAGAGGCAGAGGCTGCTCAAGACCATCTGATGCCTTAGGCAGAATGTCAGTGGGCCACCTGCCTCCCCTTAGAAGTTCCATAGTCACAGCTTTAATTTAAGAGAGATGAATTTACCATAAAATGCCTACAACATACAAAAGTACTCTCTTCTGGTGATAAGATTTATACAAGTTGCATGAAGTTAATATCAAAATAGGTTTCCCCCTCCTTACATTATGTGTTGCCATAAGTGCAGCAAATTGATGTTCATGGATGCCCTCCCGTACTTTAGAATAATCAAATGCATTTTGACATAGAAGCATATAGTACTGAATGCCTTGCATGAGCCTTTGTCACAGCCAGCCAACAGCAGATACGATTTTACTCATTCTGCATCAAAGAGAGCAATATAATGCTACAAAGAAACAAAAAAAAAATGTGTCCATGGATGTGCCAGTAGTAAAATAATAATCTTGAGTGATTGTATAATGAAGAACCAGTATTCTCTCTTTGAGACTAGCTGATGTCCAGGTGCACCTTGCTGACACTTATTAACAGTTTCTAATGCACTTTTATCTACTTCTCTTTAGAGACTTGGGAGTGCTGGGTGAGAAGCTGCAGGGAAGCTTAGAAACCAAGGTATTGGGCCTGGTACAATAACCTGAACAGAAGAGAATAGGAATGCAGGCATAATGTCCTAAGAAACACTAGAGGAGCATGTGTAGCTAGGGGTTCGGGAAGCATCCCTTAACCTGTGCCTGATCCACAAAGAATGCATATGAGGCTGCTACAGCCTCCCTTCCAGGGGACTCAGGCCCCAATCCACAAAAGCACTTAAGTGCCTAAACCCCAGATTTAGGCACCTAAGTCTGGAGTTTAGGTGCCTGAATCCCAGTATTAGGCTCCTTTACAATCCTACTGTCAAATGCTAGCAGGTAGGCAGGGCTTCTGGCCAGGCCCTTGGGGTATGTCTACCCTGCATTTACAAACCCATGGCTGGCCCATGCCATCTGACTCGGACTCATGGGACTTGGGCTATGGGGCTTTTAATTGCAGTGTAGACATTTGGGCTTGGACTGCAGGGTCCTAGAGCCCGGACTCCATCCCAAGCCTGAACATCTACACTACAATTAAACTGCCCCTTAGCCCGAGCCTCACGAGCCTGAGTCTACTGGCCCGGGCCAGCCATGGGTGTTTAATTGCAGTGCAGATGTACCCCTAGTGGCATAAACTCCCTAGATAAGATCTGTAGCTGGTATAATCAGGGAAGCGCCTTTGAAATCAGTGGGGCCTTGCAAATTTAAATCCAGCTGAAGGTTCAACTCCCTGTTTTTAGCATGAGACATAGAACTTTAAGTCTGCCTTAAAAGACCACCAAAAGCTCCAGGATGAAAACCAAGGTTGACAATTTTGCTCCTCTGGCACAATGGAACTCCCTACAATAAGGGTAAATCTCATCTGTGCAAGAAACAGCTTTCGACTGTTTTTGACTTCTCTTGATTTCCAGAGTTGCCTTTATGTTGCTTACTCCACTACAAATCTGTTTGGTTTCTTCTCTAGACATATTTCCTATAAGTTTCAAAATGTCAGCTCTGTTTTACTTTTTAAATGTGCTTAAACACTTGGGACTTGGAAAAAGGACAGCGCAAGCCGGTGGAACAGAAGAATGCCCACTGTTCACACTGGAAGCATAGAAGTGATGTATTGTACAGTTTGGGGAATGGTGATGGTATTTGTACAGTCATGTTGAATTCTGGAAAATATTGTACCTGTGTCACAGGAAACTTTAAAAAAACCCCACATTTTCACAAAAACTCTGATATCCACAGAGGCGTGCTGATTTTCACATCCCCGTGACAGTCTGATTAGTTACAGTCCCCATCCCCCGATACCTAAAAGAGTAGGCAGGAGCAATAATGGAAAGTAGTTGTGGGTCTTGCTGTGGAAAACCACATGAATGTAGGTAGGAGAGCTCACTGTCTGCTCCTTCAAAAAATGGGATGAGGAAGTTTGGCAGTTGGCTGTCCTTGACGGGAGGGGGAGTAGTTCACAGGACCTTCCACAAGCTAAAGGGTGCAGTGCGGGAGGGAAATCTTAGGCTTGTTAGGAAGAAATTATGAGGGATTTTTGATTGGTTAATACAGTAGATTATCCAAATCTTAGTTCACCAAGGACCTGAGCCAAAGTCCATTGAAGCCAATGGGAGTTCTTCTATTGATTCCATTGGGCTTTGGATCAGATCCCAAAATGCTGGCTGTGTCCCCGGAAATTTGACTAAATTGCCTACAATTTTTATGTAGAAAACTCTGTGCTTAACGCTGCAAAGTTTAAATGGGCCTTTCTTCTACGAACTCTGCAGCCTCCCATCTTTAGCCCTTAAACTTCTTCATGACACCCTGACTATCCAACTTAATTTCACATTCCTCTGTTGCGGCTGGATAATGGAGGTGTCTCTGAATTCGTATTCAGGGTTCAGATATTCCTGTAATAGTCTTCTGAATACAAATATCACCTGAATACAAGTAATGGGCTATTAGCCTCGCACTAATGCGTAATCAAAGACATGCGTCGCTTAGTGGGTTGCCTCTGAGATAGTCCAGGAAAAGCAGGTGTACCAGCAGTACCTGAGTACCGAGTCACTGCAATACACACAGAATCTACCAGCCCAGGGGATCGATCCTACCAAGAGTGGTTCTAGAGCGGATCCTCCCCATAGGGCAAACATGAGACTGCCAAAAAACTAACCCAATGTGTCATCGTCCCCCCCCCCCATCACAGGCATGATTTAAAGAAATCAAGTGAACCTTGGTTCAACCTTGTTCTTAGGTTCTAAGTGGTCGTTTCATTTAGGACATTTGACTAAAAGCCCTTTTCATGGAACCAACTCCTGTAGGAATGAAGCCAGCAATTAATGAAAGATGATAAAATAATAAAAGAAGTAATACATTAACTATATTATCCTTGCACATTTGGGCAGTCCGTTTCATTATATCCTCTTTATGGACATCCTCCAGCAACATTTGAAGAGCTACTTTATTGCTGTTCTGTGACTGTTTTGGTTTCCAAACATTAACAAGCTACTTAAATGCTAATGCTCTCCTTTGCTTTTCCATTTCCCACTGTTGGATTTGACGCAGATGCTCAGGGTTTTTGGTACCTGACATTTATACAACTTTTGTTGGTTTGTGAATACTGTACTAAACCTGATTTTGGAGCTTTGATGTTTATTCTTTCTGTTCCCATACAAGGAATGAAAATAAGCTGTTGATTGGAAGAAATAATCTTTTCCTCATGCACATTCAGACCAGTTCTTGGTAACTAGGTTTGACCCTCAGCTGTAAATCGAAGTATATGTAGTACCACACTCCTCAGACTCTGAATGGAGCTATGTGATTTACATCAACAGAGGATTGGGCACATAGTGTCCAAACACCGAGATGGACATGCTGAGAAGCTGATTAGCCAGCCTTTACTTACTGATCACAGAACAATGGGCTGCTTCTCTTTTCCAGTCACAACAGATACAATGATTTGTGTGATGTTCTTAGGAAAGCTGCAGTAAAATCAATTTGATGTAGAAATAACATTTGCTATAGACCGAGATCAGTGTATAGGCTTTTTCTTGGTGAACATGGCACTATGCAACCTTTGCTTTTTCAGAGTGAGTCAACCATGTCCTGTCTTTTGGGAACCTCACTGGCCAGTATACACAGGTTGCTAAACACCTTGCATATGATAATGACTTTCTCTCACAACTGACTTGGGCTGGAATCATGCCAGAGACCTAGGGCATGATTCTGATCCAACACATATTTTACACTAGTATAATCCCATTTGGCCTGGTTCTTCTCTTACTGAAACCAGTGTTAATCAGGGGTAGCTGTATTGATGTTAGCTGGGGAAGTTGCTTTTCCCCTTTAGGGAATTAGCATTTGTTGATTTTTTTTTCTCAACAAAGAAATGTAGTTTCAGAGTAGAAATAATAAACCCTCATTAATTCCAAAAGCCACATCTCCACTTAAGAAACATAACCACATATTCCCATTAATGACAATGAGAATAAAAACACAAACAAAAATGTTCCCTGACACGCAAAAAATGCTATGCTCATTACATAATGAAAACTTAGCCCTGTCTTCTATTCAAGAATGCAGTGAATTACAAGCCTTTCTATGGAGAAGCATCTGCTTTATAGGGAGCTCTGTATTACTTCAGTTTTATGCCAGCATAGCTCTATTCACCACTATTCTACTTCAGGTTTACACCATAATCAGACCCATAATACATAAAAGGCTCTCAAATATCCTTAAGACTCACATTTCTCTTTGTCATTCATGGTTCTATTGTATTTAATGCATGCTAAAGATTGAGAGTTTTACCTCTACTTTATACTGGTATAAAGGACTGCACAAGGTGCAAAGCAAAGGAGCATATTTCCTGTAGCCAAAGTCATGCACATTTCACGCACATGGCAGTCCCAGTTATTGCATATTTGCAAATAAGAAACATTCAGACTAAGGTCCTGATTCTGATTTCACACTAATGTAGATCAGGAGCAGCTCTACTGAAGTCAATGAAGTTAGATCCGATTCTGATCTCACTCCTGAATATAAAGAAAACAACACTGGCCACTGTCGGTAGACAGGATACTGGGCTAGATGGACCTTTGGTCTGACCCAGTACGGCCGTTCTTATGTAACAGGTAGAAGTGGCTCTCCGTGGAGGGAGGGCCTGAGGTGCAGGCTGAGCTGGCCAGAGAGAAGAACCATAGAGATAGCCATGCCTGAAGAGAAGGCTTGAGACGAACTGTGTACATTTTCTGACTGTTTTTTTCCTTTGTTAACATAGCCAGTCTCAGGAAGATGATGAGTATCGACTTCCTAGTTTGTGGATTGTGACCGTAGAGCAGGTCAAGAAAGACGCCTCCTCATGTGTAGTCTATACAGCAGCTTAATGCCGTCTCCAAATTCTTTTTATGCAGTTAGACTGGGTGAAAATGACCAGGCTTTTATTTTGTCCACCTCCCTTTGTCCCTTTTCGCTCCAAAAATAGCTGTTCTGCCACTCCAGACAGAGAGTTTAAATCCTCAACCACAAAGTGAAAAGACTTTGCCAGATTGGAGGAGAAATGTCAATTAATTGTCAATTGAATCATTGATTAATTGGCACAATGTTAATCTCGAAATCAGCAGTAATAAATTATTCCATTTTTAATTTTGACCTGAAGAGTGCTTAAAACACTCCATATTGCTGGTGGTGCTGTTGTAAAATGACTGATGAGACTGTATTTTTACTAGAATCTTTGTTGCTCCTAAAATTTCTGAATAATTGATAGTCATAGTAGTGACTCAAAGCCAAGAAAGAGTGTTGCTACTGCTATCTATGGGGAACCACATTTGATGGGAACCTTGGGGTATTGCTCTGATAATGCCAGACACTGGAGCCTAATATCACCTAAAAATAATTAATAGCTTTCTTATTCATGAAGAAATATGCAGAAAAGATGTAGCACAATTCTTACTTTTCTGACAAAGCAGCAAAACGCATAGGAAAGGCCCAGCTCAGTTTTCTTTTTAGTCAGTAGGAGTTTGAACTTCTTATGGCAGCCAAAATATCAGCTTTCTGTTCCGATGATGTGAATTATTTAAAACTCTTGAGATGCTCAAGTGGCTGCTTCATATTGTAAAAAAATTGACTTAAAATCCCATTGGGGTTGTATTTTTATTACAAAATGTCTATACCTTTTTTTCAGTGCTGGGTCAGGTAACCATGCTGCACTTGAAAGGAGCACAGGATTCCAGATGTGAGCTTGTTGTTGCTTTAACACTCATTGAGTTGGTCTCCAATGTCTAAACTTTTGGGAACTAGGATCTGGGCATGGGATTAAAAAAATTTAAGATAGCTACCAAAGGGCAAATTCTTCCTCTTAGGTAAGCACAAGCTTCGGTGCTTTGTTGGATCAGGACCAGTGTGCTCAGTACTGTGCAGGATTGAGCCTACAGTTCACATGTGCAATAGAATCCCGCTTTTACAAACTAACTGGGGACTGAGGAGTTCCTAAAACCGAAAAGTTCTTAACATTGAACATCTCAAAATTATGGTAGGTGCTGTGCATATGTTGCACTGCATCACTTTCTTCTTGTCCTTCAAATGGCTGCCAATTGAAATTAATGGAGATATCCCAGCTCCTAGAACTGGAAGGGACCTTGAAAGGTCATTGAGTCCAGCCCCCTGCCTTCACTAGCAGGACCAAGTACTGATTTTTCCCCAGATCCCTAAATGGCTCCCTCAAGGATTGAACTCACAACCCTGGGTTTAGCAGGCCAATGCTCAAACCACTGAGCTATCCCTCCCCCCAATATTGGAAGGAGGGATCCCTCCCTGATTTCCAATGCAGGGCCACCCAGAGGATTCAGGAGGCCTGGGGCAAAGCAATTTCGGGGGCCCCTTCCATAAAAAAAAGTTGCAATACTATAGAATACTATATTCTCATGGGGGCCCCTGCAGGGCCCGGGGCAAATTGCCCCACTTGCCCCCCCGGGCGACCCTATTCCAATATACCGAAGGCATTGGAACATGCTGGGATGTTGACTTGTTCTTCGACATCACTTTCATTGTGATTTTTTTTTCTATTAATGGAAAAATGGTTTGTTTAACTGGTCATTCATAAAACTGAGGTTCTACTCTACCAAACCTAATAGGCAATGGAAAGAGGGCAGCAGTGGAGGAAAGGGGTAGTTTAAGGGGAGG
The DNA here is from genome assembly GCF_027887155.1 of Malaclemys terrapin pileata. Lineage (NCBI taxonomy): Eukaryota > Metazoa > Chordata > Testudines > Emydidae > Malaclemys > Malaclemys terrapin. The sequence goes on along the minus strand of NC_071506.1, from coordinate 267,471,586 downwards.
GCATTTGAGGGAGGGGGCCTTGGACAAGCTTCCATCCCAAGGTCCAGGAGACAAGCTTATAGTTCAGCTAGTGAAGAGCTGAATCAAAGCTATAAATTAGTGGCTTTTTTCTGGCCAAAAGACTTTCTCTCTTGGCTTCCACTGTGTCACTTGTCCTGCAAAAAACACATTGTGCAGCCCATTTCTGCTCAAAAATAAATGATACAAAATCAATTATATGCTGTGATATTTGCCATAGAAAACATTTTATGACAAATTAATTTGAAGAAAAAATATTATATGGCAAACATTGCAGTGTAAATAGAAAGAGAGATGACTAACACTTACTAAATCAGATATTTCCACACTATTAAACTCTAAATTAGCCCATGTCTAAGATTTTGGAATAATCTACAAGAGAGTCAGTTTTCAGCTCTCAGACTTCAGGAACTTTTGTGTTAGACAGATCTGAAAAAAGGTTAGATTCACCAGGAAAGTTTCCAAAAGGGATTCTGTAAAATTGATTTGAACATTTTCAGCAAGTGCATTCAGGACTCAGTAAGAGCTGGAAGTTTAGGGATCATACATCACATTATTTATATATTAGAAAGTGATTTAATTCCTGCTTTAAGTGCAAATGTCAGTGCAACTTTAAGCACTGTTGTGTCTCCCTAGAATTTGTCATCAAACCCACTTGACATATGATTTTTAATTCCTTTGTAACCAGATCCATTGGTCACATTTGTTGATGGTTCTACTAAAATAATCAGCAACTAAATAGCAAATGATACTGACATTCAAATAGTCATTGTCATGTTTCAGAGTCAATAGTTCATGCCTCTCAGAGCTCTTGTTTTAGGCTGTCTGAAAGCTTGGAAAGATACCACCACATCAGTTTTCACTCTTCATATTGTCAAGGTTTAACCATAAGGGCTAGAAACATATATTTAAAAAAAATCAACAATAAATGTAATTTACAGAAAAGTACATATGACTAATAGTATCAATAAATAATGAAGTAGCACATAAATAATTTTTAAAAGTATCCTATGCCTTTGATTTTGCTATAATATAGAAGTCAAGTTTGAAATTACCCAATCAGGAATCTGTGTATGAGAGGGAGCTGAATAAAAGGTTACACTCACCAAAGGAGGGGGAAAAAAATCTTAAGGGGTCCATTATGACATGCATATAACTTACAAACTAACAGATTTACTTGTAAATTCTCAGAAGATCAGTGAACTCAGAGAATAAGTGCTACACATTTAGGGGAGGAGACACTATTATTCAGATATAAGAAAATAGTTGAACCCCAGCTTCATGGGTAAATCTCAGTGCAACCTTCACTACGGAGCCCCTTTGATGCCTCCATAATAAACATCTCATGGACCATATCTCCCTACTTTTTATAAAGGCTAAATACACAGAATAAATAATAGTCCTTGTTCAGCCAAAACTCCCTCTAGTTTCAAACTGTTTATGCCTGAATAAGATCTTCTGGACTGAGCGCTTTAGGTATAAGCAATTGACTCAAATGTTAAAGCAAAATACCCTTTGGATGCTTGGAAACGACACGTTTTGTCACTGGTTCATATCCTGAAAGAGGCTGAGTATCCACAGCTCTTATGAACTGAGCTAGACTTAGGGTCTGTCTTCACTGCAGATTTACCTCAGTTACTCCTCCCGAGTCAGACTAGCTCAAGGGAGAGCAGCCACGCTGGGAAATAACATTCAAGCTGCTCTGTCCACACTGGCACTGTGTTCACTGTATTGTGGCACTAAGACTTCTGGGGGCATATTCCCTGGTTCTTTGTGCTGGAGTAAGATCAGCCACTCTACACATTTCTTTCCCAGTGAATTGTGGGAGAACTCGTCCCTCCTATTTGGGCACACAGGGGGAATTGTGAGAAGGCTTTGGCCGACTAGTGGCATTGGTGTGGAGCTATCTGCATCTACGATACAGAGTGGTTGTGTTAGCAGCTGATGGGTTGTGCTAATTTGAGCATTAGCCTATACCCCAATGGACCAATCAACATGAGTTAAGGGGTTTTGTGTATGAATGGAACTGCAGTTAGGGGCAAGACTTGAGTTATAACTCAAGTTAACTTTGCAGAAAAGACAAGCCCTAAGTCTAGTGTATTTTAATTCTAAAGTGTCTATCATCTTTGGTATCTAAGCACTGATGGTCAGACCATAGTAGAAGGTCATTTAACAATGAAGAGAAGGGTTTACAAGCATAATCAATAAGGAAAGAATGACAACATGATTTAGTTTCTTGGGCATCAGATTCAGCATGCCTGATGTAAGGTGACCAGACTGCAAACTGCTGATCATATTTTCTATATTTGATGCGGAGAAACTTTCCCATTACAAGAACATTCCATACTTTGTAGTTCACCAACACCAAACCAGACTTTCAGTTTATACATGAAAGGAAGTGGCCATCATCCTGCCCTGGACTCAGGAGTTCCAGACTGAATTCCCAGCTCTCCCACAGATTTCTATTTGGACTTTGGGCAAGTCATTCAATCTCTCTGTGCCTTATTTCTTAATATGGGGATAATAATACTTCCACCTTTTCTCCCCACCCTCTGTTTTGTCCATCTCTTCAGGACAGGGACTGTTTCTTACTACATTATTTAACACAATTGGGCCTATCACAGGGCTTGTCTATCCTGTAGCACCCCTGCTGGCTGAGTGTGGCAGACATTTCCTTCCTCAGTTTCCTCCTCACCAGGGTTTTCTGTCTTTCCCAGGGATTCACATGACTCAGCTGGCTGGGTCACTCTGAGTTCAATCCCCTTTTGGAGTAACAAAATCTCAAACAAACCCCAAAGCACTTCTCCCCACTTGGGCTCCTCTTCAGCCCATCCTTTGGGCTCCATTCCCAGTCCCTTCTGGGTTATTTTCAGACTCTCTGGCTCTGAGATAGAGCCCCAACTTCTCTCACAGTCTCCTGCACACACTTTCTCAGAGCCTTCCACAGAAGTCTTTCCACTCTCAAACTAGTTTCTCAGCCCTTTTAAAGAAATCACCCAGGTGATCAGTACCATCTGTGGGGGTAGCTAATCCAGCACAGGTGTGGCTGAGCCTAACTACCATTAAAGGGCCAACAAATCCATGACATGCCTCCCTCCCTAGAACCAGACCGAGACTTAGGGCAAGATCTATAGTCTATACTCCATCCACTTGGATGGGTTTCATCCATGTGGGAAGTTTCTCCTTCAAGTGTTCTCTCCAGACTTCCCACCCAGACTTCTTTTTAGTCTATTTTTTTTCCTCTTGTTGGGCGACCTGTGAGGCCCAGTCTTCTGTTGCCAGCTTCTCTTGCCAACCTTTTGCTTCCACCATTGCATCTTTAGTACTTCTACATATCCATCCTTCTCCCTATTGGTGGAGGGGACTGCTTCCCCCTCTCTCCCCTTCCCTCCCCTCCCCTCCCTCCATGGACTATTTAATACACATTTTTGTCATAACATCAGCCCACTTTATCTCTGTGGTAGCAATTTTGTCCCTTAGTTCCCTCTGGCCTGTTAGTGAGTAGATCAAGTGCAAAAGTATTCGGGCTTCTATCACCCCCACAACCTCAACTTCACAGGCAGCCTTAATGTTTGTGCTGCAGACCAGTTTCTCCATTCTTGTTCCCAAGGGGCCTGCTTTTCCCATTGTAGCATCTTGATTCCTTGTGAAAGCAGACCCTCTTCCATACCCAAAACACACACCGGGTGTCCATATCCACCAACTCTGTGGTTTTTCCTGTGGTCTGTCCCCCAGAGCAAGCCTTTATGTCCTGCTTTACATAGGAGCAAGCACTGCCTATGTGTTCTGCTTTCCATGAGTGTAACATACCCCTGGCTGGGCCTCCAGGCTCCTGGGTCCCAAATACCTTTTTTCTTCTCCAGCTTGATGGTTCCTATACTGACAGTTTCCTTACACAGGATCTCCAGCATGGTTTGTTGCTGCTCCTCTACCCTGGCCAGATGCCTCTGTAAATCCAGCTGCAGATCCTGCTGTTTTTGCTGGATCTCCTGAATTTTTCAGAGGATTGCCAGGATCTATTCGGATGGTCCTGCTGCCTCTGGCAACTGGCATGGGAACTCCAGTGACCACTTCTTAGCCCCCATGCACCAGCTAGGGAGGGCAGACCTTCTCCCAGCAAAGAGGGCTTCTGTGTGTTTTCACTCCATCTCCCAATTGCACCCTCCTGGGATAGCAGCAGGTCCTAGACTCCACTTCTGATACCAAGTTGTCATGAGGCATGCAGTAGTAGCATGTAGGAACTCTCTGTCTCCCCATCCATTTGCCCCCCTCCCCCCTGGGTTTTATGTCCCTCCCAGGGATTCGTGGCTCAGCTCTCCAGCTGCATCACTCTGAACTCAAGCACCTTTTGGGGTAATACAGGTCCTAACAAAACCAAAAGTACTTTGACTCCACTTGGGCTGCTCTTCAGCCCACCTTTCAGGCTCAGTTCCCAGTCCCTTCTGGGTTATCTTTCAGTCTCTCTAGCTCTGGGACAGAGCCCTGACTCCCAGACTCCTTGTCTGGAGTCCCCCTCAGAATCTCAGACCCTCTAGGCTACCTTTCAGTCTCTCTGGCTGTGGGATAGATCCCTGACTCCCAGTTTCCTTCCCTGAAGTCCTCTCACAATCTCCTGCAGACCTTTGCTCAGAGCCTTCCACAGAAGCCTACCTGCTCTCTGTGAAACCACTTTCAAACTGAATTTCTCAGTCTTTTAAAGAAATCACCCAGCTGATTATGAGCAGCGGGGGGTAGGGGTGCAGGGTAACTAATCTAGCACAGGTGTGGTGGAGCCCAGCTACCCTTAAAAAGCTACCCAACCTGTGACAGCGCCCTAGACTCAGGTGGGCCCTGTGGGCACTACCATCATATAAATAATATTAACAACTGAGATTTTCTCTCCCTATCCATTTTTTTTACAAAAAATATTTCTCATCCAGCCACATCTCACATATTTTACAATTGTATCGCCTAGTTTTCATCTTGTGTTCCTAAGAGTGCGTGGTGGGGAGATCACTGATCATCTTCTGCACTGTACTATAATGATCTCTTCATCATATTTCATTATCAAATGCAAGGTTAAATACATTATATAGACATTTTAGGTGTGCGACTTGCAAGGTTAATGCAAGTACAGCAATAACTGCTCTTTGAATATAATTATGCTTTCTCTGTGTTCATGGCTATAATTTTTTCTCTATCCACCAGGACTATGTAGGAAACTATTACTTTCCAACAGGCCTTGTTATTAGTTCAGGGGATTGAAATATACAACATCAATTTCCTGAAATCAAAATATAATCAACCAAATATGACGTGTAAAAGGAAATTGTTACCAGATATATTTTCCATTTTATGATTGTAGCTAATTCATGCTTAACAATGACACATTACTAGAATATAATGTGCTCTGTGAAACTGTCCTGTAAAGCTATTGTTTTAGTCATAAGTCTGAAATTAAGTAAAATAAACAATATTTCAAGAATTCAAAAGTTGAAGATAACTGTAATGTAGTTCCCCTTTGCTGTCTTGAAAGCTAGAGTGGTGCTGAACAGTATGTGACCAACAAATACGTTTCACAATAGGCAATGGGGCTGGAACGTTTTTGGTACCATGCAATGCTTTTTTGCTTGTGTGGGTACCGCCTGTTGACAGCAGCACCTAACAATGATTTCCGTTCAAGACAGAGTCAGGAAAAGAGAACAGACTGTACGTGTGATAGGCACAGCTTCTAAAAAGAATTTCACCACAGCTAACACCAGCTAAGGACTGGCATTTAGCCAAGATCTAATTGTCTTTCCTGTACATTCAGCTAAACAAAAATTTGTAAGACTATCTGTCATGGTGTCATCTGGTGATTCCCAATGATGTTACACATGCTACATCATTGTTGGCAAAACATTTAAAAAGTGGAAGCAGTGGGAGTTTAATTAACTGTGTGAGAATAATAAAAGATTATCTAGAACATCTAAACTAGTTATCTGTATTATTCACCAGTTGTGTACGCAATAAGGCTCATTTAGAGATAATCTACCATAGAAAAAAATCTCATTTCAAATGGTTATTAATAAATTAATCAAATAACAAAATTCAAACCATCTGCAAGCTTGATCTTCCTTCCAGCCAGCTGATGCGTTACATGTCTGTACTTTTTTTGTCTCTGTTCTGAGTTATAGGTTTCTTGGGACAGTGAGGGACAAATTCATGTTTTCTGGTACACTTTGGCTGCTTTGCATGGTTACGTTTTTTCAAAGTAGCTGTGGTCCCAATTTAACTGATAACAATATTGTCGCCCCTTGTTGAATTGAGTGGCTAGTCAAAGTTGGGGGCTCTGGAGATGTTTCATTTAGGAGTAAAAATTGATGATGAAGTCTGGTATTTTATTTGATGCCGTTTTGTTTATTTACAAGTAATGTATGAAGTCCTGCTTCTCCGAATGCAGGAAGAACCAAGAAGTAGGGGATAGTTTCTTTGCTTACAGTCCATCGCCTCTCTAGTCACCCCCAGATCTGGAAACTTCCTCTAGACTTCTCCAGGATCACAGCTGCTTGGCTTTCTTCTTGCCTCTGAGTCTCACTCCGTTTCCTATCCATCCTCACTCTCTCACTGTCTTACTTGCTCTCACTCTCACATATGCCCTCACCCAAACAATATTCAGCAAAACCTCTCCACCCATTCAGTCTGAAACTCTGGGATGGGTTCACAACCCCCTTTTTCTTAGGTCAGGGGCTTGTGATTAATTTATTCTGACAGTTTTGTTAACTGAGGAGTTTGTGAGATTTGTGATCCAGGAAGTCACCAGTATCTCTCAGCATAACAATATGCTTTAGTCAAACACAAGTTATTGGGCTCAATACAGGGTATCTGGGTAAAATTCTGTGGCCTATGTTATGCAGAAGGTCAGACTATATGATCTAATGTTTCCTTCTTACCTAACATCTACAAATATGAATCTATAAATATGAGTTTATGGCTGCATTGTGCCACCACAGAAGCGCAAAGCAGCCAGAGTGTATTGCTTAATCTGGCCTTTCATGTCTGTCAGTTTAAAGTACTTTTTTTTCTGAAAAGACCTGGTCCTTCACTACTCAAGTTAATGGGAGTTTTTCTATTGACTTCAGTTGGTGCAGCATCAGGTAGACAAATCTGAAAAATGGATGTAATAGAACTTGGCATATTATTACCCCAGAACAAGATTTAATTACTTAATTAATTTATTCAGTTTTTAAAATATACCCCTCCAAAGTACAAGGCTTTAAAATACACAAAAATTCCCAGCTGGCCAAATGGCTGCATTAAATAATCCTTCAGATTACAATATTGCCAACTTCAAGCATTCAAAATCCATGAGTCAGGCACTAAAAAATCGTGATTAGCTTAACAATAATGAGTGAAATCTTGGCTCCATTAAAGTCAATGGCAAAATTCATTTTATGTTCTTTTTATTGGCCTTCTGGTTTCTGCGCCTTTAGGAGGCTCTCATTTCACCTGTCCAAGCTGATCTCTGCAAACATGAGGACTAAAACCGCACTTTTCCTTTTTACATGAAGGCTGAGACTCTCACCTATTCCACTGACCCCAGAAGCTGGGCAGTTAGGAGAAACATCAAATATCATGAGACTCATGATACAATTATGTGAGTTAGTAACCCTACAAATATACATCCTTTTAATCTACACCCTCCGAGAGAACCTATGAAAATAGATACACCTTGCAGTATGCTAACTTGGATCCTGTTGGACTAGGTGCAAGATGAAGGAATACATTCCAGAATCAAGGATCTGTGATGGAAAATACTTCACCTTTGTTCTGTTCACATTTAAATCGGGCTCAAGAACCCCAGCTGTTGCTAACTGCTGTGTTATCATTTAAGGGGAGAGTCAGGTATATTTTTAGCGATGTTCTGAGCTTGACTCTAACTGTTCATCTTCTGTTGCTCTTAATGGGAGTTTCCCTACACATAACAACATCAGAATATATATCTTTGAGCATTGAAGGCCTCTTCTGAGGCAGAGACAAGAGCAAAAAAAAAGGATCAAAGTGAAACTGCAAGGGAACAAAAGTGAAAGGAGGGGTCAAGAGGGACAGGAAGTATTTTAAAATAAATATAAAACTTAATTCTCAAACTTAAATATATAAAAGTGTTCATTTAAAAAAAACGAGGTACCATATTACGTGTGTATAGTGTCTAATAATTAATGTCTTTCTTAATAGCACTAATAAATTTGGATGTCATCAAAATCTTGTTGCATATCATCGACTGCTTCATACAAAGACTGCAAGCTCTTAAGGGAAACTAGCACCTGTGTTAAAACGTACACTGCTGACATCTTTCCCAGGTACATCAATTATAATTAAAGAGTAATAAGAATGCCAAAATGGACTTCTCAGGCACTTTCATGCAGAGGCCCCAGCATTTAAAATTAAATCCATTAATTGTAACTACTGTACTTTTGTGATCCCTCAGGTAGTGCACAAACTAATTCATTGCTTTTGCAGTCATGCCAGTCTTCGTTAATTAAGGTTTTTGATTTATTTAACTAGAGCAGGGATGTATCAGATTGCCCAAAACTGGACTGATAAAGGGTCATGAGTTCATATTGTTCACGGCAATTTGGAATCTGATAATGAAAAATGTTTCCAAGAGCCTGACAAAAATTGATTTGAGAAATGGGCCTAATTATTTCAAGAAAACTCTATATTTTCCTCAGCCCAGCAGTCTGAAAGTTCATAAGTTAAGAAGCTCTTTGCACTATGAATTGGCTGTGAAATATATTTGAAAATAAGGTGGCATTTTGATGTTGGCATTTCTAAGCCTCTTGAGGAAGCAGCCATGCTGCTGTCATCATTTGTGATTTTATTTCTTCTTTCTTTCCATCTGCATACATGGCTCCCATCCCCAGAGTATCTTAGTGTGTCACAAATATAAATGAATGTGTTCTCCTGATAAAATTATAATCGATGTATCTGTGAGCTCGGAATATTATGATTCCCAATTTACTGATATGGGGAACTGTGGCAGAGAGAGACAAAGTCATTTGCCCAAGATTACACAGTGAGTCTATGGAAAAGCTGGAAATTTAAATTGGATTTCCAGAATTCCAATCCAGTGCCTTAGTAACCAGATGCTCTTGCTGCTGTAGGAGATCATAATTAAGGCTACGATTTTGTCGCGAAGGTCGTGGAAGTCATGGAATTGGTGACTTCCAAAGAGCTGCATGACTTCAGCCCAGGCGGCTGGGAACTGCAGGGTCCCACCGCCTCCCACAGTGGCAGGGAGCTGTGAGGTACCCCCACTGCCTGAAGCAGCGGGTCCCCAAGCTCCCAGCCGCCATGGCAGTGGGGGTACCCCACAGCTCCTGTGGGGGACAGAGGGACCCCTGCAGCTCCCCGCCAGCCGCGGTGGCACAGGGATCCCTGGAGCTCCCCACCACGGCAGCAGCAGGGGGATTCCTGCAGCTCCCTGCCGCTGAGGAGGGGGCAGGGAGACCCTGCAGCTCCCCTCTGCCATGGGAGGCAGTGGGACCCTGAGCTCTGAGCCTCCGCTGCATGGTGGGGGCTCCAGAGCCCCAGCTACCCCGCAGCTGCCCAGTCTCTTCCCATTTTATCATGGATATTTTTAGTAAAAGTCACGGACAGGTCAGGTCACGGGCTTCCGTGAATTTTTCTTTATTCCCCATGACTTGTCCGTGACTTTTACTACAAATATCCATGACAAAATCTTAGCCTTAATCATAAGCCAAATTCCCTCCGGTTTAAAAATCACTAGAAGAACTTTAATTTAGAATTTAAAATGATTGTAGATTCAGTACTAAAACAAAATGAAAAGCTACTTAACTGTTTCTGACCCTTTATCTCAATACCATGCTTGTGATGGCTCATCACGTTAATAATAATACTGAGCATTTTCATTGTACTGATGATCTTCAGATTTCAGAACACTTTGCAAAGGTGATAAGTGTCATTACTCCCATTTTATAGATGGGGAATCTCAGGCACAAGGATATTATGTGACTTCCCCAGATTCACACAGTGAGATACTGGGAGAGGTAGGAGTAGAATCCAGAGACTAGGGCCCAGTGCAAAAGTGCAGTGTCCAGTGCAAAATACAGAAGTATTTAGGCTCCAAACAGCCACTCAAATCAGTGGAAGTTCAGAACCCAAATACTTTTTGTGGATCTGGACCTATATTTTTAAATGACATAACTGTCATAGCTCTACTGACTTCAATGGGACTATGGTAATTGACACCAGCTGAGAATCTGTCCCCAGATCTCCTTTCTCTTAGTCTAGTGCATTGAGCCATGCTTTCTCCCTGTACTTTCACAAGTAAGAATAATTTTACTATATAGAAAGGCCGGAACCAAACCTCTGGATCTGAACAACCCTAAACTTTGGGATGATCAAAACACACCTTTATGGAAAGGGCACATAGGATTTAACGTGGAGGAAACCAATATGGTTCTATAAAAATTTAACAGGATTCTTCAAGAATGACTCTAAAAACCTACAGAATTTAAGTTAGAATTTACATTATTTTGTATAGGTTTTATGAACAATCCTATAGAATTCAATAGTCTAGATCAGTGGGTCCCAAACTTGTTCCGCCGCTTGTGCAAGGAAAGCTCCTGGCAGGCCGGGCCGGTTTGTGTACCTGCTGCGTCCGCAGGTTCAGTTGATCGCGGCTCCCAGTGGCCGCGGTTCGCTGCTCCGGGCCAATGGGAGCTGGAAGCTGCTGGGGCCAAGCAGGGTTGAGCATCCCCAGGGAAAAGGAAAAGTTGGTGACTCCCAGTGCAATGTGGTGGATAAGAGAGCAAATGCAAACCTTGGCTATATAAGAAGAGGAGTACTGAGTTGAAGAAGTGAGGTATTATTACCACAGTATATGGCTTTACTGAGTCCATTGCTGGAATACCATGTCCAGTTCTGGTGTGCACACTTCCAAACGGATGTTGACAAACTGAAAAGGGTTCAGAAAAGAGCTTCAAAAATGATGCGATGTCTGGAAAACCTGCCTTACAGTGAGAGACTGCACTTCTTTTGTCTATTAAGCTTATAAAAGAAAAGGTAAAGAAGTGACTTGAGTGAGGTCTCTAAGGGGTTAGCTGGGGAGATGGCTATTTAATGTAGCAGACAAAAGCATAATGAGATCCAATAGGTGGAAGCTGAAGGTAAACAAATTCAGATTAGAAATAAGGATCAACATTTTAATAATGAAGATAATTAACAACTGGACCAATTTATCTAGGAGTGTGATGGATTCTATGATTGAAGTCTTTACATCAGGTTTGGATGTCCTCTTAAAATATATGTTCTTGTTCTAGCAGAAGTTATGGGCTGGATGCAGGAGTTACTAGGTGAAATTCTATGGCCTGTGTTATGCAGAAGGTCAGACTAGATCATAATATTTCTTTTGGCCTTTGAATCTAAGAATATGAAGTGCGTTGAGATTCTTGACTAGTAGGTGCTATAGAAAAGCAAAGTACTATTGTTATATAAGTTCTATTTGTCTGATTATTCTAAAGCCTTTGGGAATATGGATTGAAGATAGTAGAGAGACATTGACAAAAATCTCCACTGGCAATATTGTGTACTTACACTCAGATCTAATCAGGCCAGCATGACATGAAATAGTTGCTTTAGTACAGAATCCAGTTGCAGCATTATTGTTCCTTGATCTGGTTACAATACAGTTCCATTTTTGTAGTATGGAAGGGTCCTTGTCTGGGTTTCATAACTGGCTAAATTGGACAGCTGTATTAGTAATGTAGACAAAGCCTTAGACCTTAATAGTTCCAACAATTACTGCTGCATCGGGCCCGGGCTCTGGAATAAACTCCTTGTATCTAAAAGATTTACTACCCTAACTATATCTGTATCTCAATTTAATGAAAATGTTAAGGATAATTTGATGGTCTGTTGCCAGTGTAATTTTAAATAAAATGTCTTCATTCTTTGGCAACGTATGCTGGCACACATGTGTAACTAAAGGAAAGTGCTTAAGAGAAGAGCTCTTTACATAATTGTCTTGCCAATGTCTTATCTTATAGAAAAGGTCTAGTTTTCAGTGTTTTATTCAGAGTAAATAAAGAAGGGGGAGGGGGGGAAACAACCAAACAAAAAAAACCTGGCAGACCATATTTGTAGCAAACCTTAATGAATATTACTAGAAATCAGAAGTTGGCCTAACACAGCACTTGGATAGACCTCAGACCTTGACTCTTATAAATTAGAATCCTTTCAACTCATTGTGTATTTACTAGGCATTGTTGTAGAAGAACGTTGCTGCATCTGAGGAAAATGCAGCACACAGTGAGGCATTGTCTGTGTGTGTATCATAGCACTGAATTTGAGTTTGGTGAGTCTACATAAAAGCTCAGGACATCTTATTATAACTGTATGTAGAGATGGAAAAGTCATGGTGAATTTGTGAGAACTTAGCCACCAGCTTCTAAAGTACTGTGTGGTGGCCAAATAAATTCTTAATTGGCCATCCTTTTTAAGTGCTGAGTGAGGTGATGAAAATAAATGCACAGAACAGGATTACCGCAGTAACAATGTGTTGCAAATACATTATTTTTGGCTTTGTTTAGCGTTAATGCATTTTTATTGTAAACTCAAAGTATATAAATAGCACTAATAAAATTAATCAATTGTAATATTACCAGCATGTGCAATTTTTCTTAGCTTTTAATGCTATTTAATTTTGTAAAAATGTGTTGAGTGAGAATTTATGAAAACTATTAAATCTGTCACTGACAGAGGCAAGGCTGTGCCTGTAGCTTAAAGTAACAGTAAGTCACTAACATAAGTAGCTACCAGATTATAAAAGTTAACATGTTATTTTCAGTAAGTGTTACATTTACGGTCGTAAATTAGCACTCAGCAGTCCATTAACTGAAAGTCCCCATCAATTCTTGGGAAAGATGTTTCTTTTGTTTTCATTACTGCCAATAGCCCAATAATCATTCCTGTTTCTTGTCTGCTCAGTGTTGATGCCATGCTGCTGATACACCAGATTTACATTAAGGCCTTGCTACTAAACAGCGCAGGCACGGAGTGTTGCATGCAAAAGTGCAAAGTAAAAAGTGATGGGCAGGTCAGGGAGCATAAGAAAACGTGGTCCTGCGTTAATCAGAAGACTGCTATACTGCCACGGGTGTTTCTCCTGTCTTTCAGTACCAGGAGTTAGGCCTAGGAGGGAGTGCATATTAAATGTCTCTCTAGCAGAGGCAGTGCTAGCTCATTGGGGGCCCTAAGCAGGAATATTTTTGGCCCCCTCCCCTCCCAACACATAATAAAAAGCGAATAGGGGGGCCCCTTGAGCTGCTTGGGGCCCTAAGCAATTGTTTAGTCTGCTGATGCCTAGCGCCGGCTCTGCTCTCTAGTATGATGAGGGTTGTACTTTTGTCCATGTGTTCTCAGATATGACCATTTTCTACCCATACCCTGCCTCATTTTCATCCTATGCACTTGTGAGTACACTACAGTCTGACTGCAGCCCAGGTAGATATATCCATGCTAGCTTTACCTGGAATAGCATGGCTAAAAATAGCAGTGTAGATGCAGTGGCATGGGCTTTAGTGCAGATTAGCAACCTGAGTACAGACCCAGGGTCATCTGTGTGTTTGTACAGCCCATGCTGAAGCCTGTGCCACCACGGTTACACTGCTATTTTTAATCGTGGTATTGCAGGTGTGTCTACCCATGGTGCAATCACACCTTGGATTGCAGTGTAGTCACACCTTAAAAGAGTAGACATTCAGGTAGCTTCAGATTTACCTCCATACAGTGCAAGCGAATACACCCAGCACTTAGCTTTATTTCTGCTCCTGCACAGTCTTCACTCATACTTGCACTGAAACAGAACAATGTTGCACACCCTGCTGGGCTCCATGTCAGGCTTGTAAAATCAAGGTCTATAGGTACTTATGTTCATGCAACTTTCCACATATTTTGAAATAGGTTATAACAAGTTGACAAATATATTGTCTGTGTACCAATGCCATCTACTGGATGGAATCAGAGCTGCTCAACCATGTGTCATAGGCCCTATGGGTATATGGGCTCTGTTTCTTCAAATCTGCACCAGGAAGCCAGCAGGAGAGGCTGGCAGAAACAGAAAGAGTGAATTTCTATGAGAATTCTTTGAGGGGTTCAACAAGCATGTGGACAAAGGAGATCCAGTGGATATAGTGTACTCAGGTTTTCAGAAAGCCTTTGACAAGGCCCATCACCAAAGGCTCTTAAGCAAAGTAAACTGTCATGGGATAAGAGGGAAGATCTTCTCATGGATTGGTAAATGGTTAAAAGATAGGAAACCAAAGGTAGGTATAAATGGTCAGTTTTCAGAATGGAGCGAGGTAAATAGTGGTGTCCCCCAGGGATCGGTTCTGGGACCAGTCCTATTCAACATACTCATGAATGATCTGGAAAACGGGGTAAACAGTGAGGTGGCAAAATTTGCAGATGATACAAAACTACTCAAGATAGTTAAGTCCCAGGCAGACTGCGAAGAGCTACAAAAGGGTCTCTCAAAACTGGGTGACTGGGCAACAAAATGGCAGATGAAATTCAATGTTGATAAATGCAAAGTAATGCACATTGGAAAACATAATCCCAACTATACATATACAATGATGGGGTCTAAATGAGCTGTTACCACTCAAGAAAGAGATCTTGGAGTCATTGTGGATAGTTCTCTGGAAACATCAACTCAATGTGCAGCAGCAGTCAAAAAGCGAACAGAATGTTGGGAATCATTAAGAAAGGGGTAGATAATAAGACAGAAAATATCATATTGCCGGTATATAAATCCATGATATGTCCACATCTTGATAATGGCATGGAGATGTGGTCACCCCCATCTCAAAAAAGATATATTGGAATTGGAAAAGGTTGAGAAAAAGGCAACAAAAATAATTAGGGATATGGACCGGCTGCCGTATGAGGAGAGATTAATAAGACTGGGACTTTTCAGCTTGGAAAATAGAGGACTGAGGAGGGATATGATGGAGGTCTATAAAATCATGACTGGTGTTGAGAAACTAAATAAGAAAGTGTTATTTACTCCTCATAACACAAAAACTAGGGGTGAGAGTTAAAATTGGTTAAAGGAATCAAATACATACAGTAATTGCAAAGTTCTTGGTTTAGGCTTGTAGCAGTGATGGAATAAACTGCTGGCTTAATAAATCTCTCTCTGGTTGCTTCCAAATAATTGGACAGTCCTCAATTCCTTGATTAGAATGCTCTCATTAGTATAAATTCATAGTACAGAGGCTTGGGCAAGAAAGAGGCTGGAGCAGGATAGAGGCAAAATGGAGTAGTTTCCAGGGCCTTTTACAGCTTCAGCCATGTGGAGGGAATCCCATTGCTCTTACTGTGGAAAATTACAGCAGTAAGATGGAGTTTGGAGTCACATGGGCAAGTAACATATCCATGCATTTTGCCTAGTCATTGCAGGATGCCATTAAGTGTAGATTGGCATCCAGGCTCCATTGTCAGTTAAATGTTCTTTTGATGGGACACTCAATTTGAATAGTCCCTCCAAGACGTGCTGGCTGGCAAGCTTGTAGGCATTACCCCAGGAGCAAACATTTGAAATCCAAGTATATAGCCAATATTTTTAACTTCAAATACAAAAATGATACATGCATACAGATAGGATAATCATAACCAGCAAATCATAACCTTTTCATAGACACCTCACTTGACCACCTTTGTACAAGATTTGCTGCAAATATATAACAGTGATTGCAACAATGATCTATATGGTCATATTTTAATCAGATAACATCACAGCATCACAGCAATCTAATCTCAAAGTGACAAAGATCCACAATGACAGAAACGTTTGTATTCATCTTGCAAATCAGAGATGGGGAAAAAAGTGCCTTTAACCATATTGCTACCTGGCCATCCAGGAGCAGCCCAGGATATAATACCACGTCAAAATTGCACACCTGTTTTACAAATGGCAGTCTAAATTTGGCCAACTCTTCTGTCTGCTTTATGTCCCATGTCTTACATACAGCACTCGGGTTAAATACACCCCAGAATGATATTAGTCTTTTTCACAACTGCATCACATTGTTGATTTGTATTCAATTTGAGATCCACTATAACCCCCAAAGCCTTTTCAGCAATACTACTGCCTAGCCAGTTATTCCCCATTTGGTAGCTGTGCATTTGATTTTTCTTTCCTAAGTGAAGTTCTTTGCACTTGTTATGAATTGAATTTCATCTTGTTGATTTCAGACCAATTCTTCAATTTGTAAAAGTCCTTTTGGATTCTAATTTTGTCCTCCAATGTGCTTGAAACCCTTCCCAGCTTAGTGTCATCTATAAATTTTACAAGCATACTCTCCACTCCATTATCCAAGTCATTAATGAAAATATGGACTAGTATCGGACCTAGGACTGACCTCTATGGGACCCCACTAGATACTCCCTCCCAATTTGACAGTGAATCCTTGATAACTACTCTTTGAGTATGTTTTTTCAACCAGTTGTGCACCCACCTTAATAATTTCATCTAGACGACATTTCCCTTGTTTGCTTATGAGACCGTCATGTGTGACTATGTAAAAAAAAAATATATCTTACTACAATCAAGATATATTTATCAAGGTATTATCCTCTATGTGGTTACAGATTTTGTCTGAGAAACTGCTCCTGAACTCAATTTTCCTTTTCTTCCCAAGAACCCTACCTACCAGTTCTCTGCATTTGTTAAACTCTGCTTTTTTGAAGTCCATTGTCATTCTGCTGCTCTCACGCCTTGCTTTCCTTAGGGTACGTCTACATTGCAATGTAAGCCTGGGCTCAGACTGAAGCCAAGACCCCCTTTCCATTCACACACAATTCTGTCTAACTTGGGCCCAGGGCACCACAGTAGTGGAGGGTCTGAACCTAAGGTTGCTAATTTTGGTTGGATGTATTCCTGGAGATTTCATGACATGACATAATCTTTAATTAAAGATTAATCTTTAATTCCTGGAGACTCCAGGCCAATCCTGGAGGGTTGACAACCCTATTTGAACCCGATTCCCATGAGGGCTCAGCCCCATACTCCATAGTTTTTCACTGTGGATGCAGGTTGGGCCTGGGCCTCCTAGACTTGGGTCCTGAGAGTCCACCAATGCTATCCCACCATACCATGGGACAGTAGTCTTTGTCCTTTCTATCCCAAGACTGGCCAATTGACTCCCAGGAAATGGAAGCCACCGTCCTGGTTCAAGTACAGCTGCTTGGTGTTTAACCCTTCCATTTTGTTCTGACCACTGAGCTGCAAGCAGAATGAACCTTCTCCTGTATTTGTTTCACCAACATGAAGAAGTCCTTTGCCAGGCGCACTGCTAGCTAGTCATGGAAGAACAGTCAGATTTTGGTTGATCTCTGGTGTAAGGGGAGCTAACAGTTTGACTTTAGCAAGAGTTCCCGGAATGACCATGTGTACCAGCTAACAGCGAAGAAGCTGGTAGCATTGGGGATTTGCCAAACCAACAACCAGTGCAGGGAGTGGATTAAATGGCTCAAGACCAACTACCAGAAAGCCACGGATGAGACCCACTGGGAACTTACCATCATCCTGCTGCTTTTGTGAGGAATTTAGACAAGTGCTGGGTACTGCGTATAGCACTGAGCTACATGCGCTTCATGATAGCTTGTTCAGCCTGGATGGAGACCTCCTCCCCCCTGAATCCAGTGTAGGACTTGCAGGGAGCCAGAGGCACCAGATCAGACTGAAATGCTGAAATGACTCTTGTACTCAAACCAGTACCTGAGGAGGCTTTGCCGCTGGAGCAGCTGCAGCACCTTCTGGGTCCCTACTCAGAGGAGATTTTTAATGCCTTCCCAGAGAAGTTGCCTGTTGAGGAACCAGCATCAGAAACACAAGAGGCAGAAGTAGCCCCCTGAGCCTGGTAAGCTTCTGGCTCCATATTTGCTGTTATTAGTATAGGGATAGGAGAGATTTCCATCCATTACCCAATGCAAAATTTCTTGCCAGCCATGGGCAGCAGCATGTGTCCACTAATAGCAGATTGTACATCAGTGCCCTGGCATAACTCCCCAACACCACTACCACCACTTTGCATTCAAAATGGAGACCAGGAAGCACAAACTTCAGTCAAACAAACATTTAAAATGAAATTTTTACTAGAAACTTGCACATTCTCACAGAGATGTGCCAGAGTGTTTAAAATAAGAACTTTATATTGCCTTCCCTTTTAGCATGCAAATCGGGCATGCCACAACATAGCAAACCTCCTGTAAACAGAAAACTGTTCCGGGATGGGGGAGGGAAAGGGTTAGGGTTAGGTCGGACGACCGATTTGCACGTCAGGACCACTATGGACCTCCACCAGAGTTTCCTCTGGCTTCACCCTGCCCAGGCATAGTTCACCATCTTTCGGGTCCTAGCACCTAACCCTAACCCTAAGGATAAACGTAGTCCATGAGTGACAAAATCAGTGTCTGGAGTATGGGTGGGTGTTTGATGGCAATCCAGAAATGTGCAGGGGATGGCAAAGGGATGGCTGTGTAGTTCTTTGAGAGTCCATATTATCGTGTGTGTTTGCATGCAGTCCCTGGGTGGATGTGTTCAGAGCTGCCAACACCAGGTGCTGCATGGAGCCATAGGGAGGCAGTCATCCCTCTGGACGCTAATGCAGCATTCTGTGGATTCTCTGCAAACTTTTCCTGTACTAGGAACTCCAGGTAGGTAGTCAAATTTCAGGGAAGGGCCTATTTCCCAGACCCGCCTTTGTAGGACTCCATCAGCATACGTTTGAAAACCTCTGTAGAATACACAGCTGGGCTTGCCACTGGCAGTTTGGAATAAAATCTCCTTTTGGCACCTCTGGGCCTGTGTCTACGACCCTTAGCATAGATAAAATGGCCCAACGTTTATCCTAGATTTTGGGGAGCTGGGAACAGCTTGCTTAAGAGGGGAGTTGGTACATAACTAGATAAGGCAACCTAAGGAATATTGGACTGATACTAGGTTTGAATATTTTCGGATAAAATTGTTGGCAGATGTTTAACCACAAACTTGCTTGAGCAATAGTTGACATATATGGTAATGAGCTAAAAGGCATTAATATGTTAACCTATAGGATAAAGGCACCTCAATATTATGAGGGTGAAGAAGTTAGATATGGACATGGGAGGCTGGGCATCTGAATGAATATTCATGATAGTCCCCAGACCCTATACTAGCCCGGCCACTATATAAGTGGTGGCGAGCTTTCCATCATTGACCCTTCAGCTCTTCATTGTCATCATCTACAACCGACCTTCAGGCACTGGGGTCTGGACCATTGGACTCATTTGGCATGCCAGGGACAGGGCTGGTCCTTTGTCTCTTACCACCAGATCCCCAAAGAAGGATGTGAGTATATAAGTATATGAGCATATGTAAGGAATGATACCCAAAATATCCCCAATACTATATTACTGGTATTTGTTTATGTGATTTGGAGCTTTCTTGTCTATACTGATTGTGTTAATAAGAGTGGCTAAGGTTTTGCTTTGCCCTCAGTGTGAGTGTCTTTCCCTATAGATATTGAAATTGTTAGTTTTAATTGACTTGTATCTGATTCAGGGACTAGAACCATATTACCTCCAACTCATTAAATTAGTATTAATTGGTGACCAATACAATTTTAACCATTAAAGAATCAGTCTACACCCCTCTGAAGGTCTCCACTCCTATGCAGACCCCTGCCCTTGTGAACAGTTCAACCAGTAGCAGTGGTGCCAAGTTCTCACTAAACATGGAAGGAAGGGAAAGGAGAACAGGTGAGCCAGGAGACATGAAACAGTAAGGAGTTTATTGTTTGGAACTGGCCGTACTGTTTGCACTGTCCATGAACTTGTTTTTGTTAAAGGTTTTGGTGTTGGATTATCACTGGTGTTTTGGTGTGTTAATGACAGCTGGCCTGCTATGCAATTATTTAATGTTGTGTTTTTCTAATGTATCAGCAAAAAACAAGGTTTTTATTTTATTAAGAAATTTTATTGCCGTCACTGCATCACATCATATGATGTATATTTCAAATAATAAAGGTAAACACATGATAAGGAACAACTGGGAAGTTGTATGCAAACACTATTTCTCAATACATTACTCTACATGAAGCCATACTGTAAATCCACAATACTCACCACTTCACAAGCGGTCATGTCATTCATAACTACAATGCATTGCAATCAATCCCCTGCCCCCGGTTCATAAGCGGTCATGTCATTCATAACTACAATGCATAGCAATCAATTCCTCTCCCCATTTCATAAGTGGTCATGTCATTCAGAACTACAGTGCATGGTAATCCACTTCCCTGCTCCCAAGTTCCATTTCATTGCATGATGTGATAATACCTCATTTACGGTAAAAGATTGTAAAAGCACATTCATAAACATACTATGTTCCCTCTTCCATTGGCCCATGCAAGTCCATAATGTGGGAGCACAGAGTATCCCTGATTGGGTTGCTTAGGTGCATTCTGCCCCAGCTGTGGTAGGTGCACTTTCTAGTTGAGTGTACAAGTTCCACAATCCATTACTGTCATAACTCCATTCAGGGGCAAATGGCTCACCTTTGACTTCTCAAAGATTATGAAGAGCACAGCAAGCCACAGTAATGTACCCAGCACCGATAACATAGGCATCCAAACGTATCTGTAAACAGTGCCAGAGGGATTTCAGTCTGCCAAACACTAACACACAATCAACCACCATTTTGAACCTGCAGAGAGTGTAATTGAATCTTCTTTTGCGAGGCCTTCTGAGATCAGGATATGGTTGCAAAAGTGAAGGCAAAAGAAGGTATGTTGGGCCATTAACTTCATTGACGACAATGTCATTTGGTAGGAATAGTGTCCCAGCCAGCCACCCCATGAATGTAGAATCCTGATTGTCATGAAACCCTAGCATCATGAACTTTTCCAGTGCACCGCAGCTCGTGACCATAAATCAGCCTCTGTGGTCCACCAGGGCCTACATAATAATGAACTAGTACCCTCTGCAGTTTATGTACTCACATGCTCCTTACAGAGGACAAACTCTGGGCACATGAGTCCCATCAATGGCCCCAGCACAGTTTGGAAACCCCATTCTCTCAGCAATCACTTAAGGGATATTGTTTATGCCCACCACCTTTTGGAAAATCACATGCCTGATATACTCCAAAAACTCCACGACCACTTTACCCATGGTTGACTTTCCAACACTGAACTGGTTAGCAGTGGACCTGTAGCAGCCTGGGGTAGCCAGCTTCCATTCAGTAATAGCAACCTGTTTCTGGACCGATGTGGCTGCCCTCGTATGTCTTGTGATGGTGAAGGATGGGGTAGGCTACTCACAAAACTCTAGAAATTCAGCTTTCCTAGTGTAAAAGTTCTGGACCCACTGCTGGTCATCCCAGGTCTATATGATGATGTGATCCTACCAGTCTGAATTTGTGGCCCTGCTCCAGAAGCTCCTTTCTATGCAGGGGGCATCAGAGGCTATGCTGAAAGTTGTAAGCAGCATCAGCCAATTCCATTTTTCCACGTCTGTAACGTAGAATCATAGAACTGGAAGGGACCTCAAGAGTGCATCATCTAGTGCAGTCCCCTGCACTCATGGCAGGACTAACTATCTAGACCATTCCTGACAGGTGTTTGTCTAACCTGCTCTTAAAAATCTCCAGTGATGGAGATTCCACAACCTCCCTAGGCAATTTATTCCAGTGCTTAACCACCCTGAGAGTTAGGAAGTTTTTCCTAATGTCCAACCTAAGCCACTCTTGCTGCAAATTAAGCCCATTGCTTCTTGTCCTATCGTGAGAGGTTAAGAAAAAAAAATTTTCTTCCTCCTCCTTGTAACAACCTTTTACATGTTGAAGACTATTATCATGTCCCCTCTCAGTCTTCTCTTTTCCAGACTAAACTGCTCTTCTCTGGACTCTCTCCAGGCTCCATGCATGTATAGATATCTAAGATGTTAAGCTGATTCCCCCGCTGTTTTCCCTCTTGTTGCTTCTATGATCTTATTGCTATTTTCCACTCCTCCCTCCAGTTCTTGACTTAGGCAAACAGGGGACGTTGGTGGGGACCTGAACACTGTACTGTCCAAGGTAGCCAGCAGCCAGTCTCCTCCCTGAAGAGCAGCCGGCTCTCCTTCCTCCTCAGGTGCCACTGTAATCTTCTCTGGCTGGCTTGTATCCTCCATCCCAGATGTATGCATTTTTGTATGTATGCATTATGATAATGATGATAATTATATGACTACAATACATACTATTTTTCTACATGACCTCTACCATGCGGCGCAATTGAAGGGAAAACCCTGCTGAGTCCCTGTGGCCCAGGTTTGGTGCATCCCTAGTTGCTTTGTGGGGATGGCGCACGTACACTCCACTCAGCACATAGGACCTGTGAGGAGACGGAGCATCCTCAATGCAGGTGAACTGTTCAGAGAATGTAAGCTGCCAAATTCTAACAAACTTCTACTGAGTGCATATAAACAGAGATTATTCAAGGGTTTATGACTTAGTCAAATTTGGGTGGATTTTCAGAGGGATGGCAAAAATCACATCTCTAGCACCCTGACAAAGTTCTAGGTCTTGATCCAAAGCATAGAGATTCTACTGCTTCTCAATGATTTTTTTTAACATAGGCAAAACAGTGTTTTTTCCCCAGATCTCATTCTTGGACATTCTTGGATTCCCAGATCTCATTCTCTGAACCATTTAGCTGAAACTTTCAGAAAAAAAAATCAGCCGGAGGCAAACATTTGATCTGGAAAACTTCAGCCTGAACGATTAAAGGTTGGCAAAGTTATAAGCAACTGAAAACAGGGTCTTACAATGTAGGCTCGAGCAGCCTTAACTTCAGGCAACAAAAAAATATGAATAACTGTATTTATGTTTTTTCACTAGTAATTGTGATTATTTTTCAGCACTGATAGTGAAAATAGACTAGTAAATTTCACTTTCATTATACTCACTATCACTTTCTAGCTCTGATGCATTGTACAATACAAGGGACTATTTAAGTCCAAAGGACAATGGTATTCATTAGATTGTTTTTAATTCTGTGAAAACATTTCTACTGATTTTGTCAAAACCTTGTTTTTATAGAACCTACCTTTTAAGTGTACAATACATTGGTCTGATAGTGTCCCTCTTATTTTTTGCAACAACATGTATTAGAATAGTTAGGCAGTTCTTTATATCTGTTATAGAGATATCTTCCCATCCTCAGTACAGAAAAATATTGTGGATTTGACAAAGTATTTCTCTGCTCTGAATCAGTTGTATTGTGCTTTAAAAATGTAATGTGCTATAAAGGTATTCATCATCATCATCATGTTCCTATTACGCCTCTGGTATTTAGGGCAGTGACAAGGCTCCTCCACTCCTGTCTGTTTCTGGCAAGTCTTTCAATGGTTCCCCAGCTGTGCCCCAGGTTTTTCAGCTCAGCTTCCACAGCTCTTCGCCATGTTGTTTTCGGGAGGCCTCGTTTTCACTTGCCTTCAGGTGTCCATCTTATTGCTACTCTGTTGATGGAATCAGTTTCCATCCAAAGCAAATGACCGATCCATCTCCAACACCTCCTGGAAATGATGGTGCTCAGTTCCTCTTGGCTGCACTGTGTCAATAGATCTTGGTTTGAGATTGTTCTGGGCCAAAAGATACGGAGGATTTTTCTGAGGCAGGTTGTATGGAATGAAGACAGTTTGGACATGTCGTACTTTCTCATTCCCCAGCATTCTGCACTATAAAGTAGTGTTGAAAGTACACAGCTCTGATAAATCTTAAGTTTTGTTTTGGTGTTGTATTTTGATGATTTCCAGACTGTATTTAAGCTTCTGAAGGTGTTCTTGGCTTTATTGATTTCGTTTCGGATGTCCTGGCTTGTTCCACCGTCCTGGCTGATGGTGCTGCCCAAGCATGTGAACATTTCTACATTGGTGAGAACATAATCCTCTATCCATGCTGGTGATGGTGAAGCAATATTAAGGATCATGATATCTGTCTTATTGCGTTTGATTTTCAGTCCAATTTCCTGGCTGAATGTGTTGAGTCGTGTTGTTTTTTCTTGTATTTGTTGTTGGGTATGTGAGAGGAGAGTGACATCATCTGCGAAGTCCAAGTCTTCAAGGGATGAGAAGAGTGTCCATTTAATGCTCTTGGCATGTCTTCTGTTGTACACCGCATTACCCAGTCGATGGCAATGTTGAAGAGGATTGCAGACATGACACACCCCTGTCGTACTCCTGTTTTGACTTCAAAACTGAGCTCACTGTGATCAACACTGCATGTAAAGTTGAAATAGAAGCTTTTGATTACGTTGATTATACGGAAAGGAATTCCATATGCCTGCACAATGCACCATAGGCTGGTCCTGTGAATGCTATCAAAAGCTATATAAAAGTGTTAGGTATTATTAAATATTACTATTGTTTTATTTTATTCTCATAATTGGCTGTAATATCAGAAAATTCCTAGGGAACACTTAAGATTGACCTCAACCTGTGTCTGAACTCTATCACGTGACCATGATAAAGGATCACAGAAAGAATCCTGTTTTCCCTTCCTTGCTAGCTGTCCTACCCTCTTTCAGGGCCCAGTCTTAGGGCCAGATGCTGACCTCAGTTTCAGAGGTGTAAATCTGGAGAAACTCCACACATTTCAGTGCAGTTACTGTAATTTTAAACAAGTACAACTGAGAACAGAATCTAACCCTTACTCTTTAAAACTGCTGTGAAGACTGTTACTCATGGATTTTAGACAATTATAAACCCCACTGAAAAGTGGGACTTCAAATGTACTGTTCCAGTTGGTTGACTAGTGTGTAAATCTCTGGGGTCACACATATGGTGGTACTCCCAAATCTCCTGGCCATTGAAGAAAGCAGCAAGACTATGACTTTTGTAGCAGTAGCTGAACAGCCTGTCTTGCTTGACTCTCTCGTCTCTAGACTCTGAACACTGGCTTTTCCCTGCTCCTACAGCAATTGATCCAACAATAGGAATACAGGTGTGGGACAAGTAGCTCCGCTCCTGTTTCAAGCCAGTAAGGATTGGTATTGTTTTATGTGCCCTTGGCTTCAACCTTGAGCACCGATCCCTTATTCATTTGTTAAAGGACTGATATTTTAGGCCTTAACAATATTTTGTCACTGTTTTCATCCCAAATTGGGACAAAAAGTCAAGCTGTCATATATTTTTGGGGGATGAAAAGTTCTGAAAAAAATTGATTTTGGAATGCCAAGAAGCAGTATTTTGACATTTTTGATTTGCACAAAATGTGAATTGGAACGGATATATTTAGTTTTGAATTGGCATTTCAACTTAAAATGACATTTTAAAGTGAAACGTTTCTGTTCAAATCTACATTTTTAAATGAAATGTTTCAGTTCAAATTGACAGAAAACAAAACTTTTCAATCTTAAATATCACCTTGGGGGAAAAAAATAAAAATTAACATTTTCCTGTGGAAAATGTCAATGCTGATAAAACCACATTTTCATATAAAAAATTTTATTGGAAATTTTTTGCCTAACTTCATAAGCAGTCATGTAAGAATAAATAACAATAGCATAAAGACAGATGTAATGGATGTCACTGTGCTGTAGTGAAAAATTCTAAGGGTAAAATTTCTGATTGTTTTTTACTAATGTAAAGAATTCTAGACTGACAATTTAAAGAAAAGCTTGACATCAAAGACAGAAGTGCTCCCCTTTTAGCACAATGTATCTGAGTTACAACATTTATTGCTGAAAAGAGATATCGGTGTTCTTAGGAACAAAGAAATCACAAGCAGTAGCATCTTTTCTAAAGAGTAAGAATAAGTTCAGGAAGGACAGGTTGGCTTCTATTCATGAAACCAGACCTGTAAGCAACCCTTTATAGTCCCAGTTCCTGCAAAATGATGGGAGAAGATGAAGGGGTTGTTGTGTGGCTTGGAAAGAGAGAAAAGGCTCAAAGAATGTACAAAAAGAAAGAAAATCAGAGAGTTAAGGAACAACTATATGATGTGGACAGGTTTCAGAGGGGTAGCCGTGCCTGTCACCATGCGAGGCACTGAATTTAACTATATGATGTGTTATACAGAAGACAAGGAGCTGAAATATGGTATAGAAGGCAAAGGGAAGCCAGTGAATTCATATTAGTGATACTCAAAGGGGACTAGCTAGCAGATGTATATTCCTGAACTCTTACGTTTATGTGTAAAATACGAGCCATTCTTTGTCTTCCAGATTAACTGTAAAGTTGAGTTTTCTGACTTTTGTGCATTTAAATTCTCAGATATAACATCAACATATTTTTGTGCATCTTTTCTGTTTTTTTTTTAAAGAAACTAAACAGAGAAACCTCATGTATGCTTAGCTAGTTTCAATAAGTGCAATTTATTCAATATATGGAGTTACAGGCAGACAAATATTTATTATGTTAGTTTCCTTCATTTTATAAAAACACATCTAGAGTGGCCTCTAGGGCATGTGCAAAAATCATTAATATTTGCAAACATACATTCATCAACTGGACTCGTCAATTAATAATAATGGGAAATATCTCAAACTACCTCTTCAGGAATAACCTGGGCCAAAAGATGAGCCTTGTATTATCATGATGTGTCAGTGAACAAAGTTGGGCTTTGTCAAAAGTGTACCTCTCAAAGACATGCTACATATAAAGCCCTGTGTAGGGCCTGATCCAAAGCTCATTAGAATCAATGAACTGACTCCTATTGCCTTTAGTGGGCTTTGGGTCAGGCTCTTAAGCTTTGTATGTGGAACTAAAGTGGTTTGCTTTGGTTGAAATTCACCAGAAATGAAATTTCTTCAAACATCCAAAGGCTTGCACTACCAGCCTTCGGTGTTGGTTCACAGGGATAAAGTTGTGCTTCTCAATGTTGGGATACTGCCTCGCAGTAATGTAATGTGATGAATCTGTGACCCAGCATTATGTCATGGTATTTCATAAGCCTCCATAATATAGCTGCATCTACAAGCTATGTTTGTAGGATGCAGCATCACCTCCTTGAAATTGTGGCAATCCCCAAAAACACAGGGCTAGTGGTCAACCTTATCAAGCTCTAGTTTCCCTCAAGGACTAAGCCCATGACAAGTCTGAAGTTTTAAAATTCGAACTCTTGAGTCACCCAAATCCAAAAAAATCCCACACTTAGAGACATTTGAATGACATTTTACTAAACTGTTCCAACATTTATCCCCGAATGTCACCTTCTCATGTGGAGTCCCAATTTTGTCTGTTGTGATAGAGGGTTGTGATGTTTGGGGACTACATTCTATGGAAAAGTTTACTAAAATGCCATTCAAATGTTTCTAAGGTGAGGAATTAGACTATTAATATTTATACAACATCTTGTAGGTACTAAGTCAATGTAAATGCTTTATATTATGATTATTGTTGACTCATTTCCTGGGTATAATATGTGTCTGAAACAATATACTTAAAAACTCAAAAAGGGAACAACAAGCAAATGAAATAATAGGACAAACAAGCCACATGCTCAGCTTCACAATTCAGTCATGCTGCTTTTTCATTGATGCCCTTTCCACAATCCTCTGTGGATTGTCTATTTAGGTCTTAATCTGCATTGAGTCTGATTGTACGGACCCTCTTCTGTCCTAAGGTGTCTGGTGAAGTCAGTGGGATTCCATACATCCACAGGCATCTGTGCTAGATGATCTAATGCAGGATCCAGACCTTAAACCGTAAACTCTTTGAAGCAGCAGCAATCTTCAAATTGCTTTCCAATGCTTTTTGTGCTGCAGAATATAAACAGATTTATAATAATAATAATTAGTAGGGCTGTCAAGTGATTAAAAATATTAATCGTGATTAATTACGCAATTAAAAAAAATAATTGTGATTAATCGCACTTTAAAAAAATAATAGAATACCATTTATTTAAATATTTTGGATGTTTTCTACATTTTCAAATATATTCAATTACAACACATAATACAAAGTGTACAGTTTTCAGAGTGGTAGCCATGTTAGTCTGTATCAGCAAAAAGAACGAGGAGTACTTGTGGCACCTTAGAGACTAACACATTTATTTGGGCATAAGCTTTCGTGGGCTAAACCCACTTCATCAGATGCATGGAGTGGAAAATACAGTAGGAAGATATATATATATATATATATATATATATATATATATATATATATATATACAGAGAACATGAAAAGATGGGGGTTGCCATATCAACTCTAATGAAACAAATCAGTTAAAGTGGGCTATTATCAGCAGGAGGAAAACAAACTTTTGTAGTGATAATCAGGATGGCCCATTTCAAACAGTTGACAAGAAGGTATGAGTAACAGTAGGGGGAAAAATTAGCATGGAGAAATAGCTTTTAGTTTGTGTAATGACCCATCCACTCCCAGTCTTTATTCAGGCCTAATTTGATGGTGTCCACATTGCAAATTAATTCCAGCTCTGCAGTTTCTCGTTGGAGTCTGTTTTTGAAGTTTTTTTTGTTGAAGAATTGCCACTTTTAGGTCTGTAATTGAGTGTCCAGAGAGGTTGAAGTGTTCTCCGACTAGTTTTTGAATGTTATAATTCTTGACGTCTGATTTGTGTCCATTTATTCTTTTGCGTAGAGATTGTCTGGTCTGGCCAATGTACATGGCAGACGGGCATTGCTAGCAGATGATGGCATATATCACATTGGTAGATGTGCAGGTGAACGAGCCCCTGATGGTGTGGCTGATGTGATTAGGTCCTATGATGGTGTCCCTTGAATAGATATGTGGACAGAAGTTGGCAACAGGGTTTGTTGCAAGGATAGGTTCCTGGATTAGTGTTTTTGTTGTGTGGTTGCTGGTGAGTATTTACTTCAGGCTGGGGGGCTGTCTGTAAGTGAGGACTGGCCTATCTTCCAAGGTCTGTGAGAGTGAGGGATCGTCCTTCAGGATAGGTTGTAGATGCTTGATTATGTGCTTGGGAGGTTTTAGTTGGGGGCTGCAGGTGACGACTAGTGGCATTCTTTATATTTATATTTATTACAAGTGTCTGCACTGTAAAAAGACAAAAGAAATAGTATTTTTCAATTCACCTAATACAAGCACTGTAATGCAATCTCTTTATCATGAAAGTTGAACTTACAAATATAGAATTATGTACAAAAATACTGCATTCAAAAATAAAATAATGTAAAATTTTAGAGCTTGCAGGTCCACTCAGTCCTACTTCTTGTTCAGCCAATCGCTCAAACAAGTTTGTTTACATTTGCAGGAGATAATGCTGCCAGCTTCTTGTTTACAATGTTACCTGAAAGTGAGAACAGGTGTTCTCATGGCACTGTTGTAGCCAGCATCGCAAGATATTTACATGCCAGAAGCACATTTTTCAACCACCATTCCAGGGGACATACATCCATGTTGATGACGGGTTCTGCTCGAAAACCATCCAAAGCAGTGCGGACCGATGCATGTTCCTTTTCATTATCTGAGTCAGATGCCACAAACAGAAGGTTAATTTTCTTTTTTGGTGGTTTGGGTTCTGTAGTTTCCGCATCAGAATGTTGTTCTTTTAAGATTTCTGAAAGCATGCTCCCTACCTTGTCCCTCTCAGATTTTGGAAGGCACTTCAGATTCTTAAATCTTGGGTTGAGTGCTCCAACTATCTTTAGAAATCTCACATTGGTACCTTCTTTGCGTTTTGTGAAATTTTCAGTGAAAGTGTTCTTAAAATGAACAAAATGTGCTGGGTCATCATCCAAGACTGCTATAACATGTGGTTTGAGCATTGGCCTGCTAAATCCAGGGTTGTGAGTTCAATCCTTGAGGAAGGGATTTGGGGATTTAGTTGGGGATTGGTCCTGCTTTGAGCAGGGGATTGGACTAGATGACCTCCTGAGGTCCCTTCCAACCCTGATATTCTATGATTCTATAACATGAAATATATACAGAATGTGGGTCAAAGAGACCAGGGGACATACAATTCTCCCCCAAGGAGTTCAATCACAAATTTAATTAACACATTATTTGTTTAATGAGTGTCATCAGCTTGGAAGCATGTCCTCTCAAATGGTGGCCGAAGCATGAAGGGGCATATGAATGTTTAGCATCTCTGGCATGTAAATACCTTGCATTGCTGGCTGCAAAAATGCCACTGTTCTCACTTTCTGGTGATAATGCTGCCCTCTTCTTATTTACAATATTTCCTGTAAATGTAAACAAACTTGTTTGTCTTAGCAATTGGCTGAACAAGAAGTAGGACTGAGTGGACTTGTAGCCTGTAAAATTTTACAGTTTTGTTTTTGAGTGCAGCTAGTAACAAAATATTTTGTACATCTGTAAGTTGCACTTTCAGGACAAAGAGATTGCACTACAGTACTTGTATGAGGTGAATTGAAAAAATACTATTTCTTCTATCATTTTTACAGTGCAAATATTTGTAATCAAAATATACACTTTGATTTCAATTACAACACAGAATTACAATTGGTAGTCTCTTGTTTAACTGTGCGATTAAAACTGCGATTAATTTTTTTGAATTAATCGCGTGTTAACTGTGATTAATTGACAGCCCTAAGAATTAGACAACGTGACTTTGCGAAGTTCAGATCAAATCTGTTTATGGTGATAGGTCAGAGCTGAGTTTGGATCTGGAGCTGAACTTCCCCACTACAGTACAGAGGGGTCTGGATTCAGTGTTCTGGTTTGGGGTAGACTTCCGTTATATACATATAACTCACATTTATCTGTCAAGGGAAAAGCATCTAAATCCTTCAGCTAGTGGGAGCTTTGGATATAAATATTTTTCCTAGACACATTCTATGTTGGGCGAAACCACTGCATTTTGGAGGAACCGAAACGTGGCTAACAGGGGTTCAGACCAGGGGCACATGGATGCAACATTTAGGTTCAGATAAGAAGGGTTTGGCTAAGCTGACATTCAGGGTAGCGAAGGGGGGGTCTGGGTACGGTGACACTGGGGTGCTGGATGAGGTGCCGTGTGTTCGGATAACAGGGATTCTGATTCAGGCCCGGGATAGCTGGAACACTGAGACGTGCCCGGGGGTTCGGCCAGCTGCCCCTGGGGACAGTCAGGGCCAGGACCCGCCCGTGCAGGGGGCGGTTGGGCGGTGGCGACCTGTCGCTGTCGCGCTGCTGAGGGGCTCTGCGGAGATGGCTTTGAGGGCACGGAGGGCCCTGACTGAGGCAGCGAGGAGCCGGCCCAGGCTCCTTCTGTGTGGTCAGGACCCACGGCCCAGCCCCCCGCGGCCATGCCTGTGCCCGGGCTGTGAGAACGGCCGGCCGGCAGGCGGGCTGCCGCGGGGCTGCGCCACTGGCGAGGGGCAGCGCGGACCCGAGCCCTGCCCGCGGCTGGGCCGGGCTCTGACACTGACGAGTTCCAACGGGAGGCCGGGCGCGCGCTGGAGGCAGGCAGCGCGCGTTCCTGCCGGCTGCGGCGGGGCCGCGCGCCGACTGGCTGGCCGGCGGGAGCGCGCAGAGGGAGCTGCTGGGCGGCGGCCATTTTCTCTCCGGAGCCGGCTGAGCCCTAGTGCAAGTGAAGCAGCCGAGCCAGCCCCCCTCCCCCGCACGGAGCAGTAGCTGGTGGTCAGAGAGGAGGGGGCTTGGGGAGGCGGGGGAGCGAGTGGGGGGTGTGTGTGGGAGGGGGAGCAGCCCCTCCTGGCTGGGGGCAGCCCGGCGGCAGCAGTGGGAGGGAGGGAGGCAGCGAAGGTGGCACGGGGGTGGCCGGGTTTGTGCCTCCCCTGGACGGGCAGCGGCTGCCCCGTCCCCAGCCCCGGTCATTGCCCCGGTGCAGCGTCAGCCTGGGAGGCAGCAAGGACGCCGCTCTAGATGGGATAAGCTGTAAACATGTTCAGCTTTGAAGGGGATTTCAAAACCAGGCCCAAGGTGTCTCTTGGAGGAGCAAGTAGGAAGGTAAGAAACGCGGTGGGTCTGTCTGAATCATTGATCGTGTCTGATTTTCCTAGCCTGCCTGTTTTGCCTTTTGCACCCAGCTGCTGGGCCTTCCAAATGGGAGCAGGTGTGACTAAGGTTTCTTAGGGGCAGAAGAAGAAATAGCTCGCCACCCCCAGGGATGATGTCTTTGCTCACTTGTTTTGATTTGTTTGTGCTTTAAATCAGGCCACGCACCCCTCAAAGCTCCAGGTGCATTCAAAAGTGAGAGAAATTACTCCCCCTTGACTCCCCCCCCCCCCCCCTCCAAGTGATCTGATTTGTTGTGGGAACCATGCTTGGAGCAGTTAGTTTCTGGGGCTCTTTGAGTGAAGGGAGATAGTTAGGAACCTCTGTCGTTTCTTTTAAAGTCTTCTTTGAAACACACAACAAAAATCACGCGTCACTGGGATGGGGGAGGGATATACTTGTAGAACTTAAAATTAATGCGAATTCATGGGGCCTCCATCCCAAATGGCTCAGGGTTGTCAGGGCACAGTTTTACCCCTTCCTCGCCGGATTTGCATTCAAACGGCAAACTGAAATCAATGTGTCATGTGGAGAGTGAGTAGCAGTCAGTAGGTGCTGTTGCTGTACTAGACTACTGTATCCCACCCACCCCCAGTTTATCGCTTAAAAGGAAGTGAAATGGTTTGGTTAGGGTTAGCTGATTGGGAAGGGTTATAAATAATTTAATTTTGTGAGCCACAGGGTACCCTCAGATCTATAGAGCAAACAAATTCCAAAACAAAGTTTTTGAAGCAATCTGATTGAAAAGGTGTGCCTCCCTTTGGGTCATCAGTTAGATTTGGGTTGCGCTTGTCATGATCGCTGTCATGGGGGGGGGAGCTGTTTGAGCTCTGATGTAGTGTATTTGTTTTATTGTTCAGTAACATAAATGAAAATATAGATTTGGGGCTGTGCATTATAATCATGTTTGTTGTTCTGGGACTTTTTAGGTTAGGTAGTAAACTTAGAAGTCTGGGCTAATAAGAGAAAATTGTGTTACCCGATATTAAATTCACAGTGAACTTTGCTATCACAGTATTATCTGCTACATATTTTCATAAAGAGAATGTACATCAGAACTGTATTAAGTGTGTGTAACTATTCATCTGAATTATGGAGGAACTATCTTCCTCTGACACTTCTGATGACTAAAAGCCATTTATGGTCATTAGAGCACATACATGGCATTACATTTTTGTATGCCAAAAGTAGAATAAATCTTAATAGTTAAAAGTGGCAATTGGCAGAGCATGCCCTGCTCTTCAGGAATGTATTTTAGGTATTTTACATCCTTTGGCATCAAGTTATGATCGCTAATAGTATCACTTACAGAATACGTTTCCTCTTCCAGAAAGGGAAAAAAAGTATCATAATATCTTCTGATACTATTATTAATTTCTCTAGTTTGTGCAAATTGCAGTTGGATTCCCAATCATGGTGGGAATAATATTTTATAATATGGAATAATATTTTGTAATATGGAATACAGTTTACTAATATATTCTGAATTAGCACACACAAAAGTTAAATTCCTATAAAGGTAAAGTTGCAAGGGTAAATTTTCAGAAGTAAGGAAATGTGAAAGCCGAAATTGAGTATACAACTCTGTCCCATACAATTTACTTCTGCAATCTGATCTAGATGGGTGGGCCCTGTTGACTTCAGTAGCTGTGCCCTGATGCATGCATCTGCCCACCTAGATCTATTTAGTGTTTGTGTTATCAGTGGGACTACTTACTTGAGTAAAGTTACTCACGGTTTTTAGTATTAATATGGGCACCATAGGAAGCTCTAATATAGATATGTGTTTTGAAGAAAGTACTTACAGCATTTGGTGAAGGTAATAATAGAACTTTATTTGTCATGTCACATGAAAAATACAGATTATCACAATTTCTGCATAACAGGACATGCTATAGTAGACATATTAGTGTGGCAAATATTTGCATAGAGTTAAGGAATTGTGCATCTCACTATTTTTGCTGATACCACATGATAGACTTTTGTGGGGAATTTCCCCATACTAATGGGTTACAAAATCCAAAACCTGTTTCTTGTGTCAACTTTTTCTGAAAGTTTGAACTGTTCTTTGGCATAAACTCTCCTTTCCTCAAGTTGTTTATACCTTTTTAAAAAAGATACAGTTCAAACCTCTAATCCTGCAAAAGAATCCACCCAGGCAGATCCTGGTACCAGTGCAGAGCTCCATTGAAGTCCAGCCAAGACCTGTATGGGGCATGGTTCTGCCTAAATTGATACAATTTCAGGATTAGGGTTCAAGTAAATGGTACTGTTTAAGTGTGTATATAGACTGTCTGCTTCTAAAATTAAGGCCTTGTCTGCTCTAGGAATGTTTTGCTGGTATGGTTATACTGGTATAGCTAAACTGGCAAAACACTTCTAGTGTGGGTTCATAAACTATATTGGCATAAATATAGATATACTGGAGTAAATGTTTCCCACACTAGGCATTATATTGGCATAACTATGTCAATAAAAAAAATCTCACTCCCTGGCTAACATCTATACTGGTACAACTTTTAACTGTAGACCAGGCTTAAGGGACATTTTAATAGGTCAAGTATCAGAGGGGTAGCTGTGTTAGTCTGAATCTGTAAAAAGTAACAGAGGGTCCTGTGGCACCTTTAAGACTAACAGAAGTATTGGGAGCATAAGCTTTCGTGGGTAAGACCCTCACTTCTTCAGATGCAGGACCCTCTGTTACTTTTTAATAGGTCAATTTATTTGGAAAGGACACTTAGGTATTTGGGCCTAAAAGCTGATTCTTCCTGATAATAGGCCCACACTGTGCTGTACAATGGCAGGTCTTTCTTAAAGGGACACTGAGTTAAAAATCATATTTTAAAAGAAGATTTATTTACTGGCGTTACTAACAGCTTTCTTGACCCAAGATGCTGAATGTAATGTAATTTATCACTATGGTTGTGTAGAGTTGGCTTGGGCACTGAAAATAGATTAGTTCAGTTTTGCTGTAGATCATTTTACTTTTTGGTTCATGTGCATTAATATAATCTGGAATGTAATTTTTTAAGGGAAATGTTTAAATCCAGCTAAAGTCTTTTAACTGACCTAAAAAAATCTTTAATTTTTGTTTTAGGTTTCATTAAACCTCTTGATTGCTAGAAAAAAAATTGTTCCTAATATTACAGTACCTGAGAGAGTTCCTTTGAAGATTTCAATTGTAATATTTTTGTAACTTTTTAAATGTTTCATAGTAAATAAACCTGTGCATGCATGGTATCTTCTATCAAAGGGCCTGCAAACACCACTGGTAGTGTTTACTTCCATGCTTAGTCCCATTTACTTCAGTAGGACTAGTCATACTAGTTGTGTATTTGTTTGCAGGATCAGCTATTATCCATGCGGATTTATTTAGAATTAGATGACCAGTTGGTTTATTTTCATTTTTTGTAGTGTCTTCCTACAAAGCGCACTGGTACCCTGGCTTTTGAGACCCTTTGAATATCACTGTTAGTTTCAGTTTTCATTTAACTATTACAATAAGTTTCTAGGCCTCTTCATTTGAAAGGTAGTCTTCAAACTGAAAATTGATTGTCAGGGTTGAGAGTTGAAGAAAAATCCTCATAACATTATGAGTTACTTGTGGACAACCTTCTCCACTTACTCCAGAGCTTGTTTTTGAGGTCTAAAAGGCTTGCAGCTACAGAACCTCTGATTTGGGGGAGAAAGAGTTGGTTTGGGAAGTGATGGGCCAAAGAATCACTTTGCTGACCTGCTGCAAAAATCTTTAGGCTGTCCTTGATTTCAATTAAAAACTGCTTTAAATACTTCGGATTAATTAAGGTCAGACCTACAGTACTGGCCAATTGTCAAGGTTGGTCAACTTTTACCCTCAACAGAAACTTGGGTCCTAAACCTGCAACTGCATCCATGTTGTCCCTGTATGGAATCCCATTGAAGGTAAGGGACTTTGCATGGGAGTAGGGATCTGCCTATGAGAGCTCTTTGCAGGGTAATGACATTTTGTAATACTTGGCAGGACAAACTGTTAAAAGGGACACTGTCAATACAAGCTTATCCCAAAATGTAGAATTTGTAAAACAGACTTTTATAAAACTTAAGCCCATTAAATAGTATCATAATTTAAAAAACAACAAATAATCCAACACCTGTCTTAAAATAAATATTCCCCTGCAGTGTTTGTAACTCAGATATTTCAGTACCACAAAACTGAAAGTGAAACTGACTTCATTGATATTTTATTTATTAAATTGATGCTTGGAGAAATGAGAAAAGTTAACAAAGCTTAAATAGTGTCAAGTAAATTTGACTTTTAAAATTCTTTCAGTTTCAATAATCTGAGGTTTTTAATAATGAACTAAGAAATTTGTTCACATAATATTGGTATGACTTTTTACATTGACAACATCACTTTAAGAATGAGGATTCTTGTATTTTTTTAATAGGAGGTACACTGTTAGGATCTAGAGAAAGTCCTTAGCTTGCATAATATAGTCTGCACGTGGAATGACTCACTAGGAAATAAACAGAAATTGGTGAGCTAAACAGTAGGATTTAGGGCCCCAGTACTGCAATGTGATCTGAACAGGCACAGGGGTCTGCTGGTATAGATTTTATTGTGCGATCTGGATTTACAATTATATTTATCTGTAAGAATTATAGGATTGTGGGATCTGTTTGAATGAAAAAAAAAGTGATATGTGACACAACTGGTTTATTGATTGAAAACTTTTCATCCTTTCAGAAAGGAAGTCAATCTATTTTTTTCTTTAGAAATGCATTTTACAAGAAAGAAAATGTTTTATATTGCAGTTATAACTGTGTGCCAGATCACTATTAAATGACCAGGCTTTAGATTATGTGATTAAAATTTGTGTTATGGGTGTTGGTACCCTGGGAAAGGATTACACTGCTTTATTATATCTGCAAATGGTACAGCATTGGCAGACCCTTATGCAGAGGTGGAGTCCAGACTCCAACTGGTATAAGGTTCTGCCCATACCAATACTTCTGAAATATTGAGGCCTAAGTTTTGCAGCAGACTACACTGTTTCCACTGTATAGATTTGGAGTTCAGAGGTAATGCTGTTTAAGTATTCTTATCTCACCAGGGAAACCTTAGAAACAATTTATTAATACATATATTTTCTGGGGGGTTTCTTCCTTCTACTTCATGGGGAATTTTCCTCATCCTTAAATTGAAGCTACAAATTATGAAGTGATAGTTAAGGTTGCAGAAGATATTTCATTCTAACCTGTTATTCTCAATCCTTTGGTACTTTTTCAAAATTTGGGCTGAAATTTCTAATCTTAAAGGTGAACTTTTTTCTGTAAGTTTCACTTAGTTATCAGGCTGGGGAAAACATACGTCTTTCCAGTTTTGATATAATAAATAACATGCTGCTAAAAACTATAACCTGTTGTTTACTTATAACACAGTAGAGCCTGAGGCTCCAGTCAGGTCAGGGCCCCATTGCTTTACAGATATATAGTAAAGACAGTCCCAGCCCCAAAGAGTTTACAAACTTAAGTTCAGATTGGTAAACAGGTCCATGTGGATCGATCATCATGTCCTTGTGGAGTCTCAGTGAAGTCAGTGGAGCTTTACAAGACATCAGAGTTGTATGGGTTGATGAACTTGTAGGAAAGTTACTTGCATAAACGAAGGATTGAGGTTTAAGTTTGTAAGCAACTGGGAAATACATATTACTCTCCGAAGAGTTGGTAATAGTGCTAATATCCTAGGGTAAAATCCTGGCCTCACTGAAGTCAATGACAAAACCCCCACTGACTTTAGTAGGACCAGGATCTCATTCCTGATAGACCATCTCTTTGACCTTTTTAGATCCATGAACCCATAAAGTTAAGTCTTCGGATTGGTGAAATCATTTTTTACATTACAGTGGAGCATATTTTCTACAGTACAGAGGAGCAAAATGAGGAGAAGGAAACATTTCTAATTTTGAATTTTCTTGTTTATTGTGTATTGGTGTTTCTGATGGCCACTCAATAACATACTTACTTCTGTTTTCTAAAGCATCATATTATCAATTGGTATCTTACCGGGTGGATTTGATTTAAATCAAATTGATATAAATCATGATTTAAATCACTAGTCAGGAAGACTCGATTTAATGGTGGAGTTCTATATAAAAGTGCATTCTGAAATATGCTGCTCAAACAGTTTCACTTTTGTTTCTACTGCCTGTCTCTCCCTTCTCACATTTATCTCCAGACTTCTTCTCCTTGTCCAGATCTATTCCGTCCTCACCAATCTTGTATTCATTGAACTTTTTGAAACTTTGCACTTTTAGAGAGAGGTAAGGGATTGACTGTGCACAAATTTACAGAGGGACAGTAGGGTTGAGGTCTGTTATTTCTCACCTCTATATATTATTTATTTAAAAACATTTTTGCTGTTAACAAGCATGTTATCTCTGGAGACACAAATCCAGTTTGAGAACTGCAAAACTAAGCATCTCTGATGGTAACTTCTACACTGAGCACTTAGTCCCATTGGGTAGATAGAAAGATTAACCTAAATAATCTATACAGAAGCCCCTGGAACCCCATAAGATTGGGTCCATAATCAATGAACTATTGGAACTCATTTACAAAATTTTTCTTAAACATTACATGAATATATTATCTCGTACTATAGAATTAGAATTTATAATCCCTATTCCATGCTGAGATATCTTTGAGCTATAATGTATCTTAATTAAAACTATCTTTAGATAGGTTTTTTCTCAAAAAGCATTTTATAAAAAAATCCAATTTAAATTCGACCCCCAACCCTGCTGTGGTCACCCAGAACAGGGGCTAGGGTGTCCCCACTCCGGGGTACTCTCTTTGCACTGGGCACCTCCCTGACCCATTGATCATTTCATACAATTTAAAGCAAATACAAGTTGTTTAACAATTAATTTAAAAAAAGAATAAGGAAAAATGGGAAAAGTTAAAGGAAAACACATCACCCTGCTCTGTGGCAGGGAACATCACAAAC
This sequence comes from Malaclemys terrapin pileata, assembly GCF_027887155.1. Taxonomy (NCBI): domain Eukaryota; kingdom Metazoa; phylum Chordata; order Testudines; family Emydidae; genus Malaclemys; species Malaclemys terrapin. Next base: position 267,432,633 of record NC_071506.1, on the reverse strand, counting down.
AGTGTCTCTGGAATGTCAGGGCAGTTCACAGTCTGTTCCTTGTAGGTCCCAGGCGCCTTCTCAGGCCCTGGCTGTGCTACAGAGACGCTGCGGGTTGGACACTTGCTCTGGCGGTGGCCACACGCTCTCAGGCTCTAGGTGGCAGGACCCTTTTTCCCAGCGTTGCCCCCGCCCTGACAGGGTTACGATCGCCCTCCAAGTCTGGCCTGCAGAGCCTCTTGGCTGAGGTGTCTCCCTGCGCTGGGCCTGCTGCCCAGGGTCCCCTTCCTCTCCCCAGCTCCAGACTGCACCAGCCCCAGCTCCACACTGCCTCAGCACGGCTGCTGCTGCTGCTCTGCCTTCAGCTCCCTGGGCTGCTTCTCTGGCTCTGGTTGCTACAGCTCGGCTCTGCAGGCTGCTTCTGTGACTCTGCTCCCAGCTCTGATCTGCTTCCTGGCTGCTTGTCTGGCCCCTCTGGCTCCGGTTGCTGCAGCTCTCCCCCCAGGGCAGCTCTGCTCTCTCTGGGCTGTGCTCTGGCTTTTGGGGCTGCAGCTCTGCTTCCAGCAACTTAGCTCAGGCCCCTGCTCTCTCCTTAGCTCGGCCCCACTCTGTCTGACTCAGGCCATTCCAGTTCACACGGAGGACGGGACCCCCCTCGCCTCCTGACTCCCTGATTAGCCTGCCCGCCCTGTCAATCAGGCTGATCTGGAGCATTGGCCTCTCCCCATTGTTCCCTGGGACTGTTAGTCTCAGGCCTGGTCCCCACTGAGTCCCCACTTCGGACTAAGGTACGCAAATTCAGCTACGTTAATAACGTAGCTGAATTCGAAGTACCTTAGTCCGAACTTACCGCGGTCCAGACGCGGCAGAAAGTCTCCCCCAGTCGATGCCGCGTACTCCTTTCGGCGAGCTGGAGTACCGGCGCCGACTGTGAGCACTTCCGGGATCGATTTATCGCGTCTTAACCAGACGCGATAAATCGATCCCAGAACATCGATTGCGTGCCGCCGGACCCTCCGGTAAGTGAAGACAAGGCCTCAGGCTCCTGATTTCCCATCGACCCTTCCCCTTTTAGTGCTGGGAGCTAGCCAACCAAAACACCCCCACTGAATGTTAGTAAGGGGGCAACAGTCCCCTTACATATAGTAAGCATGGCCTACAGAAGCTACAAACTATGTTATCCCCTGGTATTTTAAATGTTACTTTAAAAAAGTGTCTCTTCCGCTGTCTTCACTGATTTTCTTGCCATGAGCCTTTCTTTTTATAATATGCTCTGTGTCCTCTGCCTGCTTCCTTCACTTCTCTGTTTCTCTGCTCTCTCCTTCAACTTTCTTGCCTGTGTCATTGTCTTCATCTGCTCTTCTGTTTTGTCTGTCCCATTTTGTCTTTGCATATCTATTTTTTGTTGTCTTGCTTCTGTCTGTCCTTGTGCATTGTCTACCTTTCTTCTGCTTAGCTCTGCTCCGCTTATCTGCTTCCTGTGCTTGATAAGTGAAATGTACAGGATTCCAGATGTCTGAAGCTACTGTCTACTTTCACTTCAAAATGTGGGACTCTTTCATGCTGTACTTACCTGCCTCTAGGACTGCATCATATCAGGTTTTTGATTTTTCTTGGCTGGTACAAAAACCATTTGTGTGGTCATAAAGGGCTTCTGAAACTCAACTTTCCCAGGCTCAGTATACTACATCTGGGGAGCCTGCAAAAATGGCTACTGGCAACCTTTGCTGCAGGGGAGAGTGGCCTCAGCTCTGATTCTCCATTGGACGAAAGAATGGGTGGAACAGAGATTATTATTTATTAAGTGCTGACATTGTGCTCCATCCTGCATGAAACACACAGACACAGTCCATGCCTTAAGTGTGAAGAAGAACTGCCAGCTGGCCTGTCTCTCCACTTACCTTTTTTAGGGTGCAGTGGTAAATCCGTCTCTCTGCACAACTTCCCTCAGTAATGATATGCAGTGTATGATAAATATGTAAGAACAGTCCCTCTAAAGATAGCAGTGCAAATCAGTGACATGCAGGAGAGGACAGGAATGGTGTTTTCCAGATTTTGTTTTTCATTCAATTGTTGCAATGATGGAGATTTAAACTACACATATTTGATCTGCATATTTGATAATGGTGAAGGGTTCAAGGGTTTCTTTTATTCATAAGTCACAGAGATCTTTAAGGTTGCCAGCCTCTTTCTCTTGCTTCCTTACACTCTTCTCTCCCCAGGTTTATGCTTCCGCTTTCCTCCACTGCATCTGCACCTCTCCTTGTCTTCCTGCTTGGGCCACACCCAGCCTAAAGACTCTTTGATTTAGACCTGTTGGAGAAAAACTTCCACACCCCTAAGGGGCCAAGGCAGGAACTGCTGCTGCACGCTCCCTGCATCTGTGCCCTCCAAATGTGGAGCAAACATGAGAATGCAATTGAGAAGTGGCTGGCTGACTGTCCAGCAAGGAAGTGAGGTGGCAGCAGCAGCATCTGATAGATGCTCAGAAACAGCAGCAATGAGGCAGAAAAGCAGGGAGGTAGCATGAGATGGAGATGATTTTGGAGCCCACTGCAGAGTTAAAACCTAGGTGACTGTCCATTGTGCCAGTATCTCAGGCCAGTGCTGTATGCCAGGGGAGGGAGTTAAAAACATCATCTAATATCTATCAGCAAACTAGTTGACACCCTAGATGAAAGAAGCCAAATATGACTCAGCACTAGTAATGAGACTGCAGAAATCCACAGTTATATTAGTTTCTGACTGACTGATTCTGTTGACTACTGTGATAGATTTTGTAACTGCTATTGAAACTTCCTCTACTCTGCTCTTCCCCCGGTGTGCTAATTCTAAATGCAAAAGCAAAGAAATATAACTAGATAGATAAAGATGCACTTGAAATATGAATAATTACTGAGATTTTTCCCAAAAAATTGTTAGTCATAGAGCATGCATGTTAGAATTGGAGTAGCTGACTTACCAGGTCTTTGTTTACTGCTTCTTTATGGAATCACATTTTTAAAAATGTCTTAAGTGATGAGTCTTCCACCACTTGCCTTGGGGGGTTATTTCACAGCTAAACAGATCTCACAGTGAAAAAGGTTTTTCTGATTTTCATTATAAATGTACCCTTTAATCTTAGTTATAACTCCATTATACTGATGTTTAAAACTCAAATAAATGGAGATTTATTGTCTCCCTTCCCCTTTGGTCATTGGTTAGCCAGGCTGTACGCATCTAATTGTTCTGTTTGTTCTCTGAAAGTTAGTTCGTCCATGATATCTAGTTTATACTCTCAAAATTAAAGAATATTTGAATACTGTAATTTTAAGTATTTATACAATATTGGATCAAGAGCATTAATTTTATTTTTTATTTTTGTAAATATATTAGTTTAGACAAGTGTTCACTCAAGTGTGAGGAAATGGACTATTAACATGGCAGTCCATTAATCATTAGTTTACTGAAACTGAAAGGGCCATAAAGGGAGGAGTTGGGGGAAGCAGACTAAGGAGAATATGGTTTTGGGCCTCCACTCCCTCTTGCCATTTTTTCCTGTCCATGTATCTCTTTTCAACCCATTTTTCATGTACTGTGGCTGTGTCTTTCCCATTTCCCTCTCTTCATCCCTCACCCACTCACATTCATCTTTAGCCAGGTATGTCTTCCTTTTTCTGTTTGTCCTGTTTTTCCCTCCAGCCCTGAAATATGAGAAATTACAAGTGTACATGTTTCAGAGCAGGACCGTTTGCTTATTGGTTCTGTCTGCAGAGTGAAACAGATGGACAGGTAGGTGGTGTCACTGGGATTGAGTTTCTGTGCAGGAGTTTGATACTAAGAATGTTTCATCAAGCGCCAAAGCTAGTAGTCCACTGGATATCAATTGCTAGAAAAGAGGTAACCTGTAAGGGTATATCCTGAACACTCAAGTTATCAGTTAATTCATACTTGGTTCATGCTATCAAAATGACCCTTTTATATACTTAATTCATGGCTTATTATTAATTTCAGGGTTTTTTTACATGATGTAATCAGAAACTTTTACCATGCTAGTGTGAGAGGCCTCCTTTCCAGTTGAATGATTTATTTTTTAAATCTAAGATCTTTTTATTATCTTTTTTTTATTGTGTTTAAAATATGTGGAAACAGTTCTCTTTGGAGACCAATGACTGTAATGGTGTCTTTGGAAAATAAAACACTGTCTTTAGAGGAATAGGTGGTCAGACTGGCAGAGACCTTGAGGGTTTTTTGCCTTCCTCTGCAGTGTGGGGCCTGGGTCACTTGCTGGTTTGAACTAGAGTAAATGGTGGAATCTCTCTAACTTGAAGTTTTAAAATCAGGATTTGAGGACCTCTGTAACTCAGCCAGAGGTTATGGGCCTATTACAGGATTGAGTGGGTGAGGTTTTGTGGCCTGCGATGTGCAGGAAGTGAGACCAGATAATCCTGATGGTCGTTTCTGGCTTTGAAGTCTGAGTCTAGAGCAGGGGAGGGCAAACTACGGCCCGTGGGCTGGATACAGTCCGTCAGGGCTTTCAATCCGGCCCGCGGGATTTCTAGCCCCGTGGCGCAGCGAGGCTAAGGCAGGCTCCCTGCCTGCACTGGCCCCGCACTGCTCCCAGAAGTGGCCAGCACCATGTCCCTGCAGCCCCTGGGGGAGGGAGGGTGCAGAGGGCTCCGTGCACTGCCCTTGCCTGCAGGCACCATCGCCCGCAGCTCCCATTGGCTGAGAACAGGGAACTGCGGCTTTCAACTCCCATTGTCTGCCATGGGAGTTGAGTGCTCTGCACATCATAGGTTCAGATAGTTAATTTCTTTTGAACCAGTAATAGATACATCTATACTGTGGGGGGGAAAAAGTGATTTTTTTATATAAGAAGGTCAAAATATTCTTCTTGAAGACAATATGTTAAGACCATTTGTTGACATCTCACACCATGTTTTGTGGGGATAGAGGAAGCCTAATGATTTTGTGATTAAGGCAAGAAGGACTGGGACTCGGGTCTCCTGGTTTTGCCACAGACCTTGGAAAAGTCACTTGTTCCCAAACAAGTACTAAGCATATGCATAACATGCTTAAAGTTACACACCTTTTTAAGTGCTTTGCAGGACTGGGTAATTAATCTTTCTCTCTTTGCCTCAGTGTTCCATCCGTAAAATAGGGATAGTATTTCCCTAACTTACAGGGAGGTATTCTGAATATAAATTCGTTAATGTTTGTGAACCTTCAGATGGATGGTGATGGGGGCCATATAAATGGGTAGGCAGAAGTAGATAGTTAATACCAAATGTAATTGCATCAGATCTGGGCCCATAACGGTGAAAATGCTAATAGGTCACTTTTCTTGAACATGGAATATATTCTGTACTGTGAACCATTTAAAAGTATGTATTGCTTTATACAAATACCTGAACTTTTGAGTGAAAACACTACAGCAACTTTTTTTTTTGTCTCCTCTAGGAAGAAAAGGCTTCTCTTCTGCATCGTACCCAGGAAGAAAGGCGAAAACGAGAGGTAAAATAGAGATAGTATCATGGAAAACAGCTTCCATGTACGCTGTAATTTGGTTCAGCTTGATGATAGTTACACTTTGAAATCTTGTACTTCAGTAGAGTTTTACTCGAAATTATTCTATAGGTTTTTTTTCCCAGTTTGTGAACTTTCTATGTACATTTTGTTCTTCCATATATCAGAATCAACAGAAGCATTTAAACTTTTCCCCCCAGATTTCCCCGATATGAATATTCTTCTATAAGAACTATTTACTTAAAAAAAAAAAAAAAAAAAAAAAGAGTATGTAGTGTCTGATGCAATGCCCATGGAAGTCAATGGGAGTTTTGCCAATGACTTCAGTGAGCATTGAATCAGGCCCTTAATGGAAAAAGGAATTTATATGGCCAGGAATTTTCTCCTTATGCCTCCCTCGTCCCCGATGCTTCCGGACTGGGACTCAGGAGACCTAGGTTCTATACCAGACTCTGCCACTGGCCTCTTCCCTTTCTCTGCCACTGTGCCTCAGTTTCCCTATCTGTTAAAAGAGAATGATGCTGACCTCCTTTGTAAAGTACTTTGAAATCTACTGATGAAAAATGCTCTGTAAGGACTAGGGATGATGATGATGCTTGAGCCTGCAATTAAATCATTATCCTGTGTTGGTGACATTAGTCTGCAGTCATAATTAATTACTCCAAAATCACCTATGAAAAGAATGTAAAGGGAACAGTGAAAATACCATTTTCCAAACATAGTTGTCTTTAATGAACAAACTTGGCAATAAAATGATACCAAGTAAGTGGAAAATGAAAGGATTCATTTTTGTTTGATCTTCCCCCTATTTTAAAAGGGGGTGAAAATACCCCTTTAAGTTTAGATAATTGGTTTCAGACAACAATGTGTACCTGAATAGTTTTTGTGCTGATAAAGAACATAAACAAGAACATTTGACTCATAAACCTGTGCTTTGTTTTTTTTGCGAGACTGCTAACAAGTTCTATTGTAATTCACTATTTTTTATATTCGCTACTGGGTTTTGAGATCTAAAAGGATCTGATTTTTAAGTTGGATATACAATTATGTACTGAATTTACACATGCAATTTGGTATCTTGTATCTTAAACTACTACTGCCATTTATGATCTGCCAATCCTTACCAACATGCAAAAGTACTATTATGTGTTTCAGAAATTTTTTGCTGAGTGACAAATGGCTAACACACTCATTCAGCTGCTAATACTTGCACCAGAAACAAAGTACCGTGTATGGGTATATTATAGGCATATACTTTGTGTATGTATTGCACAAATGTGTGTATAATGTATATATCCACTAGAGCTGCCGATTAATGGCAGTTAACTCACACGATTAACTCAAAAAAATTAATCATGATTAATCGCACTGTTAAACAATAGAATGCCAATTGAAAATTATTAAATATTTGTGGATGTTTTTCTACATTTTCAAATATATTCCCACAGCTCCCATTGGCTGGGAACGGCGAACTGCAGCCACTGGGAGCTGCGGGCTGCGGTGCAAATGTAAACAAACGGTCTGGTGGCTCTCCAACAGATTACCCGGACGGGCCCCAAGTAGTCCACCACTGCTCTAAAGTTTTACACTGTTTTATTTTTTAATTCAGATTTTTTTTGTACATAATTCTGTATTTGAATGTTCAACTTTCATGATAAAGAGATTGCATTACAGTACTTGTATGAGGTGAATTAAAAAAACAGTTTTTGTTTTTTACAGTACAAATATTTTAATCAAAAATAAATATAAAGCAAGCAGTGTACACTTTCTATTCTGTGTTGTAATTGAAATCAATACATTTTCAAATGTAGAAAACATCCAAAATATTTAAATAAATGGTATTGTATTATTGTTTAACAGTGTGATTAATCGCATGATTAATTGCGATTAATTTTTTTAATCGCTTGACAGCTCTAATCCCCACATATTAGTTTTACAGTATGAAAGAAAAGTCCCTTTTTAGAAGTTTTTTTTTAATAAAGAATGAGTCCTTTGAGAATAAAATCAGTTACAGCTTTGAAAAAATGCATGCAATGAAATCTCAGTTGTGGCCTCAGCCTTCAAACACTCGCAATTATGGGTCACTAATTGACAATTATGTATTCTAGGATGAAATCCATACCTGCAGAGAGGGAAAATATATCTGCCTTGCTTCATAATTTCACCAGACAAAAGACATTTTATATATATATATATATATATATATATATACACACACACACACTATAAGTTTTAAACAAAGAATTTAATACTGGTACACAGTGATGATGATTGTGAAGCTTGGTTGAGGTGGAGGAGTCAGAGGGTGGGATATTTCCCAGGGAATGCCTTATTGCTAAATGAACTAGCAATTGACTGAGCCCTCAAGGGTTAACTCTCACACTCTACAAGGCAGCAGGAAAGGTGGGAGGGCAGACAGAGACACACACCCTGTGTGTGAGAGAAAAAATGCGCATTTCTCCTTTAAGTAGCTGACCCCAGGCTTAAGTACACTGCCTTGTTAATTAAATCAGCTTGCTGAGACTGCAGCTACTGCCTAGAAGCTCTCTCCATTGTGTGTCCCCCCTGCTCTATGGAAGATGGGGTAAGCAGGGTGCGGGGGGAGGGAGAGACACCCTGACAGCCCCCCTATTCCCCTTTCCCCCCCCCGTACAGCAAGCAGGAGTCTCTGGGAGCAGCTCCAAGTCAGAGGGCAGGAGCAGCACATGGCAGTGGGGGAAGAGACAGCTGCTGCACAGGGAACTTAGGGGAGGGGGGAGCTGATGAGCGGCTACTGGTCCACCCTTGTTCCAACCACCTACCAGCTAGCTGCAATGGGCTGCTCTTCCTGCAAGCAGTGGACAAAACAGGCAACGTTAGAAGGGAGCATTTCACAACTTTAAACGAGCATGTTCCCTAATTGATCAGCAACTTAACATCGAAACAATGTTAACCGGGATGACTTTAAGTGAGGAGTTCCTGTACTGAAGTCAGGCTTACAGGCCTGTAATTGCCGGGATCACCTCTGGAGCTCTTTTAAAAAAATTGGTGTCACATTAGCTATCCTCTAGTTATCTGGTACAGAAGCTGATTTAAATGATGGGTTACAGACTACAGTTAGTAGTTCTTCAATTTCACATTTGAGTTCCTTCAGAACTCTTGGGTCAATACCATCTGGTCCTGGTGACTTGTTGCTGTTTAATTTATCAATTTGTTCCAAAACCTCCTCTAATGATACCTCAATTTGGGACAGTTTCTCAGATTTGTCACTTAAAATGAATGGTTCAGGTTTGGGAATCTCCCTCACATCCTCAGCTGTGAAGACCGATGCAAAGAATTTATTTCATTTCTCTGTGGTTGGCCTTATTGTCCAAGGTGCTAACAGAGCACTCAAGATCTTCCAGTGGTCCCACTGGTGGTTTAGCAGGCTTCCTGCTTCTGCTGTACTTAAACAAAAATTTGCTATTACTTTTTGAGTCTTTGGCTAGCTGTTCCTCAAATTCTTTTTTGGCCTTCCTAATTGTATTTTTACACTTTATTTGCCAGTAAACAGTATTATCAGATTTGAATCAGTCATTGAAAAGTGTGGTGTTAACACTATGTTTAATGAGATGTGAAAACTCCTGTTCTGTTCTTGAAATCATGACATTTTTTCATATAATTCTTATTGATTATTAAAAATTGCTTATCCTGCTATAAATTTATATTACCTTTACAAACAAAAGGAACCTCTTCCTGGGCAGGACTAAATTATGTATATATGTTTGTCACTGATGTTTAAGTCACAGGCACCTTTCTCTTATTTTGATAAAGGTATATTTAATTTTCATAAATATGCAAACATACAGAAAAAGCAAATTGGATAGAGTATACAAAAAACAAAAATCTTTTAATACAAATATATATGATAAAATTATAGAAACAAGATTCGGTTCTGCATCTTGTATTTTTGACTGCCTTTTTTCTTTTATTTTATAGGAAGAAAGACGAAGGCTGAAAAATGCAATAATCATCCAGTCCTTTGTACGGGGGTACAGGGCCAGAAAGTACCAAGTAGGTATTTTTCTCATCAATTGAGAGAGATAAAATTGTGATAAAATAAATGTGTAAAACAATTTAATTGAAACTGGGGTTTCTTAATACTATAGTCCTAGCCATTTCTGTTGAGAAACTTTGATATTGCTAACTTCCTTTGGTAAGCATGGTGCAAACCCATATAAGAATAGTGAAAAGCAAGAGTTTTTTATTCTCAGTTTGGCTTTATTTTTAAAGGGCATTGTTGAGCATTGACTTCAATGGGAATATTCATGTTTTCAAAGTTAAGCACATGCATAAGGGCATTGCTGGACCATGTTCTTGCCGATCCCATTTACATGAAGAGAAGTTGAGGTTGCTTAGCACCTCTGAAAATTGGGCCAAATCTGTTTCAGGTGATTGAAATGGCATTTCTAGTGTGTGATACACAAACGTGATTCTTCGTATAATTTAGGTGATAGGTTGATTTGGAAGGGGCTTCTTTAAGACAGCACTGGGTCAGTTATTCTGCAAAAGGGTTGTTTATGTTTATGGAACTGGCTAACAGAGTGGGCTGGCTCAAAACAAGTTTATTAAATAGTATTATTTCTTAAAATGGGTCTTCAGGATTATGCTGGTGAGGGGATTTGTATAACTTGGACTCTTAACAAATATGTAAAATCAGAATACTACCTTCACTTTACCTGTCAGTTAAGATAGAAACTCAAAACAATAGCTTACAATCCTGCATTTATATTTTAATGTGTTGTCAGAACATAATTTTAATTTATTTTTAACTTTTAAGTACTCCATCCAAAGAAGTGAATTTGATCGCTGTGCTAATCTGACACAATCTGGAGGAACTGTCTCCATTACCAGTGGAGCTAATCTGACCCTTTTAGTACGTCAACTTCTGTTTTTTTATAGACAGAAAGAGGATTCTAAGCGTTTGGTGAGTGCTGGTACATATTTTACTCTACTGTAGTTAGTTTTATTTCTTGCATGTTTTTTAGTCACTTTATTACTAATTGCTTCATTCAGTAGAAATAAGTGGGTGGCTGCAGAACAGGCTTAGTTATCCTTTTGATCCATTTGTTAGAAATGTTGCAGTTCTCTAGCCCTCTTTTTTTAATCCAGTTTCAAAGAGAGCCAGAGTTGGTGGATTTTGGTGGCTAGCTTTCTTCTTTGCACTTCCTATTGAACCCCAATTCAGATGTAATAGCACAAATCCACTTTTCATGTATATAATTACATATTAAAAATCAGTGGAAAGTTTGAGAAACCGTTGTGAATAGCAGCATAAACAATATACATAACTCATAAGAAAAAAAAATTACTCTCAAAATAAACCATCACTGTTTGAAAATATTGTAGCCGTTAGCATTGTTTTTTTTGTTTTGTTTTTTCTTCTTCAGTTTTCTGTAGCTTCTTCTCTTTCCACAAGCTTTATGTGAAGTCGTTGAGTTTTCTGCAGTGACTGATAGGGATAGCTTGTCTCTGCAGAAGTCTAAATCCTGCAAGGAAGAAAGATTTAAATATAAAAGTAGACGAATATGAAACTATTGTGACAGTTTGAAAATTTAAAATATGTGAAGAATATGCTTTTTCCTTGTTGGAAGTCTAAAGCTTTTTCAGTTTCAATTTGTAAAGATGGGATGAACATTTCTCACATCTTAAAACTTTTCAAATGAGGAACCTCCTTCTTTCTCAGTGAAGAATATGCTACTACGTCTTAGTCTGTGTTTTGTAAAGTGCCTTGTGCATTTAGTGTGCCTGCATATGTACAAGATAATATATTAAAATGGTTCATTTATATAACAGTCTATATGGCATGTTACAAAACATAGACTAAGACAAGACATGGCTGCTTAGTCTGTTAGCCCAGCTCTGAGAATTTTAAAGGACTAATATAGATATTATTTTTATGCACCATTGAAAAGCAAGCTTCCCTTGCTACCAAGGAGTTAATCATGCTTTTCCCAGAGCACATTCTGCTGGCATTGATGATGCAGGTGCATATAATGAAGTAAGCAAAAGGTGGCTGTTTGCATGTGCTCCATTAAAACATAGGGTTTGAAAAATTCCCAGTTTTATCAAAGGAGAAAATCGTTAGGAAAAGAGGTGTAATAGTCATGCAGATTGGGCAGTTTGGGGGGTGGGGTTTATAAACTAGTTGACGCTGTAATTCTACAAATTTACACAACTCTTCTGAAAGCCAAAATATTCAGTAATAGGACTTTTTAACCAGTTCATACATTCTAGATTACAATATATTCCCTTTTATCTTCTTTGTTTATATTCTTAGCTAAGAGGGATAGCCATTCCTGTTTTCCCAGTGGTTCACTAGTTATCCAATGTCTCACCTAATTGCATATGATGAAAGTGGTTAGCCCCGGTCCAACAGGCAACTGTCGCATTTCCTCAGCAATTTCTTTAACCCTGTCATTTCTAAATTAGTAAGTCCTAGTGTAGAGTTCATGACTGAATATTTGCCTAAAAGCTGACCACCTTAAAACTATACCTGAAAATCATTGCTTTTTCTACAGTCCTAGCTCACATGCTTTATCACCTTCTGCCTATGTTTTTCCCTACATTTATTACCTGAAAATTTTGCCTGTATAGGCAAAATTTGTCAGTGTGTTCAAGGCATTCTCTTCTTATCCCAACAAATCGCTTAAGCAGCCATAATATCATTCATACCTCTTTCCTGTTGCAGCAGTCTCACTGCCATCTCATTCTATTCTACAGCTGTAGAACCTGAACTGTGAACCACATTTACTAATATATATAAATAATTAAAATAGTCTATTTTAGGGAACTGGTAATTAACCCTGACCTTTTCAGAAGACATCAAGGTGTTTCCTAGATTCAGAGAGGTTTAAGGCTAGACGGATCATTAGATCATATAGTCTAACTTCCTGTATATCACAGGCCCTTAAATTTCACTCAGGTACCCTGTATTGAGCCCAATAATTCATGTTTGGCTAAAGCATGTCTTCTAGAAAGACATCCAGTCTTGATCTGAAGATATCAAAAGATGGAGAATCCACTACTTCCTTTGTTAGTTTGTGCCATTGGTTAATTCCCCTCACTGTTAAAAATCTCTGCCTTATTTCTCATTTGACTTTGTCTAGCCTCAGTTTTCAACCACTGGTTCTTGTTATGCCTTTTTTGCTCAAATAAAGAGCCCTTTATTACCCAGTATTTTCTCCCTGTGAGGGTACTAATGCAGTGTAATCAAGTCTTGGAGATATTTCCCATTGAAAGAATAACCTAATTACATTAACTTCAGAGGAAATGAGTAATTAATAAAGACATCAAAGAAAATGCCTAAAACATTAAAAGAATCATAAAACTTTATCAGTAAATCCAGGCCAAGGAAAGAAAACAAGAAGAGAATTTCTAATTGTTGAGCACACTATTTGCCCTTGATATGTACTCTTATGTAGTCAGTTTTTTTGGATGGGGGGGCATATTATGATGCTTCACACAAAATACTTTACATTTGAGGAGTTAGGGAAGAATAGTAAACTATTTTATGCATATTTTTAAATGTTCTGTTAAATATTTGAAAAAAATTAAGCATTTTTAAATACTATACTTAAGATACTAGAGCAGTAAAGTGCTATAAACATGCATAACCAACGTAGGAGTGTGGAACAAAATTCCCCCCTCTCCCCCAAACTAGAAATTGGGATTGCCACATATGAGGTTCATAAAAGAAACTTTTAAATGTAGTTTATCTCATTGTAGATACTGGGTCAAATTAAGGCAACTTGGGGCACACCAAGCAAACAACAATAAGGGCCATGCCATTGTCCTGTCTCTACTTGGAGTGGTGATGGCAGGGCATCTCCCTCCCCTCTGAGAGGTGGGGTAGCATTATGGCGTCCTCTTCTCCTCCTCCTCTCCCAGCAGCAGGAGTGGCAGCAGGGTTGGTGGGGGGGGAAGTACCTATCTCAGCAGTTGAGAGGTGTCTGCTTGGATGGATGAGTCAGATTTGCTGCTGTCACAGATCCTAGCAAGCGCCTCTCATGGCTGATCACTAGGACTGCTGTGAGGGAAGTCCAAGCCTCTGCTGTTCTGGATCCCCAGGATGTGTCAAGCTTCTAGAATCTCAGCAGTCTGCATCATTGGGCCCTTCCTTGCCCTCTTTGGCACTTCCTTGGCACTGATTCTCAGTCTGCTCCCCTTCTCAGAAATGGAGCTTCTCAGCCCATCTGCCTTTAGCCCCCAGGAGCAGCACTGACCCCTGAATGACCCCAATTACTTAAACACACCCCTCTGCGAGAATTCCTTCCCAAAGTTAGGAAGCTTTTGGTTCCAGTTTAATTCAAGGACATGCAGCATTGTGAAGCAGTTAACACACAAAGTCTTTATTTAATCACAGAAAGCCCAGGAGAGTACATATCGTACCAAAAATAAACATCTTAAACATCAGTGTCCCTCACTAGTTCACCCCTCTACTGTGAGTCTTGGGAGAACCATCTGGGCAGTGGTGGAGCCAGGTTTTGCATCTGGGAGGTGGGGGAGGGTGGCGGAAAAGAGGGATGGGTCATTGCTGGTGGGGTGAAGAGCAAGCCTACCCCCACACTCACCTGGCAGCAGCGGCTCCTGTCCTGGAGGGCTGGGCCCAGCTCTCCACTCCACGTGTTGCAACCTGTCACTTGGGGTTGCAGAGCAGCGTATTATTACGGAGCAGTGGCCAGGCCAAATTTGAGTGAGTGGCATTGTGACGTGCACCATGTCACAACATTAGGAGTGGGGAGCCAGGCCCAGCCTTGTGCAACAGGAAGCACTGCTGCTGTTTGAGTTCAGGGCGGGCTCACTCGTCAGCCCTGTATGAAAATTCGTGTCATACACGTACTTTTGTCAGTTGCATAATATGCTTGAAAAGGTGTCACATGTACATCAGTTAGTTCTGCCACTGCATTTGGGTCCAGGAAGGCAGGCAGGGAGTCCGCAGACTCACAAGGTGTTGCATGCTTAGTTGCTTCTCCGTCATGGACTGGAGAAAATGGCCCATGAGCACAACAGCTTCAATTCTTTTTAGAACCTTCAGTAATCTGTGTCAGGTGACACTCTTGCCAGGATCACCATTTTGAGCACAAAACCCTGCCAGGTGACTTTGTTGTCAAGGTGACTTGCCTCCTGCTAATCCAGTTCTTCAGGGCAGGGACCAGTCTTTTGTCTAGAATGTATAGATTTCCACTGTATGAATGTATAGATTGGGTACTTAGAATCAGCTACTCTCTGTATTTTTGTTTTTTCCACCAACCTTTGGAATCTCAACCCACCATGGAGAAACAGACCATAGAGAAGTCAAAAGGCTGCACGTTCAGAGTGGAGTTTGCAGACATATAGGGATCATAATCTCACACAGAATTCATAAATTGTACAGACATATTCCCAAATTGTCACAGCTGCGCTTTTCTCACAGAGTCAGTCTTCTGCAGCCATGGTGGCGGGACCTCCTTGAGTAGTGGGTCTCGGATGTATAGGGAAGCTTATAGAGTTATTGCTTCAGGCTGTCTGCAGACTCAGGCAGACACCACTAATTATAATCAATTCTCATATTCAAGCTTTTCTTTGCAACATGAGGGCTAGAAACTACTTTTTAAATGAAAGAGTAGCAGCCGTGTTAGTCTGTATCCGCAAAAAGAACAGGAGTACTTGTGGCACCTTAGAGACTAACAAATTTATTTGAGCATAAGCTTTCGTGGGCTACAGCCCAGTTCATGAAGTCATGTAGCCCACGAAAGCTTATGCTCAAATAAATTTGTTAGTCTCTAAGGTGCCACAAGTACTTCTGTTCTTTTTAAATGAAAGTTACTTTTTGACATGACTCCAGTAGCTGGAGACCCAGGCTTGGGTTTATTGTGCCAGTGGCTTAATCGAATCCTGATTAGAGAAATTTGTTATTGATTAATGACTTGTCACATTCTCATTAGATAATTCACAGTGCTAAACTACATCTCATTTTATAACTTACTGTAAAATGGTATGCCAAATGTAAAATGGTAGGCCAAAATATGATATACTCACTCATACCTTTCTCCATGAATTGGCTTTAATGGGACTTCTGGTAGAGTAAGGTGCTTTTTCAAAATGAATGGGGAAATCATGTGCGGCCCATAATGAATAACAGCATTCATTTTTACAGAGTTTTTGATCAAATCTGTGCGTTTTGCTTTTCCCAGATATGGATGTGTCAGAACTTAATTAAACAAAGTTCTCAGTTCGTTAAGCAGCTGGATGGTCCTGACAGACTTACTTGCTTATTCCAAATAAAAAGACTGTTGGGCCTATGTTGCAGGTAAATCTTTTTCTTTCTCCAACTAATATCTAAATGATGTTCAGAAAACATGTATTTATATCACAAGATAAAATATAGGAATTAAATGTGATTCTGTTTGTTTAGTAGAGAAGGTTTTTCATTTTTTTTTTTTAAATTCATGTTAGATATACAGGCTCCAATAAAGAAAAAACTTTCCTATTCAGGACAGTAATTACACATGTGCTTATTTTCCATTGACTTCAAAATTAAGCATGTGCTTGAGGGCTGTCCACAATAGTGATGGATTTAAGCATGTGCTGAAGTATTTTCCTAAATTGGGGCCATTAGCAATAATTTCCAAATCAGAACATTTCCTCAGAACTAATGACTGTTTGGGAAGAGCTGTATGAATCCTACCAGTATCCCCACTTGGTCACGAAATGCCTTATACTAACATGTTTATTGCTGTTTTATGGCTAATATGGTTGTTTAAAATACTGTTTGCTCCCACTTTTATTTTGAATTTGGGGCATGACCTGCATGCATGTCATTGAGTTCAGCAATGTGATAATTGCAGATAGTGATGCTGAGAGTGCCTTCATAGGGCCACAGGAAGCAAAGTCGACTGGGACAGAGATAAGTAGCTGACCTGGATCTGGTAGAAGTAGCCCACTCTCTTCTTTGGAACCAAAAAGGTTATTCTTCACATTGATGTGATAACGGTAGCCAGCTCCCTTCTCCAGAGCTAAAAGGTCTTGTGAAGAGGATACTGTTTCCTGTTACCTTGGAGTGCAGAGCCAACAATGGAACTAGACATGTAGATGCGTTTTGTCCTGTGGTCTCAATTCAGTTAATATTAAGGGCATTTCTAGACAATGAATGCCTAGTGCATTTGGATTTGATTAATTTTTCCATTCTTCTGGTAACTGTATACATACAATATACATAGTGGATTATGACATCAAAACTCTGTAAACAAAAATACAGGGTATATTGGAACCCGGTTGTAGTTTAGACCTTTTCATTTCATGATATCACTGCACTAGAAGTGAAGTTTCACTGTAATTGGAATTGCAATTTACAGTTTTAAAATTTGAAATAATTTGGGATATTCTTTCTACTTTAGAAATTAAGTTTCACTATATCAGAGTTCACTGTATATTTTACTCTATAAAATATTTGTATTAAAGACAGCTAAAATGTTGTTGCAATATGGAACCAAAAAGGTTTTTGATACTAATGTATATTTTCAGATAACATCTATATTTACATATCAGATGTTTCAGTTCTATCAATTTTCATGGATTCAATATTTGTGTATATTTCTCGTACTTCTTAATGTGTCCCTTGATAATGTAAAGTCTACCATGGAAATAGAATTTAAAGTATACATTGTACTTCAGATTAGAAAGTAATGGGCTTATTTAAAACTGTTTATTTCCGTGTGAGAAAATTGCTCAGTGTAAATAGTTATGTATCGGTTTCTAATATTGACTCAGTAGGAAGGTTAGCTTTAACAAAAACAAAACCAGAAAATAAATTCATGTGATTTGAGGCACCAAGATAAGTAATTATAAAGAAAAAATAAAAGCTGATGTTGTCTGCATACATTTTCCCACTGTATTTCATAGAACAGGGGTGGGCAAACTTTTTGGCCCGAGGACCACATCTGGGAATAGAAATTGTATGGCGGGCCATGAATACTCACAAAATTGGGGTTGGGGTGTGGGAGGGGCTGAGGGCTCTGGTTGGAGGTGTGGGATCCAGGGTGTGGCCAGAAATGAGGAGTTCAGGGTGTGGGAGGGGGCTCCAGGCTGGCAGGGAGGTCGGGTGAGGTGAGGGCTCCAGCTGGGGTGCGGGCTCTGGGATGGGGCTGGGGATGAGGAGTTTAGGGTGTAGGAGGGTGCTCCAGTCTGGGACCGAGGGGTTTGGAGGGTGGGAGGGGGATCAGGGCTAGGGCAGAGGGTTGGGGCACAGGGGGAGGCTCAGGGATGCGGGCTCCAGACGGCAATTACCTCAAGCGGCTCCCAGAAGCAGCGGCATGTCCCTTCTCTGGCTCCTACGTGGAGGCGCAGCCAGGTGGCTCTGCGTGCTGTCTCGTCCACAGGCACCGCCCCTGCAGCTCCCATTGGCCACGGTTCAGAGTGGACCCCACTGGCTGCCCCTATGCATAGGAGCCAGAGAAGGGACATATTTGCTGGGATGATTTAGTTGGGGATTGGTCCTGCTTTAACCAGGGGGGTTGACTAGATGATCTCCTGAGGTCCCTTCCAACCCTGATATTCTATGACATACTGCTGCTTCTGGGAGCCACGTGGAGTGGCCCCCCCACCCTGCTTCCTGGCTGGAGTGCCAGAGAGGGGCCATGCTACTGCTTCTGGGACCCACGTGAAGTGGCCCCTGACCCTGCTTCCCGGCTGGAGCGCCGGAGCTGGGCAAGCCCCAGTCTCCATTCCCCAGGCATCTCGAGGGCCGGATTAAAATGGCTGGTGGGCCGTATCCAGTCTGCGGGCTGTAGTTTGCCCACCCCGTCATAGAATTGTAGGACTGGAAGGGACCTCAAGAGATCTTCTAGTCCAGTCCCTGCACTCAAAGCAGGACCAAGTATTATCTAGACCATTCCCTGACAGTTGTTTGTCTAACCTGTTCTTAAAAGCCTCCAATGACTGAGATTCCACAACATCCCTAGATAATTTGTTCCAGTGCCTAACTACTCTTAGACATTAGGAAAAACTTCCTAACTGTAACCTTAATCTCCCTGTGGAAATTTAAGCCCATTACTTCTTCTCCTTAGCCACTAAGAACAGGACAACAATTTATCACCCTCTTCTTTATAACAACTTTTTACATACTTGAAGACTGTTATGTTCCCCCTCAGTTTTCTCTTCTCCAGAAAAAACAAACCCAATTTTTTCAGTCTTCCCTCATAGGTCATGTTTTCTAGACCTGTAATCCATTTTTGTTGCTCTCCTCTGAACTTTCTCCAATTTTGTTCACATCTTTCCTGAAATGTGGTGCCCAGCACTGGACACAATACTCCAGTTGAGGCCTAATCAGCACAGAGTAGAGCGGCAGAATTACTTTACAACATTCCTGCTAATACATCCCAGAATGATGTTAGCTTTTTTGAAACAGTGTTAAATTGTTAATTTTAGTTGGTGATCCACTACAACCCCCAGATCCCTTTCCGCAGTACTCCTTTGTAGGCAGTCATTTCTCGTTTTGTATATGTGCAACTGATTGTACCTTCCTAAGTGGAGTACTTTGCATTTGTCCTTATTGAATTTCATCCTATTTACTTCAGACCATTTCTCCAGTTTGTTCAGATCATTTTGAATTTTAATCCTATCCTCCAAAGTACTTACAACCCCTCCTAGCTTGGTATTGTCCGTAAACTTCATAAGTGTATCCCCTATGCCATAATCTAAGGGCTGGTCCACACTAACCCCCCAGTTCGAACTAAGATACGCAACTTCAGCTATGTGAATAACGTAGCTGAAGTCGAAGTACCTTAGTTCGAACTACAAGGTACTTACCGCAGGTCCACACGTGGCAGGCAGGCTCCCCTGTTGACTCCGCGTACTCCTCTCGTGGAGCAGGAGTACCGGCGTCGACAGCGAGCACTTCCGGGATCGATTTATCGCGTCTAGACAAGACGCGATAAATCGATCCCAGAAGAGCGATTGCTTACCGCCAACCCCGGAGGTAAGTATAGACTTACCCTAAGTCATTGATCAAGATTTTGAACAGAACTGGACCTAGAACTGATCCCTGTGGGACCTCACTTGATATGCCCTACCCGGTTTGACTGTGAACCATTGATAACACTGGTCTACAATTTTTGAGAAGTCGTATGCTTCAGAGATAAAATATGCTATTTATTATGTATTTTGGTGTGCTGAATTCAAGTATGACAATTAAAACAACTGATTGGCTACTGTTTTTAAGATATTTAAGCTTTTACATTTTATGTCTATGTATATTGTGTAGATAGTAGAGTTTTAATCATAAATTGTAAACCTAGGTCTTTTCATGTGTTTATGGTTGCTTTACATGATAATATTTCACCTGTCCTGTTTATGTAACACTTTAAAAATCAGCAAAAGGGTTATATAAATAAAATTTATTTGAAACAAAAGGCAAAAAACTATTATGTACATAGTTTAGTCCTATTCAGTGTCTACTCGGCACTTTTTGGCTTGTCTCTTGTATTCATTAAATGGAGCATCTCTTGTCACTGTCCAGCAATAGTCTGCAAGTATTGATGGGCTCCATTTGCCCTGATAGTGTTTCTCCATTGTTGCAATGTCCTGGTGAAATCGCTCGCCGTGCTCGTCGCTCACTGCTCCGCAGTTCGGTGGAAATTAATCTAGATGAGAGTGCAAAAAATGTATCTTTAGTGACATGTTGCAACCAAGGCTTTTGTATGCCTTGAGGAGGTTTTCCACCAACAACCTGTAGTTGTCTGCCTTGTTGTTTCAGAGAAAATTTATTGCCACTAACTGAAAGGCTTTCCATGCCGTCTTTTCCTTGCCACGCAGTGCATGGTCAAATGCATCATCTCGAAGAAGTTCACGAATCTGAGGACCAACAAAGACACCTTCCTTTATCTTAGCTTCACTTAACCTTGGAAATTTTCCACGGAGGTACTTGAAAGCTGCTTGTGTTTTGTCAATGGCCTTGACAGAGTTCTTCATCAGACCCAGCTTGATGTGTAAGCGTGGTAACAAAATCTTCCTTGATTCAACAAGTGGTGGATGCTGTACACTTTTCCTCCAAGGCTCCAATGACTGTTGGAGTAGCCAAACTTTCTTGATGTAGTGGGAATCTCTTGCACGACTATCCCATTCGCAGAGAAAACAGCAGTACTTTGTGTATCTAGTCTGCAGACCAAGCAAGAGAGCAACAACCTTCAAATCGCCACAAATCTGCCACTGATGTTGGGCATAGTTTATGCACCTCAAAAGTTGTTTCATGTTGTCATAGGTTTCCTTCATATGGATGCATGACCAACTGGAATTGATGGCAAAACATTGCCATTATGCAGTAAAACAGCTTTAAGACTCGTCTTCGATGAATCAATGAACAGTCTCCACTCATCTGGATCATAAACGATGTTGAGGGCTGCCATCACACCATGGATGTTGTTGCAGGCTACAAGATCACCTTCCATGAAGAAGAATGGGACAAGATCCTTTTGACGGTCACGGAACATGGAAACCCTAACATCACCTGCCAGGAGATTCCACTGCCGTAATCTGGAACCCAACAGCTCTGCCTTACTCTTGGGTAGTTCCAAATCCCTGACAAGGTCATTCAGTTCACCTTGTGTTATGAGGTGTGGTTCAGAGGAGGAAGATGGGAGAAAATGTGGGTCCTGTGACATTGATGGTTCAGGACCAGAAGTTTCATCCTCTTCCTCGTCTGACTCAAGTGAGAATGATTCTGTTGCATCAGGAACCGGCAGTCCTTCTCCGTGGGGTACTGGGCGTATAGGTGATGGAATGTTTGGATAATGCACAGTCCGCTTTTTCTTCTTTGACACACCTTTCCTAACTGGAGGCACCATGCAGAAGTAACAATTGCTGGTATGATCTGTTGGCTCTCTCCAAATCATTGGCACTGCAAAAGGCATAGATTTCCTTTTCCTGTTCAACCACTGGCGAAGATTTGTTGCACAAGTGTTGCAGCATATGTGTGGGGCCCACCTCTTGTCCTGATCTCCAATTTTGCAGCCAAAATAAAAGTGATAGGCTTTCTTAACCATAGTGGTTATACTGCGCTTTTGTGATGCAAAAGTCACTTCACCACAAACATAGCAGAAGTTATCTGCACTGTTCACACAAGTACGAGGCATCTCTGCTCACTTTGGCTAAACAGAAATGTGTCCCTTTGCAAAATCAAACGCTGACAAATAAGAGAGCACGACACTGTATGATTTCTAGAGCTGATATAGGGCAATTTGTTCAGCAGATTGATGTAAGCTTCGTTACGATTGCATTATCCATGACTTCTAGGAATAACATGATGCAATTCATATCATGTATGACGCAATAGCAGCTTCAGATTGCATCATTCATTGTTTTGCCTAAAAAGCAAGTACTGTCCAAACCCAGTCATAGATTTATTCATAGATCCAGTCAAAGATGTATTTTAGTCATTTCTGGTTGAAATTGAGATCCCTTCCCTTTATAACTCACTTATCCTCCACCATTCCCAAGTCAAGGGTCGTATATACTGACCCAATAGCATATCTAGAAAACTAGAGC
Source organism: Malaclemys terrapin pileata (assembly GCF_027887155.1). NCBI lineage: Eukaryota > Metazoa > Chordata > Testudines > Emydidae > Malaclemys > Malaclemys terrapin. The sequence goes on along the minus strand of NC_071506.1, from coordinate 267,410,607 downwards.
CAATCAACAATTTTAAGCATCATTTTCGTTCTCAGTGACCCAGAATTAGTAATGTTTGACTACATTTATTTCAGAAGCATTTTGGCTGTAGAGCAGTGTAACTACTCTCTGGGAAAGGTTTTCCAACCAGTTATGCATCATTGGTATAGTAGTTCCATCTAGGTTGCATTTCTCCAGTTTGCTTATGAGAAGGTGGTGGGAGACAGTATCAAAAGTCAGATCTACTGCTTCCCCCCCCATCCATAAGGCTTGTTACCCTGTCAGAGCTTTTAGGTTGGTTTGAGATGTTTTGTTCTTGATTCAAAGTGACACAGTCAATTAAAATCATCCTTTTTTTTTTTTCTGGACATTTTTTTAACTAGTGTGTTTACAAATGACACCTAAAATTACTATAAATTAAAGAGATTAGTGGAAATGTTTTTCTCTGATTTTTAGTTTATTTACTTTGTGCATTTCTCAGTATTTTGTGTATTCTTAGTGTCATTGATTCTTTGTATAGCCTATCATTTTCTCTCTGTTTGAATTGGCTTTTTACATTGCAAAAGAGGGATAGAAAAAGTAGAATTATAAAAATTGGCAGGGGATCTCTGGAGCAGGGATAGTAACAGAAATTACTTTTAATGCCTTTTTAATGGCTAGATTTCAAGTTGGCAGTGGCCCTATAAATTGTTGATTTTTTTCATTATAATATAGGTGTGTGTATATAATATAATAATCTATATAATACAAACTAGATTATATGGACCATAGGCTTCATTATTGTTCTGCGGAGTGAAACTCCATTTTTCCCATGGTAGAACTCAAAAGCTGATCCAACCCAGGTTTCTAAGGCTCTATTTCCTTCATTTTGGGGCTGTCCTTTTAACCTTTCCCTTCCTAATTTTCCTTGCCCGTATGCACCCCCACTCCATCATGGTGCCATATATTTATTCTCCACCATTTTTGTAGTTGCAGGTATTTGATGAATAGTTTAGCAAAGAAGTATAGAGAATAGAATGTCTGGCACTTTGTTCTGTAGCTGAGGACAGAGCTTTTGTCCGACATCTGACTGTCTTCAGCTGCCTCTTCAGAATCCCACACAGCTTAGTCCTGGCAGACCTGGCTTCATTTTCTGTGTTCATGTCATAACTGTTGGCAAATAGATACTCTGGACTTCTCTTCTGAGGAGTCTCATAATGATTGTGTCTGTCTAGTGAATGCAGCAGGCCACTAAACTTTGCAAGTCATTGAGGCCAAGAATTTAGCAAAGAGGAATTGGATGTTTGTATGGAAAAGAAAAATATCGAGGTTTGTTATAGTTAATACTGAAAAAAAGACTTCAGGAAAGAATAGAAAACCTTATGCTTCAGGGTTTAAACCAAGCTGTATTTGGAATTAGAATTACATGTTTGTGTGGGACAAGTTTATCCTACATCTTCTTGTTGCAAGGTTTCTTGTGCCTTCCCCTGAAGCATCTGGTGCTGGCCACTGTCAAAGACAGGATATTAAACTAGATGGACCATGAGTTTGATCTGGTTTGGCAATTCCGATGTTCCAGAGTTGTTGAAGCACTTGTCTTGTAAAGATAGTTGAAGTTCTGAGAATGTTTAGAATCCATTATGAATAAGATTATTTTTAAGGAAGATGTGAAAATCTTTGTAGCTCAATTTTTAAAAAAGATGCATGAATCTTAACTTAAATGGGAAAAACCTCTCATGTTAATTAATTGTGAATTTTATTTTATTTACAGGTTACTGCAAAACTGCAACGATGACAGTCTGAATGTTGCACTTCCTATGAGAATGCTTGAGGTATTTTCATCTGAGAATACGTATTTACCTGTTTTACAAGATGCCAACTATGTGGCATCAGTATTTGAACAAATTTTGCACTACATGGTTCAAAAAGGTCAGTAGCAGGAATATTAGAAGTTGTGGTAAAAACACAAACTTTAAACAAATGTGTAACTGCTGAAGGCCATGTTACTGAAACACAGTGTATTTTGACAATAGACATTATGGTTAACATTAAGTAGTGCAGACACTGACCCATAGTTTTAATGAACATGTTTGTGAACAAAAAGTTACAGCTCAGTTCTTGATTTCTTTGGAATCGTGTTTCTAAACTGTATATTTTACTAGGTTGCTAGTGCAATGTGTTTTACTATATGCTAATATTATATAGTGAATATGCTTCATTCCTCTAACTGCTGTTTTACATATGCGCAAATAACCTCCCCCCAAAACCCAAACTGCAGTTCTACTCTGAAAAATGACTTTGTAAAAATGTTACCTTCTTGTGCAACAGATAATCTCCCTTTATCTGCTAAATGGTGTTAAAGTGTTTGTTAATTTTTAACCCTGTTAGCACCATAGCACCAGCACAGCAAAGAGATAGTGAGCTAGGTTCTGTTTCCTTTGTTCCATCATCAATAGAGCTGTTTGCTAAGTTCCGGGCAGTTACACCTGTGCAAACCTGTTGAAAGCAAACGGATTGCATAGGTGTCACTGAGGGTGTAATTTGGCTTGTGGAACTTTTATTACTTGTGGGATGTGCAAGAAGGAAAGAATGCAGTTTGGCTTTCTGATCCTGGGTTGAGTTTGCCAGATTCATATCAAAGGGAAAGGAAAAACTTTTTCTTCCTAACTGATCATATTTGACCTGACAGCCATTTATAGGAAAAAACCACAGAACTCCAGGATGTCATTTCTACAGTCACTTCTTGGAATAGATCCATATTTTAAAGGTTTAAAACATACATAGTGGACTAAATCCTGCTCTTATTCTGGTACTGTTGATTTAGATGGAACTGCTACAGTCAGAAATTACTTTTTACCAGAGCAAAATACAGTGTGAGTGAGATTGCAATACGTTAATTGGCTTGCCTAGAAGCTATTACAAATTTTCATAGTATGCTATTAAGAACACCATAATTTGTATATTTGTTTAGCTCTTGTATAAAGTATTTTGGAAGGTGTCACCTCCATATAGTGGTGTTAGCTTGTTGTTACTACATAACATCTAGTTTTCAAAATTGATGTATGGGAATTTAAGTCTGGATAGGTTAAAAATCTAAGTCCATAAAATCTAGCTGTCTGTCTGATCATGGTACAAAAAGCAAAAATAGTAAGACTGCATGATAACTGCAGTTGTGCTGTCCTTTTAATCATACATGATACCCGAGTAATTGTACAAAACACTTTTGTGATCTTTGTTTATATCATTTTAAACTGTGTTTTGCACACAGTCCATCTTGCCTGTGCTTCTGAAAACTATTACCTTAGCTCCTGCATCCCCTGTACTTTCCATTTGTTATTTCCACCTCTTGTTACATCTTATCATATGGCCCCTACCCCAAAGAGCTTAACAGTTATTTATGATATGGTGTCCTAGCACAAAGGGCCTCTGATTTTTCATTGAAACCTCTAGGCACTACTGTAATACAAAATTGTTAATAATAACTCGAGTGAGCTAAGGCAAGTGGGATTTGGTCCAGGGGACACAAGAGCTGCTTAATGAAAATAAATTGCACCATAAAAAGGGGAACAAAACAGTTTTCAGGGTTTGGCAAGTGATAAACAATATATTCACATTTAAAAATGAAGTTCAAAGGGTTGAAAACACACGGAAATCATTTTTAAATATTTATTTTTAATTATTCATAGCATCTGGAAAGGCCTGTAAAGGACACAGTGGTTATCTGTGAATGTGCTTATGTATTGAAATGAATGCGTGTATTGATTTAAATACTGGCTTTGGAGTAGAGTACAAATGAAACTTTTTATGCAGTGTTCCTCTGGAGGAGAGGTAGGTAAAGTATATCAGCCTTTTAGGCCTTGTCTTCACTAGGAAAAAGATGTATTTTTAACTCATGTTAGCGCATATTAGCTAATGTGTTAAAATCCTAATATAGACTAGGCAAGTTGTAGTTCTTCAAGTACTTGTCCATATATATTCTTCTGTTGGTGTGCATATGCCTTGTGCACTTGAGTTTGGATTCCTTTGGCCAACAGTCTTCCTTGGGGCCATGCCTGTGCCCTGACTGTCCTTGTGCCGCTCGCCTGAGAGGAAAAAGGACAGGGGACCCTCCATTCCTTTGCCAATATGAAATCCATGAGTTATGGGACTTCATAATAACAGGGAAAGAGGGTAGATCATGGAATATATATGGACAACATATTTCTAAGAGCAACAGTAACTGTAAGATAAAGTAACCATTAATTTTAACATGTAAGTTGGTAAGGGTAAAATTTAGAGGGGCCCTAGGTTTTACCTCACTCAAGTCATAGATGTTAGAGCTGCAGCTGCCTTGTCAGTACTAGAATCTCAATACGTGTTAATATGCATTAGCTACTGTGTTTAAAAATGCACCTTTTTCCTAGTGTACACATGGCCTTATAGTAAGAAAAAGTGTGTATGGCAATATAAAGGATTGTAACTTATAAAAATAAGAAACTGATTTCTGGAACTTCCAAACTCAAATAATTTTTACTGCTGAAATGCCCCTTCATTAGCCCTAGTATTAATAAATTGTAGGTATGTATGAAATCTAGATAACCTAGGGGCCATTTATCAAACTAAGGCAATTTAGAAGTAGTAATATCAATTTAACTGAAATGTCAGCTGCAGGGCAAGTTCAGTGCACATCCATATTTACAAGTGTACACTTGAGAAGAAGTGCTTCATTTGAGAAATACAATTAAAAGACACACTATTTTAACCATACCCTCTTACTTAAAGTTGAACAAATGTTTTATAGTCTCCAACGAGTGAGCTTCAAATATACATTTCCAGTTTTGACAACAGTGAATGTTCTTTTCAGGAAATGGGTGCAACAAAGGATTCTTCATAAGAGTACTATGTTTACTGCACTTCACTTTCAGCTATTATGATGTGATGCTGTGCTGGCAGAGCAAGTTTAAACTCTCTCAGGTGTGGTTTTAAGAGGCAGTGCAAAGGATGGAAAAGTTAGTTCAACTTTTCAATGCCTTAGAAACCTTCCAAATATGCTTTTGTGATGTCTCTTGTTGTCATGGACTGATTTTCACTGACTAGAGCAGGTAATTTGAATAGGATGGTTTTTATTATTGATGATAAAAGCATATGAGAACTGTAATATCTTTAGAAAATGTTTGAATCTACGTGAGTTTCCAGATGCTCTACCCTTTTAAGTTCATTAAGCAAGAAGGTGAATTAAGGATAGGATGGAATCATGAAATAGTCTTTGCATCTTATTGACATGGATGCTGTTCAGGTTACCTCCCAGCCACATCTTTGTGGCATAGTCAATGGAACATCATGTTATTATGCAAGAAATCCACAATTTAGGAACAATTTTCAATCCAGACTGGTGGAGGTCAGAAGTGTTTGTAGAATTGTGACACTCCTCCAATAGCAGGTATGTGTGTAGGATGTCATATGATACTCTGGAAGGCTTTGGATCTAGTGGGAGCCATTGATGGTGTCCAAAAGGCCAAAAAAACAGAAATGTGACAGGCGGATGAGTTCAGAGAAATAGGAGATCTAGTATACTGTGTCTAGGTGGCAACTGCTTTAAAGAACCAGTTCAGCAGGAACAGGTTATTTTTGAAAGTCTGGCTAATTCTGTGTACATTTATTTGTCTCTGCAATTTACAAAATAAACTGCATTTCCAAACAACTGGTGATGACCTGGCCATTTTCTTTTATGAGTATAGCTTTTTGTTGCATTTTTACAGTTTATCTCTTAATTGTTTAAATCAGACTTTAAGCTATGAATTGTAAAGAGCTCCTAATTATAAATTGCAGTTTTCTTTACAACTCGAGATAAATGGTTGCATATATTTTTATTTGTTTCAGGATTCTACAGGTCGCTTTATTTGTTAATTAATAACAAGCTTCCATCGAGTATTGAATATTCTGATGTCTCTCGAGTTCCTATTGCAAAAATACTGCTAGAGAATGTTCTGAAACCATTGCACTTTACATATAGCTCCTGTCCAGAGGGTGCAAGGTAAACAAAGGAGATCTTTCAATATTTGTATATCAACTCATTATTATCTGAGATACATAGGGTACATGCAGTTTTTAGTTAAGATTTTATATGTGCTGTTGAGTGCACAGTATTACAGAAAAAAGTTTTATGTGATAGTGCAATAATGTACTGAAGTAGGTTTTCTGAAATTCTTTACAGCACTTATTCAGTTAAATATAATTTTTCATAATCTTGGAATAGTCTGACTAGTTTTATGTGGGTGCATTAGGCTTTAAAGAAAAATACAAATAGAATAATATTGAGAAGGGCTGATTAATTTTTGAGTAATCTGACAAGCTTAATATAGTGGCATAGAATTAAGGAATGAAGCTATACATAGTTTCCTTGATGGATAAAATAATGTGTTCAGACTCGCAAGATGATGATCAATCACTTCATGGATGTGCTGGTGAAAAATTATGTTTACATTTTCTGTAAAGAACCTTTTTTCTCCCCCTTTCAGGCAACAGATTTTTGCTGCCTTCACAGAGGAGTTTCTGGCAGCACCTTTTACAGATCAGATATTCCATTTCATCATTCCAGCGCTTGCAGATGTGCAAACACTTTTCCCTTATGAACTCTTCCTGAATGCACTATTAACAGAAAGCAGGCGTTCAAGAAAAAGTGATAGAGCTCCATGGCTGTTTTACTTTGTTTTAACAGTTGGTGAAACATATTTGGGTATGAAAAATATATAATCTATTCAGTTAAAATTAATTTTTGTGTATTGTACAATATAGGTCTTTGAATTGGCATGTTACATATCACTATAGTATATTTTAGTATATTTCATGGTCTGAAAAAGAAATCAAAAGTGATAGTTTAAAATATGAAGATCATTAGATGTATTCTTCTTACAGCCCACTCCAAGATTCATATAATTCTTTGCAATATAGGGCATACTTTAATTGTAAGCTTTTGGGCATGTTATTTATTGATATGGGATTCCTGTTGAACACAGTTCTATTCAGCGATAGTACAGTATGATCTGCTTACTTTCTTTTATTTCTGTTTATTTGCTGTAGGATCCCTGTCAGAGGAAGGGCTACTTGTGTACTTAAGGGTACTCCAAACATTTCTTTCTCAGTTACCTGTGTCTGCTACTGGTGCAAATTGTCAAGATGCAGCCAGTGATTCTGAAGATGAGGATGAAGACATTAGTAAGATGATGACCATACCTGTAAGCGTTAAAGAGTTACTCTGAATAAAACCTTCTTATAGCAACACCATAGTTAAAATTGAGGAAGGCACTTTCATTCCCCTAATTTCATTTACCGGTGATGCAGTGAAACATGCATCAGTGGTAAAGAGACTGCTTATTTTGGTTGTTAGAACCAAATAATACAAATTTTACTGTATTGTTTTTAAAAAAATATATTCCTTGTTTATTTAATGTGAAGTGCACAAAAACATTGAAGATGAATTTTTTATTTAGGACCTTCGTGGTCAGTTGGGACCAGATTTTTAAAGGTATTTAGGTGCCTGGAGATAATAAAGGTTCTGTAGTGTCCTTTAATATGATGCTAATTCAAATAGTATTACATTAAAGCAGACTAGGAAACCTTTTGTGTGCACCAGCAGGGTCTACACAGATTAATCAATGTGTAACAAGTTAGTGTGCTTTAGAAATCATACCCCCGTAGTGCACATTGCTGTTCTGTATAGACAAGCCGTAAGTATAAACTTTTCATTCCCAGGTGTACTGTAGTTTGCTTACAATGCACTTTATGTGGCTAGGCAAGTTAGTTGTTTGGTAGCACGTTATGCGGTTGGCTGCATAATGCAGTGTGATTTACAGTGGAAAAGAATGGAACTTGGAGGGAGGCATAGACCTTGATCATTGTAAAGAAAGGTGACTCTGATTAGTAAGTGTTTGTTACGTACAAGCATTTCTGTATTGCATATATATATATACATATATATATATGCGCACATACATACAAATGGAACTCTGAATGTAAATTTCTGAGGTAGACCGTTTTTAGTCATTATTTTTTTTAATGGAATCCTAAATATAATTCTGTATTTGTACAGCGCATAGTACAGTGAGGTCCTGGTCCATGACTGGGGCTGCTAGGCACTACAAAAATACAAATAATAACCAAGAATTCTTAAAAGTACAGGAGCAGCAACACAATCCTAAAACACAAATTTATATTAAAAAAATTTGTTGCTACATAAAACATTATCTGATTAAAGGCTTCCTTTATTTTTAATCTCTTTCTTAAAGGAGAAAGGATGGGAGGTGAATGTTGGATTCTACAGAGAAATATTTATAGAAACTGCTTATGAAAGGGTCTCAAAATAGCTTTCTACATTAAACTTTGCTAAGATCAAGACACTTTTTTAAAAACTTAATATACTTTCAGATTTTGCCATTTTCAAGCAAAATAAAATTATTGAAAAAAGTGACCTGTTAAAATTAATTTAGGCAGGAAGACAATATAAGAATGATTTACTTTGATAGAAAAAGATCGACAGTTTACTTTCCTAGTTTAATTTTGTATTTTAAAGGGGACCTTATAGGGCTTGTATCTGATAACACTGAGTTGTCAAGGAACACAGCCATCAAATCTTGCCACTTGAAAATATTATATTCTGCCCTTGGACAAATTATATATTCTTCTTTGAGTGCTTGCTCATGTCGATTCCATTTTAGGTGTGTGCGCGCCCACGTGCATAGTTGTCAGAGATTTCTGCCTTAGCGGTATCCGTAGGGCTGACTGTGGTGCCCCCCCTGGAGTGGCGCTCCCATGCACTGGTATATCAGGCACCGCCGGCCCTGTGCCCTCTGTTTCTTATTACCATCTGTGACGGTTGGTTGGAGCACTTTGTTTTGTTTCGCAAGAGCAGCAGCGGTTATCCATTGACTGGTTTAGTTGTTGTTGTTCATAGTTTCATAGATAGTTGATAGTGTTAGGTAGTCAATAGAGTCCCAGTTGGAACTTTGCCCCAAGTGGGACATGTCCTGCTCCCCCGGTTTCAAGCTGTGTGTGTCATGCAGCAGGCCGATGCCAATCAGCGATCTGCATGATAACGCTCTTAAGCATCTGGGAGAAGGCCATAGAAAAGACAGGTGCCGCATCTGTAAGAACTTTCGCCCAAGGACCCTGAAGGAGCGGGAAATCTGCTTGAGGACATTATTGATGGAGGCTGCTCTTCACCCAGTGTTGGAATCCTCCACTGTGGCACCTACACCCAGCACTTCGGCCTTGGCACTCAGCGTACTGCCGGCACCGGGCTTGGCCTGTGCCGAAGAAGAGGCTGAAGAAAAGAAGCCCCTTGACACCAAAGGAGAGAGAGGCCTCGGTTAAAGGACCTGTGTCAGGCCATGCGCCCGCAATGGGGCTTCATGGGGGTATCATGGAGGTTGGACCCACCAGGCATGCACCCCTCACCCCAGGCAGTGGCAGGGGTTCCCAGCCAGTGATGGGGCCTTCGGTGCCTGAAGCGGTCCCAGCGGCTAAGGAGCAAGGCCGACTGGCTCCGGAGTTGCCACGCCAGGTGACCAATACGGCTCCGCTTGCGGCACCGAAGGGGAAAGCCACTGAGGTGCTGCAGCATAGACTGGAGGAATACCGCAGGTCGCCGGATCACAGGTGCAATTCCCCATCACTGCACCCTTAGGACCCGGCAACGCAGTCTAGCTTACTGGCCAGACAACCTAGATCTCCATCGAGATCCCCTCCTACTAGGTGAGGGACTCCAGACTTGTGGCACCACTCCCCGTACTGCCAGTACTGACGACCGTCTGGCCATAGGTCGCCTACACGCTGAACACCCTCTCCCAGAAGGTTTCATCATCCTTGGTCTCTGTCCTGGAGGGCTTGTTCAGGATCTCGGCGTCTTTCCCGTTCATCCTGGTACCGTTCCTCTGGCAGGCAGTGTTTCTCCTGGTCCCCCTGTCAATTGCCTACCAGGGTCAGTAGGCAGACCCAGGCCTCAATGGCCCTGCTGTGGTCACCAGAGGGATAGTGATCAAGGTCAGACCACGATTTTAGCCCGTCACCGAGATGAGGCAACTCTCCTCCAATGTGGGAGACCAACGCAGCAGGAGCCGTAGCCCCCCATGGACCATACTGGAATCCGTGGAGGGTGCTGGTGTTGCCGGTCCAGTACTCCCAGCTCTCCCCTGGCTGCATCGGACAAACCAGCTGAGGTACTGCTGGTGCTGCAGTCGGAACATGGCACTGAAGCAGAGCCTGCGCACCATACCCCGACACTGAGGGAGCCCTACCTCGACAAGGGAGTGAATGACACCATCCCTCAGGCGATACAATCGTAACTTGTTGTCCCTGGATGAGGCAGTGGCCAGACCCTCCCAAACCAGCAGTGCCCTGGACGATTTTAAAGAGCACCAGGCCCTCCTTAAACAGGTGGCTGAAAATTTTGGCCTGCAGATTGAGGAGGTCGCTGAGGAGGCAGACAACCTCTTCAATGTCATCTTGGCCACTACACCGGCAAAAATTGCATTGTCTGCCCACCTAGGGATGCTCAGTATAGCCAAATTGGTGTGGCAAGCCCCCTCATCTATTCTGCTGACAGAATAAAGAAAGCGGAAAAGAAATAGTATGTCCCTGCAAAGGGCTTCGAGTATCTGTATACTCGTCCCCCGCGGCATCATTGGTCATGTCCGCAGTGAACGAAAGGGACAGGCAGGGCTACCCCAGCGGAACGCTGAAAAATAAGGATGCCAAAAGACGACTTATACGGCAGGAAAGTTTATTTGACGGCCAGCTTACAGTTTTGGGCCTCGAATCATTAGGCCCTGCTGGGACCTTATAAATGGGGCCTGTGGGACTCCCTGAATAAGTTCATGGAGGCCCTCCCACAGGAACATGTCCAAGAGTTGGCTGCGTTAGTGAGCAAAGGCACGGCGGTGGTCCGGGGAGTCCTTCAAATGTGGGACATGATGGACTCAGCTGCCAGGGTGGTCGCATCAGCAGTGGCCATGAGACGCAGCTCCTGGTTGCAGGCTTATGGGCTGTCCCAAGAGATGCAGACCACAATCCAGGACCTGCCATTCAAGGGTTCAGGGCTCTCTTCTGAGCTAACTGACTCTAGTTTCCATGGGCTCAACGACTCATGAGCCACCCTCCGATCCCTGGGCTTGCACACCCCTCAGCAGTCCAGGAAGCCATTCTGTGCTCTGCCACCTCATCCGATGCAGTCTAGGTCTTGGGGGGTTCCCAGGTCTGGCTCCTATAGAAGAAAGGAGATGCACAAAGGGCCTAAGAGATGCTACCCGTCCTCTTCCCACCCGGCTGCCCAACCTGACCCTTCCAGAAGTCAGGGAGGCCAGAAGCAGTCGTTTTACGGGTGAGCTCGAGGACGGCACCCCAGCCAATGTACTGGATCCAACCCTCCCTTTCGTCAATCGCCTCCACCCCTGCCGGTTGGCCTGGTCACCTTGGAATGCTGGGTACTAGGTACAGTTTCTTTGGGCTACACCCTGCAGTTTATAGCTGACAACCCCTCCAACCCTCCTTCCCCGTCCCTCTTCAGGGACCCTTCTCAACTCCTGCTATCCATACCTCGATGACTGGTTGATAAGGGGCTGGTCTCTGGCTCAGCTGTGGAGACATCTCAACCTCATATGTTCCACCTGTTGCGATCCAGGGTTGATCATAAACGAGAAAAAGTCAACCTTAACACCAGTACAACACATAGAATTCATTGGAATGGTCCTCGACTCCACTCGGGCCAGGGCCTTCCTCCCCGAGACTCGGTTCCAGGCCATGGCGGATCTCATCACGGGCCTGTGGGCCCACCCACTCACCACCGCCCACATGTGCCTGAGGCTGTTGGGCCCCATAGTAGCATGTACTTATGTGGTCGGGCGTGCACAACTCTGCTTCAGACCTCTTCAGGAGTGGCTGACATTGGTCTATATTCCCAACTGGCACAGCATGGACTGGGTGGTCTGGATCCCGGACAGCATACTGTCATCCCTCATCTGGTGGCAGGATCCCGTTTGCGGCCCCAGTCTCCTTGGTGACCCTTGGCTCTGACGCCTCGGACCTGGGCTGGGGAGCCCACCTGGGCGCTCTCAATATTCAAGGTCGTTGGTCCAATGGCAATCATTCCCTGCATATCAATATCAATGGTTCAACTAGCCTGCCAAGCCTTTCTACCTCATGTACAAAACAGGGTGGTCCAGGTCCTGACTGACAACATGCCTACAGTCTTCTATGTCAACAGGCAGGGTGGAGCCAGGTCATAGAATCATAGAAGATTAGGGTTGGAAGAGACTTCAGGAGGTCATCTAGTCCAACTCCCTGCTCAAAACAGGACCAACACCAACTAAATCATCCCAGCTAGGGCTTTGTCAAGCCAGGCCTTAAAAACCTCTAAGGATGGAGATTCCACCATAGATTCATAGATTATAGGACTGGAAGGGACCTCGAGAGGTCATCGAGTCCAGTCCCCTGCCCGCATGGCAGGACCAAATACTGTCTAGACCATCCCTGATAGACATTTATCTAACCTACTCTTAAATATCTCCAGAGACGGAGATTCCACAACCTCCCTAGGCAATTTGTTCCTGTGTACCATCTCTGTAGGTAACCCATTCCAGTGCTTCACCACCCTTCTAGTGAAATAGTGTTTCCTGATATCCAACCTAGACCTCCCCCACTGCAACTTAAGACCATTACTCCTTGTTCTGTCATCTGCCACCACGGAAAACAGCCGAGCTCCATCCTCTTTGGAACGAACCCCCTTCACGTAGTTGAAGGCTGCTATCAAATCCCCCCCTCACTCTTCTCTTCTGCAGCCTAAATAAGCCCAGTTCCCTCAGCCTCTCCTCATAAGTCCTGTGCCCCAGCCCCCTGATCATGTTGGTTGCCCTCCGTTGGACTCTCTCCAATTTGTCCACATCATTTCCATAGTGGGGGGCCCAAAACTGGATGCAATACTCCAGTTGCAGCCTCACCAGTGCTGAATAGAGGGGAATAGTCACTTCCCTCGATCTGCTGGCAATGTTCCTACTAATGCAGCCCAATATGCCGTTAGCTTTCTTGGCAACAAGGGCACACTGCTGACTCATATCCAGCTTCTCATCCACTGTAATCCCCAGGTTCTTTTCTGCAGAATTGCTGCTTAGCCAGTCGGTCCCCAGCCTGTAGCACTGCATGGGATTCTTCCTTCTAAGTGCAGGACTCTGCACTTAGGGTGACCAGATATAAAGTGTGAAAAATCGGGACGGGGGTGGGGGGTAATAGGTGCCTATATACGAAAAATTCCCAAATATCGGGACTGTCCCTATCAAATCGGGACATCTGGTCACCCTATCTGCACTTGTCCTTGTTGAACCTCATCAGATTTCTTTTGGCCCAGTCCTCCAATTTGTCTAGGTCACTCTGGACCCTATCCCTACCCTCCAGCGTATCTACCTCTCCCCCCAGATTAGTGTCATCCACAAACTTGCTGAGGGTGCAATCTATCCCATCATCCAGATCATTAATAAAGATGTTGAACAAAACTGGCCCCAGGACTGACCCCATGGGCACACTGCTTGATACTAGCTGCCAACTAGACATCTGCCCTCTGCCAGGAAGCTTTCCGGCTCTGGGATTTCTGTCTGCAGCACGACATCCATCCTGTAGCTGCTCACCTTCCAGGGATCAAGAACGCTTTGGGAGATCGCCTCATCTGGATGTCCTCGTCTCGCCATGAGTGGTCCCTTCATCCGAAAGTGGTCAGTTCCATCTTCCGCAAGTGGGGAACTCCCCTGGTGGACCTGTTTGCGTCCTGGCAGAACAGGAAATGCCATGTCTTCTGCTTGATTGGGGGCATGGACAGAGGAGCCCTGTCAGATGACTTTCTGCTCCTGTGGTTGGGGGTGCTGATGTATGCCTTCCCTCTGGTGCTGTTGCTTCCCAGGATCCTCACCAAGATTAAACAGGACAGGGCAAAGGTCATCCTCATAGCGCTGGCATGGCTGCGCTAACACTGGTTCAGCACTCTGCTGGACCTCTCAGTGGTGACCCTGTTCCAGCTAGTGCTCAGGTTGAACCTGTTGTCCCAGGAACCATGGCAGTCTTCTGCACCCCAACCTGAGGGTGTTACATCTGATGGCTTGGCTGCTGCATGGCTAAACACGCAGGAGCAGCAGTGCTTGGCTGAGCTTCAGCGCGTTCTGTTGGGAAGAAGGAAGCCCTCCATCAGAGCAACCTACCTGGCCAAGTGGAAATGGTTCACCTGTTGGATTGCAGACAAGGGTGTTCATCCCGAGTGGGTTTCGTTGCAGCTTATTTTGGACTACCTCCTGCACCTCAAGCTCCAGGGCTTGTCCCTCTCATCGATCAAGGGCCATCTAGCGGCCATCTCAGCCTTCCACCCGCTGTTTGAAGGCAGGTTGGTTTTTGCTCAGGATATCGCAGCCAGATTCCTTAAGGGCCTGGAGTGCCTCTACCTGCACGTCAGGGACCCCATCCCTCCATGGGACTTGAATCTGGTACTGTCACAGCTTGCGGGTCCTCTCTTCGAGCTGCTGGCTTCGAGCTGCTCCCTCCGTCTCCTCTCCTGGAAGGTTGCATGTTTGGTTGCGGTGAGGTCAGCCTGCTGGGTTTCTGAGATTCGGGCGCTCACCTCAGAGCCACCATATGCTGTCTTCTACAAGGATAAGGTCCTGAATTTCTTCCCAAGGGTAGTCTCTCCGTTTCATTCAAGCCAGGACATTTACCTACTGGTCTTTCTGAAGCCGCATAGGTTGGAGGAGGAGCGCAGGCTACATGTCCTGGATGTCAGAAGGGCTCTGGCCTTCTACATTGACAGGACCAAGCCGTTCCGTAAGTCGACGCAATTATTCGTTGCTGTGGCCGACAGAAGGAAAGGTCGCCCTGTACCCACTCAAATAATTTCTTCTTCGATCACTGCCTGCATTCGCTTCTGCTATGACCAAGTGAAGGTGCCACCCCAGGCGATTGTCACCACCCAATCTACTAGGGCGCAGGCCTCTTCGGCAGCCTTTCTGGCCCATGTACCTATCCAGGACATCTGTAGAACGACCACCTGGTCATCTGTCCACACTTTTATGTCCCACTATGCACTGACCCAGCACACCTGGGATGATGCTGGCTTTGGTAGGGCAGTACTGCAAGCCGCTAAGATGTGAATTCTGAGCCCGCCTCCGTGGGCACTGTTTGTGAGTCACCTAAAATGAAATTGACATGAGCGAGCACTTGAAGAAGAAAAAATGGTTACCTATATTTTCGTATCTCTTGTTCTTTGAGATGTATTGCTCATGTCCATTTCATTTCCCGCCCTCCTACCCCTCTGTTGGAGTTGCTGGCAAGAAGGAACTGAGAGGGCACAGGGCCGGTGGCGCCTGATATACTGCCGCACAGGAGCGCCACTCTAGATGGCGCCACAGCTGGCCCTATGGATACCGCTAAGGCAGAAATCTCTGACAACTGAGCACGTGGCCGCACACACACCTAAAATGGAATGGACATGAGCAGTAACATCTCGAAGAACAACAGTTACGAAAAGGTAGGTAGCTGTTTTTTCTGCCACAAATGTCTACC
This sequence comes from Malaclemys terrapin pileata, assembly GCF_027887155.1. Taxonomy (NCBI): domain Eukaryota; kingdom Metazoa; phylum Chordata; order Testudines; family Emydidae; genus Malaclemys; species Malaclemys terrapin. The sequence goes on along the minus strand of NC_071506.1, from coordinate 267,395,085 downwards.
GCACATATTTAAGATAGGGTTGTCAAGCGATTAAAAACATTAATCGTGATTAATTGTACAATTAATCACGCCATTAAACAATAATAAAATACCATTTAGTTAAATATTTTTGGATGTTTTCTACATTTTCAAATATATTAATTTCTTTTACAACACAATACAAAGTGTACAGAGCTCACTTTATATTTATTTTTTATTACAAATATTTGCACTGTAAAAACAAAAAAATAGTATTTTTCAGTTCACCTACTACAAGTTTTGTAATGCAATCTCTTTATCATGAAAGTTGAACTTACAAATGTAGAATTATGTTCAAAAATAACTGCATTCAAAAACCAAACTTTAGAGCCTACAAGTCTACTGAGTCCTACTACTTGTTCAGCCAATCGTTCAGACAAACAAGTTTGGTTACGTTTGCAGGAGATAATCTGCCCTTTTCTTGTTTACGATGTCACCTGAAAATGAGAACAGGTGTTCGCATGTCACTGTTTGTAGCCAGTGTTGCAAGATATATCTATCTGTGCCAGATGTGCTAAAGATTATAGTCCCTTTATGCTTCAACCACCATTCCAGAGGACATGCATCCATGGTGATGATGTGTTCTGCTCAATAACAATCCAAAGCAGTGTGGACCGACACATGTTCATTTTCATCATCTGAGTCAGATGCCACCAACAGAAGGTCGATTTTCTTTTTTGGGTGGTTCGGGTTCTGTAGTTTTTGCATTGCAGTGTTCCTCTTTTAAGACTTCTGAAAGCATGCTTCACACCTTGTCCTTCTCAGATTTTGGAAGGCACTTTAGATTCCTAAACCTTGGGTCGAGTGCTGTAGCTATCTTTTTAGAAATCTCACATCGGTACCTTCTTTGTGTTTTGTCAAATCTGCTGTGAAAGTTCTCTTAAAACGAACAACGTGCTCGTTCATCATCCGAGACTGCTATAACATGAAATATATGGCAGAGTGTGGGTAAAACAGAGCAGGAGATGTACCATTTTCCCCCCAAAAGCGACAAAGAGTTCTGTGGCATCTTATAGACTAACAGACGTATTGGAGCATAAGCTTTCGTGGGTGAATACCCACTTTGTCAGACACATGTCTGTAAGGTGCCACAGAACTCTTTGTCGCTTTTTACAGATCCAGACTAACACGGCTACCCCTCCTTACTATTCTCCCCCAAGGAGTTCAGTCACAAATTTAAATAATGCATTGTTTTTTTAAAGAGCGTCATTAACATGGAAGCATGTCCTCTGGAATGGTGGCCAAAGCATGAAGGGGCATACAAACGTTTAGCATATCTGGTATGTAAATACCTTGCAATGCTGGCTACAAAAGTGCCATGCAAACGCCTGTTCTCAGTTTCTGGTGATGTAAATAGGAAGCGGGCAGCATTATCTCCCGTAAAAGTAAGCAAACTTGTTTGTCTTAGTGATTGGTTGAACAAGAAGTAGGACTGAGAGGGGTTAGAAGGTTCTAAAGTTTTGCATTGTTTTGTTTTTGAGTCCAGTTACATAACAAAAAATCTACATATGTAAGTTGCACGTTCATGATAAAGAGACTGCATTACAGTACTGGTATGAGGTGAAAAAAATATTTAATAAATTTCAATTGGTATTCTGTTTAACCGTGCGATTAAAACTGCGATTAATCATGATTAATTCTTTTATCGCGATTCATATTTTTGTTAATCATGTGAGTTAACTGCGATTAGTCGACAGCCCTAATTTATTATATTATATGAATAGTGCTATGAGCTATCAACATTTTTAAGTATACGCTGCTCCTCCCTCCAATTGATTTTCCCCCTAATTTTAATCCATTATTTTCTGGGGAAGTTGTGCTTGTGTGAGGACAAAACAGCTTTTGAGGTTTCACTAGATTTAAATAACTTCACAATAATTATGGCCATCTTTGTTGTTTAAAATAAACCATTACACAGTTAACTTTGAAATTGATAATTTTTGTAGGACAAGAATACATGAAGAAACTTCTGTGTTGACAACACACTGAGAGAAGTGGAGACAGTTTACTCTTGGGGACAAATCCTGCCCCCTACTCGTGGCTGTGGACAGCTCTCTGAGAACTAGTGTAGTTTCATTGTGTGGAGTTCGATACAGGATTTGTGAATCCTGTGCAATAGAGACACATTCCACTTGTGTGCCAAAGAGTCCAGCCATGTGTGGCTCTTTGCAGGCCTGTATCCCTTTGCAGCAGAGAGATGGGTGCAGGGTCACATACCTGTTTACTGCACTGCCATACACCATTCCACTTATCTTCATTTTCCTTTGTGGTTCACAACTCAGTTAATCTAGTTGTCATTCACAATTTTGTTGTAATGCTTTTCCTCCAACCTCCTCTTCATCCCACCCAATCCATGTTGTCACCAGATCATGGTGGTACTTCTTGTTCAATATCGCCGCGGTCAGTCTCAGCCTATAATCATCTCTTGCCTTGACCGGTTCAGTCTTCTTCCTTCACATGATTTACCCCCTTGCTCACTTTCAGTCTGTCCAAAATACACCTGAAAAAAAATCTTTCTCTCCAGGTGTTATGACTTTGTCACTTTTTTTCCCTCAGTCTCTGCACAGGCTCTCTAGCTCCTCTGCCAGATCAGAGTTCTTGTCCTCCCTTAAGAGGTCCTCTTAACTCTACCCTTGCGTGTATTTGCACTCTCACAGCTTCCTTTCTTCCCTCCCCTGCATACTGTGCTAGCTCTATTTTTTCTCCTCTTATTAGCCTTTTCCATGCCCCTTCAATGCTACTTTGCTTTGCCTGAAACAGACTTTTTTTCTCCTGGCCAGCCATAGGTCTCCTTTACATTCCTCCTCAGTATTCATTTCTGTTGGCTAGCATTCTGCTGCTAACCTTCAGTTGTGCTCTGGTTTCTAGTCCTTCACCTTATCATAAATAAAAGTAATAATAATTAACACAACGTAACTCCTATTATCACATCCTAAAGTTCCTGTGAGTGCGGCATGCAGAATAAAAACAATATGCATCCTATGCACTGTGCTTCCCAGCTTTCTTTGTTTTGTCAGTCTGCTAATCATCATCCCTTGCTAATGTTGAATTGACTCATTTTGTTATCTGTATTATTAGATTGCAAATTCCTCATATTATTTCACATTGCAAAGCACCTTGCACACCTATTGCTCTATATCAGGGGATCGCAAGGTTATTACATGGGGGGTTGCGAGCTGTCAGCCTCCACCCTAACCCCTGCTTTGCATTCAACATTTATAATGGTATTAAATATATTAAAAAGTGCTTTTAATTTATAAGGTCACACTCAGAGGTTTGCTATGTGAAAGGGGTCACTAGTACAAAAGTTTGAGAACTACTGCTCTATATAGTTAATAAATGATAGTCAATAGAGATTGCAGTGTAAACAGCACCTTTCATTTTCTTGATAGGTTTTCTTAACATTATAGAGAATCTTCAAGATTTATATTAATATTCACTATCTGATGCTCAAATCAAGAAGAGTTATTCACTAGTAAAAGTTGGAGTAATATGACCAAGAGCCTCAGACTCAAACTCGTTTGATGTTATCCTTTCTGCTTTCTCTCGAAAGACAATTAGCACTCAGAACACGCAGACAGTTGAGATCTGTTCTTATGCAATATGTGAAATTTCACAGGGTGTGGGTTTGGTACAAGTAGCTTAATCACCAGCTTTTTTTTCTCTGCTGGGTTGTGAGAACTGAGTAAGAATTTTGTTGTTGTTATTGTTCTCTTTCCTGCAGTATTTTTGTTTCTGTCATTTCCTGTAGTAACTGGAATACTTTCTTTAATGCCATGTTCCAGTAATATGGCAAAGCACTGAAATTAGTACCTTGGCTTCCATCTCTCCAAACCCAGATATTATTCTAACTGTCTATTTATATGATATGTCATGCTGACTATGAATACAAACCGGTCTTGAGAACAACCTCTCAGCAAAGGCTGCTTGTCAGATTTTTGTCAGTTTTGCATATGTACACTATGACTTTTTTTTTTTTTTTAAACATGCAGTGTGTTAGCATCACCCAAGAATCTTCTTCTAAGAAGCTGTAAATAAACTATTTTATGGGTGAATAATAAAGTAATATATGCCCCCAGAATCTTGTTTTTCTTTATGGCAAAACTACTCAAAATAAGACTTCAGAATCTTTATTTAAAAAAATCGTTAAAGATAAGTTTATAGTAGCTTTGAAAGCACCCTAAAGAAATGAGGCTGACATAGAAAGTCAATATATTGGATATATTTTGCTAGGGAGCTAAAGTTGCACTAACCTTTGAATCATTTATATACCATTCCTTAGTAGGTTTACCATTGCTGTTATCAGCTGTTGTAGAATGAGTAGTGAGTATATATAATCCAAACCCAAATGAAATGCCTTTTAAGAAAATCTTTAGTAGCCATTTTGTTAATGTTAATAAATTCTCTATTTAAATATTTTTTATCAAAATAAAAAAAGCGATTAGGCTATAGACTATTTGCATGTCAAATGTACTGTCAGTCAATGTCTTTAAATGAATCAAGTGCATTTAAAAACATAAAAATAAACTGGTCATCTTGTCAATTAAAAAAAATAATGTTGGTTTGGGTTTACACACTGTGTGCCAACTTACTGCATAGAGTACATTTTCATAACTTAACAATTTTTAGGTTTTGATAATGTAAATGCTGGCAGGTCTTTAAATGCTCCATGGAAATTTGTGGTACCTGAATGCTGATTTGGTAAAAATGGAATCTAAAGGTCTGTTCAGAGACAATTTACAATAATTGATAAATACCCCACTGTACCTGACTTAAAACAGAGTAGGCAAAACTTGCCCTGAGGAGACTTTACTGCTTAATAGCACTCTGCCACATCTCCCTTTCTCTCCCTGCCCTCCCCGGAGCACTCTACGTGTGTGTGTGTGTGTGTGTGTGTGTGTGTGTGTGTGTATGTGTGTATGCACATGCATTAGGTATCCAGATACATTTGAGCAAGCCCTGATTGATGTATGCATCTGGCTAGAGAGGCAATGGAAGATTTGAGTGCTACCATCCATGGGCTAAATCATCATAGCTCAGTGATATTTGTGGAGCTGTAATATTTGACACCAGATAAGGATCTGGCCATATGCATGGACATGGAAAGTAGGCATATACAGGTCTCCAAAGCCCATTGAAGTCAAAGGTGGTCTTTCTAGTGCCTTCAGCAGGCATTGGATCTGGTGCAAATTGTACTGACACAAGTACTTGCCTGCCTTGGGGGTTTAAACCACCGCCAAAATCTTTTGCTGTAGCCTGTGAAATGCTTTTTAATACATTTATTTTGTGGGAGAGTGAATTGTGTTGTTTATAGTAAAATTCTGAAGCTTTGTTTAAAGAAACTGTAGGCTCCATAGTGTTAAAAGCTTAGAAGTCTTCAAAACAGATTGTTTTTTGGTATATTTACAGGGTGATGGGAGAATATCAGTACAGTATATAACTGAGGAGTGTCTAAAGAAACTGGATACAAAACAGCAGACAAACACTCTACTGAATATGGTCTGGAGAGATTCAGCTAGTGAAGAAGTCTTCACGCTGATGGCATCAATCTGCCACACACTAATGGTGCAACACCGAATGATGGTGCCAAAAGTCAGGCAAGTACCAGTAATATAAATCTATAACTGTAGTAGGCCTAAAACTAGTTTGGTTCTGGGTTGTAGTGTCATGCATACCTGTAATGATGTTCTTCTGCTTGTCTGTCGACTTTTAGTGTTGTGCTCAATCATGATATTGAAATGTATAAGAATCCTGCTTTTCGTGCACTTCAGGGAGAAAACTTCTTTTGTACTGCGCCTGTTGTGTGCTTTCTGCTCATTCTGGAAAGGACCACTGCATACTTAAGTTTGTTAATGTGTTATTGATAATGCGTTGCCCAGTGAAGTTAGTATTTCACCTGTTCAGTCGTGGGTGTCTGAAACGGATAGAGTACCTATGATCAGGTGTGTGTGTGTGTGTTGGAGGGGTGTGTGGATTGAAATTTTAAATGTAGGTGAAAATTTGGACTTATTAATTTTGTAGTGTTCCTTTAAAAAGATTGAAAAATACAGGTGGCTATGATGATACTTAGTTTCCTGTATTCAAAATAAAAATCCTGATTATATTTTTATCAGATTATTTAATTTAAATGACACATCAGTAATAAATATTAAATAGGACTGTCAAGCGATTAAAAAAGTTAATAACGATTAATCGCCCAATTAATAGCACTGTTAAACAATAATAGAATGCCATTTATTTATATTATTTTTGGGTGTTTTCTACATTTTCAAATATATTGATTTCAATTACAAGACAATACAAAGTGTACAGTGCTCACTTTATATTTATTTTTGATTATAAGTATTTGCACTATAAAAAAACAAAAGAAATAGTATTTTTCAGTTCACCTACTACAAGTACTATAGTGCAGTCTCTTTATCATGAAAGTTGAACTTACAAATGTAGAATTATTCACAAAAAAACTGCATTCAAAAATAAAACAATGTAAAATTTTAGAGCCTGCAAGTCCACTCAGTCCTACTTCTTGTTCAGCCAACCGCTCAGACAAACAAGTTTGGTTACAATTTGCAGGAGATAATGCTGCCAGCTTCCTGTTTGCAATGTCACCTGAAAGTGAGAACAGGCATTCACATGGCACTGTTGTAGCCAGCGCCGCAAGATATTTATGTGCCAGATGCGCTAAAGATTCATATGTCCCTTCATACTGCAACCACCATTCCAGAGGAAGTGCATCTATGCTGATGATGGGTTCTGCTCAATAACGCTCCAAAGAAGAGCGGACCGACGCATGTTCAATTTCATCATCTGAGTCAGATGCCACCAGCAGAAGGTTGATTTTCTTTTTTGGTGGTTCAGGTTCTGTAGTTTACGTATTTGAGTGTTGCTCTTTTAAGTCTTTTGAAAGCATGCGTCACACCTCGTCCCTCTCAGATTTTGGATGGCCCTTCAGATTCTTAAACCTTGGGTCGAGTGCTGTAGCTATTTTTAGAACTCTCAGATTGGTACCTTCTTTGCATTTTGTCAAATCTGCTGTGAAAGTGTTCTTAAAACAAACGTGCTGAGTCATCATCTGAGAGTGCTATGTCATGAAATATATTGCAGAATGCATGTAAAACAGAACAGGAGAGATACAATTCTCCCGCCAAGGAGTTCAGTCAGTAATATAATTAACGTATTAGTTTTTTTAACGAGCATCATCAGCATGTCCTCTGGAATGGTGGCCGAAGAATGAAGGAGCATACAAATGTTTAGCATACCGGACGCATAAATACCTTGCAACTCTGGCTACAAAAGTCCCCTGCGAATGCTTGTTCTCAAAAATAAATATAAAGTGAGCACTGTACACTTTGTATTCTGTGTTGTAATTGAAATCAATATGTTTGAAAATGTAGAAACATCCAAAAATATTTAATACATTTCAATTGGTATTCTATTGTTTAACAGTGCAAATAATTGCGATTCATTTTTTTAATTGCAATTCATTTTTTGAGTTAATTGTGTGAATTAATTGATAGCCCTAATATTAAACTATTAAATAGTTTTGTTTAAAAACGTACACAGTAACTGGTAGTAAAATGAAAAGCTCTTAGTATTTTTGGTATGTAGTAAACCTAATCAATTCAAACTGCATTGTAAACAATGATACACCAAACTAATTAGGTTCTATCTTAGCCCACTGGTGTTTATAGCTGTTAGAGGAAGTAAGATGTCAGTGAAACTGTGATTGCTCGATTAGGGTAATTAGCTCTTTGTAGACTAATTGCATTAGGACAGGATGTGAGATCTGAAGATCATAGCAGCAGCTGAATTAGTACGCTTGTTTTATTGTTGCAGCTAGTCCATTGCCTTGGATAATTATTACTGGATTTAAATGCATCACTGCTCTGGCTTGAGGTTTACTGGTAAACTGTGTGGAAAAGGTGCTTAATGAATAGAGAAGTCTTACATAGCCTTAATTGTATGAGTAAGGCATCTGTTTCCTCTGAGGAACCATAGTTAGAAGTTTGTAATTATTTGTGGTAATGTGTTAAGTGTTATGCATTAATATATATGTCACAGGTTATGTAAGATGGTTCAACAACTTAGAAATATGCAAACCTGTGTTAAATCAGTTAGAGCAACAAACAGTTGTTCCACATTGTAATTATTTTGGAATAGTTACTGAAAAGATGAGTTTGTCTTCTACAGAATTAAATATTAGAAACATTGATTTTTCTGTTTTCTCAGGTTATTTATTAGAATGGTAGGTATATTTTAAAGGAATATTGTCAGTTAAACAACTAGCTGTGAAAGACTAACTTCTTATCTGTTTATAATATCTTTCATTATTAAAACTTGGTTGAAATTGAAAATCAGAGGTTCTGATGCTGCACCCATTGAAGTTAATGATAAAGCTCACTTTGTCTTCAGTAGGTATGGGATCAGGACCTATATTACTTTTCTCCATTTATAATGTTAGTTTACTTTTACATAATCCTCAACATTGAAACTAGGTTAATCAGTGTAAATGTTGAGCCTGTTGCACTTTAGGTTTCTCATGTACTATCACAATTCTGCTGTATTTCCAAGAGCATCACACAAGCCAAACAGTAAAAACTGTCATTGATATTTTTCTCAAACATTTTCATAACATTCTTTTCATTATGTTTTAAAGCTGTCAGTTCTATAAACACTAACATATGTATTCAGCTTTAAGCATGAGTAGGCCCATTGGCTTCAATGCAGTTATTCAGAGAATTAAAGTTAAGCTCACCCATAGAGGTATTTTCAGGATTGAATCCTATATTTTTATATCTCCAGAAGATAAATACAACCTTGGTGTGCTTTTTTTATTACAATTTTAAATGTTGCCTATAGGTTATGATCCAAAGATCACTAAAGTCAGTTCTTCCATTTATGTTTAATGGGTTTTGGATCAAACCTGTGCTATCTGGCTACTATTACAAATATTTGTGTGTATATATTGTAAGGAGATTTTGCCTATTGTTTTGAAGTATTGCATTTTGTATATTTTTCACAAGTAGTTAAAAACTTACAGGTCATTTTGTTTCAACTTACATACTATTGCTTTTTTATAGCCTATGGAGAAAAATGCTCTTCCTTGTTTCAGCTTGTGTGTTACAAGTTCAGGAGTGCTGATAACTGTAGCTTTTAAGTCCAGTTACAGATTTAGTTGCCATCAAACTTTAAACTGTAAACAAAGATCACAATATTATAAAAGTGATTGTATGGCAGATTTAATGTTGCTGTTAAAGCTACTCCAAAGTTTGTCTTTTTGAGTCTGGTTTACTTAAAATACCAATTATTTTGAGTAAATATTTACATAATAAATGATGCTTTTTTTGCAGAAGCCATGTTAAAATGGGAACGTTGTAGGTAAACAAGAATAATGTATTCAAAATAACCTTTCATTCACAATGCATTAGATGTTCTAGGGAAAAAATTACCATTAAATTTGAAGTCTTATTGGTAAAATTAATCTGGGATCAGCATGAAAATTTTATATACTGAACAAGAGAACTCTCAAATATAAAAGCAAATCGTGTCAATTAAGACAACTAGTAATGCAGGGCATTGCAAGGTGAGACAGTAAATGAAAATAATTAAATACCTTTTAAAACTGAAAATATTGTTAGAACAAAAATTTAGCAGAAGATTAACTCAGATGAGTAGTAGGGAAAGAATGAATGTCTTAAGACTGGGTTTTTAAAAAAAGCTTTCTAAAAATGTACGGTTTATTTCTTTTATCACTTAGAATGTGTACATACTACATAACTCACTGGAAAGGTAGTTCCTTTGCTTTCTATGGATCTTCAGTGCAGCAGGAGAGATGCATTGATTGCAAAGTATTCTAGAAAATTAAGGATTGTCATGCTGGATCAGACCATGGTTAAATCTAGTCAGATATTCTGTCCAACTGTGGCCCATACCAGGTACCTCAGGGGAAAGATACAAGAATCTGTGTACTAGATAGCTATGCCTGTTGGGGATGTTTCTTCCTAACCTCAAAGAGTCTGTGGCTGTCTTCTGCCCTGAACCATGAGGGTATATGTCACTATTTTTTATTCAGTCTTAACATAACTTTAGATATTCTCATTATCCACTCATTCTTTGACTCTTGCTAAACTCTTGATCTCATTGATACTTTGCTACCATGAGTTCCATTTAATTGTTACATGTTAAAAAATATTTCCTGTTATAAGTTTTACATTTTGGCTTGTCAGAATCACTGATTATTCCCTTTGTTCTGTAGTATGAGAGATGTTAAATAGGAATTTCTCTATTCCTTCCCCCCCCCCCATCCCATATCCATGTCCCTTTTATTCCTCTCTTCTTTAGACAATCCTAAACTTTTCAATCTCTTCTTATGCAGAAGCCTTCCCATGTATCATTATCTAATCATCTTAATAATTTTAATTGCCTATTTCTGGGCCCCATTTATTTCTGCTTTGTCTCTTTTTAAGATGAGCATGATCAGAACTTCACTTCACTTGACATTGCAGCAACTCAGAAGTAAAATATGACTTACTGCTTTCATTCTCCTTAATCAGATGCATATATGAGCGAGAACTAAAGCTTTTGAAGGTTAAGAAGTCACTTATACGTTACCCAATATACATTACCTTTATGGTAGTTGCTTTTGTATAGTACATCTGTTTAGGTGCAAATTAATTTATTTTTTCTATTTTACCTAGTACTAGAAGCTGGTAAAATGTACTTAAATACAACATAACTTAATCTAAAGTAATTAATTAGTATGTTAATATTTTCATATATGATGCATTAACATAGGTGCTTTTTCAGGTGCATTACAGAATCATATAGTTTAACAGGTCCTTCTGAAGAATTTACTATCTAAATTGGACAGATGTGAACAAGCCTAATTAAAGGAAGACGCATAAATGTTGGAAGACATGGTCATAGTCAATCACTGTTGGGAAACCAAATGAGATTCAGGGTGAAATCCTGACTCTATCAGAGTCAGAGAGAGGTATGCCATTGAGTTCAATGGGACCAGGATTTCATCTGTTGAGTGTAAAGTTTATATGTATCTTGATAATTTCCTTTATTGGATATTATAAAAAGACCTGACAAGATAACTGAGTCATAGCACACACCTGTAACTGCTGATCTAGGAGGGATTTTGAAGGCTCTTTGTTGGAAATGCTATATGTTCAATGACTTATTTAGGCCATTTATGTAGGTACTTTACTTTTAAACATCTGAATAGTGTCACTGATTTCAAAAGTAGTCTGGGGTGGGGGCTACACAATATGCTTAAAATTAAGCACTTGTGTAATATTTTCAGGATCCGGGCCTTATTGATTAGCAGCCTTCTGGTTAGTTTGTGTAGGGCAATTGCTAATTTCACTAAAACTCCTTCATAATGACAATACATTACTACTGTTTGACTTTCAAAACACTGCTAATCTTCTCACATGGGCAGATGATGAGTTGGAAAACTGACATTGTGGTATAATGTTAGCAGTCTGCTTTCACATGTAAGGGGAAGTTATTTAGTATTTCCACATGGCTACTTTTGTATTTCTTTCTGGGAGCTTTCTCATTTTAACAGGCACATTTTGGATTTGTTTCTTGTATTTGCTCTTACGTTTTTTCTAAGAGCTAGCACTACAACATTTAATTTTTTTAAAACCTTTTTACCTTATCAGCGTTATGCAATCTTGTTGTGATATATGTTCAGAAAAAAAGATAGAAACACAAAGCAGCTTTCATTTGCAGTTTTATGCCAGAGGAGTTGTATGGCTCATTTAATGGTAGTCACATATGCTATTTTCTACCTGTGACACCTGGCAGTTCGAAGGAAGTGTCAAAATACACTGCTCCTGCAATAGTGACCTTTACTAGACTGTATGAGCTTGTCTCATTCTATTGTATTCTCTTCATTAACTTAAATGGTCTCAGTGGGAAACTGTGCTCGATTTATGACCTAGACTGAAAATCTTGCCTTTAACTAATTAACTTATAGTGGTGCTTCAGCTAAATAAAGCTTAATGGGTCATTTAATCTATCCGATTGTGCAGAAGGAATTTGACACTTTTTTAAAACCAAGGGTGCCCAAAAATACCTTTTTAACAAATACATATAAATCATGTGCCCTTTGTGAACAATTAGACACCCGCAGAGAGAAACTGCAGGGTTCGCTGTAAATGGTCATTATGTACTTAGATATAGCAGTAGAGATAATTTGATTTAACATGTTGAAAAGAGATATAACAAAAGTCATTGCACTAAATTTAACTCGTAAGTGCTAAATTATGAGAACATTAGTTGTACCTAAGGTTGAGTTGGTTGATTTTTTGCACTTAAAGTAGGGAGTCAACCTCTTTATTATATGGAAAATACAGCATCTCCTCCCAAAAATTACAGCACTCACTTTGAATATAAAATGAATTTTCTGAAAGTATACCAATGAATCTGTAAGTCAGTCTGTTAATTATCCCTTTTAGAAAAAAAATTAATAGATTTAGCACACCTTCCCTGTCTCTCCCCCCTCACCTCCGCGCCTTCCCCCTTCCCCCCCGCACACACATGCACAATAATCTCAGCAATGGAACGGATAACAGAGAGAGGGATTTTGAAGAATAGATCAGGAGGCAGGGGAAGACTTGGGTGTAAACCCCTGGTTGCTTTGCACTGTTACAGAGTGGCATAAATCAGCCAGAGGGTACCAGTGAATCCGACCATAAAAGTTAAAATAAAAGATTTAATATTGTTGTATTATACTATTAGAATTGGTGGTAATCTCTTTGAGTTTATTGTTTTAGTGTTCATGTACATTTTTAATTTAAAAAAAAAGATGGGGGCAGAGTTAAGGTTGTTTAAATTCCCTAACTGTTCATTTTCATATCTGAACTACTTGGATTTCTTTTAAGTTTACCTGTAACTCTGAATTTACTGGATTTGTAGTGCTTGGTTTGGAGGATAATTACAACATCGCTGTAATGTATTTTACCCAAATGATATTTATTTTCAACCTTAACTCAATTGTGATGTAGTTTTGTCTAGGAATGGTGACTTTAAGATTATATTAAACACAGACTGTTGTTCTAAACAAGAACAACTAGAGTGTGTTTTGTGTCTCTTTAGCTCTTAAATTTTTCCATGACCGATAATGTACGCCAGGAAAGACCAGAAGAATTTAAAAGAACAGCTATTTTTCCAAATCTTTACAAAGAACAGAATTCTTGTAAAGCCTCATTTGCATTGTTTGTTTACATTAACTAAAATTATTAGTTTGAGAGCAAGTTTCAGCACTAGATTACATACGTTTTATGGTGGCTCCTTTGATTACAATGGATGACACTTCACTGGAGTCACACAAATGTAAAACTGTTGTAACATGGTGAATTAAGCCTGGCACTTCGTTTTAATTCCTGGTTTATTGGGCTAACGGCTGTTTTGTGGTAATGGCTAAGAATCCAAAGCATAGAATATCAACATTTTACAAGTGTGGGACATAGCTGTAAAACATAATGAGTGATACAGTAAAATCTTCAGTCCTATCTATGCTAAGTATAAGATATAAGGGATGGATTTCAGAGGTTCTCATCATCTGCAGCTCTCTGGTGACCAGTTGGAACTGTGGTTGCTTATCACTTTAGAATTCAGGCCATAATATTTAGCAGTTGTTCCAGTTGAACCTCTGAGCCACTTGGGTGAAGTTTTCAGAGTTCTGAAAGATGGATAAAACTGAGGCTACTGTTGTTATTCTAAGCTCTTAAAGTTTTCCTATTTTTTAGAAATACTACTGAACATTGCCAGAACAAATGAAAAAGTGAATTACATTATGATAGGAGGTCCAGTATCTATGTTGTTTGTTCATTTCAACTAAAACTAGTATATAATTTCTTGGGATGATTGTAAAATTAACAGGTTTTTACTTGGATGTCCTGAGAGATGTAAAGGCACTCTGCCAAATAGCTTTTCTTTTTGAAGCTGAGGCCAGGAACTGAAGGTCATTGCACAAATTCCTCTACTTAGAAACCAAGACATTCAAATTAATGTCATTTTAGATATTTCAATGTTAAAAGAGAAAATACCTGTTCTTTATTTAAATAATTTAATAAGCCTCTAGTAACTAATAATGCATAATTTCCACCCAAATATCAGAATAATAGGAATCTGGAAGAAAGTAAAATTGAGTCTCAGGTGAATAAAAATAGATGATTTTAAAAAATTAAAAATCTGATTTTTTTAAAAAAATTAATGTTTAAAATTTAAATATATATTTTTTAAATACATAGGTTGTCAATCTCAAATTTAATTTTAAACATATGTTAAAACTAGGGTTAATCATGATTAATCATGCTGTTAAACAATAATAGAATACAATTTATTTAAATATTTTTGGATGTTTTCTACATTTTCAAATATATTGATTTCAGTTACAACACAGAATACAAAGTGCAAATATTTGCACTGTAAAATTGCTTGCGCAGTGAGTGGTGGAGGTAACCACTCCCACGATAGAACAGTCTCGAACACTCTCGCGAGCGAGCTAGGAAGTTTTAAAAAGTTCCATCGCTTTCTATATCGTTCTTCGGCCTCCCCACCGACCAAAACGGCACTCCTACACATCGAAAGGCAAAAAAAATAAATATTTGCATTTCATGGTATGAAATTTGAAAACATTTCAGTTATATACTTTTATTTATAGTTGTTTTTTATTATTATTGTACTTTTATACCTTTATTCTTGTCTACTTATATTCATAATCAAAAACGAGAAGATTGTTAATACTTTATTGTAGTTAAATAATATAGGCCTGTAATTGGACAGTCTGGGAACCGATGCTGTACTGGGACATCAGCCACAAGGAGGCGTCAGGAATTAGTTGGTGTTGAAAAAGCAGAAAAGCTTATTTTCCTATTCCAATCTATGAATAAAAGAAGAGATGGGAAAGAATCAGAACTATTAATTCTAAAAACTTGAAGGACATGGGGCCAGATTTCAAATATAGTTAAGCACCTAAAGAGGCAGACAGGTCCCTAGTAGAATTTTTCAAAAGCACCTAAGCAGATTTGGCTCCTAACTCCCGTTCATTTCAATGGAACGTAGATACCTAAGCTGCTTAGACACTTTTGAAAATCCCACTAGGCACCTCTCTGCATCTTTAGGCACCGAAATAGCTTTGAAAAGCTGGCCCATGGTGACCAAAAACAAGGTGTCAATTTATTAACTACAGATAATACTTCCTTTGTTTAATAAATCAGTTAATTTTAAATGCAAAACTTGTTTAGATTAATTTATGTTCCCTTATGTATCTAGTGCAGGTAAGGTAGTTTTATTTAATTAACAAATAGCCATATTAAAATAGCAGTATTGTACATTTTTATTGAATTCCAGTGTCCACATAAATGCATCTTGATACAAATCATGAGTACAAAACTATCGTGTAGTAAATAAAAAATGTCATTCACTAGTTTCTAACATAACAAAAAAAATATGTAAAAAGTATGTTAAGCTATGTGATTCTTAAATCAAAAAGAAGTACCAAATTGAATAGTTATATTTAAATATAGCATAATAAACTTAAACAAGGCAGACTTTAGCAAACTCAATCCCATGGGAAACAAGTCTAACAGAAAAAAAGTTCAGGAGAGTTGGTAATTTTTTTAGAGAGACATTATTAAGGCCACAAGAGCAAAGTGTCTAAGTGCATAGGAAAGATGGGTAAGAGGGAAGGTAGATAAAAGACAACCCTGGCTTAACCAGGACATATTCCATGACCTGAAACTCAGAAAAGAGTCATACAAAAAGTGGAAATTAGGTCAAATTATGAAGGATAAATATGAAAAAACAACACTAGCATGTAGGAACAAAATTTAGAAAGGCTAAGACCAGATTAAATTAGTTAGGGACATAAGGGATAACAAGAAAACATTTTACAAATACGCTAGACAAAAGAGGAAGACCAAGGACAGGGTAGGCCCTTTACTCAGTGAAATGTTAAATGCCTTGTTTTCCCTTCCAGTTTTCACCAAAACTTTTTTAGCAGTGATTGGATGACTAACATAGTGAACATCAGTGTAAATGGGATAGCATCTGCAGATAAAATAGGAAAAGAACAAGTTAAGAATTACTTAGGTAAGATGTCCTCAAGTCTGCCAGGCCTGATGAAATACATCCTAGAATAGTTAAGGAACTGGCTGAAGAGATTTCTGATCCACTAGTGATTATCTTTGAGAAATCATGGATGATGGGAGAGATCCCAGAAAACTGGCAAAGGGCAATATAGTACCTATCTATAAAAATGAGAATAAGAACAACCCAGGGAATTATAGGCTAGCTAGCTTATATTTGGTACTCAGAAAGATAATAGAGCAAATAATCAATCAGTTTGTAAGTCCCTAGAAGAAAATATGGCAATAAATAATAATCAACATGAATTTGTCAAGAACAAATAATGTCAAACCAACTTAATATCCTTTGAGAGGATAACAAGCCTTGTGGCTGGGGGAAGCAATAGATGTGATATATCTTGACTTTAGAAGGGCTTTTGATAGTGTCTCCCATGACGTTTCATCAACAAACTAGAGAACTGTAACATAGATGAATCTACTGTAGGGTTGGATACACAACTGGTTGGAAAAGCATACTCAAAAAGTAGTTATCCATGGTTCACAATTAAGCTGGAGGAGCATATCAAGTGGGGTCCAAAGGGATCATTCCTGTGACCTATTCTATTCAGTGTTTTCATAAATGATTTGGATAATGGCAGAGAGACTACACTTACAAAGTTTGCAGTTGCTCCCAAGCTGGGATGGGTTACAAGTGCTTTGGAGGACAGGATTAGAATTCAAAATGATCTTGACAAACTGCACAAATGGTCTGAAGTAAATAAGATGAAATTCAATAAGGAGAAAGGCAAAGTAGTACACTTAAGAAGGAATGATCAATTGCACAAATACAAAAAGAAATGACTGCCTAGCAAAGGAGTACTACAGAAAAGGATCTGGGGATTACAGTGGATCACAATTTAAATATGAGTCAACAAAGTAGTACTGTAGCAAAAAAAAGAGAACATCATTCTGGGATGTATTAGCAGGAATGTTATAAGCAAGACTAGACAAGTAATTCTTCCACTCTACTCAGCACTTATAAGGTCTCAATGGGAGTATTTTGTCCAGTTCTGGGCACCAAGTTTCAGGAAAGATGTGGACAAATTGGAGAAGGTCCAGAGGAGAGCAACAAAAATGATTAAAGGTCTAGAAAACAAGACCTATGAGAAAATATTGAAAAAATTGGGTTTGTTTCTTCTGGAGAAGAGAAGACTGAGGAGGGGCATAACAGTCTTCAAGTATGTAAAAGGTGGTTATAAAGAGGAGGGTGATAAATTGTTGTCCTATCCTCATTTGCTAACGAGAAGTATTAATGGGCTTAAATTGCAGCAAGGGAGATTTAGGTTAGACATTAGGAAAAATTTCTTAACTGTAAGAGTAGTTAGGCATTGGAACAAATTACCTTGGGATGTTGTGGAATCTCAGTCATTGGAGGATTTTAAGAATAGATTAGACCAGCGGTTCTCAAACTGTGGGTTGGCACCCCTAAGTGGGTCAGGATCCCATTTTTAGGGGTTGCCAGGGTTGGCTTAGATTTGCTGGGGCCCATGGCTGAAGCTGAAGCCCGAGCCCCACCAGCCGAGGCAAAAGCTGAGGGTTTCAGCCCTCTGTATTGGGACTCTGGTTATAGGCCCCCTGCCTGGGTCTGAAGCCCTTAGGCTTCAGCTTAGCCACCGCCTCCCGGGGAGGTCAGGGGGGCTCGGGTGGGCTCAGGCTTTGGTCCCTGCTCCTGGGGTCGTGTAGTAATTTTTATTGTCAGAAGGGGGTTGCAGTGCAATGAAGTTTGAGAACCCCTGGGTTAGACAAACACTTGTGAGGAAATAGTCTAGATAATACTTAGTCCTGCCCCAATGCAGGGGACTGGACTAGATGAGCTATTGAAGTCCCTTCCAATCCTACATTTCTATGATTCTATGTTTGATTGCAGATCAGCATGTTTAATGGTTATACCAACCAACGAGACTGAATCTATGAAAATAACTACAAAGTACAAATGCAAAACAAGATTTAAAAATTAACTATTTAAATCAAGGTTTCCTGCTTGCTGATTTAACTCATGATCAAAATCTGTATTTGAACACAAGGGGCTCCTTGTGTTCCACCTTCCCATTTTATTTCAGGGACTCCCTGCAACCCCCTTCGTTTAGTTTTTTGTATTTTCACCAAAATCAATAGGATTTTGCTCATTGATGCCTAAAACATTCCCTGAAATTTTGGGATTGATCAGATATGGCATTTCACAGTTCTCATAGTACAGGTAGACAGAAATGCCATTGAGGTTGAGTCTACATTGCAGACATTGCATTAACTGGGGCTCTTACCTGGGTTTTAACCATAACCCCCCTTACTGTCCACACAGAAAATTCTCACACCTGGATTTGGAGGTGCTTTAAATCAGGCTAGCTGGCTATGGATGGCGGTGCGTGGGTTAGAACCTGCACTCCATTTTAACTTGGACTCGACCCTGCCCATTTTTCAATAAGGATGCAGGCAAAATCAGTCAAGTACAGTAAAAGCTTTTTAATCTGGAATGTTGGGGCCAGTAAGTGAAAAATTCTGTTTTACTAAGAAGAAGAGAGTTCGGGTGTGGAGCTGGGGGTTGGAGCACAAGGAGGGGTTTCGGGGTGCTGGATCCAGGGGGTGCTCATTTGGGGGCTTCCCGCAAGCGGTAGACCTGTCCATGCTGTTCCCAGGCGGCGGCATGGCTAGGCGGCTCTGTGCACTACCCCCCGCTCTGCCCTGCCCTGAGCACTCACTCCACAGCTCCAATTAGCCGGGAACTGATGCCAATGGGAGCTACAGGGGCAGCACACAGAGCTGCATAGTTGTGCGTCCACCTAGGAACAGCAGGGACAGGTCATTGTTTGCGGGGAGCCGCCCAAGGTGAGCGCCCCCCAGATCTGGCGCCCCAAATCCCCTCCCGCACCCAAAATCTCTCCCAGACTCTGTGCCACACATACCCTCCTGCACTCTGAACCCCTTGTGGCCTTTCATCCGTCTAGGAGCAACCAGAGACATGTCGCCAGGTAGAGAGCCTGCCGGCCCCACGGATCTGGACTATAACTGGACTTTCTCTGAAGTTTAGGAATGCCGGTTTATAGATCATTTCCAGATCTACCGATGCAATACAATGATGTAACCAGGCGCCACAATGCAGGACTTCTACAACTCAAGGCTTGATATTTGGATGGGTTTTGAATGTGGAGTACTCATGTTAGGTAGTGGTCCACTCCATCCTCAGACAAGACAGGAAGGATTCTATCAGGAGATGCTATTTGGCCAAATAGAAATGTTTCTCCTCTGGGTCACACCAGCACCAGTTTTCTCCAGAGTCTACTGGGATTCCTGTTGTTCTAGATTACCTACTCACTCTTAAGAACTTGGGCGCCTCTGTCAGTTCTTTACAGGTCCACCTCACAGCAATCCGTGCCTTTCATCCTCCAGTTGAGGATCATATCATCAGTACCTATGCAACGATAAGTAGATTCCTGAAGGGATTTATTGGAACTTCCCCACCACTGTTGAGACCAACATTACAATGGGACCTCACTCTCATCCTTTCAGGTCTCAACAGACTTCCTTTCAAACTAATAGTCACCTGTTCTTTGTCCCATTTCTCGATGACAGTTGCCTTCTGAGTCACCATCACATCAGCCAAAAGGGTGAGCAAGCTGGGAGCACTTACAGCAGATCAGTCAAATACCATTTTTCATAAAAAGGTCTCTTTGCCTCCAACCAATATTCATCCCTAAAGTAATTTCGAATCAAACCATCCACTTACCGGTATCTTTTCTAAAACCGTATTGTTCTGATGAAGAAAGAAGACTTAACATAAGAATGGTCATACTGGGTCAGACCAAAGGTCCATCTTGCCCAGTATCGTGTCTTTTGACAGTGGTCAATGCCAGGTGCCCCAGAGGGAAAGAACAGGTAATCAAATGATCCATTCCCTGTGGCTCATTCCCAGCTTTTGGCAAACAGAGGCTAGGAACACCATTCCTGTCCATCCTGGCTAATAGCCATTAATGGACCTATCCTCCATGAATTTACCTTGTTCTTTTTTGAACTCTGTTATAGTCTTGGCCTTCACATCCTCTGGCAGAGTTTCACAGGTGGACTGTGCGTTGTGTGAAGAAATACTTCCTTTTGTTTGTTTTAAACTTGCTGCTATTAATTTCATTTGGTGACCCGTAGTTCTTGTGTTATGAAAAGGAGTACATAACACTTCCTTCTTTAGTTTCTCCACACCAGTCATGATTTTATAGACCTCTCTCATATCCCTCCTTAGTCCTCTATTTTCCAAGCTGAAAAGTCCCAGTCTTATTAGTCTCTCCTTATATGGCAGCTGTTCCATGCCCCTAATCATTTTTATTGCCCTTTTCTGAACCTTTTCCAATTCCAATGTATCTTTTTTTTTGAGATTGGGTGATGACATCTGCACTCAGTATTCAAGATGTGGGCATACCATGGATTTATATAGATGCAATATGATGTTTTCTGTCTTCTTATCTATCCCTTTCTTAATGATTCACAACATTCTGTTCACTTTTTTGCCTGCCGCTGCACATTGAGTGACTATTTTCAGAGAACTATTCACAATGACTCCAAGATCTCTTTCTTGAGTGGTAACAGCTAATTTAGACCCCATCATTTTATATGTATAGTTGGGATTATGTTTTCCAACATTACTTTGCATTTATCAGCATTGAATTTCATCTGTCGTTTTTTGTTGCCCAGTCACCCAGTTTTGTGAGATCCTTTTGTAGCTCTTCGCAGTCTGCCTGGGACTTAACAATCTTGAGTAGTTTTGTATCATCTGAAAATTTTGCCACCTCACTGTTTACCCTCTTTTCCAGATCATTTATGAATATGGCTGATCCCAGTACAATCCCATGGGTGACACCACTATTTACCTCTCTCCATTCTGAAAACTGACCATTTATTCCTACCTTTTGTTTCCTATCTTTTAACCAGTTTCCAGTCCATGAGAGGACCTTCCCTCTTATCCCATGACAGCTTACTTTGCTTAAGAGTCTTTGGTGAGGAAACTTGTCAAAGGCTTTCTGAAAATCTAAGTACACTATATCCACTGGATCCCCCTTGTCCACATGCTTGTTGACCCCCTCAAAGAATTCTAGCAGATTGGCATGGCATGATTTACAAACAACCATGTTGACTGTTCCCCAACAAATTGCTCCCTCTACAGAGAATGAATGCAATTAGAAAGATACCTAGACAAGTGGTTTTCAATCTTTTTTTCATTTGTGGACCCCTAAAAAATTTTGAATGGCGGTACAGACCCATTTGGAAATATTTGACATAGTCTGTGTACCCCCGGGATCTGCAGACCACTGGTTGTAAACTACTGACTTAGACTATTTGTTGTCCTGGCAGAGCAATCAATGGGTCATCCACTCTCTGCACAGACTCTTTCTAAGTAGATGTCAGGCTGCATCATTCTTCTCTACCACCTAGCACGTATCTTTCCTCCTCTCTCCCTCTCTCCTCCCCCCCCCCCCATCGAGGTGAAAGCCCATTCCACCAGAGTGTAAGCAATCTCTGCGGAATCTCTGCAAGATGAACCCTTACTAGATATATGTAGGGAGACTACCAGGATTTCCATCCATACCTTAACAAAACGTCGTGAATTGGTGCAGACTTCTTTTACAGATACGGCTGTGGGAGCGGTAGTATTACAGACTTCCATACCATCTGCATCCTCGCACCCCCTCCTGATTGACTGCTGCTGACTAATCTCCCACATGTAGAATTCACATAGGGATTATCACTTGAAGAAGAAATGGCGATTATTTACCTGTGGCTGGAGATTCTTTGAAGAATGATACATTTAATCTGTTAAAGTGTACGCCAGGTTTTAAATACATGTGTAAAATACTTGAGGGCCATTTTCTGCCTTCAAATGGGTATGTGTATACACTGGGGGATGCAACTCCTGTTAAACTAAAAGGAAAATACCTATATATCTGAGAACAAACATTGTCCCTTGGATTTAATTGTTATGCTAGATTCTAAAAAAGGAATGCATTTGATATCATAACTTGTACCTGAACACACACAAAAATAAGTGTATTAGATTTTTTAAACTAATAATTATTTTTGTGGAGATTAGCTATTCATAAGACATTTTAATCTATTTTCAGATAAAAATTTTGTACTTTAAAACCATCTATATCAATTTGCTTTGCTAATTAAAATAAATTAAGCCACACAGAGTGACCTGTCAGTTTCCCACCTCAGCATTATAATGTTACTCATAAAATAACTCAGAGGTTTGAAGCATGTAAGGTTTGTTTAATGTGTGCCTCATTCCTTTGTACAAATTTGGGCCTCAGTACTGCAGTGTGATGCAGGTTTTAATGCAGGGTCTGCCTGTGCACTTCTCATTGCAGAATTGCTGGATTTTACCTTGTGGCATTATTACTCCCTTTCTTTAACAGTTCAAAATCTTTTTAATGTTTATATATATTCAAGCTACCTTAATTTATATTTTTGTACATCAGTTTGGGGAATGTTTGATTTGAAAGGCATGGTAAAAATATTGTGGTTTTCTTGCGTGACAACCTTCATTTGCTTCAGTAATATGTTTGTTTTTTCTCTTTTAGGCTTCTTTACAGTTTAGCATTTAATGCCAGGTTCCTGAGGCATCTTTGGTATCTAATCTCTTCAATGACTACACGAATGATTACAGGGTATGTATTATATCATTTCTATAATTGAACTCTTTTCATAATATAGCATGTCTTTATGAAAAGGAAAAGTGAATTAGTGGTACAGTGGACAAATATGATGGTAGGAAAAACCAACCAAAAAACAAACAAAACCCTAAACTTCAATTGACTTCAGTGGGAGTTTGACTTAGTCTTTATTTAGAATAAAAATAAAAATGGCTTTATTATTTTAAAAATATTGATGATGACATTTGAAGTTTTCTAATTATTATGCCAGTTCCGGTGAGCAAACATTGAAAGTACTTTCTGAACAAATTGAAGCAGGAATCTAAGAAGAGCTCTGCCCCATATGTAGGTTCTTCTCAACCTGAAGAATGTCTGACTAGTCTAGAGGCCAGATACGCAGGATAGAGATAGTGAGCAGTGGAGGTGAGGAAAACAGTATGTCCCTGGATCCACATCCTAACTCCCTTTGTAGATGTACTCCTGTGGCTGTAGGTAAAATGGCAGATGGCTCATAAGCAGCCTTCCTGCTCTTCCCCCACAATGTTCCTTGATGCCACCAGATTTTAGGAGCACTTTGTATGTGTGCAGGGTGTTAACACTGGTTATATTTAAAAAGTTGTTTAAACACCCATAACAGTGTTATAAGTTTATGTTCTAATTTTGTGCAATAGAATATTTTTCATAATGGCAATGCAAGTATTCTAAAAGAAATAATTTTAAATAAATTGGAAAAATATAACTGCACTGTTGCACTTCAGGGTTTACATTATTATGTATGATAACTAAAGAGGAGTCTAAGCCAAACAGAATGCAGCAAATCTGTGCAGTTATTAATGCATAAGTGTGTAATTTGTGCCCTAGTTACATAATTCTCTGTTAAGGGGCATCTGGCTTGTTTTTCAAAACTGCTACAGTATTTATAATCCCATAATCTGGTTGACAGCTATTTTCCAGAGTGCAGAGACTTGTAGCATCATTGCACAAATGTTTATCAATACCTGTACTTTCTTCTTGTAGTGATTGCACGTGTGCATTCTGCTTTTTGCATGCACAGGTGCTGGAAATTTTTTCCCTCAGTGGTACCCATCAGGATGGCTCAAGTGTCCTCTGCTGCCACGTGCTGCTTGTGCTGGTATAATGGGCCAACTGACCCCAAGTTCCCTCAGTTCCGTCTTACTGCCCATGGTGGCCTCTGGATCTGCTCTTCTTGCATTTACAAATTCTGTCAGTGAACTGTGTTCTCTTGTACTGTAAACAGTTAGTGTGATTAAGATTATTAGTATTTTAGTTAGATTTTTTTTTTTAAACCATCTCAGGGTATTGGTTGACTCCCAATGCTGAAGGATGTCTCTGTCACCGGCTTCAAGCCCTGCGTTTTCTGCAATAAGGCTATGCCTGTCAGTGACCCACACTTGAGTTGCTTGAAGTGCCTCAGGGAAGCTCATATTGGAGAGCATTGCCAAATTTACAGGGACTTTAAGCCTCTTGCAAAGAAAGATCGTGGAGCTAGGGTAAAGTTTAGATTCAGGGAGGTGGCCTTGAGACCTCCTTCTGAGCCAGGTAGGTCAGACTTGGTGCCAAGTGCCTTGACATTGGTAAGGAGTGCACCTCCTACCATACCTGAGTCCCAACACTGCTCACCATCCCCAGTACCTAAGAGGAGGCAAAAGAAGCAGAGTGCTGAAAGGGGGAGATCCCTGGCACCGAAGTCTGCTAGGCATGGGGATAAGAATAGTGTGCGGTCTAAGCCCAAGCACTTATTTGCTTCGGTTCCTCAAAAGATGGCAGTGTTTGCTAGGGTGCCTAGGCGTGTTCTGTCAAGGCCAGAGCTACATCTGTGGCACTGAACCGTACTGACCATGCCGCAGGCATTTGCTGCTGCCAGGGACCTTCTGACCCTGTCGGTGCCAGTACAAGAGATGACGCTACTGGTGCCGGTGGACAAGGGAGAACCGGCAGGTTTGCTGCAATGCTGGGTACCGTACCAGCTTCATGTACCCTGATGGTGCACGCTTTGGTACAATCCAAGGGGAAACCCGTGGTGCTTGCTTCTTTTGTGGGCTTCTCCAACTTGGTACAGGTCACCGACACTGTCTGGAATTGCATCTCCATGGTCAGTGGAAGGAGACGCATCTTCTGAATTAGAGGTTGGGTCCTACATTTCCCATCCTCGGAGCAACTCCTCCTTAAGACCTTTCCACCCTTCCAATGGATCCTGTCACAGGAGTACTGTGTAGTGGTTTGCCAAGAGGTCTCTGGGGGCCCAAGCCTGTCCAGTGGGCTCTTTGGAGTCTGTGGGGCTTTTCCCCAGTTTCCTGATCGTATTCCAGGCACTCCTGTTTGGTAACCTCGGAAAGGTATGTGGCACCTACCCACCAGACATCACCTGTTCTTGACTCTGATACCGAGCCTGGGACCAGACTTCAAGTGCCAGCTCAACAGGACCCTGCAGATCAAAAAAAGGAGGAAGAGCATCTGCAGCCAGTACTTGCCTCCTTTTCCTCCTCCCCGGACGAGGCAATCTCAGGGTGGGGAAAGGGGGGGGGAGAGGGCATGTCACCTCCCCCAGATGACTATAAGGCGCACCAGGAATTGTTATAGGGTTGCCTTAAGTCTGGGCATACAGGTGGAGGAAGTAAAAGAACTCTCTGACCACCTGGTTGATATTTTAGCCATTGCAGGTGCTTCCAGAGTGGCCCTGCCTCTCAATGACACCATTATGGACCCAGGTAAGGGACTGTGGCAGATATCTGCATCTCTTCCCCCAACTTGAAAGACAGCTGAGCACAATACCCACCCAGCATTATGAGTTTCTTTACTTGCATCCCCTCCTGGGGTCCCTGGTGATATCTGCTGCCAATGAGAGAGAAAGGCAGAGAAATCAGGGTGCAGCCCCAAAATCAAAAGACTGAAAATAGTTAGACTTGATTGGAAGGAAAGTTCATTCTACTGAAGTGTTGCAGCTCGAGAATGCATACCGCTATGCACTTTTGGGCAGATATGACTTTAATGTATGGGACTCCATACTGAAATTTAAAGACATTCTGCTCCCAGAAGAGGCTAGCCAGGAGTTCTTCTCACTAAAGGATGAGGGAAAATAGGTGGCGAGGACCGCAGTGCAACTGGATTCAGCTGATTTGGCCGCCAGGTCCATGGTTTTTGCAGTGGCCATGCGTAGGAACTCCTGGTTGCAGTTCTCTGGGCTCCCGCAGGTGGTCCAATGGACTGTGTTGGACCTACCTTTTGAAGGATCCTCACTCTTTTCAGAGCAGACTGACGCTAAGCTCCATGGGTTAAAGTACTTGAGGGAGACATTAAAGTCCCTTGGGTTGTACACCTCAACCCCTTCCAGGAAATGCTTTGGGCCTTGGCAACCCTTTCCATACTTTGCTTCAGCTGTCCAACAGGATCTGCAGAGAAGGAAGAGTAGAGGTTATAATTGTAGACTACCACCTCCTTCTACCGCTGCTTCAGTGCCTGCTCCACCTAAACATCTAGTGCATTATAAGCAGGTATTTTGATGAGACCCTCAAGGATGCTAGACCCCATTTTTCCTTTGTTTGCAAACGGCCTTTCCCATTTCCTCAGTACTTGGTCCTGTACCATCACAGACCATTGGTGTGGAAGTGGCGTAGAAATGGGATACATTGAGTGCCGTAGAAGTGGGATACACCCTCCAATTTATTTCTACCCCTCCTTTCCACCCTCCCTTCTCGTTCCTTTTCAGGAACTCCTCTCACAAAGAACTTATGGTCCAAGAGGTTCAATCTCTTCTTCAGATGGGAAAAGGTTCTGCAGAATTTAAGAGGGAAGGGTTTCTACTCCCGTTATTTCCTAATCCCGAAAGCCAAATGTAGCTTATAGCTAGCTTTAGCATTTATTTTATTCAGCACTAATGCAAGGAAACTACAGGCCTGTATCCTGTAAGACATTGCTTCAGCAGTTAGCATAAGGCTTGAGGCTGTGAACTTTGGCACAGATAAATGGTCACCCCTAAGTTTTGGGGAACTGGCAGTAGAGTATTTAAGTGGTAGTTTGTCCATAATGACTCCAGACAATCACAGGAACATGAGCTAACCCCAGCTCTTGGGTATTTTAGGAACATGTGCAGATGTGTGATCACAAGTCTATCCTTTGCTTAGTGCAGAAGATAGAGTTTATAGGGGCTGTGTTGGACTCTACTCTGGGAGTGCTCCTCCCAGAGTCAAGGTTCCATTATTTTCAATCTTTTGTGACAAACCTCAAGATTCATCCAATCACAACAGCCTGAAACTATATGAGACTCCTAGGGCATGTGGCCTCGTGCACATATGTAGTACAACATGCAAGGCTGCACCTCAGACCTCCTTCAGATGTGGCTGGCCTCAGTGTACTTGCCAGGCTGTCTGCATCTAGACACTGTACCCATGGTACCTTTGCAGGTTCTAATTTTGCTGAATTGGTGGTTGAAACCTCTGTGTTTGTGCAGGCATTCCTTCCTCTGCCCTCAACTGTCACTGACTCTAGTCTCAGACACGTTGACGCTAGGATGGGGAGCTCAGCTGAGGCCCCTCTGAACTCAGGGTCTTTGGTCCTTGATGAAGCTCACTCTTCATATCCGTGTCAGAGAGCTCAGGGTGATTTGTCTTGCCTGTCAGGCTTTTCCTACCTCATATTGGGGGATAACCTGTTTGTCCTTATGGACAACATGTTTTGTAGGCTGGGAGGAGCTTGGTCATTCCTCCGGTGTCAGGAAGCAGTTCACCTAAGGGAATTTAGCAGAGCCCATTCAATCAACCTCAAGGCCTCTTACCTTCCAGTGGTGCCGAACAAGCTAACAAATCACCTGAGCAGATCCTTCTCCAGTCACCCCGGGTGGTTTCTTTGCCTGGATATAGCCAGATGCATTTTTCAGCAGTGGGGGACTCCCCAAATAGACTTATTTGCAAAAAAAAAAAAAAAAAAAAAACAGAAAATGTCACCAGTACAAGGCCACTGTCTGGGTTCTATCACTGATGTCTTTCTGCTACCCTGTACAGGAAAGCTTTATTATGCTTTTCCCACAATCTCACCACTACATAGAGTGCTAGTAAAGGTTAAGCGGGACCACTCCTGCGTTGTATTAATATTCCCAGCATGACATGCCAACACTGGTTCTCTACTCTACTGGACTTCTCAGTGGCAATTCCAACTCTGTTGCACCTAGATTTGATCTTTCAGGACGATGATGGGCTGCTCCACCTGAACCTGTGAACCCTTCATTTAATGGCCTGGAAGTTCCATGGTTAAATTCCAAAGGGTAGGCTTGCTCGGAGCAAGTTCACCAGATCTTACTAGGTAGCAGACAGGCGTCCACCAGGGCCACTTACCTGTCAAAACGGAAGCAGTTCTCTATCTGGACTTGTCAAACTGGAGTCTCACCGATGCATTCATCCGTCCAATAAATTCTCTACTATTTGCTGCATCTGAAACAGCAAAGCTTAAGTGATTTCCTCTGTCATGGTTCACCTGGCAGCAATATCAGCTTTCCACCCTCACATGCATAACTGTCCTGTTTTTTCTAATAAATGACAAATTCCTTGAAGGTCTGAAAAGATTGTACCGTCAACTTAGGGAGCCCATTTCCCCTTGGGACTTGAATTTAGTTTTGTTTAAACTTATGGGACCACCATTTGAGCCTCTAACAACATTCTCCTTATTACACCTTTCTTGGAAGGTGGTCTTCCTAATTGCTATCATCTCTGCTAAAAGGGTCTCCAAACTGCATGCCCTCACATCCGAACCATCATACACAGACTTCTTTCAAGATAAGGTGTACTTATGCCCTTATCTGAGGTTTCTTTCTAAGGTAATTTCAGATGTTCATATCAGTCAATCAGTTTACTTACCTGTATTTTACCCCAAACCACACACAAATAGGGACAAGCAATGGCTACACACATTGGATGTTAGATGAACAGTTGCATTCTACATAGACTGGACCAAACTATTTCAGCAGTCCACCTAAGTGTTCATGGTCATAGCATACAGAATTAAAGGTTTTCCAATTTATTATCCAATAGAATTTCATCTTGGATAACTTCTTGTATCCCATGTGTGTTATGATCTGGCAGGCAACTCACCTCCAGAGAAGCTGACTGCCTACTCCACAAGATCACAAGCATCCTCAATGGCATTCCTAAGGCAGATCCCTATCCTGGACATTTGCAAAGCAGCAGCCTAGTCAACAGTGCACACTTTCTCCTCCTATTGTGCCATCACTCAGTATTCAAGAGATGATGCCAAGTTCGGTCGATCTGTACTGCAGTGTGTGTGTACATGAACTCCGATCCAAGAGTAGAATGTACATGTGCAAAACTCAAAAGAAAAAAATGGACTGACCTTTCATAACTGTTGTTCTTCAAGATGTGTTGCACATTCCATTCCATGACCTGCCCCTCTGTATCATAGTTTCCAGAAAGAAGGAATTGAGGGGACTCAGAGGGTATGTCTACACTGGAAACTTCAAAGCACTGCCGCGGGAATGCTCCCGTGGCAGCGCTTTGAAGTGTGAGTGTGGTCGAGCGCTGGGAGAGAGCTCTCCCTGCACTCTTGGTAATCCACCTCCACGAGTCTGTCTACATTAGTGCTTTAAAGCACTCAGACTTGCTTTGCTCAGGGGGGTGATTTTTCACACCCCCGAGCCAGCAAGTTAGAGCGCTATAAAATGTAAGTGTAGACAAGCCCAGAGTCATCTGGGCCCCATATACTGATGCCAGCAGCATGCAGCAGCAAAAGGTGTTTGATCCTCCCCATTGGGTACTGCTGAGGGGAAAATTTCTGGTAACTATGGGTGGGGCGCACACACACCAAGAGTGGAATAGACATGTGCAACACATCTCAAAGAACAACAGTTATGAAAGGTTAGTAACCATTTTTTAAAAATTAAAATTACTACTCAGACTGGCTTTAAAATGTTCCTTCTCTGATTTTACTCACTCTCTCCAGCTACAGCAGAAAAAAATCCTAAATTTCACATAAAGGAAATTAAAGAAAGCAAAGAGAATAAGGCTTTTAAACATTTGTGAGGGAGTGTTTTACTCTTTCCCCCCCAGTCCAAAAATACCGTTCTTCCTATCCTTCTATCTCACTCCCTAAATCATTCCTTAAAGATCTGTTGGGCTTTTGTTCCCAGAATAACTGTCTTATGTTTGTGTCTACATTGAGAGTTTCTAGTCCTGCATCTCAATTCATCTGTGAAACAAAATGTAAATCAAATATATTGCAGTTATTTTAGGGACCAGAGCCTTGGGGAGCTGTCAGTATGGAAGGGCAGAAGGGAGAAGAAAATGATGACAGAGAGAAGGAGAATGAGAAATGTGTGAAAGGCAGGAACCAGACATGTTAAACTTAAAATTTTTTTTTTTGCCTTTCAGCAGTTTGACTTGCTTGGTTTCTTTATTTCATTTAATTTAATATTTGAATAGCTAGTTACATTTCTTCTTGATAAATTTAAGTTGCTTTCTGTTTTAGAAGTAAAGTGATAATTATATTCTGGGCTAATAAAATTTGGCCTTTGACCTCAGAGGTTATTTGCTAGAAACACATTTGTCTTTGGGCTCTGAGTTTCTTCAGCCTAAGGTGCAGTGATTGTTTTGTAAGCAAGAAGCACCCTCAGGTTATTTAAATAACATGTAGAGATGCCAAATGGCACTTTCTCTTAGACCTCAATATGCATCCATGTGTATTTGATAATTACACAGTTATAGTCCTTGTTGCAACTTTTTGCTTAAAAATTAAATATGAAAATATGTTTTCTAAGCATGTAATTGCTTTATTTCAGTTTGTATCAGTTTCCAATTGCAGTGTAGTACTTGTATTCAAAATATTTCATTATTCTGTGCTACCAGTCCTTTCTCCAGTGTCATCCTGCATGCTGATGTATCTTCTATGCCTATTCTTAAGATGCATTTAATTACCATAAAACATAAGGGGACTCTTCATATAGGGTCGTAGTAGTTAGAGGTGGAAAAAGACCTTTTAGACTATCAGGTTTATCTTATGGATGAAGGATGGTCTTGTGGCTAAGGCCCAAGACTGGGGTGTAAAAGATCTGAGTTCTGTTCCCAGCTCTGACAGTCTTTTTGTGTGGTAACGTGCAAGTCACTTAATCTCTTTTTGCCTCTGTTCTCCAGTTCTAAACCAGAAATAAGACACGATTCTAAAATAGAGATAACACAGAGGTGTGGTAATTGTATTTGTTAAGCACTCAGATACAAAACAGTGACAACCTATAAATAATCATTCCATCTTGCTTAAGCAGGATATAGTTCCCAACAGAGGGCATATAAGATGTTAAACTAAGACTATGCTTTATTAGCTCGTGTACCTCATCCAGTGCACTAAATGCCCCACTACCAATTTTGTGGGTGAATCACTATGCTCTCGAATGAACTCACGCAAAATGATTGAAAAAACAAAACAAAAACACCATATTACTTGTGGGCAAACTCTTCACAAAATTATCATTCCATATCTGACCTCTCAGTCCTCGTCCTCAAAAGAAGCCTTCACAACACCTGCAAAAGGTAAGCCTGGAATCTTAAATTCATAACCTTGTCAGACAATAAAAATCATGGACTCAATCAAGACACTGGATTTATGGCTCATTACAACAGTCTGTTAACCACTATCCCTCTTTTGTTTTAGAACTACAGAGGTGTTAACTGCCCACTTCACCCTGAATAGTCCCTGACATGTTAACTCCTTATGCTAAACAATCTTTTCCACCATGTATATAGAGGCCAGGTCTACACTACAAACTCACATTGGTATAACTATGTCTCTCCCTGAATGATGCAGTTAGACCAACCTAACACCTACTGTAGACAGCATTATGTCGACAAAAGTACTTCTCCCATTGACGTAGCTATTGCCTCTTGCTGAGGTGGATTAAGAAGCTCTCCTGTTGGCGTAGTAGTGTCTTCACTGAAGCGCTACAACGGCTGTGACGCTGCAACGTTTTAAGTGTAGACCTGCCCTTAGCTGTGACACTGAGTACCTTTCCCATACCTGAAGAAGAGATCTTTGTAAACTCAAAAGCTTGTCTTTGTCACCAACAGAAGTTGGTCCAATAAAAGATATTACTTCACCATCCTTGTCTTATGAGTATCCTGGGACCAACATTGCTAGAACATTGCAAATTTTATAGTACTAGTCAATAATATTTTGACTATGTTGATGAAGCTTAAAGCATTTTTTAAAAGGAAACATTTAATTGATTTTTGTATTTTGATTTTTATATTTTAAGGTCTATGGTCCCACTGCTTCAAGTAATATCACGGGGATCGCCAATGTCTTTAGAAGATTCCAGTCGGATCATTCCACTCTTTTACCTTTTTAGTTCTTTGTTTAGTCATTCACTTATTTCTATACATGATAATGAATTCTTTGGTGACCCTATAGAAGGTAAGAGCTTCAAGCATTCTCTAGGATCTAATCTGACAGAACTTACTCTCTTGAAATTCCTGTTGATTTCAGTAGGAGTTTTGCATGAGTTACTCCTGGGGGAATTCTGCGCTACTACACACGTGCATGTTTTTAATTTTTTGAGCAGAAAAAAGCTTCTGCTAAAATGTTGCTGCAGTTCCATCTTTTGCCCACCAGAGGGTACAGTTGTGCAAGAACAGCAGCAGCTCCCATCAGAAAATAACTCCTGCAGTTATGCCTTTTTCCCACCAGAGGGCTCTGTGGCAATAGAACACAGCAGCAGCTCCCAGCCAGCTAGGGTAGAGAAAAAGCCTGCCTTCTTTGCAGTGCCTGTCAGGCCATGTCAGGTGACAGGCTATGGGGAGACAGATAGCGTGGGACTGCTGGGGGAGGGGTCAGACGGGGGCTCATAAGGGCTCCTGGGGAAGGACAGACTGGGGCAGGGCTGAATGGGAGAGCAGGCACAGGGCCACAGCGGGTAGGGAGGTTCAGGGCCACATGGTGATGGGGGAAGGGTGCAGAGCTACATATAGCGACAGGGTGGCTGAGTGGGGGCACAAAGGCACAGGTGGAGGGGGTATAGACACACAGGACAGGGGAGAGGCTGGGTGGGGGCACAGACACAAATGGGGAGGGGGGAGAGGGTACAGATCCACAGGAGGTACAGGGCCACATTGGGATAGGGGGAGTGGGTGTCTGAGTGGGGGTGGAAGGACATGTGGACGGGGGGGTTCAAGGACACATGGGGGTGCAGGAACACACAGGGACAGGGGCAAATGTGCCTGACCTGAATGGGAGAGGCTAGGGGTTAGCCAGCATCTGCATGGGGGAAGTTCCCTAACAATCCCTACCCACCTCTGAAAAAAACCTGTTCCATGCTTTTCTCACCCATACCCGCAACCCTCCAAGTTCACACCCAGGCTCCTTCCCAGCAACTTACTTCTCTCTCCCTCAGCTTCTCCGTTACCCCTGACTCTCCCAAGCCTTTGCACTACTTTTGAGGGGTGCGGGAAATATGGTTTTGTAGTTTAAGTGAATTATTACTCAGAGTTCTGTACTAATATGTACAGATTCCTAGTAAGGAATCTATTTATCAAAAAACATTTCCTGAAACTTTTTTGTTGTCTGTATTGTTACAGACATACTTGCCGACAGTTATTTTGAAATAAAATAACCAAAAATTATTGAAACTGGTTTGATTATATTGTGTTATTTTGATAAATAAAATATGCAGAATTTTGCAGCATTTGAAAAATATTGTGTGTAGAATTTTTAATTTTTTGGTGCAGAATTTTTCCAGGAGTAAAGTAAGGACCATGAAGATTGGGTCTGCAGGCTGTTAGCTGAACATTAAGTATATAGTACAAAAATTAAGTGCGCATGTTAATATCCATTTCATTGTAATTTTAAGCCAGTACTATTGTAATAATAAAATGACTGATAGATTCATTAATTTTTGCCAACTTATGTTTTGTAGCTTTTGTTTCCTTTGTGCGTCTCCTTTCTCTATTGTGTGACTTGTTTTTGCACAACAGAGTAAAAGAATAATTATATAAATATAGAAAAAATTGATGAGAAATGTTCTTTTAGAAATGTAACCTTGTAGTTTTTGTAATTGTAGGTCAAAGACAATCATCAATGATGCCTTTTACACTAGAAGAGCTGGTAATATTATCACACTGCCTTCGAGATGCATGTTTAGGAATCATCAAGTTGGCTTACCCAGAAACAAAGCCAGAAGTTCGTGAGGAATATATTGCAGCATTTAGAAGTGTTGGAGTTACAACAAATACAGAAATGCAGCAATGTATACAAACAGAACAAAAACGATGGATTCAACTGTTTAAGGTACAGGATGTCATTTTTCAGTTACAGATTAAACAAGACTTTTAGACCTGCTTCTACTGACATTTACCATAACAATATTTGGCTGCAGTTTGTTTCACAATTATACTTCTAAAGATAACCTCTGAGATAGGAAATGTGGAATTTGGAAATAACATTTGCTTTAATGTGAATTCTGCATTTAAGACTATATAGAATAACAATGTCATTTTGGTGACTGTAAATTAAATAATTGTAGCTTTTTTTTTAGATGACTTGAGTTTGTTTCATATTTTAATTTACTTATGCAGGAGTTGGTATAGGATATGAGTATTAATTGAGGCCAGATGTGGCCTCAGCAAGATGTGACTAATTTTAAGCATGTGAGAAGTTCCATTAACATCAGTGGATCTGCTCACATGTTTAATGTTAAGAGTTAGGAAGGAACAATAAGAACATAAGAACGACCATACTGGGTCAGACCAAAGGTCCATCCAGCCCAATACGTTGTCTACCGACAGTGGCCAATGCCAGGTGCCCCAGAGGGAGTGAACCTAACAGGTAATGATCAAGTGATTGCTCTCCTGCCATCCATCTCCACCCTCAGTTTGCACACATACAAAATGGGAAATGACTGCCTAGGAAGGAGTACTGTGGAAAGGGATCTAGGGGTCATAGTGGATCATAAGCTAAATATGAGACAAGAATGTAATGTTGCAAAAAAGCACACATCATTCTGGGATATATTAACAGGAGTGTTGTAAGCAAGACAAAAGAAGTAATTCTTCTGCTCTACTCTGTGCTGATTAGGCTTCAGCTAGAATTTGCACACACATAAAATGGGAAATGACTGCATGAGGGAAGATAGAAAAAATTGGGTTTGTTTAGACTGGAGAAGAGAAGACTGAGAGGGGACATAACAATTTTCAAGTACATAAAAGGTTGTTACAAGGAAGAGGGAGAAAAATTGTTCTCCAGAGCCACTGTGGATAGGACAAGAAGCGATGATCTTAAATTGCAGCAAGGGCAATTTAGGTTAGACATTAGGAAAAACTTCGTGACTGTCAGGGTGGTTGAGCACTGGAATAAACTGCCTAGGGAGGTTATGGAATCTCCATCATTGGAGATTTTTAAGAGCACGTTAGACACACACCTGTCAGGGAATGGTCTAGATAATAATTAGTCCAGCTATGAATGCAGGGGACTGGAATAGAAGACCTCTCGAGGTCCCTTCCAGTTGTATGACTCTATGAGTAAGTGCCTTGCTGACCTGCAGGCTCGTGAGATTGATATTCACTGCTGTTACACCAATTTCACAACTGCATCAAGACTAGTGGTGGAAAACTGCTGTAATGCAGTGCTGAATCAGTCCAATGCAGTATACTTAGAGTACGTCTGTACTGCAATAAAAAAACCGTAGCACAGAATCTCAGAGCCCAGGTCAATTTACTGGGGTTTGTGGGGCTCATGCTACGCGGCTAAAAATTGTAATGTAGGTATTCACACTTGGATTGGACCCTCCCGATGGGGAGGGTCTCAGAGCCCAGGCTCCATCCTGAGCCTGAATGTCTTCACTACAGTTTTTAGCCGCAGAGCCCCAATTCCCACAAGCCCAAGTCAGTAGACCTGAGCCATCTGCGACTGTGCTGCAGGTGTTTTATTGCACGATAGACATACCCAAAATGTATGTTATTCTTAAATAACTACCAATACGTTCCTACCCAGTTTTACCCAGGGAAACCGAAGGTATGAATTAAGGAAAGCTGAGAATGTTGGCAGGAAAAAAACTAAGAATATAACTGTTGCGGGGGGGCGGGGGAAGCGTACTTGACTTGCCATGAAATTTCTGCAGCAAACACATCTAGTCAGCTAAAATTGCTCATTAAAGGAGTGGGAGCAGAAGAAATGCATTTTCCAAATTGAATGCTAGATTTACAGTCCGTTTAATACTGGTGACCTCTCGCACACTAATGTTCAGTTCGAGTCATCAGCTGTCCCTTCAGGTCTTTTATCACTGCTTTTGTCAAGCTATCTATTTAATTGAAAGAAGTTAATTGAATGAAAATGATCAACTAAGCTTGTATTAATATTGCTAATGGAACTTTCTTCTTGGCCATGTTTGGAGAAAGATGTCATGCTAGACTTTAGGAAAGGCCCATTAATGCTTGCACTTAACCTGATGGGCTAATTAAGGAATGCTTATTCATTCTACAAGTCTATGATAGCCTCTATCCAGCCCATTCTGCCTGATTTTACAACACATTTCACTTATGAGCATGAGCATTATGAGCATTAGTAGCAGTGAGAGTAACTGATAATGTTTTGATAGCATTGAATACAGTCCTAATGCATCACTGAATTTGTAATTTGTGCAGATTGATCTAATATATGTTTGCACAATTTAATTTAATTACTTGTCTTTAAATTACCAAATAAGCTTTCAATTTACAGATCACAAATTGAGACGCCAATATTTCTATTTTACTGGGAATGACAGCATGTTTTATGTATGTGGTTTATATCATGTCTTTCTCTATTTGTGCCTTTTAGTTTATCCTATTTTATCATTCTCCTTCACTTGCGGTTATGATAAAATTGTCTTAACATTTTGTTTTCTTTCAAGCAACTATTGAATTCGTGTCTTCTGATACAAGATGATAGTTGTGTATACAGTACACAAAAAATTACTCTTTTCTAGACAGCTACTAGACTACAGAAAAATTATCTGAACTTATTTACTTTTCAGTTTACCCATACTATTCTCAGTAGTTTGTGTTTTGTCTATTAAGCCAATTATAAATGTAAATCTTAAAGATATCTTCGTGTCTAGTTCTGATCAGAAATGTGGTTAATAACAAAACAGCACTTGTTTACTTTTCAAACACATAACTAATTTATTGATAAAATTTAACAGTCAAGGCTGAAATTCACCTTGTTTTGGCAAGATTTCAATGTAAGTCACTAGGTCTTTTCCAAAGGAGACCATCCAGACTTGACACTTGCTTTGCACTGATTTACAGTAAAGAAAAGTGAGCAGTACGTTTCTCAAAAAAAAAAAAAGGTAAAATACTTTGCTGAAGTTAGAAATTGGAATAGCTTATCAAATAATAGACTGTTGCGTAGATGAGTGTAAATACATCTTAAAATACTCAAGGAACTGACTGAGGA
This sequence comes from Malaclemys terrapin pileata, assembly GCF_027887155.1. Lineage (NCBI taxonomy): Eukaryota > Metazoa > Chordata > Testudines > Emydidae > Malaclemys > Malaclemys terrapin. Next base: position 267,357,845 of record NC_071506.1, on the reverse strand, counting down.
GATATCTGAGCCATTAGTAATTATCTTCAGAAAGTAGTGGAAGACAGGAGAGATTCCAGAGCGTTGGAAAAGGGCAAATAGAGTACCAATCCATAAAAAGGGGAATAAGGACAACCCTGGGAATTAGACCACTCAGCTTAACTTCAGTACGCAGAAAGATAATGGAGCAAATAATTAAGAAATCAATTTGCAAACACCTAGAAGATAAGGTGATAAGTAACAGCATGGATTTGTCAAGAATAAATCCTGTCAAACCAACCTAATAGCTTTCTTTGACAAGGTAACAAGCCTTGTGGATAGGGGGGAAGCGGTAGATGTAGTGTATCTTGACTTTAGTAAGGCTTTTGATACTGTCTTGCAGGACCTTCTAATAAAAAAACTACGAAATACAACCTAGATGGAGCTATTATCTTGTGGGTTCATAATTGGTTGGAAAACTGTTCCAACCAGTTATGAACCCACAGGATAATAGCTCAGTGTAATCATCAGTGGTTCACAGTCAAGCTGGAAGGACATATCAGGAGGAGGGGGGGGGCGTCCCTCAGGGATCAGTTCTGGGTCAAGTTCTGTTCAATATCTTCATCAATTATGTAGATAATGGCACAGAGTACACTAATAAAGTTTGTGGATAATACCAAAATGGGAGGGGCTGCAAGTGCTTTGGAGAATAGGATAAAAATTCAAAATGAGACCATTTCTCCAGTTTGTCCAGATCAAGTAAATAGAATGAAATTCAACAAGGACAAATGCAAAAGGAACAATCATTTCCACACATAAATGGGAAATGAGTGGGAAGGAGTACTGCAGAAAGGAATCTGGGGGTCATAGTGGATCACAAGCTAAATATGAGTCAACAGTGTAACACTGTTGCCAAAAAGCAAACCTCATTCTGGGATGTATTAGGAGTGTTGTAAACAACATATGAGAAATAATTCTTCCACTTTACTCTGTGCTGCTTAGGCCTCAACTGGAGTATTGTGTCCAGTCTGGGCACCAAATTTCAGGAAAGATGTGAGTGAATTGGAGAGAGTCCAGAGAGGAATGATGATGATTAAAGGTCTAGAAAACATGACCTGTGAGGGAAGATAGAAAAAATTGGGTTTGTTTAGTCTGGAGAAGAGACGACTGAGGGGGGACATGAGTTTTCAAGCAAGGGCAATTTAGGTTAAGTATTAGGAAAACTTGCTAACTGTCAGGGTAGATAAGCCCTCGAATAAATTACCTAGGGGGGGTTGTGGAATCTCCATCATTGAAGATTTTTAAGAGCAGGTTAGACAAACACCTGTCAGGGATGGTCTAGACCAGTGGTTCTCAACCAGGCGTACGTGCATCCCTGAGTGTACGAAGAGATCTTCCAGGGGGTACATTAACTCATCTAGGTATTTGTCTAGTTTTACAACAGGCTACATAAAAAGCACTAGCGAAGTCAGAACAAACTAAAATTTCTTACGACTACTCTATATACTATACACTGAAATGAAAGTGTATAGTGTGTGTGTGTGTGTGTGTGTGTATATCTATATCTATAGATATAGATATATATAGATATATATATAGATATATTCCAATTGATATATTTTATAATTATATGGCAAAAATGAGAAAGGAAGCAATTTTTCGGTAATGTGTTGTGACACTTGTGTTTTTATGTCTGATTTTATAAAGCAAATAGTTTTTAAGTAAGGTGAAACTTGGGGGTACGCAAGACAAATCAAAGTCCTGAAAGGGTACATAGTCCGGAAAGGTTGAGAGCCACTGCTCTAGATAATACTTAGTTCCGCCTTCAGTGGAGGAGACTGGACTAGAAGACGTCTCAAGGTCCCTTCCAGTCCTATAATTCTATGATTCTGTGATTATTGAGAAAATATTTATTTGCTTTTCCTTTCATTTTTCTGAACTCTATAAAAATGGGGAAAGATTACTGGTTTCTAATGCCATAGCTACATAGCTAAGAAAATAGGGTATAGTCTTCTCTATGAGCTATGCTCTGGATTTCTCTTACTTGTTTTGCATGTATTCCACGCTCCACCTCCATTAATGTTTATGGAAAGCACATGTATGCAATATATTTAATACTGACATACACTTAAGTCCTGATCCTGCGAATGCAGATGTGCTTAACGATAAGCATGTGAGTAGTTTCAATTTAAATGAATGGGATTACTCACAGTAAAGTTAAGCATGAGCATAACTGGGGCATGAGAAGTGACACAATCTGACATATAGAACCATCTGACCTCTTTCCTTTCAGTAGAATACCTCTCTTCTTATGATACAAATATTGAAATAGAAATATCTGTCAAAATATGATTTGATGCATTTAGAATTCTAAGCCTTTCTGTGGAATCAATAACAGGAGTTTTTCAAACACTTAAGTAGTTGATTATATTGTACTAAGTTCTGAGTTGATCATTCTAAAACAGTAGAGTCAAAAACTAGGTTTCCTGAAGTTTAACTTACACTGATGCTTGCGTCTGGTACATTATTAGAAGGAAACTCCCATTTGTATGTAGTTTTTTAAAAATATAAACAAATTTAAAGGACTCATTTTTGTTTATTGTGCTTTTCATTTTTAAGAACCCAATACATTTTGTTGGGGTAACTCCAGTCCCAGCTAATTTAATGTAGTCTTCTTTTAAACTATTTTTAATTTTTTTTAACAACACATCCTTTTAATTCACATGGAAAAATTTTTTCTAGATTTTGTATCTGGGGGAAAAAGAACAGGAGTACTTGTGGCACCTTAGAGACTAACAAATTTATTAGAACATAAGCTTTCGTGGACTATAGCCCACTTCTTCGGATGCATATAGAGTGGAATAAATATTGAGGAGATATATATACACACATACAGAGAGCATAAACAGGTGGGAGTTGTCTTACCAACTCTGAGAGGCCAATTAAGTAAGAGAAAAAAAACTTTTGAAGTGATAATCAAGATAGCCCAGTACAGACAGTTTGATAAGAAGTGTGAGAATACTTACAAGGGGAGAGTGGGGGGCAGCTAATGGAATCTCAAAACTTTAATGACTCATCTAGGCTGCATTGAATTTTACAAGGGCAAGGTGACGAAAGAATTCCTGTGTAATCAAACAATTCTCCTAATAGCGTTTTCTTTCAGTCTTATTCCAACCTGCGGGACCTTCCTTTACAAACTGGATATTAAAAGGTCCTTTGTTTAGTGAGCTCTGGTCAAGTGAAAAATTCTCTGTTTCAGTTTAATATCTAGTGACAAATCTCTTTGGAAGGTCCATTAAGTTCTTTGTTGCTTTTGACACCTGCCCATTAAGACTGTGTTTAAGCAAGAAATACCTTGAAAGCACTGTCTGTGCATTTCTTCTACTTGTTTTTCAAGTGCTATAATTTTAAGTGGCAAAGTGGATTCCTACTTGTGGTAGCTTTGGTAACTTGCTTTAGGCTAGTTCTCCTGTAAAAATATAATACATTCTTCCATTTGTTTATTAAATATATTTGGGTAGGGTTACTAAGTCATTTCAAATATTTGTACCTAGATTTGGGAGCAGGAGGGTTGTGATCAGGGGTGATATTTGTGGGTGCAAAAGGTATTGTAAAGGTACTGTTTGATTTGATATTTCTGAGTGGTTATTTTCTGGTTTTGGGGGGCTGCTGATGTGTCCTTTGTATTTTTTACATTGTCAGAGGTGCCTAGTGCCCAGGATAAGTGTTTTCCCCAGCTTCCTCATTTTGTTATATAAATATATAAAAATGTCAGATTTTTGTGTTTACCTGTACTCTCATCCTCTTGGACCATCTGATATTGAAATGGCCTTACCGCTTTCTTGCTTAATTTTTGTAAAATATGTATGAATATATAAAATAATATTTTGGTGAGAAGATTGGAGTTATACAATTTCAAGACTAAATATAATTGATTTTATTTTTTTATATTAGGTCAGTATCTGGTGTCTGTGAAAAATATGTTTGGTGCTGGGGAGAGAAGAAGGAAGTGGGGAATGTTCTTAAAAAAACACTTTTTCTAATCTAAAATTGGAGCTGGCAGCCTGAGATGTATACTCAGTCTTAGGATATGGGACTGAGGTGATATGATATGCTTAATATAAAAATGTTTAAAAATCTTACACAAGGCTCAGGTACCTTGATAAGCACATTATAAATACTTAGCATTAGGTCTTATTTTTAATAAATGATCTTACAGAAGGAAATTATTTTGTGCTGATGTGATTACTTTTAGCTTTCCTGAGTTAGCATATAACTTTTTTATACGTTAGAGATACTGCTGTGATCTGCAGAAGGGGAAGCACTTTTCAGTAAACTAATTCTGGTGGTGATTTATGGCCAGATTTCAATTGCTTAATCCTGTCTTCTAAAGTATTTAGCAATGCTAATAATGTAGTGTTATTTAAGAGGGAAAATAACTTAACCTGACACACTATTACATGATTTCTTTAGAAATTTGCTTTGAAGAATTGCCTTTCCTTTGCATGGCTTCATTTAGTGAACTAGTTTATATTTAATGGAACTGTTTCTGTCATCTAGGTCATCACTAATTTAGTGAAAATGTTGAAATCTAGAGACACAAGGAGAAATTTCTGTCCACCAAATCACTGGCTGTCAGAACAAGAAAACATTAAAGCAGATAAGGTAACAATAATGTTTCTTCACACAACATTTTAGATATTTAGCTTGAGTTTCCCCTTCTAGCCTGTATTTTATCAAATATATTTAAACTCCCAAATACAGGGAATCAGGTTTTCTTGGGAAAAAGAAGTGACCTGCAGTGTATGCACTAGTAACAGCTAGTGCAAGACTAAATTATATGATGTTTTAATACATAGTCAGATATTTGCTGTGAGGTATGAGAAATACTTGAGTGTGGCATCGATATTGCACAGGAATTAACTTAGTTTAAAATCTAGACATACGTTGCTGTTCTCTGAAACATCTCTAGTTAGTCTTGCAACTAATCAGAAGAGGTTACATGTAGTCATATTATTAATTTGTAAAGTGGAACCTACTTACAGTGATCCTGGATGTAGTAATGTTCTATTTATAGTGAAAGGAGAATGCAAGTCCCAAATTGTCTCGATACATTACAGTGGGCAAATTACAATTTGGGTTATAGCGAGCCTCTTCTCACTATACGGAATATACATTATGGCAAGTATTACTTCATTGAAAGAAGATTTCTCTGAATTGTAGTGGAAGCAGTCAAGCTTTGCTTTTGAAATAAAAATGTTTATGCTTGATCTCACCCTAGAAGAGAACATAAGAACAGCCATACTGGGTCAGACTAAAGGTCCATTTAGCCCAGTATCCTGTCTTCCAGCAGTGGACAATGTCACGTGCCCCAGAGGGAACGAACAGAACAGGCAATCATCAAGTGATCCATCTCCTGTTGCCCATTCCCAGCTTCTGGTAAACAGAAGCTAGGGACACCATCCCTGCCCATCCTGGCTAATAGCCATTGATGGACCTATTCTCCATGAATTTATCTTGTTCTTTTTTGAACCCTGTTATAGTGTTGCTCTGTACAACATCCTCTGGCAAGGAGTTCCACAGGTTCACTGTTCATTGTATGGGGGGGAAAAAGAGACTTTATTTCCTTTAAAGTTTGAGCAAAATCATGTCTGTTGTCTCTGTTCTGTGTGTGTGTGTGTGTGTGTGTGTGTGTGTGTGTTAGAGATGGAATACTAATATGCCTGTGAGAAAATTTGCACGAGCATAACTGGAACAGTTGAAGGTTTGGATCTAAGAAACAAGCCAACTTTGAAGTAAACTGGTCTAGCAGTTTTAACTGTATAGCTCTTAGCAGCTGGTAGTATTGCTCGTGCACAATAAAAAAAATCTATTTATTTTATGTGATCTACACACTTGAGACTTCCCAAAGTTTGAGATAATCTAAATTTCTGGTATGGTCCAGTTCTTCATGCTTGTTAAGATCTTGTGCCTGGATATCTCTCAGAAATGCTGAAAGGAATGAGTTTTCATTTGACACTTAAAAAACCAAACTATATCTGAAGAATGTGTGTTAAGTACTGTAACTTACTTTATGTAATATACAGTAATCGGTAGTGTCAATTATACTGTATATTGTATTTCACCAGTGTTTTACAACCATATTTTACATCATAACCACAAGGAGGCAGAGTTAAGGCTTACCTTTCACCCTGTCACATCCTGATTTTCGAGTTCTTGATTTCTCTATCTTAACATTGCATTCACTCTAGTTTTAGTTGAATATTATTTTAATAACAATTTAGATTTTCAAACACAACTGTTTGGACTCATCAGCGTACTATTTAAAGCATGTATTTAGTTACATCTTTAATAGGAAATGCTTAACTACAAGGTTTATTAACTTATTAGGTTACACAGCTTTATGTGCCATCAGCCAGACATGTTTGGAGAGTCAGAAGAATGGGAAGAATAGGACCACTGCAGTCTACTTTGGATGGTAAGATACTGTGTCCACATCACTTTTGCCTTAGGAACTAGAGCAATCTCCCTTTGTCTCTCATAGATGGTGGTTACACTAAGGAAATATAGGTTTTTAAAATTCAGTTGAATAGTTCATGCTAACCATAATGGTTCCTAATAGCAATGTAGCGTTTAAGTTGTAATTTGCTCTCAGTTCCCTCACTTATTTACAATGTGACTGACTGTGAGGTAGAGTTAGACTAATTTTATATTTTTTTAAATGCATAGAATTTTAACTTTTCTTCCTGAATGGAAGAAGAAGCTTCCCTTAAGCTTTCTGCTGCCATTCCTACTTATATCAATGATGATAGGGTGAAGACATGATTAGGCTTGGTGTGTGTATACATAATATATATATTAAAATATAAAATCAGACTATTGTATAATACATAAAAGCATCTCATTGTACTCTTATGTTATATGATGGGAAATTCGTGTTTTAAAAAGCTACCTATTAATATATAAATATAACAGATGAGCTTTATTTGCCATAATACACCTCTACCCCGATATAACGCTGTCCTGGGGAGCCAAAAAATCTTACCATGTTATAGGTGAAACCATGTTATATCGAACTTGCTTT